>NC_142222.1:6049687-6675000 GCF_049639895.1 Pseudopodoces humilis
GGGGGAAGGAGGGGGAAAGGGAACGGGTTCAGCTGCAGCCGAGTGACCTGAGCGGCAGCAGGAGATGGCTGGCCAACCTTTCCCTTGGGTGACCCTGTGTGAGCTGAACCCTGCCCACTCCTTCCCCGGCAAGCAGCGCCCTGGGGATTACACAAAGCAGGTGGAAGCACCTCTGACACCAAGTCACCTTCCTGGCACGGAGCCCCCGGCCAGCCCCGGCGGTGACAGGGGATGGCAGAGGGGACAGGGCTGGCTGAAGCGTGCCTGGATTCCGGGACACCTCGGCTCCGCTGGCCTGTGGCCGGGCCGAGAGCAGCGATAAGGAGCGAAATCTGCGCACCTCGTCCGGCCGTGCCACGCCAGGCGCCGCCGCTGCCGCTCCCAGCAGGAAAAACGGGAGCTCCGAGGTCTCCACGGCACGACCTCGGCGGGCTGGGGCACCAGACCGGGGCACCCCGCTCCTCCCGAGCCCCGGCACAGCCCGGCGCCCCTGCCCCGCTCCCAAACGCTCTGCCCCAGGGCACAAGGCTCGTAGCCGCGGGCTGGGACACGGGGGGAAAGCAGCCGGAGTCCAGAGGGCAGAGCCCGGCCGCCCGCGGTACCCGCTGGGGATGCTGCGGGGGGTCCCCACCCCCGGTGCCGGTAACCGGGGCGCCCCCTCGGCCGCTGCCCGGGGCTGCCCGCGGCCGGTGGTACCTGGATGCGCTGGTAGCCGTCCTGCAGCTCCTCCCACTCGCGCAGGCACTCGGCGAGCGAGGCGCCCCAGGCCATGGCGGCGATGGCGGCGGCGGCCGGCCCGGCCCGGCCCGCGGCGCCGGGCGGCGCTGGCCCCGCCCCCTTCCGGACACGCCCCGGGGCGGGGCCGGGGCGGGGCCTCCGCGCTCTGCGTTTCCCGGTAAATCGCAGCCTGGAAAAGGGGAAATTCCCTGGAATCGCGGCGCTCGGCTGGAGCACCGGGCGGTGTGAGGTGCGCCCGGCTCGCTCTCAGCCCCGGCAGATCTCGGGGTGCGCTCCCCACAGAGCCTCGCGTGTCAGAACGAGCAACCCAAACCCAGCGCTAAATCCCCAACACAGAGTGCTGCAAAGCCAGGGAGTGTTTTCTGTCATGTTTTATTTTCTGATGTTAAAGAACAGAATCCGGAGTGCTGCTCTTACAGACAGGACGGTACCGAGTTTAGGTTTCGTGTGACAGCACTGAGGCTTTAAAATTAGCAGCTGTGCCCAGAGGTTGGGTTGTAGAATTAGAAGGTGGCAAATGGGAAGGGTGGACTTGTCAACAATCCATTCAGGGTAGCTGAGAAGGCACTCACAGGGCACAGGGACTTCTGAAACAGGGAAATTCTGTTGTCACCTCTCCAGGCTAGAAGTGGGCACTGTGAGACTTTAAATTTACTATTCCAGACCATGGATAACAAACCTTTACAGAGATAACTCTACTGACTGCCCCACAGCTGTGCTTACAAAAGAGTCTCGAGCTGTGTCTAATGGGCCACGTCCTGCAGGACTTGCATTCCCTAAACTGCCACCTCCTCCAGCACAGGTGAGTTCCCCAGGAGGCTCCAAATCCTGACCCAAAATGACATGGAGCTAAAGAGGAAAGCTTTTCCATAACATTTGGGTCTTTTTTTCACACAGTGTTCAAGTAACTTTCTCCCCAGAAAGGGGAAGTGGCTTTCCCCGTGGGATGTTCTCTGTCAGTAATTTGGTTCAGAGACGTCTGTGACTGGGCACCCATAGATTTGGGTCTCCCAGGCTGAGAGCTGTTCCACAAAGCCCCGGTGTGGTCTCATGTTCATTTTGCATTTCAGAAGGTATTTCCAAGCTCTCTGTAAACAGAAGGAAAGTAAAGAAGTGTTAGGAATTGAGCAGAAAATGTCTCTTGGGCATTTTCACAAAGCAGCTACACTTCAGCCAACACAGCCTTGTATTTGCTCCCTGTGCTGGACAGCAAGAACCTGCGGAGAGGAGTTTGGTACTAAAGTGGGGACAGGCTGGAATCAGATGTGAACCTGAGAGAAACTTGTCCCCTTCATGCTCTGCTCTCCTGGATACGAGGACAGCTCAGGCTGCTTTCACTACTTAGCGTTATCCTACTCTGATGGAGCAATGCAATCCTGGATTTTCTACCCTAAAATGCTGTTCCTTCCACAGATGATGAGCAAAGCAGTGAAGCATCAGCTGTAAAGGTTATAAAGCAATGAAGGTTTTGGATTGGTGTGACCTGATGTGGCAGAGCAGTTATGACCTCACAGTTATCCCACTGTATTAATTACAGCCATCTTAATTATTTGTTAGCTCCAAGTAATCACCTAGAAACTCTGACACACACAGGGCAGATCCACCAGCATTACTCCAGCTCCATCCCTGGGCTTTCCTGTCACTGCTCATCTTCCTGCTCATAAAGGAGCTTGCCCCCTGCACTTGGAAGGTTGCTTAATTGAAATGAGACCAAAGGTCAGCAGATAGTACTCCATTGGTTTGTTTTTCTAATCTTGCTGATTGTGCAGGCTCTGAGGCTGATATTCCAGTATTTACTGCTCTGGGTCCACACTGTGGGTGTCTCTGGTTCTCCTGGACTCAATAGATCTACTCACATATTGCCCACTAACAGAATCAGGGGCTGCACATCCCAACTCTGCCTTGCTTTTGCCTTTTTGGAAGCTTTCAAAGATCTTTGCCTGGATTGGCTGGAGGATCACACAGGAATCTGTTGCACTGCTTTTGTCTGCAAGAAACAAACTTGTCTGCCAGGGTAATCCCTCAGGAGAGCTTTGCCCAGCAAACAGTGCCCTGTCAATATTTTCTCTCTTTTTTTGGCATTTAGTAAAATGCTGAGACCAACCTGTTGATGCCAACTGAGAGGAATGGCAAGGCTCAGCCTTTGACTTTTGCATTGCCATTGCAAGCACATTCTGTCATTTGATGAGTGAGTGGCTGTTATGCAGGAGCAATCACATCCCTGTTAGTGCAGGGACTGAACCCTGTCTGAGCCCTGCTGGCAGCCTCAGCTTCTAATTACCCACTGGCACACAGCCATGGAAAGAGCTCTCCTCTTACGTTGGACATGTTTGCACAAAATCAATCACCTTATCAGATGCAGACCCAGCTTCAGTGAAGTTTGGATCAATCCCTTCAAGCTCCTGAACTTTCCAAACAAGGGTGAGGTTTTTAAGGAGAGGCTGGCCAGTTGCCATGGGAACTCTCCACGTTAGGAGACACCAGGAGATGCTGCCTGTGTGTTGTATGCAAAGGGAGAAAGGCCTGGCACCAGGGGAGAGGCCACCAGGTCCTTGCACAGCCAGGCCATTCCCAGCCATCCTTCATTAATTTCTTTGGTTATTCACAGCTATGGAACAGCCTGTACTGGCCATCTGACCTGTACATCCTTCCTGGGCAAGTGTTATCCCATTGCAGATTTCTATACAGGAGTGTCTGTGGGAGGGGATTGCTTCTGGAGGAATAAAAAAGGATTTGGGAAGAAGTCAGTGCTGAAGCCAATGGTAAATGAGAGCCCTGCAAACACTGGGTTCTGAACTTCTCTAACACCATGGAATTAAGAGATAGGATTAACTGCAGTAGCTTTCACTCTTTTCCTCAAACCCAGCAGAGAAATACCACGTTCTGTATCCACAGCTTTTCTTTTCTAGCCCTTTAGTTAAGTAGGGAAAACAAAAATATCACAAGTTTTAGAGTAAGGACTCACAGATCCAAAATCACACCTAAGCCACCTCCCAAATGGTCTAAAGAAGATGCAACCTCAAATCACATAATCAGTTCCATTATCAGGTGGATATTGTGCATGAAATCACAGAGAATGTCTTGTTATAAGTGATGTGGCTTCAGAGAGAAATGAAATGCAGAGCCAGTTCCTGCAGGGACTGTGCCAGTGACATACCTGCAGGGAAAAGCGGCAGGAGTGCATCAGATAAGCCATGGTGGCTGTGCTGCTCCGGCTTATCCCCAGGCTGGAGAACACCAGCACTGCTCCCACGTCCAGCTGAGTATCTGAGTCAAGAAATGCCAATCACAAATTAGTGAGCTGGGAAATGGAGCTTCCCATGGCAGAGTGAAGCACTAATGTGGTGACAGCTGACAGGGGGGCTGCAGCCTGAGAGACAGGAGTCCTCAGGAACCCTGACAGCAGCAGATGGGCACTGCCAGCTCCCATTTCTGTAAGCATTTGCCTTTCTTAAAAATCCACATGGCCTTGAAGAGCAGCACCAATGACAATGACCAGTCAATGCTTCATTACACAGCAGTGTCACCTTCACATCAGGGATCTGAGGTCTTTCATGACCTATCAGCTGTGGTCAGCATCACAAACTCTCCCCAGACAGGTCTAAATGCATTGAAATTTTATTTTGCCTGGAAGGTTGCATATTTAATTACTAACCTTTTGGTTCTTTCTCTCCCTCTCTAGACAGAATGATGTTTTTAAAATATTAGCAACTGAACTCCAGAATTCATAGAGCAAAGACTTTTCTTTTAGTGCTGTCAAGATGTTTTGTTCTTTTTTTCCACATGCATTTTTAAAGCTCATTTCTATTGTGAGCCAGCATTTTAAAACTCATTTCTATTGTGAGATACTGGTTCTATCCTAAGATCTGGGCAGAACTGGCTTTACTCCAACATACACCTGGCATGAGGACATGCACACTCCTCTTGGAGTATTTGGAGAGCTTTAGTCTCATGTTCTGGTTTGAGTAATCTGCTCTCCACTGCCAAGTAAACAGTTCCACTATCAGATAAACAGCGGGACACTTCCACAAGTGCAGCTAATAGTCTTGTAGTCTGGTTTGGAAACAGCCACAAACCATGTGTGATGTCAGAAGGAAACTTCTGAAATACTACTGGGAAAAAGCATGAGGCACAATGAAAGGCAAGGAAATAAATGCCAGCATTCAGGTGCACCAAATCATGAAATTAATTTCAGCACTACAAAATTATATCCCCAAGTGTTGTTTCTTTGTGTGCAGTTGTCATGTCATGTCTGATATTGTACTTGGGTTAAGGTCTGTGGGGTCAGGGTGGTCTTTTGCTTCTGGCTCTGGCCAGCACAGCTCAGCAGGGCCTTGGTCCGTGGCAGGTGTTATTTGATAAGCACAATAAAAGATAACAACATGGTTGGACAGCATCAGATGGAGCTGCAGGAGCCATGTCTGCTGTGCAGCTGCAGGCACTGAGCCGCAGAGTGTGTTTTTTCTTGCCCTATCTGATGTAATCTGCTGAGGCAGGTTCATGCTGTCCAACCTGAAAGTCTTCCTGGGCACTACAGTGGGTCTGCACTGCAAATCACAAAGATGATCAATGCCTCGTGCTGAGCCCTCTAAGCACAGTAACACTCTGCTTCAAATAAAGCTCTGGTGGCTGAAGATTTGGGCCAGTGACAGTCAAAGGGCTGTTGCAAAGGAGTAAGAGGGAATCCTGTGAAGCCCTGGTAGATACCCTGCTGCAAAGCCTTTTCAGATTAGATGGAAAGCTCCCCGTTATCAGAGTGAGGTATCCTTTAAAGTGAGCAGGGACATCAGAGTCAGATGCCCTGTAAAATCCCCTCTCTGTCCATGAGGCTGGTTAGTTAATCTCCTCTCTGGTATCCGTCAGGGTGTGGGCTTGCTTACCCTCCTGCCTTCCTGTCACTCCCATCTAATACCCTACAGTGAGCAAGGGCTTGGGAATTCCAGATCAGGATCCACTCACCTATGAAATGAGAAATGGTGGGGAAGGAAGAAAAAAGATCTGCTTCAAGTGAATCTGGAACAGATACATGGAGGGATTTACCTTCTTCTGCAAACCTGGAAAAGAGCACACAGACCACATGGAGCAGAGAAGCAGCCTTGACGAGATGTGTTTGTTGGAGGTAAGGTGATAATTTCCTTTGCTGTTACACGTGTGAGTTTTTCATCATTGTCATCATTAACATGGAAAGGGATTTGTTATGGTGAGGCACAGAGATGTTTGTAACACAGAACCAGTTTAATCACTGATTTTCTATTTCAGTGGTATCAGCAGTGATGCCTTAACCTACAGAGAGAAAAATGAAAGCAGGTGAACTGAAAGCAGGTGTGCTTTCACAGACTTGTTGGCTGTTCTGTGGAGCCCCTCCAGTTCACTCCATGTGGTTTTCTATGGCAGCATCTCCTCCTTCCACAGACTCAGAGAACTCACAGGGCAAAAAATTGGTGGGGAATTTCCAAAATGTGGAAACACATCATACAGAGGGCATGGGAATATTACCCACAGTTCAGAGACATTCCTCTGGAGCCAAAAGTGTGAGAAATGTCCTGGGATGGGTAACTGGATTTGTTACTTTGGGTCACTACCTTGAGAAATGCCACTGGGTTTTCCACTGTGTGAAATTTCATTCCAGCAAGGCCTGCAGACTGAGCTGACTGGTCATGGACAGAGCAGGTATGGAAGGAAGACCAAAAATGTGTCCTATTGGTGATTTAGTTTTCACACTGATGTGTTGGTAAGATTTTGCTCTGAAAGCTATTTAGAGATACAGGTTTTTCCTGAAGAGTGGTGGTATGTGATAGACTTGAAATACCAAGGGCTTCCCAGTCCTCCTCCTACCCAATTCACCCGTGGCATGGTCAAGGGCTGCAGGACTGTGTTGCTGCTGTGCTAACTCTGGAGCAGAAATTAGAAAACTGAGCATGAAATGGCATTGGAACTTGCACAGAGGTTTCCTTGGAAGGCCACAGGCACTGAATCCTCTGCCAATAAATTCTGTGTCACCTCATTTTTTCACATCACAGTCACTGGTGAGGGTAAGCCTTGAACAGTTTAACTTACAGTGTTACAGGCTGTTCAGAGACGTTGACCAGTGCTTTGATCTTCAGATCTTTCTGAATTTGTTTGTCACTAGCCTGCTCGAAATTGCCCATATATAGCTTTGCAGGCAGTATTTCTACAGGGTATGGCTGGAAGGTGTCTAGTTCCTGCCAGAAAGAAACCACAGGCTCAGGTTAGAGAGTGTCTTTGCTCCCATTAGCTCAAGAAGTTTTTAAACAGAAGTCATGTGAAGAGCTTAACAGGCACTTAGTCAGCAGCCCATGACATATTTTAGTCTAATGATTTATTCAATCACCTGGATTTGCTGTATATCGAAGTCTTTGCTAGTTTTACTACGAATAATTAACAGCCTCACTGTTGTGGCACTACTTGAAGGAAATCCCAGCTGAACAGGAGGTGGAATTCATTCTTTCCATTGTCTGGAGGGGCTGCAGCATGACAGACTCGTTTGATGTTCTCTCTGCTTACAGTTTGCAAGGCTAAATGAAATCATCTGCCACCTGCAGAGCTGCAGGTGCCCTGGAGTGGCCCAGCACAAATCTGCAGCTGCATCCGGTGTCGGCAGCGTGGAGGCTGAGAAGGAAAACACACAAACCTCGACATCCCTAAGGAATACGTGGATACCTGGATACTGCTCCAGGAGCACAAAGGAGCAGTCTAACAATTTAAAGCTTAAATTGAGAGGCAAGGAGGTGCCTGTGTCCAGCTGAGTCTGAGGGGGAAGCTCAGCAGTGAATTTCCCTTCACAGAGCAGCACAAAGTTAATTGATTTTCTCTCCTGTGCTGTAGCATCCACAGGTTAGCACCGTGTCAAGGGCTGTTTCCTGGGAACCAGAAGGGAACAATGGGAACAAAATACACCTTGGAATGAAATGCTCTGTTGTCCAGCAACTTCTTAACATGCCCTGCCTGTCCTAAATATGCAATAAAGCGTAATTGTTTCTCATAAGCTAAATAGATTAACGTTTATAGGTGAAACCAAGCAATCAGGACACCAGTGTTTGAGGGGATGGCTGTTTTCTTCCTGGGCCTATTGAAACCAGGCACTAGCACTTGCTTTGTGACCCTTCCCCATGAAAAGACATGGATCACAGTGTTTGGTAGGAATTGTAGTCCTGTTTGAAAACATTTGCTGTGTACTATGCCAGATGTGTGAGAGAGCTGCCTGCTTCTTGTCATCATTTACTACTGTTTGTTCAGTTATCTGTACTCTCCATAGGCCAGTTTCAGGGTTATCAGGGGAACATTCCCAGCTTGTTTCCATGAACTTCCTTTCATGCAATAGAAAAGGAAAAAGTGTGGCTGTAAAAGAATCAGTGGTGAGACTCAGAGCAAGCACAGTAACTCAAATTACATTTAATTCCCGTGTCTAAAATTACTTTGATAACAGGTTTGCAACACCATCTAACCTGAATTCACCAGCCATCATCAGTTGAATATGAATGCCTTCTACCTGGAAATTAGTCTCATCTCACCTGAGGCATCCACAGTGTCTTCTCGCTCTTCAGGAAATGGTAACAAGCTGAAAAATACTTGTACCCTCCCTTCAGGAGGAGCACGGGGTGGCGGGTGAACTGCTCCAAGTTTCTGGCATGGAGGAGGGCAGTTCCTTCCCCGGCATCTGAAGAGACCAAAGAGCTGTTTGCCAGGGCAGGTTCAGTGTCTCCATCTGCCTCCCTGACAACCACAGCAAATCCCTTTTCATTCCATCTAATGTTCTGGAGAAAACTTGGTTAAAAGCTCGACTTATTCTTGTTGTTGCAGGTCAGTTACAGGGGGTGCTGCTTTTCCCCTGTCATCCTGATCTTTTATTCCTTTCCTGGTTTCTCTTCTAGCACCAGATTTCTTTTCCTCTCCCCATTTTTCTTTGGGAAAGGCTTGTAATGAGTTCCCATAATAAAGAAGTTTTATCAATTTAAATTTAATCATCTTAGTTTTATGGAGCCCCTTGTCTTTAATCTGCTTTAGGCAAACAGGGAAAAAAGGAAGTGTCTTAAATAAAATTTTCACAAATGTTTTAAACACTCTCCTCAATGTCAATGAAGTAGATTATGTGAGATGGCTGTTCCTCCTCCTCCTCTCAAGGAATCCATCCTGTTTCCCTCTAGCTGTATCTGCTTTAGAAATAGACCAGCACAATAGAAATCCAGTTCTGATTCTTCACACCTTCCCTTTACTGCCTCACCACTGAGCATTTAGCAACCTGCTTGCTTTATCCATTCCCCTTACACCTCCACTTTTTTGTCTTTAGAAAGTGATGTAAATCTTTGCTAAAACTCCTGTAGCCTTTGTAAAGCTCAAACAAACAGAAGTGGTTCTGCTCACAGCAGAACTCCTTGCCAAAGGATGTGTGAAAGCCAAACACTTCCATGGTTCAAGAAAGACTGAACAAAGAAACCATGGAAAAGTTTCCAGCGCTTCACATTTCTTGATGAACTCCATCAAATCACCACCCCCATTAAAGGCAAATCTTTTCAAATATCATGAAGTGAAAGCCTTCTGTGACCCTCAAAGAAGGAAGTACTCACTCTGGGAACATGTGGAACCTGAGCTGCTGATTTCAGTCTCTGGAGCAGCACTGCCCCCTGAAAGGCAATCGTTGGACAAGCCAAATCTCAGGGAAATGTGGCAAAAAAAAAGAACCCATTCCTCACATGCAAAAAGGAGCTTCAGAGGATCATCCACAGATGGGAAACCAGGGCTGCCAGGATGCTTTGAAATAAAACCTGGATTTTTGAAGCCTGAGAATATACACAACACAGTGAAAAACCAGGGGCAGAGCACAGTTTTTCACATAAAACTGGGAACATTTACATCTCTTCCAACAAGCCCATAAAATTTTATGAGGAATGGGAAGAATCTCTACCCAGCAGAGAGGTCTGGACTGACATGGCTCACACATACCTGTTTCTCTCTCCTCCTCCTGATAGTCAGTGCAGCCCAAAATGCCAGTGTCATGGTCATACACCACACAGAATCTGACATAGCCCAGCTCCTCGGGATTTGGGATCAGATACTCCCCTGCAGGACTCTACCAAAATCACAGAGGAATTCCATCAGGAGCACAGCTCCACTCTTCTCTAGTGGCATCAACGCTCCTGACATCTTGCAAGTTACAGCTCTCTAGCTAGGTGTTGGGTTTGGACGTGTGGGTGGACAGGACACACTGACAGCCCCGGTTAGAAGTCAGGAATGATGCAAATCACGCTGATTGCTCCACCAGCAGCAGCGGTGCAGATGCCAGCGCTGTCCTTGTGAGGCAAGGCTGCACTGAGTTCTTGTGCAATGTTTTTTCCGATGTGCCAATCCTTCGGGCTGCTGGAGCCACCACCTTTGCTTTGTGACAGAATACATCCCCCCAGTGGCAGCCGCGGGGCACGGCTGAGGCAGGGGCAGGGGCTGGGACATTTCCCGTGGCTTTCAAACCAGTTTTGGCTTCCTACTAATTGCTAAATCCAAGGATGGTTCACACAAACAGCAATTCCCTCACCAGTTCAATCCTTTGGGCTGTAATAATGTGGCTGGCATCGAATTCACGTTGAGAACGGGCATCTGAAAAAAAACCCAAAACAACCAAGACAAAGCAATTGGCTTTTAAAGGTGGAATCCTCTTTGTATTTTGCCAGTGGGAATTCAGGCACTGGCATCACTCAGAGATTTAGAGATGTGGCACCTGGGGATATGATTTAGGGGCGGTTATAGGGTTGCAGGGTCGGCTGTTGGACTGGATGAACTTGAAGGTCTTTTCCAACCTTGATGACTCTGTGATTTGTTTTTCAGAAAACAAATGTTGAGGCCTTCTGGTGTGGGCATAATAAACTCCAGGGTCGATGTGAGTCTGTGTGTAACACCAAGTGACAACCAGCAGTGTTAGTCCTGACCCAAGTGTGCTCCTGCAGCATTACCCAGCATCAATCCTGTGCTCTGACCTGCCCAGCAGCTCTGCCTCTGCTGCTCCAGAGCTGGGGAGGGGGCACTGGAAAGACCCCAACCCACTCCCAAACTGGTTAAGTCGCTCACCAAAGCATTCAATAACGCTGCAATATCAGGCACCCTTCTGGGAGTATTGACACTATGCAAAATGGAAGTGGTTATCAGGAATCTTTGTGTAATGGTTGAGAAATCTAGTCCAGTTCTAACACCTCTGGGAGCAGCAGGGGAGAGTGTGTATCCATGGGACTGATAAGAGCAGGGAGAGCCGAGAATGAGGAAAGCCAAGGCAGCACCAAGTCATGGCACCTGAAATGGGATGGGAGGAAGGTCCCAGGTGCCAGGCCCCAGAAATGACAAGAAATGATGGGTGTGTTTTCCTCACGAGCCCCATTGGCTCAGGATATCTGCCCGGGCTGAGCACAGAGCCTGGCTGCCGGCAGGGGCAGGGACTGCAGGCAGGGACAAGCAGGGGCAGAAGAAACAGGCGGAGGAGCAGCAGACAGAGCAAAGATTGGTAGAGGCAGGGAGGGGCATGCACAGGCAGGGACAGGGACCGGCCTGTGCCGCGGCCTCACCCAGCAGGCACAGGTAGTTGGGCTCCGTCAGCCGCGATCTCCACCGGTACTGGTTGATGATATTGTAGAGGTGTCGGGGCTCGCAGAACATCACCCCCGCCATCGCCCATCCGCCCGGCTGTCGCCGACTATCGCGACACCACGCACGCCCCCGCCCGGCCGCAGGCAGCGACGCCCGCCGGTCTCCAAGGATACCTCAGGCGGGATCTCGCGAGACTTTCCCCCCCTCCCTTCCCGCCGCGAACGGCGGTCTCGCGAGAGCGGCGGGCGGGGCCGCGCAGGCGCCGCGCACGCCCCTGGAGGTCGTTGGAGTCACCGGTGCCGCCGCAGCCGCCGCTCGCGCCCCGCCGTGCCCGCCATGCTGTCCCGCCTCAGCACCGCCACCGCCCTGCGCCGCGGCATCGCCACCTCCGCACAGGTACACCGCCCGCGCACCGACACCGCTCCCGCGCCTCGGCGTGCAGCCCAGCGCGTCCTCCTCCGTTCTAGGGCTGCTGCGGAGCTCGGGGGGAAGCCGGGGAGGAGCCCCGGTGCTGCTCAGTGAGGGGGCTGTGGAGCACAGGCTCTGCCCGGTGAAGGGGTGCAGGGTGGGGATGCAGTCGTGGTTGTTCTCCATTCTGGGCCTGCAGGGCCGCGGTTGGACATGGCTCCCCTTCCGGGGCTGCGGTGGAACGCAGGCCCTCGATGAGGCGGTGCGAGGCCGGGAAAGCAGCCCCGGTGCTCCTCGGTGAGGGACTGCGGGGCTCGAGTGCTGCCCAGACCCCTCCTCGGTGAGGGACTGCGGGGCTCGAGTGCTGCCCAGACCCCTCCTCGGTGAGGGACTGCGGGGCTCGAGTGCTGCCCAGACCCCTCCTCGGTGAGGGACTGCGGGGCTCGAGTGCTGCCCAGACCTCTCATTGGAGTGGGGATGCGGGGAGCCCGGGGCCTCTATGAGGGGACTGGAGCCCAGGAACTCCCCAGTGAGGGGCTGCAGGGCTCGGGTGTAGCTTGGAACTCCTCGGAGAGGGGCTGGGAGCATGTGCCGGTGCCCCAGGGCAGGCAGAGGTTGCGGAGCGTGGCTCGGGGGCTGTGCCCTGTGACAGCACCGTGCTGGGGCTGTGGCATTGCGGGTCTCTGCCCAGCAGCTCCCGCCCTGCTCCAGCCAGGCTGCGAGTGTGATAATCCTGTACGAATTCTGTCTCTCTGATGATTTGCAGAGGGTGATGCGTTTCCTGCTTCCTCCTTCTAGTGCAGAAATGCCTCTGTGTTCAGAAGGCGCTAAGAACTAAAGCTGGTGGTTGGGGTTTAGCAGTAATCCTTCATGTGCCAAAATCCACTATGCTGGCTCCAAACCACTGCTGCTGTGGCTGCACGGTTAGAGACCAACCTCTATCCAATGTTAATAGTCCCGGTGGGATGTAAAAGATAATTATTGCAGCTAGAAAGATGTGCTGTACAGGAGAGCCTTGTCTAAGTCTTTTAATGAAAACTCTATTTTTTAGGAGTGAGGTTTTGACCCCACGGTATCAGCTCAGTCACAAATGGGGCTCAGCAGTGACTCATGCCAGACTTTGCTTCCTCTTAAACAGTTTTTTGCAAAATTATATTTGTTGCAATAGCAGAAACACTGGGCTGAGGTTAGCCTAGTCCAGTTCTTGGGTAGATTTTTTCCCGTCATAGTACAGTAATTAAGCTGTTAATGAAGGGACGTGGAGCTATTATGGCTTTTATCTGGTAAGATTGTGATAAAGAATGGCTTTCTCTGCAGTAATTGCTTGTTACATCTCCACAGGAGTTTTCCATCGCTTTGGCAGTATTGCACTTTAAGGTTGTTCTGGCCCCTGGAAGGAGCTTTCCTCTTGTGGAGCAACACTTTGCAAAAAGGCATTTGTGAGAGAAATTACACCCTGCCAGTCAGTACCTGAGTGAGGATAAAAGTGGTTCACAGGGCAGCCAAGCAGAGCTGGATTTTATTTGATTCTCAACCACATGATCAAAGCTGGAAATTGTAGTCACTTAATGTTCTCAGTCCTCAATCTTGAGGCATCTCTGGGTGCTATTTTGGATTTATATCAGCTGTAAACATTTTCTTCACCTATATGCAGTGGTTATTACATTTCTTACAGTCCATTAAATGTATTGATTTGCCAAATGGAAGGCATGTTTTTTTTTGATACTGACAACATAAACTAGAAAATCTACCAGATTTACCCTAAATCAGGCCTGGGCCCACAGGGTGGCAGGTATTAGTCTCAGGCAGACATTTCCACTGGAAGAAGGGTGATCCTTTGGGTTCTTTTGCCCTAGCCTTGCTTCCTTTTTGGGCTTCAGATCCCAGGTTACAATTTCTTCCAACTTTTCCTACCAATAAACCTGAAGGATCTCTGGGAGGCTGCTGTGAGGGTCGTTTTCTGTAGGCTTAGACTATCAAGTTTGCATAGCGCTTGGTAAAAAAAATTGGAAAACAGAACTAAAAGTAAAGAAAGAGTGGTGAAATTCCCAAGGTCACTGCTGGGGGTGTAGCTGCCAGAACAGCTCTACAACATGTTTGTTGTCTCTTTTGCACAGAACAATGCCAAGGTGGCAGTGCTGGGGGCCTCGGGGGGCATCGGGCAGCCCCTGTCCCTGCTGCTGAAGAACAGCCCTCTGGTGAGCAAGCTCAGCCTCTACGACATCGCTCACACTCCAGGCGTGGCAGCTGACCTCAGCCACATCGAGACCAGAGCCAGTGTCAAAGGTATCCTGGGAATGGTCTGAGTTCCAAAGGGATCCTCCCAGAGGGGTGGCTCTGACCCCAAATGCCCATTGCTTGTGAGGGGAAATCTCCACCCACTGATCCTGAAACCCAGTATCAATTTAAGTAGCTTTTTCCTCAAACAGTGAATGATTAATTAAGGTTTAGCTGATTAGATTGACGTGCATGGAGATGAAAATGTGCTGTGGTTGCACTTTTGAAGGAAAATTTGTGATATCTGGCAGGAAACATTCAGTGAAATGATGTCAGAGTGTTGAATTTAAAAGTTTGACTAGAAATAGGTCTAACACTCTCTGAGTGTCTGCATGAATTCCATGTGCTTCTTTTCTCTTAGATTATAATGAAATCAAAACCTAATCTTTTATCTGAAGATCACCAAAAGGTGACATTTTACATGAATATGCCAGTCTGCAGTTCTTTGGGGGCCTCTAGTGCCAAGGCTTTTGGAGAGTAAATTCACATAGCAGGAGGAGCTGGGAGTTTGGAAAACAGGTGAATGTGAGATTCTCACCACTCTCATTCTGTGAGTTTTGAAACAGGGATAAAACATCAGATGGGATCCAGCTATAATTGTGTTTCTTTGCTTTTCAGCATTAAGTCTAAATTGAAGGTTAAATTTAAAAAAAGGACTTGGATGCCTCTGGGCATGATTTTGTACTTCAAAGTGTCAGCTATTTAATAACTGTCAAAAACATAATGCCTGAATGTCTTTCATTTCAGGCTTCATGGGACCTGAGCAGTTGCCAGAATGTCTGAAGGGCTGTGATGTTGTTGTTATTCCAGCAGGAGTCCCAAGAAAACCAGGTAGGTTCTTTTTGTTGTAAAGCCCCAGGGCTGCTTTGAAGTGGATCTCTGCAGTTCTGCTGCTCAGACAGAACTGTGTCAGTTGGGGTGTAAGTGGTCTGTTAATACCCCTGCCCCTGAACTCCTTTTGGAATCATGCAGCTCATTCATAGACTGTCCCTTGTGAAATGGGCTAAATTGATTTCTGGAGTTCCTACTTGAGGCTGAGCTGCAAAGACTTCTCATACAAGTGATCCTAAATGTGCCTTAGTGTTTCCTGTCCCAGAGCAATGCTCAAGGAATAAAAACTGTTTCTTTCTTTAATTCCTCAGCAGAAGAGAAATAATTCATTTTGTTATGCATCAGTTGTACAGCAGCTTCTTGGGGCACCTCTGAATAAATGCAGTTAAGCCTTCCTAGAATGTTTATGACCTGTTCCATTTCCACTCTGTTTTCAAGTATCCTATTAGGAGCTTAACAAAATGCTGGACTTTAATGCCTAACTCTTCCTAAATCTTCATTTTTCATGGTTAAAGTAGTTGCTGCAAGAGAAATGGGGGGTGGCACTTACACAGCCAGCAATATTTTGCACCCAGCAGTTGGCATTTAAACTGTAGTTGTAGAAATGACTTAAAAGAGGGAGGAGAATTCCTCTTGGGAGCAGCTGTGCTGCTCTGACCCCACTGGTGTGGTTTGTGTGATCACAGTGTACTTCAGCAGCCTCAGTGAAGTGGGTTCTGAGAATGGACAGTTGGGCTGGTTGCTCCTGGAAAGGGCTGATCTCTTTATTAGTGAGAGGAGTTACCTTTTGAGCCAGTTCATTACTGCAGCTGGAGAATTTATTCTTGATTTGTGGAACCAGAAGCTGATGTGTGTCTGTCCACAACAGAATATTTGGTTTTGATTGGATTTCCTGCCCATGCTGGTAACTGTGGGTGAATTAAAATCCTGCCCTGGCTGTGTTTTAGGTATGACCCGTGATGACCTGTTCAACACCAATGCCAGCATTGTTGCCTCTTTGACATCTGCCTGTGCAAAGCACTGTCCAGAAGCCATGATCTGTATTATTTCTAACCCAGTAAGTGTTTTCTGGAGACCTTGAAATGTAGAGGAAAAAAACCCCAGAATTCAGACTGAGAATACTGGAGTAATCCAAATTCTTACTAATTTTGACTAGTATCTTTAAATTCTGCAGTGTATTTGCAGAAAAGTCTGATTCTACTAACCCATTTTTCTTGGCTATATTTAATTCAGAGAAAACTTGAATGTAAAAGTGCTTAATGTCTTCCAAGTCTGTGTGACTGGTTATAATGCAAGCTGGTGTATTAGCTGGGATAAAAGCCTTAGCTCACTAAGGGAGGAGCCTTTGTAATGGGAATGAAAAAATTCATTGTCTTAATGGTTATTTAAAATTAATGATTTTTATTCTAGCCTGACTGTAAATTGCTCTTCAATTTAGGCATTAAAGTAATTGGCTACAGTTGATTCCAAATTAGAGGTGTAATTCCATGGTTGTTAATTTGCCTGTTAAGTTCATGCATTGGCTTCGTTATTAAACTGCTTTTAATCAGTGCTTGCCTCTTCTTGCTTGTAGGTAAATTCAACCGTCCCAATAGCTTCAGAAGTCTTCAAGAAGCACGGTGTGTATAATCCCAACAAAATCTTTGGTGTTACGACACTGGACATCGTCAGAGCGAATACTTTTGTGGCTGAACTAAAGGCAGGTCATGGTTAACATACAGGGGGAGGGATACTGCCTGCTTTGATCATCAGATCTATAAAGAAGCACTTCCAAAATCACTGCAGAGAGCCAAAGGAGCTCGGATTTCTGTGCAGCTAGAGGCAAAGGCAATGATTCCATGTCTCCCTTATTTAGAGGAGCGTGAAGATAAGGTTCCTTGCAAAATGTGGTTCAAGAGACTTTGACCTTTCCTTTTCATAGCTGTCCCCTGCTAGTGTTGGCCTTAATTCCCTTGGCATTCCCAACCCTGCCACGCAACCAGAGGAGAGGGTTGAGTTGTGGTGTGTGTTTGCAAGTCAAACTCTGTGCTGTGTGTCACAGGATACTCTGCAAAGTATCAAGAGCTGTAACAGGTTACTGCTCTGAATAGCCCTGGTGGTGTTTATGTTGTGCTGCTCTTTCTCCAGCCCTGCAGTAATAATATCCTGTAACTGTATGAAGTGATCTGGGTAACCCAGAGTTCCGCTCCGTAGATGTGGCTTTGTCCCTGGAATGCAGCTGCCTCTGGAACTCCTGCCCTGTGTGATATCCAGGGCAGAGAGTGAAGTGTGGTGTTTCCACTTGCTTTTCTTGCCTGTGTGCTTCAGAAGCTGGAAAGTTTCATGTTTCCTTTAGGGCTTGGATCCAGCTCGAGTAACTGTTCCGGTTATTGGTGGCCATGCTGGGAAGACCATCATCCCTCTGATCTCTCAGGTGAGTCCAGGTGACAGCTGTGTGTGGTAGCACACTCACCAGCATGTTAGGGTTGATGTAAAGTGCCTTTGTGATGGCAGGTAACGTGCTAGGATAGAGCACAGTCTCCCCTGCTCCCATGTCTGCTTTCCTTCTGGGATGGGGTGTAGGATGAGGTGGAAGGCAACAATCTAAATCTGAACCCTCTGGGCAGTATAAATAGTTCCAGCTTTCCTCTAAAGGAGTTTGGCATAAGAACTGAGGGGTAATGTGGCGGTTTAGGTGTCCTGGCACTGTTTGTGACAGGTATCAAATGACAGGAGTACCTGGCTTCAGGAGAAAAATTGAATTGATTTTGCTGTGGTGAACTGGAAACCCCACTTGAACCTCCAGCATTGAAAGGCACAGCTCAGGCTGTACAGGGAGGCCTGTCCAGCCATGATTGGTAGTCTGGCCCTTCAGACATCTCAGCCAGATTGAAATGCAGTTCTGAAGCAGGTGCAGTCTCATGGGGAGATGCTGGGATGTGGCCAAGGAGCAATCTGTAACAAAGGGAGAGAAGCTGTGCTCTAAGTGGGGAATAAAGTATCCTTTACAGAAGGATTTTCTTGGGAGTAAGAGGGCTTTGGAGCAGCTGAAAGCTGAGAGGTGCTTTAGTTAAACAGCCCATTGGGACAGACACAACTGTGCTTAAGCTATTGGTGTAGCTGAATCTGAAGGTTCAGTGAATTCCTAAATACTGCTGGGAAACTGGATCTTTCATAAGGCTTGACTTCCATAATGCCACAGTGACCCAAATATTTTCAAGATGACTTTCTGAAATTCCTAATGCTTGGAGGGTGTCTGTAGTGCACAGGACTAGGCAGTAGTGAGGAACCATGGCAAGCCCTGGTTTGGCTGTGAAGCTGTGTCTCTGAGGAAGCTGGGTGAGGCTGAGTTCCTGTTCCAAGGCCATGCAGTAACCCCAGCTTTGCTGACTTTTGCAGTTGGTCACACAAGCTGTGAGCTGGGGAAACACATTTTGCCCGGTTGAGAAATGCTGGTAAAAACTGGAGTGGAGAAAAAGTCTTGTGTGCTTTATGCTGAATCTGGAGGGCTTCTGCTATTGATTAAAAACTGATTTTTTCCCATCCAGTGCACACCAAAAGTTGAGTTTCCTCAGGATCAGCTGGAGAAGCTTACAGCAAGAATCCAAGAAGCTGGGACTGAAGTTGTCCAAGCTAAAGCAGGAGCAGGTGGGTTCTTGAATAAAGCTTCCAAGTAGTTCTTGTTGAATGTCTGTAGGGCTGCAGTCCTCTGCAGTTTAATCTTATTTACAGGTTATGAACTGCTGGTTGCCAGTCTCACTGCTCTGCTATGTCAGCTTCTGCCTGGGCTGTGCTACTAGAAGCAGCTCAGTGTGTAAGACTAAATATAAACTGATCCCATACCACCTATGTCTTTAAAAGAATTTTCTCTGTCAAATTAAGCTTTTACAAATCTGGTCAATTCTAGATCCATGTAGCTGGCCAAAAGCTGCTGCTTTATCCACCTTGCTGTGAGCTTGAGGTCAATAACGCTGCATTATTCTTGTTTTGTAAACACACCAGTATGGAAACTTTTGATGCTAAAGGAAGTATCAAATTTCAGTGTGATCTGTTCTGAAAGTGGTTTAACTCTTCCAGGATCTGCCACCTTGTCTATGGCCTATGCTGGTGCTCGATTTGCATTCTCCCTGCTGGATGCCATGAGTGGAAAGCAGGGGGTTGTTGAATGTGCCTTTGTTCGATCTGACGTGACAGAGGTCCCGTACTTCTCTACACCTCTACAGCTGGGGGTATGTACTAAACACCATGAGCCTTATAAACAGCAGCTACTGGTTGTGTCCTGGGTTTTACTCTGTGGTTTCAGTTCAGCTGAAACCTGCTGGACCTAACAGCTGAGTGTGCCTTTAAGAGTCTGCAGTGTTTAGGTATGGTGTTGGGCACATAGCTCAGCTTGATAAGGATGCTGCTGCTTTTATCTGCTTGTAGACTGCAGGTCACTGAGTAGCCAGAGGTTCAGACTTGGCTTAAGAGGTCACACTTGCCTCAAGTCAGGCCTGTTTACTCTGGGCTTTCATATGATTAACCAGAGTCAGCAATCCTGTCTCAGCTTGATCTGCTGCAAGCAAATCCTCAGAAACTGAGGCACAGCATGGATTAGGATTAATAGCTTGCTTTCAGGACCTCTGCTGAACTCTGAAAGAAGTGTTCCTTTTGTCACCAATACCCTGGGGGAGTGATAGAAAACAATGATGCTGCAGCCCTGTTGTAGCTGCTGGGATGCAAAGAGTGGTGTTTGCTGTCTTAGGGGCAGACTGGTGAGGGGATGGAAGGAATGTAGACAGTTTAGACAGTTTGAAAACCTGGGACTGTCACTCTGAGGCAGTTTGAGATGGCAAGCAAAGGACATACACCAGAGGAGATTCTCTTGGCAGATGCTGGGTGTGGAGTTAGGAGGGATCAGTTGGTGTCAGTCTCCTCTTGAAGGAGCTGGTGGGTTGGCTTCTGGTTTCACACATGTGAATGGTGAATGAGAAGTTTGTGAGGGCTGTAGAAGTTGCCACAGACAGTAAGAAGCTTCTGAGGCTTTCCAGGAAGCACAGGGTTGGCAGACTGGAGATGACACAGGTGCCAGGCTGGGTCTCTCTCTCTCAACTGGATAATACTTAGAGCTGTTAAGCTATTCTTTAGGTCATTCAATGAATGGCTAATCTCTAAATCCTCTTTCCCTCAGAAAAAAGGACTTGAGAAGAACCTGGGCCTTGGCAAGCTCTCCCCCTTTGAAGAGAAGATGGTTGCTGCGGCCCTTTCTGAGCTGAAGGCTTCTATTAAGAAAGGAGAGGAATTTGCAAAGAACTTCAAGTGAAGACTTGACGATGGGGAGGAATTAACTTCCTTAATTTATTAAGGCATCATGTCACTTTATGACTTCTGGTTCAAAGCTCATGCTTTGATTGAAGTCTGTCTATTAGCTTGATGCTTGTTGCCAGTGCAGAATCTAATCATCAATAAAACAGTCTCATTTTTTCAGTGTACCATGTGGAGTTGTCCTGATGTCCTTGTCCTTTGAAAGGTGGAGGCTGTAGGTCTCTGAGAGGGGATTGGTTTCATCAGGGATGAAATAGCCTTGGAGAGGGGGTGAACTGATTACTCCAACTCTGCTGCTGCCTGGGTTTGGGCTCCTTGTTCAGCACAGCCACTGGGAACCAGATGTGACCAGATCAAGATGGGTGTAGGGGCTGCACAAGGGATAACTGAGTGAAATATGATCCAAAAGGCATTTTTTCAGTAGATGATATTACCTTGTATTACCTTAATCTCTTATGTAATTTGATTTTAAAGGAGTTAGCGAAAGAGCACAGCGTTTGAAACGTCAGTCCTGCACTAAGACAATAATTAAACTGCTGAGAGCAACTTCTTTCTAGTTAGGAACAAAAGCCTTGATTTAGCATCTCCATAAATTTCTCTTACATTCATCTTCTTATGAATATAAAAATAAATGTCTGCGAGGAGATGGTGATGACGAGTTCTGTTGCTGACTTCTTTGAAGGTAAGCTTTAATGAAGGAAGCTATTAATTCACTCTTCCTCCGTGCTGCTTACGCTGTTGCTTTGAATTGCTTTCATCCGTGTAGGTTGAATTCTTAAGTTGAACAGACTTTATTTTGATGAGTGAAAGAAAAGCCAAAGCCCAGCACCTCTGGAGGAACTGAGGTGAATGTTGGTTTGAGCCAGAGATCGTGGGGTAGTTGCTTACAATAAAGATACCTAAAAATCACAGATGCTCTTTGGTCACTGCTTTTTATCTTCCTCCCACATGTATTTTTTATTTTTCCTTGAGCTCTCTTGGGTTTTATTTTTTTGATTTTAATTAGTGCATCATTCTGAACTGGATCACACAGCTGTGACTGTTGTAGATACATGGAGAATAAAGTGCCTGGTTCTCTTCCTGCCCTGTGGAAGATGTGGGCAAGGAGGACAGCAAGCACAGTCCTTGTCACTCCTCTGCAGAAATTCAGCTTGTTAAAAGCTTGGTTTCTGTACAGGAATAGTAATGAAATAGAAGCGTTGGCAGTCATTACTCAGCAGGCTTGGAACAAAGTAATTATTAGGTGGTATTAATAGAATTAAAGATGGTGTTGGAGGGGGCAGGGGAGGATGTTGGAACTGGAGGACACTGAGGAGGAGTGACAGGCCAGACCTGTGAATGTGGCAGAGAGTGTTCCAAACAGTAAATGGGAAAGCAAGTGGCAAAACAGCTCTAACTGGGTGTAGGGGTCTTGCAGGCCTGTCAGCAATTTCAAACCTGAAATAGGCAGCACAGGGTGTTGAAAATGGTGTGTGTCCAGTCTGGGTGCCCGGGTGGTCCAGGGGCACTGCTCCATGAGGCTGCAGGGAAAGCCTTGCCTTGCAGCCAGCAGGACAGGAACACACATTTGTTCCAGTCCTGCTATTTTTAATACAGCAGATAGAGCAGATTTCTGAGCGTTGGAGACTTTTTAGAACTTGAGGTTCATCGTGTGGCTTAGGTTATTCAATCTTTTCTTGTGTCAGCAGTCCAAAGCCAGCAAAATCTGGGGAATTGCATGGACAAGCAGAAAGCTTTGCTTGTACCAGTAGAGACCCGGGGACAGCATGGGCAAGTGGAGCTGAGGTAGAAGAGGATTATGTCTCAGCACCTGCCGAGTTTTAGGTTCTCCAGGGTCTCCTTCAAATCTCCTGCATGTTAACAAAGTCCCCGCACTGTCTGGGTTTTGGGGTTGTTTCTTCTCCCCAATCCCATGCTATTCCCTGTGCTGGAAATCTGCTCCATTTTGGGAAAGGAGATGAGACACCCTTCTTGTGGCTTCCTGCAGTGAAGGAAGGCCAGAAGGACACTGATTAAAGGTGAGAAATGGACTTGTGTCAATGTTCCCTGCTCAGTCACTGTGCTGTCCCTGTGGCTGAGCAGTGCTGTGGTGGGTAACAATCCTTCTGAAGACTGGAGATGGCTTGTAAAGGTGTGGGACATCCCACCCCTTCTCTCTGAGCAGATTCCCTGGAGGAGGAAAGGATCTGGGGCATATTCCTCCCTGGGAGGAGCAGGACTCAGCAGGGTGTACCCAGATAAGCCAACACTGTCCTGGAAGCTGTTTCCTGCTGCTGTGGCTCTGAGACACAAGACCTTCATCCTCTCTCCTCTAAGTTCTGCAGTGGGGCTGCCCTGCTGGGTCACAGCACTCACTCCAGTGCTGGCAGCCTTTGTGTTAACCTCCTGTGGAGGGGAGTGACCAGGTCTGGAGGAGGTGAAAAACCCGCCCTGTGCAGATCTCTCGGGTTTCACCCTTTTTACTGAGCAGACTTCTGTCTCCATGGTCTCTAAGCACCTCTTCCCTTGCAGCACCATTTCTGCACAAGGAGCTGCCACCTCCTTGGGCAGCCCAGCCCCACACCAGAGCACAGATGTCAAGATACAGAGGAGATGTGTGTGGAGAGTAATAAATAAAGATTCTCCAGATGGCCATATGTCAGGTCACTGGAGCCCACCTGCTGCTCCTGTGCTGCTGCAGCCGCTTGTTAAATGCAGGAAAGGATAGAACAAGGAGAAAAGCAAATGCTGAATGGTGTAACTCAGGCCTCATCCTGGTCATCGTTGTCCTTGGGGGGCTTCAGGTGGGATGAGCACAGAAGCAGGCTGGCAGACTTGTCCATTATTCCTGGGAAATCTGTTTTCCCCTCCTGGCTCAGTGCTTTGGTGTGGGGGTACAGACCCCGAGCCCCAGCTCACCCTGGGGAGCTCTGGGTGCTGAGAGCCAGCAGCAGCCACTTTCCTTGGGGTAAGGCTGGGTACAGCTGCAGCAGGCATGGCTGAGCCTGAGGACAATCCATGGCATTTCAGTGATATTTAGGAGAAGCAGAAGAAACAACAATAGTTTAGTGCAGCCTCTGCCTTGCCAAAGTTGGCTGCCTTCCCAGCTCCAGCAAAAGAGCAAATCTGGAGGGGCTGGAGGTACTTCAGAAAGGTGCTGGGTAACTGTTTCCCTCTCTCACAAGCCCACCTCCAAAATTCACACTCTCCAGTGATTTCTCCCTACAAAAGTGCCAGGACAGAGACATTTCTGCCCTTCCCCTCCCCAGCATGTGCACCACCACCCCTGGGGTACCCTGCGCTCAGCCTCACTTTACTGGGGCTGGCAGTTCAGAGCAGCACCACATCCTCTGCCCAAGAATGGAGAAAGGAGAGGTGAAACACACCCCGAGGTTGGCTGGGTGTAGCTGGGGGCACAGGCAGATCTCCTCCACAGCCAGCTCAGTTTTCCCCTTTCCTTGAGGTGCAAGGGCAAAAGGTTTTAATGTGAGCAGGAGCATCACAAACCATTTGAGCTGTGGATCTGGCTTTGCACAGGCCTCTCCCCCTCCCCTGGCTCTCCTGCCTGGCCACAGGCAGTGTGAAATCACCACCTTTGCATTCCCTGCCCTTGATTCACTGAAATGCCTGAGAGCTCCCACTTCCCTTCTGGGTGCCTCAAAGTAGAGCTGGAGAGCGGTGCCAAGGCAGGAGCGTTTGTTTGCATTTACAGGGAAACCTGTTAATAAAGGAGACCAAAGGGATTGCTCTTTTCCTGGCTGTGGGAGCAGATGGCTGGATAACACAGTGCAATTAATATGCAGGGAGTCCTGCCGGGGCAGGGATTTGATTGCCTGTTAGGAGAGGTTAGCATGCTCAAGCTGAGCTCTGCCACCACACCGCCTGTCCCTGGCACCTGCTGCCTGCAGGGGCTCTGTGGTGACACTGGGACAGACTGGATGGGGTCACAGATGAGACTGTGGGCACTGGATATAGGGGAGGATGCAGCTGGAGACTCTGGGACAGTGGCAGGTCCTGCATCCTGGGTGATGCTTTGGGAGGGTTTGCCCTTTGGGTTTGTAAAAGAAAAGGATGACTCTGGCCATGAATGACTTGCTCAGAGGTACTTCCAGGCTTGAAGGGCAATGCTGGATTGTTCTTTCCTCCTGGACGGAGCTCCTGGGTGAGCCAAGGGAAGTGGGCACAGGAGGTGGGCACAGGAGGTGGGCACAGGAGGTGGGCACAGGAGGTGGGCATCTCTTGCTGCAGCACAGCGCAGGTACAGAACATTTCCCAGGGCTTCAAAGAGTGACCTGATAAATCCACAGGGGAGAAAAAGCCCTGCCAAGGGCTAGGAGGGTTGGGGAACCCTGAGGAAGCAGGAAACCCAGCAAACCCACCCCAGCACTGAGCTGGGCCATGTGGCCACATGGTCAAGCCCAAATCGATGGGAGCCTCCAGCCACCAGGCCACGATCGAATGGCCCAAGGTCACCCTGGGCACGCGTGGGGCCGTTCCGATGCTTCGTCCCCATCGTATCCCGGGCTCTCACGGGATCACAGCACATTTCCCTCCGTGCCTTTGCTTTGCCCCCCCCATTTTCTGGTATTTTCTTCCCCCCCCCCGCCTCATTGAGGTTGTTGAGCACCATGAAAAGCAGCACCAGGCTTTGATCAGGGGTTCCTGCCTGTGCTGTGCCAGCAGCACGTTCCCTCACAGCACCGCCGCTCCCGGCCGCCCTTTCTTCTGCGTCAGGAGGAGGCTGCTGGAGATGTCGAACCTCAGTGCAAATCCTTGCAATTAGGCCTGTTCTGCTGCCTGCCTCGTTTGATCTCCTTTAATTATTTATCGCCTTTTCTTTCTCCTCTTTCCTAAATCCTCGCTTTCTTTCAAGTGATGATTTTTCCTCCTCTCCCCCCCAGCCGTGGCTGGCTCTGCCTGTTTGCCTGCAATTACCGACCCTTCTGCTCCTTCCATCTCTCCCCTTTTGTTCTCCACCAGATCACCTCTTCTTGCTGCTCTCACAGATTCACCCTGCCCTCCTGCCTGGCAGCTTTTTCCTCCTGCTTTTCTTGAAATTCTCCCACCCAGATAGCTGCAGCCTTTCTCCCGTTCCAGGTGTGCTTGTGGCTGTGTTTGCTGCCCGTGCCAGCTCTCGGGCTGGGCTGGGCTCCATCTCCCGCTGCTGTTCTCCCAGGCTACCGGTCAAACCCTGCTGTGGTCCTGCTGCAAAGCTCTGGCTCCTGGCCAAAATCAGGAAAGCCCATGGGGCTCCTGTCCCCTCCCATGCCAGGGTCTCCCCGTGCTGCTTTTTCATCCCTCATCTTCTTTGTTTCCCGGGACCTGATGCATTATTCAGCGCTGCGGACGCTGCGGGGTGTTGGGGAGATAATGGTGCTGCAAAGGGCATGGGCTCACCCTGGCAATGCTGGATTTTCCTGTCATGGGCTGATTTCCCCCTCCAGCATTAAACCAGGAATAGTCCTGACCATGCAGGAGGTTCCTCCTAGGAGGTGACATCTGCTGTCAGCCCTGAGGGGGGACATGGCAGGGACAAAGGTAGGAGCAGGGGGAGGCAGCAGTGACCCTGGCAGTGCTCCAGGGGCTGCACCTCCCAAATCCAGCCCCGTTGCTTGGCTGGAGTTTAACAGAGACACAAATCCAACACATGGCCACTTGTTTATGCAGTCCTTACATGGATGATGGATGCAGGATGCAGGTTTCGCTCAGCAGATGTAGCAAACAACCCCAGACTGTTGTTTAATCCTTGTGGAAAGAGGATGCTCATGCTCTCCAACACTGTTTGCATCTGGGCACTGTGAACCCCCAGCTGGATCTGTCCCCATGGCTTGCTGCCACCCGGGCCCTGTGCACAGGGATAGGGAGGAGAGGGATGGAGTGATTTCAGGCTGGTGTTGCTGGCAACTTTGGTTCCTGGGTCTGTCCTCCCTCAGGAAACAGCATCACCCAACTGCCACCAATTGTGGAGACATCTCCACCAGGACAGGCCTCTCCAGCTTTGGCTGCCCCCAGGAAAGCTCTCCTTAGACCCCATCTCTGGTTTCCCATCTCTGTCTCTGCAGCAGCTCCCTCCCCAAATCCTGCTCTGAGGCCAGATCCTGCTCAGAGTGATGGCCAGGTGCCTTTGTTGGGCTCTGCTTGGGAGCCTGCAGCCAAATTCAGGAGGGAGCTGTGATCACAGGGGATGCAGAGCCCAGGCAGTGCAGGGGAATCCGAGCCAGGGGTGGGACCAGGTGTCCCCAGCCAGGTGCGTTTGGTGTCCCTGGCAGAGCAGCCAGGGTGAATTCAGAGTGTTTTGGGAAGATAAATCCTGACCATGACCACACTGGGCCGTTTTGAGGTGGTTTAGGGAGGTTTGGGAGCTTCTCTGGTTTCATCATTTCCCGTATGCCGAGGAGGGTGAGTGCTTAGCATCGCTGAAGGCAATAAAAATTAATTATGGGCTTATTAACACCAGTTCATTACCTGAGCTGCAGCACTGGGGAATGTTCCAGCTGGGGACCCGACACCTCCTGCATCACCACAACCCCGCAGCCATCCCAAAGCCACCTGCCAGGGTGGGGGTGCTCCAGCTGCTCCCAGGCAGTGCTGGGAATTGGTCAGGGCTGGGAAGCACTGGGCTGGTACTGGGGGAACCTCTGGGGACATCATGGTGAGGAGGTAAAGGGTGGGATGAAATTCAGGGTGGAATTCAGGGGTCTCTATAAGAACAGGGGTTTCTATAAGAACAGGGGTTTCTATAAGAACAGGGGTCTGTAAGAACAGGGGTCTGTAAGAACAGGGGTCTCTGTAAGAACAGGGGTCTGTAAGAACAGGGGTCTCTATAAGAACAGGGGTCTATAAGAACAGGGGTTTCTATAAGAACAGGGTTCTCTATAAGAACAGGGGTTTCTATAAGAACAGGGTTCTCTATAAGAACAGGGGTTTCTATAAGAACAGGGGTTTCTATAAGAACAGAACAGGGGTCTCTATAAGAACAGGGTTCTCTATAAGAACAGGGGTTTCTATAAGAACAGGGGTTTCTATAAGAACAGAACAGGGGTCTCTATAAGAACAGGGTTCTCTATAAGAACAGGGGTTTCTATAAGAACAGAACAGGGGTCTCTATAAGAACAGGGTTCTCTATAAGAACAGGGGTTTCTATAAGAACAGAACAGGGGTCTTTATAAGAACAGGGGTTTCTATAAGAACAGGGGTTTCTATAAGAACAGAACAGTGTTCTCTATAAGAACAGGGGTTTCTATAAGAACAGGGGTTTCTATAAGAACAGAACAGGGGTTTCTATAAGAACAGGGGTTTCTATAAGAACAGAACAGTGTTCTCTATAAGAACAGGGGTTTCTATAAGAACAGGGGTTTCTATAAGAACAGAACAGGGGTTTCTATAAGAACAGGGGTTTCTATAAGAACAGAACAGTGTTCTCTATAAGAACAGGGGTTTCTATAAGAACAGAACAGGGGTCTTTATAAGAACAGGGGTTTCTATAAGAACAGGGGTTTCTATAAGAACAGGGGTTTCTATAAGAACAGAACAGTGTTCTCTATAAGAACAGAACAGTGTTCTCTATAAGAACAGGGGTTTCTATAAGAACAGGGGTTTCTATAAGAACAGGGGTTTCTATAAGAACAGAACAGTGTTCTCTATAAGAACAGGGGTTTCTATAAGAACAGGGGTTTCTATAAGAACAGGGGTTTCTATAAGAACAGAACAGTGTTCTCTATAAGAACAGGGGTTTCTATAAGAACTGGGATCTCTGTATGAACAGGGATCTCTATAAGAACGGGCTCTCAGTAAGGAGGGATGCTCGGCACAGCGCGGTGCAGTTGCACCCTCCGGCCGGCAGGCGGCGCTGCGGGCGGCGGTGCGGCCGCGCCCCCCCGCGGCGGCGGCGCTCTGTGGCGGGCGGCTCCGTGGGCCGGAGCTGTCCAGCACTTCAGCAGGGGCCGCGCCGGGGCCGCGCGGGAGGGGCCGCGGCCGGCGGGACCCCCGGCCCTCACCGGCACCCACCGGCACCCCCGGCACCCCCGGCACCCCCCGCGGCCGACAGAGACCCAGCGGGGCCGGGCCCAGCGGGACGGCGGGGCGAGGTGAGGCGCGGCCGGGCCCGGGGCTGTCGGGCCGGCGCCGGGGGAGGGGGGGCCGGGAAGGGAGGGGAGGGGGTGCGGTGGGACCGCACTGGGCCCTGGGGGGGACGCTGGGGGTGGGAGAGGTGGGAGAGGACGGGTCCCCCCCCACCCATCCGGTGATGCTGGGGGCAGGGGGGTGACGACCCCCGGTGATGGGGATTTGGGGGTGCGGTGTTCCTCAGGGGGCTGGGAATTGGGGTCTCCAGAGGGACACGGATGGAAGGGATCGGCAAGGAGTGCGTCGTATTGTGGGTGCTGAGACAGCTGGGGACCCCACCGGGAGGTGTGTGCCAGGGGTGTCCCCCCGTGAGGTTTGATGCTCCTGGGGATGTGGGATGGGGTGAGGAGTCTGGAGGTGAGGAGATTTTTGGGGCACAGGGGGTCCCTGCAGGGACGCGGATGTGCCGGGGGCTCCCTGGTGCTGGGGGAGTGGCTGGGGGGGAGCACCCCCATCCCTCTTTTCCATGCTGGGGAGAGACAGGCTGGGACTGGGACAGTGGGTGACTCCCAGTGGGTTTTTGGCTGGGAAGGACGGGACAGTGATGATCCCTCAGCAGATGCTGGTGCCTTGTGTGGTGCAGGTGGGAGACGAGGATGAGACCAGGTCCCCAAAGCCCCTCTTTCTTCTGGGTGGACCCCCAGGCTGTGCTGGGGAGGGTTTGGCTGATGAGATTTCAAACCCTGCGGGTGTTGCACGAGGGAAGGAGAGGGGGCAAGGCTTGGCAGCGGGGAGCCACAGCAGCAACTCAACCGCTTGTCTTTTGCCAGTGTTTTGTGCTTCTCCTTCCCAGATCAGGAGGTTTGTCCCCAGGGATGTCCGGGCTGTGCTATGCAGGGGGGTCGGGCTGTGGCTCAGGGGGAGCAGGTGGCTTTCAGAGGACACAGGTTCATTCATTCCCTCCAGAGCAAGATTTCAGACTGGATGTGTCTTGGTTTGCCTGTGCTCCCGCTGCTGTAGGGGGGTCACCAGGGGTATGGCAGCATTTGGGGGGTGTCTCTCAGCTTGATGACAAATGTCAAGGACCTTCTCCAAGGGTGCAGATCTGGTCTCTTTGCCCTGGCATGTGGATTCTTCTCTGGCAGGAGCACAGGGACATCCCCACTGGGGGGGATTTTGGGGACAGCATTTGTGTCCAAACACAAATCATCATCATTGTTCTGTCCCACTCTGCCAGTGTGGCCTCACACAGTGCCACCCTCTGTGTCTCACCTGCCTTCCCCTAAAATCCCCCTGTCATCCCATCTGCCTCCCCCTGCCCCAGAACTCATCCTGACAGCACATGCAGGGAATGTCAGGGGCTTTCAGAGCCAGAAATTGGGCAGATTTTAAGGGAACCTTTGCTCCTTGGTGACTGTTGGAATGGAAAGCAAAGCTTTTTCCAGGCAGAGGGGTGCAGGGGTCTTGCTTGGCTTTGTCCCTGGTGCCAAGAAAACAATGTTTTTCCCCTGGACAAAGGGTCTCGTGCCCCAGGGGCCAGATCCAGCTGTGGATGGATGTGTGGCAGCAGGTCCTGGAGGCTGCTGGAAGAGGGAGCAGAGGGTGTTCACCCCATATCTTTGGGCAGGGGATGCAGGTCACTTTGTGGGGTTAGTGCTTATGCTGAGGGTCTGCAGAATGTGGGGGTCCCCAATCCCCAGAGCCCTTTCTCCTCCTCCTCCTTCCTGTCTCCCAGCTCCCGTTTTCCCCGGCCAGGTGGCCCGTGGCTTATATAATGTGCTCAAACCCCGGAATAGCTCCTCCCGTTACACAACCACCCAGCCAGCCACGGGAGGGGGGGTTTGGGGGGGGATTCCCAGCTGGATGCTCCCCCTGCACTGGCTGTGACCCCCCCTCTACCTGCAGTGCTCAGCACCAGGGGTTGTTCGCCGGGATTGTGTCCCCACCAGGGAAGGTGACCTCATTGTGACAGTCATCCCCTGCTCCTCCATGTGCTCAATAATTGCTTTTATTTGTAGTAGTGTTATTACTCCCCTTCCTCAGAGGGGTGATGGGCCTCAGGCTGACTGTGCCTCCTCCTGACTCCTTGCCCAGCAAAGCAAATGGCCCCAAAGGTGCAAAACCTGGGGTGACTGTTCCCCCTTTCAGTCCCCATTCCTTATTTAAGCGCCTCCTGTTTGGGGAAGGTCTGGCAGGGCATTCCCAAGGGGATGAGGAAGGTGTGGCCAAAGGGGTATGGGGCTGGGAATCCCATAGGAAAACCCATCACCTGGATGTGCTGCCTCTCCACTCAGCAAGGGGGAATTGCTGTTGCCACGTGGATGTGCTGCTCCTTTCCCTCATCCCTGATTCAGGAATGGGGTTGCTGCCTGGGTCCTGGGGTTGCTCCCTGTCGTGGTGTGACCCCTTTCCCACCAGCTCTTCTCCAGCCAGAGCTGAGAATGGAGCTTCTCAATAGCCAAGAGCCCAAAGGGTTCAGGCTGGGGGGGGCTTCAGCTACGGCATTTTGGGGACAGGAGTAAATCCTGGCTCCTCACCCTCCATTGTTCCCTTTTCCCTGGATCATCTCCAGGGGATCTCTGTGCCCACACCCCTGTGTGATGCTTGTCCGGTGAGGGACCAGTCCCTAATCCTGGTTCCCCCATCCCTACATCCCCAAGCCAGGAAGGAACCCAGTTGCTTAGCAACTGTTTAGCTTCTCCACCAGCCTCCTCATCTATTTTAAAATATAGATATATATATATTTTATATATATATATATGTATATATATATCTGCACAGACGTAGGTATGCACATGCAGCTGCAGCTCCTGACCACTCTGCCAGCATCCATATATTCTTTACTAATTGCTTTAAAGTCTATGAGGTGTCAAATTTTGTTTGGGCAGCTATAGGAAAGGATACCCTGGGCTTGGGGAAATAGGAATGGAAGCACTGGGACAGCTGTCACCAATCCATTCCCACTGCCCCTTCCCATGGGCATCATCCCTGTGGCTTGGGGCTGAAGGGCAGCACTAACGAGCCCCAGAATGGCTGCACTTTTAAAGCTAGATTTGCCTTTTTCCTCGTTCTTGAAGGTCTGACTCATGGTTTTTGGCACTGGAAGGCAGCTCCGGAGAAGGTCAGCCCAATTAATGGCAGAAACCCCGGACTTTTCCTCCTTGTAACTCCAGCTGTGTGTTCAGAGGAGGCCGACTGCCTGGCCATGGTGTTCTGGCATATTTTGTATCCTGAAAAAAAATATCTTCTCCCAGCTGTCGCCACAGCACAGACAGGGAGCAGCCTGAGATGGGGCTGTGCATGACTGGGGACAGGGTTATAGTTTCAGTCAGTGGTGGCGTGTCCTGATGAGATCCCAACAGGCAGGAGAACCGTGGGGACCACCCCTCTCAGCCTCTCTGGAGTGACTGGAGCATCCTCACCTCACTGGGCTGTCCCTGGCGTGTCGGGGCCGAGCTCTGGCACGCTCAGTGCACGAGTGGCCCGGGCAGCCGCCGTCCTGGGCTCGCTGCCCACATCCCGTGCCCGCATCCCGGCACGCGGGTGCTCGCTGGTGCAGCTGGATGTGGCGAGAATTAATGGAGCACCGGCCGGAGGCGGCTTTAATTAGCACCGAGGCACGGGGAAGGGAGCAGGATGCCCGGGGACCGCTGCTGCCTTTCCCCAGCGAGGGAGAGATACCGGGAGAGCATCCAGGCATTCGGGAGAGCATCCAGGCACTCGGGAGAGCATCCAGGCACGGCCGCCCCGCCGCTGCCATCCCCGCTGTCCCCGGGAAGCGGCTCCATCCGCAGTACGGCGGTGGGGCCCTGCGGCGCGGCTGCTCAGCACCGGGGGCTGCGGGCATGGCCCGGGGGCTGAGCGGGGCCCAAGGGGGATTTCACAGGGATGGGGCTTGTTCTGGGCTGGGAAATAAAAAGGCCAAAGTGGTTTGGTGCAATAACATTGTTTTCCCCATCGTTTTGATTCTTTACTTTTGATCTGGAATTCTGAACCTGTGGGCTGGACAAAGCCCAGGTGGGACAGCTTCAGGGCTGGGACATGGGGACAGCCACGTCCTGGGCCACCTCACCCCACCCCACAGGGAGTGAGCTCTGTTCACAGCTTGGCTGGAAAGCAGCAGCCCCAAACCCTGGCAGGATGGCGAGGCTGGGCCTTGCACCCCAAGCTGGCAGGGCCTGTCCTGGCTGTGTGACGGGGACATAGTGCAGTGTGTCCATCCTTCTGTCTGTCCTGGCAGTCACTGAGCTGGTACATGCGGGATTTAAGCATGGCTGGGGAGGGAGGGAGAGACCTGGGCATGGGATGGAGGATGGTAGTGGAGAGTGAGGAGGAGGAGGATGGAAAAGAAGGATAAAAATGGAAGATGGGGATGAGGAGGAGAATTGAGAATAGGGATGGGGATGGAGAATGGGGATGAGGATGGTGGATGGGGATGATGATGAGGATGGGGGATGAGGAAGAGGATGGAATTTGTGGATGAGAGTGAAGATGGGGATGGAGGATGAGGATGGAGGATGAGGATGGAGGATGGGGCATCTCTGAACACTTCCAAAAGCTTTAATCCAGGTATCAGAAAGCACCTGCAAGCTGAAAAGCTGGATTGACCTCCCCAAGGCCCAAGGTGGCACGTAGGAGGAGGATCAGGATCAGGATCCCAAAATACGTGGGCAAGTGCCTGGTTAATATGGGAAAAGAGGGATTTGCTCAGGAGTCTCCCCAGCAGCCCCAGCCCAAGGTGCCAAGGGGTTTGGGCCCTCCTGAGTGGCAGTAAGGGAATTTGGGAGGTGGGAATGGATGCCAGCAGCTGTCCCCAGCCACATCCTGCAGCCTTTGGGAGTGTGTGGAGACACAGAGCTCCCCCCAGGATGCCTCCTCTCCCTCTGGGTGAGGCAGCCGGGCAGCAGCAGCCAGTGATTGATGTTTTGTGGGTAATTACTGCAGATAATGAAATATTTAACCATCATCTTTATTATCGGGGTAGCTCCGAGCCCGGCAGGAAACCACTGCTGTTTGGACAGGGCTGTGCTGATGGGTTTGGTGCCGATTTTGGTGCTGGCAGAGCCAGGTGGTCCCTGTGTGGTGGCCAATGGATTGAGGTTGTGGTGGTGACAGCCACTCTGTGTCCCTGAGCTGTCCCTTGCGAGTGCAGGGCATCACTGGGGTTCTCCTCATGGGACAGGGAGAGCTCAGACCCAGCTGGGGGATGTGGTCTCCCTCTGCCATCATGCCTTGTCCCCATTGTCCCCAGCAGTGTAGGGCTGGCTCTGTTTGACACCCAGGGATTTGCCTGGGGGCCCTTTGGAGAGCTGGGGGGAGGGTTGTGGGTGGGTTTTTCCCATTCCTTTGTTTCCCTGCCCATGCTGTGGCTGAGGCACAGGGGCTGGTGGCAGCTCCCATGGTGGGTATTGCTCCAGGCTGAGGGGACACTGGGATGCAGTTCTGTGTCCATCCCCAGTCCAGCTCCACCTTCCTGGCCCCAGGTGCAAAGGGATTTCTCCAGCTGCATCCTTTTCATGGAAACAGGGAGCATTTTCTGGTGGATCTGCATGCTTCCCCCACCATGCAGCCTTCTCCCACAGGTACCCATCCAGCTGCCAGTTTGTTTCCATCCACCTGCCCAGCTCTGTATCTCACACACTCTCAAGGTTTCTCAGCAATGAATTTATCCACTGTTGGGCTCAGGATAAAATAAATTCCCACTGGGAACAAGCAAGCAGAGGCTGCTGCAGAAAGCATCCTCTCCTTTCCCCTCTGCTTCCCTGAGCCCCTCTGTGGGGGAAGCTTTTTAAGTGGGAAGCATCCCCCTTTCCCTAACCTCCTTCCAAGTTTTTGGCTTCATGTCCTGACGGGAGAAAGAGGGAGAGGAGCCCCCAAGACAGGTTTTCCTGCAGCATCTCTCTGCTCTCCAGCCTTGAGCCACACTGGGATATGAAGGGGGCTGGGTTCAGGGTGGGCAGGGAGGGCTGTGGGTGTCATGGGGTTTGAAATGTGGGTGCTGCAGGCAAGGCAGGACCAGGAGACCCTCCAGGTGGAGGGGTGAGCATCCAGGAGTGCAGAGACCTGCTGCACCAGCAGGATCTCCCCTGTGTCTCTGTGAAATTAAAGGCTGCTGGCTCCTCTCTGCATGGTAGTAATGGGGGAAAGAAAAAAAAAGAAAATAAAGGAAAATAAAGAAAAAAAAAAAAAGCCTTGTAATTAAGCACTCAGCTGCTGTTCTCCCTGGGCAGGCTCGTCAGGAGATAAATGACTGTGAGGGGCAGCCAGTGGCAGCAGGAAAGTCAGGGATGTCCTGTGGGGATGCTATGGGGTGGGAGACGCCTTCTGGGCAGGTTCTCCAGGGGAGGGCTCTGAGGTATTTTCTCTCCTCAAACAGCAAAGAAACCTTGTCAAAGCCCCTCGTGGGTGATCTGCATTCCCACCCTGGCTCTGTCCCAACTGGCATGGCCATGGAAAGCTCTGAGCTGCCTGGAATCCTGGTGGAATGGCACACTGGGAATGGCAAGCCTTTCTTTCCTGGGCTTGAAACAGTGTGGATCAGCCCATGGTCCATCTGCCCTTCCTACTTCTACTGGGCTTAGGGATGGCTCCTTGCCTGGGCCAGCGTTTGCCCCATCCTCCATGGGCAGCGTGTGTCAGCCACCCAGGGTTTGGCTGCTTCCTGCATAGGAGATGATGTGCAGGCAACACCCATCCTTGGAAAAGCCTCTCCAGCAGGATCCCTGGGCTAGAAACACCTCAGAGAAGTGGCTTTCTGTCAAAAGCTGCTTCTCCGCGCCCAAATCCAGCTTGAAGAGTGAGGCAGGATGCTCTGCCTTTGCTACTGATCGTTTCTCTTTGTGCAGGGCTCCAGTAAAGCCCAGGTGGTGCCTCTGCAGCCTGGTGGAGCTGGTGGTTCAGGCAGCAGATCTCCAGTGGGAGCATCCCATGCTCAGGAGAGGGCTGGAATGCTGGGGAGCTGAGCAGGGGAGCTGGGGCATGGTGGGACAACAGGGACAGTGAGAAATGGGTGCTCAGCCATGCACTGATGGCCTGAGCTCGCTGAGACAGGGCTGTGTCTGTCTGGATGATCCAGGAGATTTGGGAGCATCTCCACCCTCAGGCTCGGGGAGCATCAGCCGGAGCCTCAGCACAGCAGTGCTGCTTGGGAACAGTTGTCCTTTTCCAGGGGTTATTTTTGGAGCCAAGTGAGGACACATTGACTGTGTGGTGCAAAGAGGAGGCAGACACAGGTGAAGGTGAAGGAGCAGGGAAAAGGCAGGGGGGCAGAAGCTGGTGGGGATCCTCATCTCCCCTTGTAGCCCACCCTGGGCCATGGCAGAGAGTGCCAGGCCATAGCCAAAGAGCATCAGCAAGTGTTTGCTGTCTGAGCCAGACATCGGGATGTCCCACTACTGCAACCAAACCAGCCAGTGCAGCAAGGGGATATCTGAGGTCTTTGGGTCCCTAGAGAACTGTGAGGATGGATGCCTGTCCCTGCTCCAAACCCACACTGGTTGACAGTGGGGTCCATGAGGCTGGGACGGACCCCTGCCCACCTGTCCTGCTGCTGCTGTATCATCTTGAACCCCACAGAGACCCACCCTTGGCTACGTTTTTCCAGTACAAGGCTGGAGCAGAGCATCTTCCTCTCTTTCCCAGGAGCCAGCCTTCTTGTCATGGTGATGGGAGTAGCCCCCAGCCTTGCTTTTAGGATGAGGAAGCTGAAGCAAGGTGCAGGGAGATCTAGCCACTGTCCCCATCAACCTGCTTTCAAGATTGATTTTGCCCTCAGGTCCTAGCAGGGTCCCCTCACTGTCATGGGGTGAGAGGGGAAGCAGGGCAGGGACTGACCCTGATTCTTTCTCTCCTTCCCAGGCAATCATGGCTCTCTACAACAATGGGGCCGACGTGCCTTCGCCCCAGGAAGCCTCAAACGGCTTCCCCCAGCCCGGTGCCTCAGGAACGTGGCACAAGGGTGAGGAGGAGGTGCGGCTGGTGGAGCCCAGCATGGTGAAGAAGGCTCACCGGGAAATCCTGGACCATGAGCGCAAGAGGCGGGTGGAGCTGAAGTGCATGGAGCTGCAGGAGATGATGGAGGAACAGGGGTGAGTGGTGGGGACATTGGGGATGGGATCTTTTTTATCTGTTTGCATCTTGTTCTCCCCCTTTAAAAAAATACCTTGATGTGGCAAATGTTCCCATTTGGAAATAAATCCACTTTTGGGTGAACCAATCAGCTTTGGTGAGTTGGTCTGTGGAGAGAAATGCCCAGGAGTTCATCCACTTTCCCTGCCTGGAAGTCTGAGCTCCCAGCTTGTCCTGAGGAGAAAGCTGCAGCAGGAAGGAGGAGTGAAGTTGCTCACGGTTGTGCAAGTCATGAGTGCCACCTATCCTGTGCCCCACATGCCTGGGATGTGGGATCCCAGAGGAAAGCTGGGGTTTACTCACAGGAGAGGCTGGTTTGGGGCTTTCATTTGCCCTGTCTTCCTTCTCCTCCCTGGTTTTGGGGTGACAGGACCTGCCCCCATCCTGCCCCCATCCTGGCCAGACACTGCAAGCTGCTCCCCAGCCTTTCCTCTCCCCCTGGGAAACAAAGAGATAGGGAAGAACCCAAAGGGCTGAGGAACATCCCTTCCTTGGTGGGCAGAAGGGACTGGGGGGGGCCAGAAAAAGGAGACCCCCCATCCCTGCTGGGCGTGGCTGTGCTGTCTCTGGCAGCAGCCAAACATCCTGATCCCTCTGACAGCTCTCTAAAACCTGATGGATGGAGCAAATTCTTCGGCACACTTGGGTAGACGGGGACTGGTATCAGCTGGGGAGAAGGAAAATGGATTGAGGGAAGGCTTCGCCAAGGCTTTCATTAAGAGTGCAAGCGTGACCTAGAATTAAATTGTCTCACACAGACTGGAATAATGATTGTGCCTAATTTGTCATTATGGAAATAAATAAGGCTGACCTGGCGCTTTGGGGAGCCCAGAGCCTCCTGTAGGGTTCCTGAGCCCTAGTAGGGATCTTACTACTGGTAGTATCATTACTGCAATGGGTAATAGCAACACTGCAACCAGGATTGTTGTTATTGCTATAATTGCTTTGCTGTTATTAAGGCTATTAATAACACTGATGATGGCGATACGCCGAAATGATAATATAATTACAGTAATAATCTTGGTCAACCTGCTTAATCCTCCGCCTGCTCTTCCCCTCCACACAGGGGCTTTCCAGGGTGGGTTCCATGTGAAGGGATTTGCACCCCTGAGATTTCTGCCTGGACCAGGGACAGCCTCCTGGCTATGGCCTTGGGGGAGTTGTAATGAGGGCAGAGCCCCAGGATGGATGTGAATGTCAGCAGTGGGGGTTCTGCAGGGATTTAAGCACTCCCTTGTTTCCTTAAAGGCGGATGGCTCCTCCTGCCTGTGCTGTAGCTCGCTCCAGGCTGCCAGCACTGTTATTCCCTGCCTGCAGACTGGATTCCTTGTCCGGAAAAGAAGTGTCAGCAAATTTTCTTTCTTTCCCAAATCCATTCTATATGTTAAATGCAAAAGCAAACCCCCTGCAATGGGGTAATAAGCAGCACCAGGGGAATGCAGGAGGGAAAGGGCTGGTGGTGCTCCTGCCTCCATCTCTGGAGGTGGTGGGGAGTTCCTTCCCTTGGCCTCCCCCCACAGATTTGCTAATGGCCCAGCCGCAGTGGCCCATCTGTCACCTCCTGTTTGGCCTCATGTCCCCTCTCCAAGAGCACCGGCCATGTTCTTAACATGCTGCAGCAAATGCTCATCTCGGGCAGACATCTTCCTGCTGCTGTGGGCTGGCTGGTGTCCATGGGATGGCCAGGACCGGCAACTCCGTCCTTGCGGGGTGGCCACTCTGCCCAGCCGGGTGCAGTGCCATCGAGGGAATGGAGAGCAGCATTTGAGGGTGCTACCCTGGTTTTGGGGCTCCCCATGCCCAGGTGTAAGGTGAGAGGAAGCAGCCAGGCTGCCTCCATACCCTGTTATCATCCTTCCGTGTGGAATCTGGCTGGGGAATTAATGAGAGTCTTTCATTGCAAATGAGTTCATTAATATTAATTCTCTTTTCCTCAGTGCTCCCCTTCATGGACACTGCAGGAGGGGTGGGTGATGCCATGTGCCCTTCCTCACCCAGGGCACCCAGGGGCACCCAGAGCACTGTGAGGGGCATCACTGTCCCCAGCACGGGCTGTGTGAAGTGCCAGCTTTGGAGACTGCAGGGCTAAGCCTGGCTCTGGCATCCATTTTTCTGGGCTGGTGGCAGTGATGCTGATGGGATGTGATAGAAAAGGTGGGCCATGAGCAGCCCCTGCAGAGGCCATGCCTGAGGACAAGGACACACACAGAGCCCAACCCCTTCCCTCCCAGGCTGGCAGTGTGGTGGTTCCCCTCTCCCTTCACCTTCTCCCCTGGGATGATGCCAAGAGCATCGTGGGTCTCTCCACTACATCCTTGGGATATTTTTAGTAGAGGAGGATGCCTTGTGCAGCCACGAGATGTGGCACAGGAACACCTGCCCAGGGCTGTCACCTGCCCCTTCCCAGGGACACCTTGGGGACGGCGGGGGCGCCCTGGTTTGCAGTGGCTGTTCTCAGATGCCAGGACACAGTGATTAGTGTCTCTTGTTAATAACCCTGCAGCGGCCTGAGTCAGCGCTCAGCGGTAACACAGAGCTGTCACGGCTTTCAGGGCCCCAGAGCATCACAGGGGGAGCTCGTGACGGGACAGAGATGCTGGGGGTGAACCCCAGAATCACTGGCTGCAGTGGTGACACTGTCAAGGGGGTTTGGTGGGCACTTGCAACTTCATGGTCATCCTTTTCTTCTCCCCTTTCCTGATGTCCCTTCCTCTGCCATGCACTGCTGGGAGAGGAGGATGTGGATAGTGGTGGCAGGGGACTGAGCAGAGGTCCTGCTGTCCTCCAGGCCCTGATGACTGTCACTATGCCACCTCCCCTTTTGATTGTCCCCTTGGGCCATGTGTCACTTAAAGGCATAGAGTTCCTCAGCGGGTCCATGGAGAGCCCATGCTCCAACCACAGCAGCCCTGACCACATCTTTGCCCATCCAGGTACTCCGAAGAGGAGATCCGACAGAAAGTGGGGACCTTTCGGCAAATGCTGATGGAGAAGGAGGGTGTGCTCACCAGGGAGGACCAGCACGGGCGCCAAATGTAAGTCAGGCAGCTTCCAGCTGGTCCATCTGTCCATCTCATCCCAGAGAGGCACATCCTTGATTGCCTCTGAGTATCAGTGGGCAGGTGGGTGGGTGGATGAGGGTGTATCTATGCATGACTGGATAGATGGATGGACAAGGAGAGAGTATATAGAGATGGATGATGGATGATGGATGGATGGATGGATGATGGATGGATGGATGGATGGATGGATGATGGATGGATGGATGGATGATGGATGGATGGATGGATGGATGGATGATGGATGGATGATGGATGGATGGATGGATGGATGATGGATGGATGGATGGATGATGGATGATGGATGGATGATGGATGGATGGATGATGGATGGATGATGGATGGATGGATGGATGGATGGATGGATGATGGATGGATGGATGGATGGATGGATGGATGGATGATGGATGATGGATGGATGGATGGATGGATGGATGGATGGATGGATGGATGATGGATGGATGGATGATGGATGGATGGATGATGGATGGATGATGGATGGATGATGGATGGATGATGGATGGATGGATGGATGATGGATGGATGGATGATGGATGATGGATGGATGGATGGATGGATGGATGGATGGATGGATGGATGGATGATGGATGGATGGATGATGGATGGATGGATGATGGATGGATGATGGATGGATGATGGATGGATGATGGATGGATGGATGGATGATGGATGATGGATGGATGGATGGATGGATGGATGGATGGATGGATGGATGTTGGCTTTGAGTCAATGTTTGTTTAATTTGGTGATGGGTTGTTCCTCTGCTTCTAATCACTCCTCACAGTGCCTGGTCCTGGGGGGCTGCACCTGCCCTGGAAGGGGGCTTAGGGCTCAGGTTTGGTGTCCAAAGCAGTCCAGCTCCTGCTGGGGACATGCCAGTTGCTGCTCCTGCCCTGCACAGGACTGTCCCCAGCCTCAGCAGGGTCCACCCCAGCTCGATGATGATTTATCAGTGCAATGCTTAATGGCCCAGGCAGTATGGCTGGCCCGGCATGCACCATCCATCAGCCTGGAAACCAGGTCACTTGGGACAGGAATAGATGCTGCAGGTTCACTGAATATTAATGCTTCATTAGGGTCAGGAAATCAGGGCGAGGGGGGAGGCAGGGAAGCCGTGGCAGCAGGGAGAGCTTCCCTCCCACCACTCTGCTGGCACGCCAGGCTGGGTGGGACACAGGGACATGGCTGTGCCCTACCTGGATGGGGCACGTGGGCTTGGGACAGCATGAAACATTCAGGATCCTCCTCTAGGCAGGAAAAAAACAAGGCATGGGGAAAAACAACCTGCCCAGGTCACTGAGTATCACATCTGAGGTGTTAAGTGGCCTTTGCTCGTGGGGGCAGGAGTCATCTCCAGGGCATCTTCCTGGCAGGCTCGTTATGGCCAGCACTGTAATGAGTACATGGGGAAGCCAAAGGTGCCTTAAGGTTACCCAGGCAGCCCTGACAGTCACCTTTACAGGCTTGGTTTTGCAAAATGAAGTGTAATCATCAAAGATTAGCCCCAGGGCTATAAATAATAGTGCTGAGCTGGAAGGAGCAGTCTCAGAGCAAAGGACTGCTCGGAGGAAAGCAAAGCCAGAGGCGCTTGAGGAGGCTGGTGGGAGCTGGGCCCGAAGGAGGTGGCTCTTCAAGCAGCAAGGATCTGAGCTGCTGGAGGATATCCTGCACGCCAAAGGTCTGTGCTGCATGAAGAGGCTGGACAAGGGGCTTAAATAAGCTTTAAATGAAGAGCCTCAGCCCTTTTGGTGGCTGGGAGAGTGCTCAGCAGAACATCTTGTGGGCAGGTGCTGCTCCAGCACCGCTCTGGGCTTTTACCGCTCGGTCCTTGGCTGCCAGGACTGTGAGTCTGAACCAGCTGCTCCTGTTTCAAAGCCAGTGCGAGAGCTCAGCATCATCTGCATAACTCCCCAGGGAAAACTGAGGCATCGAGCAGAGCTGTGACCACCTGAGTCCCTGGCTTTGCTCTTTGTGCGCTCCCAGCTCCCGTCTCCGTGTGCACAGCTCGGTACAGCCCGGTCCCCAAGGAGAAGGGTTTGATGGACAGACTGGTGGGATTGCAGACAAAGGCGAGTGTGTGCTGGGCAGGGAGGGATAATTGGAGCAGCACAAGGCTGGTCTTGAGCTGCTGAGCACAGCTAATGGGTGAGATGCTGGCAGCAGGCTCTGGCGTGGAGCACTGCCTGCTCACGGAGCAGAGACACACACAGAGAATTAACCCTGCTCCCTTTCTCTCTTTGCCTCTTTTCTCCCCCTTCCCACGGTTGGGTGGGTGTTTGAAAGGCTGTTCCTACCTTTGGGACATGGCCAAAGCAGGAGTCACTTGGAGGGGACCCAGCAATCCATGGCTGTGGCGCAGAAGGGAGCCCAAGTCCTGCTTGAGCGATCGTCCGTGGTTAGGGGGAGGGTGCCTCCTGTGTAGTTTCAGTCCAAGACATTTCTAATTAGGTTAAACAGCCCATGGTCTGCCTGTGGCCAATGATCCCAACACGTGCCACTGTCAGATCTGCAGTCTGGGACTGGGAGCTTCCCTTTTCTCAGGCAGTGGCCAGGCTGCCAAGGGACTGATGCTGCCACCAGCATCGCTGACTGCTCACCTCCAGACTGGGAAGGGCAGGAGTCCACATCAGGTTTCTGAGGGCAAATCTCCCTTGGGAAGCAAACACCTGGGCTGGTGTGGTGCTGGGCACCCTCCAAGCCTGTCCCCATCTCTTAAGTTTCCCTCTAGAGCACCTGGATGTCCTTGTCACTCCATGGGTGAGATGTCCTACATCCCCCAAGAGCAAATGAGAGGCTCCCTGTGCGGTTTGCTCCAGAGGCTGATGGCAGAGCCAGACCAGGCAGGTGGGGGCATCAGGGAGAGGTTGGGCAGGGACTCCTGAGACTGTCCTAGTCCAGCTGCCAGGCCTCTGCCAAGCCCTGCCCACAGCCCTGGTAGTCAATGGCAACCTCATGCTGGTTTCCATGGCAGTGGGGAAAATTAATTCTGACAAAGTCATTCAGGAGAAAGAGAGACCCTGATGGCTCTAGGCATGATGTCCCCCCACCCCTTCTTCACCTGGCCCTAGGAGGGACATTGACCATTACCTGCCTGAAGCTCCAGTGCTGAGCTGGTGGCACTGTGGGGTGCTGGCCTCAAAGCCCAGACCATCCTGGGCAGTTCCCACCAAAATTTCCTGCTCTTCTGCCAGCTCTTCTCACCCTTATCCAGCTCTGCAACCCACCTGGGCTGACCCAGCCTCCTGCTCAGCTCCAGCACTTGAGCAAAGCCAAAGGGGGCTCAAATGAGGCTGGGTCTGGGCCCTGTGGGGAGATGGTGGCCTGAGTCTCACAATGTCCCTATGCCAGCCTGGAGGGGATCTCTGCAGGGATTGGAGCCACAGGAAGACCCTGAGCAGACCTCCACCCTGGGACTTTGTTGTGTGTGGACATCAAGGGACACGACCAAGGTCCCCTTGGGATGCAGAGGGAATGGCCCCCAGCCCCTCTAGCTGCCTTGGGGCTGCCCCAGCTGCTCTGGTGGGAGACAGGGAATGGGGACCCCCAAATTAATCCTGCTCTTCCTCCTTTGGCAGTGTGATAGAAAACCACCACGGGGCGGATGGGGAGGAGTACGCGGTGGAGTATCCTGACTACGGGGAGGGCTGCCTGCTGCAGTGCGACTGCTCGGCCGAGTGCTACCGCGAGGACAGCGGCCACCGCGAGTACAGGTTTGAGTGGATTTTGGGGACTCTGGGACACAGAGGCCTGAGGCCTGTCCCTTCTTCTTTCCCCAACCTTGTCCACTGTCTCCTACAGGCTGAAAAGACGCTCGAGCAGCTCCACCTCTCCTCCACCCAAGAAGAAAAAGAAGAAGAAATCAGGTCACCGCCGGAGCCGGTGAGTCCCTGGCTGTCCCTGCACTGTCCCCTCTCTCTGGAGGGCAGCTCACCTCCCAGCTCAGCCTTTTCCCAGGCTCTGGAGGGGCAAGTCACCCCACTTTGGGGGGAAGTACATCCCTACATGTGCACCCTTATGAGGTGCAATGCATCTGCAAGTACTGATACTGCAACACACACATGTGTGCACACACCCACTGCATGCACAGGTGGGACCTTGCCTGGTCCATGTGGGGAAGGAGCTCACTGCCACGGGGCACAGCAGCAGGCAGGATATGGCTCTGTGAAGGGTCCATCTACCCAAAACCTCACCACTTAAGCACTAGCTGCCCAGGCAGGATCATATCCCTAATGTCCCTTTCTTCTCTGCCTTTTCCATGGCAGCAAAAAGAGGAAACCCGGCTCAGATCGTAGGTGAGTGACCACTGGGCTGGGTGGGCTCTAGGGTCCCCTCTGGGCTTACAAGGCCTCTACCACCCACTGTCCCCCTCTGAAATCCCACTGGGAATTGGCCACCTTCTCTCCTGGTGGAGGCTGTGGAGCCCATGAGGTGGCAATGAAACACAGCAGGATTTGGGCATTCCAGAACTGAAGGCAGCCAGAGCCCTTCTGCTAGAAGTCCCTTTCTGTCCCCCAACCCAAATCCCCCAGGAAATAACTGCCATGAGATGTTCATGCATCCCATGGGGTGGTCCAGGGTAAGCAATGTGACTGGGGGTGGTGGGACCAGACTCCCCTGGGCCAGGGGGAAGAGGCTGGGGAGTCCCTTGCTCCCTGCTCAAGGGCACCCACTTCCCCTCTAGCTGTGACAGCTCTTCACCCATCCGCAAGGAAAAGAAGAAGAAGACTGGAAAGAAACACAGACGTGACAGGTAGGATGGACACGACAGCAGGCTGGAGACAGCACGGCTGGCAGGAGACAGTGGGGCTGGTTGAGGCTGCTCAGGGGCCCTTGGGCTGGGGTGGGATTTAGACATGGATAGGGATGGACATTGATGACTTTTCATGGGGCCATCACCTCCTCACAGCCACTGTCACCTGCCCATCCACCCATCTCCCTGTCCTCCTCATCCCTGGAAACTGCCCAGCCTTTGCTCTCCGCTGGCCAGATCAGTGGATCTCCTTCATCTCTGCCTCCTCTTCTTCTCTTAGGTCTGAATCGGGGTCACGAAAAAAGAGAAGACACAGGTAAGAGTGACGGCTACCAGGAGCCACCCCACTGCCACCAGCTGCCAGCTTCCTCTGCCAGGGACCCCCTGTGTCCTGCCCTTCTGCTGTCCCCTCCCCTCTGCCCATTGTGATGGACCCCCTCACCCCACAGCTGGACACTGCTGTATGTCCCCTGCCCTGGGATGTGACACAGGGCACAGGACTGTGGGGTCCCACATGGCCCCAAATGTCCCCCGGGGGAAAAGGGGGGATCCCAAGCAGCCATGGCCAGGGCAGACCTTGACTCTTGCTCTGCTCTGCAGATGCCCTCTGCCAACACTGCTATTTTAGGGTGGAAGGAGTAAAAAACAGACAAAGGGTGCCAGACAGGGTGCAGGACAGAACAAGTGTGGGGGGTGACAAGGGGCACGAGCCCTGAGGATGTTAAGCAGAGCCAGTCTCCCTTTCTCTCCAACCTGCCCCTGACCCCACAGTCCCCCCAGATCCATCTGGGATCCCCACCACGCTTTGAACCTCAGTGGAGCCCAGCTCCAGACCAGGCAGGTCCTTCCCCTCGCTCCTCCAGCAGCCTCGGTGTCTCTGGGGGACTGGGAAAGCCCCCCGCAGGTGCTGTCCCCGCTCCCACGTCTGCAGCTATCGGCTCTTCCCGCAGGTCCCGAAGCCCTAAGAACAAACGGAAAGAGAAAAACAAAGAGCGCAAGAGGTGAGGGGCCGGGCCGGCGGGGGCAGCGGGGCTCTCTGTGTCCCTGCGTGTCCCCCGAGGCGGCTCATCCTGTCCCTCGGCCCCCGGCCACCCTCTCCGCAGGTCCCGCAGCGAGTCCCCAGCCTGGCGCTCTCACCGCCGCAGCTCCTGCAGCTCCCACAGCGCCTCGCTGTCCTCCGACGACAGCGGCTCTAAATCCCCCGGCAGGTAGGGACAGTCCGGGACCCCCGTCCCCACCAGCACACCAACAGCGTCAGCGATGGGACCCTGTGGGGTGGATGTCATTGTGATGTGGTGGAGGGCAGGGAGGTGGGAGGCAGAGGTGTCCCAGGGATGGGGACCCTGGGGGATGGAGGGCAGAGGCAGGTGGCAGAGGCGTCCCTGAGACAGGTATAGAGGGGAGTAGGATGGTGCTGAAGCACCTCTGGAAGGTCTGGGGACCATGTTCTCATCCCATTTCTGGCTTCGGCAAAGCCTGGGCTGCAGCCGGCGGCTCTGCCGCAGCCGGGCCAAGGCGGGGCCGGGCTCGAGGCCGGAGTGCCGGCGGCTGACGGTGCGGTTCCTTCAGGCTGAGCCCCAAGCGCCGGCAGGATGGTCCCAAGGGCAGCAGCGCCCGCTCCAGCCGCAGCCCGTCCTCCCCCTCGCCCCAGCGCTCGGCCTCGCCGCACCAGAACGGGCACAAGGGCAGCGCCCAGAACGGCCGCCACAGCCACGGCGCCCCGCTCCCGGAGCCCTCGGATGTACGTAGGCTTTTCTTGGATCACTCTTCGCTTCCCTCCCCTCCTCCCTCCACAGGACTGCCCCCCTGCTCTCCTCTCCCCTCCTTCCCCGCTCGCTCGGCTCCCCGCCCTGCCCAGCCGGAGCACACGGGGGAGATGTGGGGTGCACGTTGCGATGGCTGCGCCATCTCCCTGGGGGAGCCAGCCCGTCACCCTGAGGCAGGGATCAGGGCAGCCAACAGCTCATCCCTCCCCCAAAGCCACACGTGGCCCTGCGGATGTCACCCCCCCGGGATGATGGCTTGGCAAGCCAGCATCACCTGCCAGGGTCACCACCGGGCTCTGCACCTCCCTGAGTTTGATCCCAGGCAGCCAAGAAATGGGCAAAGCAGGAAAATTCTTGTTTGCCCACTACCCCAACTCTCCCTAGTGCCAAGGGACCGGCACCAGTGCTCAGGACCCCAACACCCAGCCTGGCCAAGTTAGGGTTTGGAGGGGATTTGATGCTGGATGCTCAGATTTTAGGACCTCGAGGTCTCCATGGCAGGTGACATTGCAGCTGAGCATCCCCAGCTCCGCCTCAGCATTCCAAGGGTCTTTGTGAAACCTCGGGGACTGGTCCCTTGAATGGGGCAAAGCCCCAGTTTAACCAGTGCTGGGATGGTGAGGAGCCTGCTTTGGCTGAGAGGGGGGGCTGGAGGCAGGGCTGAGTGAAGGCACTGCAGAACTCCACTAATGGGGCCCACACAGGTCCCCACTCATCCCAGGGAACTTTATTCCCACAGGTGATGTCCTGCGGGGACACTCCTGGGCTGCCAGCACCCAACACTGACACCCCAACACCTGCAGGGCCAGGGGCACCCCGGAAAACGGGGCCAGGAGCCCCCGACCCCGCACCCACATCCCCTCCCCAGCCCAGCACCCCCCAGCAGCACCCAGCACCCTGCCCACCTCTCGGGGCACCTCTCTGCTTTCTTCTTTCCTGTGGTTTTGGCTGGGGCTTGGGGGGGTTCGGGTGCCGAGGCGCCGCCCCCCAGGCACCCGGCTCGCCCCGCTCGCCCCCTGCCCACCCCAGCATCGCCCAGGCCGTCGAGCTCCCTTGGCTCCCCGGCACCAGCGGGACTTTTCTCCAACAACTTTCTCTCTTTCTCTCTTTCTCTCTCTCTTTTCTTTCTCTCTCTGGTTTCTATTTTTTATTTTTTTTTCTTTTTAATCCCATCTGTGTTTTTCTTTAGCCTCCCATTTGAAAAAAACCCAAACGGTAATATACACTTCCATTTCTTGCTCAGCAGAAGCAGGGACGAGGGGGAGGGAAGGGCAATGAAACGTGCTTTTTTCCCCGCCCCCTTGTTTTAGTTTCCTTTCTCATGATTTCTTTTCTTTTCCCTTGTGATGTACAGAAATGCAAACGATATATATTTCTCTTATTTTTATTTCCCACCACCCCGTCGTCGTTGTGTTGTTCTAGAATTTTTTGCTTTTGTGTGTGTTAATGTGGAGAAGAAAAAAAAAAAAAAGAACCGAAACAAAAACTAAAACCTGATGTGTTTTCTAAATATTTATGACCGCTGAACATTGTATTTCCATTTTCTATATTTTGAACAAGGAATTTAAAAGGGAAGAGAACCCAGCAGCTCTACACTGCAAAGGAGCGAATTGTCCTTTTCCTCCTCAAATTCGCAAATTCCCGGTGTCCTCTGCTGGATCCTGCTGCCGTGGCGAGGTTTTCCTCCCCGGCTGCTGGATGAGGCCGCTGGGTGCGGGGTTATCCAAGCGGTCATCCCGCATCCTGCATCCCGACAGGATGAGTGCTGAGCATCCTCGGTACCCAGCCCCCTTCCCACCTCCTGCAGACTCCCCAAAAACTCCGGGCTCGTCCGCCAGCACCCCCAGAGCCGCCGGGAGCCAGGGGTGCCCCGGGGCGCTGCGCGGCGTTGCCTTCCCTTTTAAATCCCCAGTCCTGTGTCCATCCATCCCTGCTGCCTTCCCAGCCTTCCTCCTCCTCCTCCTCCTCCTCCTCCTCCTCCTCCTCCTCCTCCTCCTCCTCCGCCTCCTCCTCCTCCTCCTCCTCCTCCTCCTCCTCCTCCTCCTCCTCCTCCTCCTCCTCTCCCACACGCACCCTCCAGCCCCTCTCTCTCTCTCTCTCTCCGGTTTTCTTTGGGCCAACACAACCCGACATCCCTCGCCGTGTCCCACCTCCATCCATCGCCTTCCCTGCATGTTATCCGGGACTTTGCCATGTTATAGAGTGACTTTTTAAGACTGAACCGCAGCTTGATGGGGTTACAGCCACCAGCCAGCCACCCCCCCGCGGCCCCACCGCTCGAGGGCCGGCCGCAGCCTTGCCATTGAAAAACAAACAAAAATTAATATATATATCTATATATTTAAAAATTAGAAGCTAAAGAGACCAATTAAAAAAAAATAATTAAAAAAAATTCTAAGCAAAGCAAACGGGATTAGCCGAGGGGTCTGGATCGCCGTACTAAAGAGTCCTTGTCTTTTTCCCATTCTGCCCTCCAAATGTGGAGATTATTGTTTTCTTTTTTTATTATTGCATTCCTGTCACTGCCAATTCCAAAGGTAGGTATTTTGTCCACCTCTGCACGTTCACTTCTGCAGATGAGCCTGTTGAAAAGCACCGTAGCTTGATTTAATGTTATTTTCTCTTTCTTTCTGACTTTCTTTCTCCTTCTTTCTCACTCTCCTTCTCTGTCTCTCATTTTGTCTCTTTTTGGTGGCTATATATAATTATTTTTTTTTATTTGTATGGTTTTCCCCAGTTAGCTGCAAAGCCATGCTCTTCTCTTACGTTCTTTATTTTTATATTTATTTTTTTTGCCCTGTCCACGTAATATTTTTTTCTTTCTTCCCCCCTTTTCTCTTCCCCGTCTCCTCGTGCTGTCGGTAGAATGCATTTCTGTGTCTTTCAGCCCTCCGAATTTGTGTTCGTTTCCATTCAGGGGCCGAGCACGGCTGTTCCCTTTCAGTCCCCCATTAGTGGCTGGGTAATGAAGGCAGATATAATTAGGGAGAAATAGGGGCAGTGACCACAGGTAGATGGGCACAGGGGGTTTTGGGGTGGATGGATGGGGCAAGAAATGAGAAATCTGGGGAGATGTGTGGGTTCAGCCCCTCTTCAGGGGGGAAAAAACCCAGCTCAGGGAAAATACTGAGGGAGGCTGCAGTAGGGAAAGGTTTAAATTTTCCTGCGTGGAGAGAGGCAGGTCCAGGACATCCCAGTCTGCGAGGGGCAGGGGACAGCATCCCTGTACTGGCTGTCCCATCCCCACAGTGCCCAGTGTGTCTTTTCCCTCTTAGGCTGAGTCTTTGGCAATTTGGGTTTATTTGGGATGCTTTTATCTTTGTTCCCTTCCTGCACGCCAGGGCAGGAGACTCCAGGGTTTGGGTGGGAACCCTGCATCCCACACCCTGAGCCCACAACATGGCCAGCCAGTGCCAAAATGCCACCCTGGGAAAGAGGACCTCCCTCTCTTTCTCTCTTCATCATTCTCTTCTTCTTCATCATCTTCTCTGCTTTAATGTTCCTCTCCTGGGATGCAGGGCTGGGCATGGGCTCTCCTGATCCCCCATTTCGAGGCTGCTGCATCCCCCTGGAGCAGATCCGTGTCCCCCGGCGCTTGCAGGGAAGCTGGGCAGGGCTGATCGTCACTGCCAGCCTCCCCCTCGCTGCAGACATTGCAACAGCAACTGGTTTTTAATAAAAACCCCAAATCCCCCCATTTTGGCTGCTCTGTGGCTGGAGGGATTGGCTTTTCCATGGGGACAAGGAGTTGATGGGGTGTGGAGCAGTCTGGGATGCTCAGGGACATGGAAGCCTCACGTCCCTTTTGCAGCATCTTTGTGGTGGCCCCCACAATGCCAGCCCTTCACCCTGCCCCCTTCTTTTTGGGAGGAGAAAAGTGGCATTGAGAACACAGTTGGATGGGTGGAGAGACCCTCAGCCTCCAGGATTCACACTGACCATTCACTGGTGTATTTGGGGCAAGGGGATGGCGAGGAACTGGGGTCACCAGCGCTGGGTTTGGTGGCACAATCCTGGCAGCACCCCAATATCCCTGAACCCCCTGTGATCCCCTCAGCTGGGCTCAGCGATGCCCTGTGCAGGATTCACCCTCCCAGGGGTTCTCAGGGACCTGGCACTGGGCTGTGGCTGGGGGGAAGGAGACCCCAAAGCCCCCTCCGAGCTGGGGTTTGCCAGCTTGGTCAGGACTGGTGTTGCAGGAGCCGTTTTCAGCCATCTTTTTGCTCTCGTGGTGTTTGCAGATGGGGGGAACACCCAGGCAGCGTTTGTGGCTCAGAGGAGCTCAGATATTTGGGAGCCTCAGGGCTGGGCAAAATCCCTTGAGATCTCAGTGAGAGCCTGGCTCAGGGCTTGGCCACGGTGGTGGCCCAAGGTTTCCCCTCCCTGTAGGAGAAGTGAGTTGGTTTGTTTTATTTCTCCTCTCTCTGGCTCTGTCTCTGTCTCTCCTCCTTCTCTCGCTCTTTCTTTCTCTCTTGCATTTTTGTGAATCTAATGATGCACTTATATTGCCCCGCTTTTCCCTTCTCTTCATACCTTACCTACTAAAGGAGGAAATGCCACTTTTTTGGTAAGTGGATGTTAACCAAGAGGGACTTAAAAAAAAAAAATAAAAAAAAAAAGCATATAATGGAAAAAAATAAAAAAATAAAAAAAAAGGAAGCAGAAAGCAAAGTCTGTGTTGAGTGCTGATGAGGACTTAGCAGTTCCCTGCAGAGTCACAGCTAACAGCTCAATGCGTGTCCCAGGAAGAGCTCAGAGACATTCGTTTATCTCAGTAACGAGGACATTTGTGAAGTTTTGCTTTGTTTTTTATTTATTTCTTTTTATTATTATTTTTTTTAAATTTGATTTGATTTGGATGGTTTTTCTTCTTTCTTTTTTGTTGGTTTCTTTTATGCCTTCTCGCCCCCCCCGGCCCCCTCCCCTGCCTTGCCCTCCATTGTTGCTCTGTGCCGTTTTTTCCTCGTTTCTGGATTTGTTTTAAGCCGAAAGCCGTACTATCGATAAAAACTACACGTATCGGAACATATATCTCTATATATGTGCATGCCTCTGTGTGAGCAGACCCCATCACCTCCAGCCCTCTTTGGTTCGACCCTTTCCCCTCGGCTCAGTCTGATTTACTCTCTCCCAGTGCCCCACCTTCCCTCCTCTCATCTTTTCTTTTCTTTTTTCTTTTTATTTTTTCCCCATTTTCCTTCCTTCGTTTGGGTTTTATCCCCCTTTTCCCTTCCCCTTTCTTGGTCGGGGTGGGCGGGCACCAGGGTTTGCTTTATCCCCTCTCCAAGTATTTTATTTTTGGGAGGGAGGGGTGTTGTTTCTTTCCCTTCGAGCTCTCCCTCCCCGACAACTTGGGGCTTTGTTGGATTTATTTCTTTTCCTCCCATCCCACCCCTTCCTTTGGGTTTTTATAACGATTTCAGTTGAGTTATATTTTTTTGGCGTTTTGCATGCGGAGGTTTGCATGACCCACGTTGTTGAGGGCGAGAGGAAGGTGCAGAGTAGCGTCTGTGTAGCCTGCCTTATGCGATGTGCATTGACGTTGTGATCTGCGCCCCCGGCCCGGCGCCCTCCGTTAAAATCCCCTTTCTCCTTCTTTCTTGTCTTCTTCCTCCTCTCCCTCCTTCTCTCTCTATCTCTCTCTCCCCCCTTGCCAGAGGCCGGCCTCGGCGTCCCCCTCTCCGCGGGCTCACGGCAGGACGGAGCCTCCGTCCCCCCGTCCCCGGGGGGGCCGACACGGCGCCCGCAGCCCCCGCTCGCCCACACCGGAGCGGGCCAAGCACGGCCACCGGCATCGCTCCCGCAGTGCCTCGCCTCCGTCCCGACACCGCGGCCAGAGCAAGGGCCGGCCCCCGGGCCCCCGGGAGCCGCCGCCGCCGCCGCTCAGCCCCGCCGGCTACAGCAGCGACTCGGAGGCTTCGGCAGGCTCCCAGCCGCCGGCCGGCCCCGACAGGAACCACGGAGCGCACGGCAAGAAGTAAGGGAGTCCCCGGGATGGGGTCCCGTCATCCCTGCCAGGCTACGGGAGCTGGGCTGGGATGTTTGGGGTGCGGCTCCCTGCGGGCACCTTTAAATCCTGGGGGCTGAACTGGGGAGCGGGGCTGGGTTGGGATGCTCAAGGGATGGGAAAGGGATAGGAATGGGGATGGCAATGACGAGTTGGAGATGGGAATGGGGATGGGGACAGAGCCGGGGATGGTGATAAGGAAAGGATGGGCTTGGGGATAGGGAAGAGCCGCAGTCAAAGCTAGCACACTGTGAGAAGGGTCATCCCTGCAAAGGATTATCCCGCTGCGAAGGGCAGTGCCCGGAGGGCAGCATGGGATTACAGCATCCCACAGGATGCAGGATCCCAAGCAAATGAAAACCCTGTGCCTTGCAGGCAGGGATGTAACCCAGTCAAAGACTGGTGCCATGTGGGTTCCTTATGGGAACCTGGAGTCCCTGGCTGCAGTGGGAGCGCCCTGCCAGCCAGGACGAGGTGCGAGGCGGTGCTGGGATCTTCTGCCTTCACAGGGTGAAGGAGCGGCACCACCGGGGCCGGCCCAACAGCAGCTCGGAGTCATCAACCAAGCACTCCCGGCACGCCTCGGAGCGGAGGAAGAGCCCGTCCCCCAGCCCGGGCCAGCGCAGCAGCTCCTGGAGCTCCAGCGGCTCCCTCTCCAAGTCCCGCTCCCGCTCCCGGGAGAAGAGAGCAGGGCGCAGCCGCTCCCGCTCGCCCTCGCCGAAAAAGCCAGCCAGCAGGTCAGGCCCGAGGGGACAGCCACACGGGGACACCGCGGGTGACAGCAGTGGGCTCAGAGGGCATCGCCGCTCAGGGTGGTCCCGGCTGCCCTGGGGCTCGGGGAGGGGTCGCAAGTCATTGTTGGTGACATTGGAAACGCCAGCCCCAGGTAGAAGTGTCATCAGTGCAGGGAACTGCTGCCACAGGGTGGCCCTGATTCCCAGACGGGACCCCAGCCCATTCCCTGACCCTCCTCCTCCTCCCCGGGGTGTAGAGAGAAGGACAACGAGCCCCGAACACGTCACGGTGATCCCGATCCCGCCCGCCCTCGGCGCCGCTCCAGGAGCTACTCCCCCATCAGGAAGCGGAGACGTGACTCCCCCAGCTTCATGGAGCCCAGGAGGATCACCAGGTGTGTCCTGGCATGTGGCAAAGGCTCTGCCACCACCCGGGGATGAGATGTGCTGGCCCCAAAGGGTGCTTGGGTGGGTGGGTGGATGATGGATGGATGGATGGATGGATGATGGATGGATGGATGATGGATGGATGGACACACAGATGGACAATAGCAGCTCTATATACAGATACAATACACAGATGTACAATACACAGATAACCCCGAGGATGACTGGGTGAATCAGCTGGCCCAGACAGATGGGTAACCAGACTGCCTCCAATACTGTGACCTTCTGATCTCTTCCTATTTCGAGGCATGAAAACAGGAATTAATTTTAATCCGCCTGTGCATGTTCCAGCAATACGCACGTTCGCAATCACGTCTCTCCTGCCCTCCAAAAGCTGGTTTCTACTCCTTGGGATCCTATTGCCTCAGGATCCTGAGCTGTAAGACAGGCAATACTTCGTGCCAGACGAAACACTGTGTGCATATGTAGCACCTCGTTAAGATGCAGCGCTGGTGGCGGGGCCGTGCCGAGCCGAGATTACCTCCTTCCTGACCTATTTGTCTCTCCCGCTATCAGCTGGGAGATCGGGGGGGCTGGATTTTCAGAAATCAGCTCTGACTCCTTCTCTGTGAGGGATTTTGTTTTGCCTGGGCAGGACTGGAGTTGTCAGGAGGGAGGACAGGAGAAAGGACAGGAGGAACACTGCAGAGCCCATGTGTTAGAGCTCCCCACAGTTCTCCCTGGTGGATGCCCTGGAAAGAGAAAGGGCTGGGAAAGCTGCTCCCAGCCCAGCCCAGGTGCCACTGTCTGGTTTTCCATCCCTCCTGCTCCATCCTGGTTTTGCCAGGATGTCCCCAGGGAGGCGGCAGGGCTCAGCTGGAGAACACAGTCCATGGTCCCTGTGAGGACTGTTCATCCCATCCCCATCACCATCCCGGGGTGGATGGGGATGGCAGACCCCGCTCTGCTCGGGGTTCAGGAGGAGCAGAGCCATTTCTGTGGGGCATAGAGGATGCTGTGGGGAGGGGGCAGCCAGAGAAACACCCCCAGCCCCCCTTGCCTGCTCCATAGCCCAGCCAGAAGCCCCAGGGCTTTTCTTTGCCCTCCTGCCCTGTCCCCAGTTCCCATCACGCCCCTCCACCATGTGGTCCTACCTCAGTGATGCCAACTTCTCCTTTTCCATTTCATCCCAAGGTCCCTCCCGGAGAGCATCGCCGCCAGCCTGGCTCCCAGGGTAACCTTTCCCCTTCCTCCTCCTCCTCTTCCTCCTCCTCCTGGACCCCCTCTGTGTCTCCTCACACCTTAGGATGCCCTCGGCACCCAGCCACTCTCTGGTCCCACTAACACCAGGCTGGGAGAAGGGACAAGGGGCCGACTCCTGCTGTCGCTGCCCCCTGTGTCCCCCCACCCCACTGTCCCCGTGCTCCCCGTGTCTCTCCTCATCCTCAGGCGCCGGCAGGCCGCAGCTCGCCTCCCGCTAATCCCAAACGTCTCTTTTTTCAGCAGCTTTCAATCTTTGGTGTCTGGGAAACACAAAAGCCACATTAACCTGCTCACTTTCTACCCTCGACGCTGCCTAATCCAGGACTAACACCCCGGGGGAGGGGGCTGGGGAGGAGGAGAGGGATGGATGGAAGGGGAGGTGATGCCGGGTGGCCGCATCCTGACACCCCGCAGCCGCTCTGAGCCCGGCCGCTGTGACGCCCGGCTGCCCTGGCTGGATGCTCGGCCACGCCGGGGGTCCAGCGTCGGACCCCTTCCCCGAGCGGCCGCCGGGGGCCTGACTCAGTTTCCCTTTTCCATTTGCAGCGCCCGCAAGCGTCCCATCCCCTACTACCGGCCCAGCCCCTCGTCCTCCAGCTCGCTGAGCACCTACTCGTACAGCCGGAGCCGCAGCCGCAGCTACGACAGCTACAGCTCCAGCCGCAGCCGCAGCCGGACTCGCAGCCCCCCCAGCCGCTCCCGCAGCCCCAGCCGCAGCCCCAGCTACAACAGCCGCAGCAGCTCGGAGAGCGCCGGCTTCTGAGCCCCCCCGGCACCGGCCGCAGCCCCCCGACAGCCCAGCTCTGCCCCCTCCATGCCACCTGCGCCCCCAGAAGGGACGGGACCACCGGGGAGGTGGAAAGGAGCCGGGGAACGCTAAGGATGGACCTGGCAGCGGGGGAAAGCACGGACGGGAACTCAAATGGGTCCTTGCAACGTCCTGGGAGGGGGTGGTTCCCCCCCGCTCCGGGGTGTTTTGGGGTCGGGATGGGGAAAGGGAGGATATCTTCTAATTTCTGCGAGTGGGGCGGGGTGGGGTGGGCGAGCACAGAGCGAGGGAACAAATGCTCTGCAGAGACCTTGGGGCCAGTGGGTGGGGGGTGGCTGGGGACACCCCTGAGGCCCCCCTGTGCTTTTTTGGTTTGGTTTGACTGTTTTTTAGCACAAGAGCATCCCGGGGAGGTGAGTGGGGGGCGGGGGGCAGGCTCAGCTGGAGGGTGTGATGCCAACCAGAGATGAGCAAGACCCTGTTTCCCCCACTGAAATTGTCCCCAGGGTGTCAGGGGAGGGGGTGGGGTCACTGCAAAACATTTTGGGGTCCCCCCCAGACCTGAGCACACGCCGAGCCGTGGATGAACAAAGCCGGCAGCGCCTGCAAGTCTCTTCCCAAGCGAGGAGATCCAGGGAAAAACGCTGCTTGTCCCAGCTCAGGAGCACCCTGGCACCCACCCACCCCACCCAGTTCGGGGGGCACCGAGCTGTCCCCCCCGGCAGGAGGGAGCTGCAGGGCCTAGGGCTGGGCAGGAGCTTTTCCACTCCTAGGGGGGCATCCAGCCATCCTTTGGCATCAGCATGGCCTGTCCCACCTCTGGGCTCGCGGCCCCCAGTCCCCTCCTCTGGGGAAAAGCAGCTGCTTTTTATCTGAATTATGGGAAGAGAGAGGCAGGAGGGTCCCGGCCTTGGCCCGCAGCCCGGCTTTTGCAGGGTTTTGCTGATTTCCAAAAAGAAAAAAAAGCCCCCAGGCCCTGAGGACAGTCGTGGCCCCCGGGGCGGTTGGTGTTTAATCCCGGTGGCCCCGCGTTTTCCGGACGGCTGGAGCAGGACAATGGGGATGAGCCTCCCTGGGTGGGAGAGCAGCTGCCCGGATTAACCCGCTGCCCCGCGATGTAAAGCCAGGCTTTGGCCGTCCCGCTCGGCGCTGGTTTCCAGCCAGCCAGGATCGGGAGGAGCCTCTGGAGTCCAGATCAGCCTCGTTAGCTGTGGCCTGATGAACCAGAGGATCCGGGAGGGCAGAGATGGGAGCGAAGGGGAACTTCAGGGTCAGCTTCCCAAACCTGGCATGTCCAGGGTCAGCCTCCCAAACCTGGCATGTCCAGGCTCAGCCAGAGGCTGAGAATTCACCAGCCCTTGGAAAAAAATCCCAGGAGCTGGGCAGCGATGGGTGCCAGCCCCTGGGTGTCCCAGCCTGGCACAGACCCCCGAACAAGCAGAGGTGTTAGAATCGGGGTGAACAGGTAAGGAGGGGACATACTCGTGGCGCTCCGTGGTGGAGCTTGTCCCCACGTGCCAGCCCCGGGCAGGGTGGCAGCTCTGGATGTGACTGTGGCAGGAGGAGGAGACAAAGGGTCCTGTTCTCCTGGAGCCTGGGGAGATGGAGGACATGAGTTCCCCCAGCATCCCTACAAACCCTGAGCCATGAGCTCCAAAAACCATCCCGGCAATTCCAGCCCCACAGCCCCCGTCCCCCCCATTGCCCCACGGGATGGACCCCCCAGCCCTGCTGGGAAATGGGGGAATCTCCTGAGAACATCCGAACCCAAGCCAGCAGCAGGGGATCTCCCCACAGCCCTGCAGCCCCCGTGGGGCCGCGGCTCCCAAAAACCCGAGACCCGACTGCAGGGGCGCCGCGGACCAGCCAGCACATCAGGGAAAAATTCCAGTCTTCCTCTTTTACAGTCTCTGTCTCCTGCCGCGGAGGGAGCCAACTGGAACAAATACTCTGTAGAAATACTTCAGTATTTTCCTGTCGCGCGTGCGCTCTCTCTCTGGGTTGTGAGTACAGCTGTAGATGCCGTGAGCTGGTGCAATTATAATAAATATACAGTATATATTGTAAATGACTCTGCTGGGCACTGAGAGGTTTCTTCCTGCTGGGAGCACGCCAGGGTTATCCTGCTCCCTGCGGATCCATCCTACTCTCCCCTCTGGCTCCATGTGGAGCAGCTCCGGGATTTTGTGTCTGATCCCACCGAGGATCCTGCTGTGCTTGTGGGGAACCCTCTCCATGCTCTTTGGCTCCTTGCCTTCCTGCAGGCTCCCTGCATCCTTCCCCGGGTCACTCCCATTTGCCTGCCAGCTCCCATCCACCCTGCCAGCATCCCTCGCTGCATCCTTATTTGCATCTCTGCCTGCATCCCTGCATCCCTCCCCTCTCTCCCACATCCCGGCATCCCTCCCTGCATCCTCCCATTTACCTGCACCTCTCCCATCCATTCCATACCTCTCCTGATCCCTCCCATCCTTCCCTGCTCCTCCCTGCGTTCCTGCCTGCATTCCCACTCGCAACCCTTCCATTCCTCCCCGCATCCCTCCTCTGATCCCTCCCCTCCCTCCCAGCATCCCTCTCTGCATCCTTCCCTGCATCCCCTCCATTTCCCTGCATCCCTACCTGCATCTCCCTCCTCCCTCCCACATTCCTCTCGTTTCCCCGCATTCCTCCCATCCCCTCCCCTCTGCAGAGCCCCGTCTTCCCCTGGTTCCCCCCAGCCCCACACGGCTCAGCTCCCCACAGCCCCTTCCCCCTCACTGCCAGTCCAGAGTCAGCACTGGGCTCTGCCCCAGATTTCCTGCTGCAGCATCCCCCCCCAACTCCTGCAGCTCACGAATTCATGCACCGAGCGTGTCAGGGCTCACCTCCCTTCTTCTCCAAGGCAGATCTGGGGGAGGAGGGGAACAGGGCAGAGGTGATGGGGTCCCAGAGCTGCTTGGCTTGCTGAGCTGGAAAACAGCCCTTCCCCAGGATGGGAGCTTGGGGTCTGGCCCCAGTTAGGAATCCTTTCCTGGCTGCCAGGTGTGTGGAGAGACTTGTTGGATGAGAAGATGCTGCCTCTTCCAGCCCCCCAGTCCCCTCCAGTCCCTCTGCCCCCCTAGAGCCCCCCCAGCCCCATTATCACAATCGGCCCCCCAGTCCCCACTGGCCCCCATCAGGTCCTGTAAGCCCCCACCAACCCCTACAGGTCCCATTAGCCCCCAAGACCTTCACCAACCCCAAGGGCCTCAGGGACCCCCACTCATGGGGACTGGAGCAGCCCAGATTGATGCTGGGGTTTCCTACCATGGTGTGGAGTGCCAGAGGCCTGGGGGGGCTCTGGAACCTTCTGGCTGGTGGGTGACCAGGCCTGGGGGGCTCTGGAACCTTCTGGCTGGTGAGTGACCAGGCCTGGGGGGCTCTGGAACCTTCTGGCTGGTGGGTGACCAGGCCTGGGGGGCTCTGGAACCTTCTGGCTGGTGAGTGACCAGGCCTGGGGGGCTCTGGAACCTTCTGGCTGGTGAGTGACCAGGCCTGGGGGGCTCTGGAACCTTCTGGCTGGTGAGTGACCAGGCCTGGGGGGCTCTGGAACCTTCTGGCTGGTGAGTGACCAGGCCTGGGGGGCTCTGGAACCTTCTGGCTGGTGAGTGACCAGGCCTGGGGGGCTCTGGAACCTTCTGGCTGGCAGTGACACAGTGCAGGGCCACTCACGCCCTCCTCCACTGACTCATCCCACCATTCCCGAGGCGCTGGCCCAGCCCCAGCCCCCTCCTCACGCTGCCACGGGGCCGCATCCTGAGGATTGTTTTCCGGGCAGGCAGGCGGGAGAGGCCGGGAGCCACTCCAAGGGCCATCCATCACTCCCAAGCAGGCCAAGCCTCACACGATGAAAGGAGGACGGACATTTCTTGGCAGGGGGGGGCCCGGAGGCTGCCAGCCCCCTCCCCTCACACCCACCCACTGCGGCTGCGTGTGGCCGCCCCAACCCCGGACAAGTTTCTCGTCCCTTCCCCGGGGCTGCCGCAATTTCCATTAATAGCCAGCTGAGCAGCCTGGCTAAAAATAACCCCGGGCCCTCTTCATAAGGCCCCGCCGGCCGCCCCCCCCGGCAGCCCCGCACGCCATGGCCGAGCGCCGCGTCCCCTTCACCTTCCTGCGCAGCCCCAGCTGGGACCCCTTCCGCGACTGGTACCATGGCAGCCGCCTCTTCGACCAGTCCTTCGGGATGCCCCACATCCCCGAGGATTGGTACAAGTGGCCCAGCGGCAGCGCCTGGCCGGGATATTTCCGCCTGCTGCCCCGGGAGAGTGCCCTGGTGCCCGCGCCCGGCTCGCCCTTCGGCCAGGCGCTGAGCCGCCAGCTCAGCAGCGGCATCTCCGAGATCCGCCAGACCGCCGACAGCTGGAAGGTCACCTTGGATGTCAACCACTTCGCACCTGAGGAGCTGGTGGTGAAAACCAAGGATAATATCGTGGAGATAACCGGTGGGTGCTGGGCTGGGGCTCTGCGGGGTCTCCCGGGATGGAGCGTTCCCACCTTTCCCCCTGGAGCCTGCTGGGGGGATAAGGGTGGAATAAGGGATGGGAAGTGAGGGAAGGAAAAGCAGAAGGAGGTGGAGGAGAGGAGAGAGGAGAGGAAAAAGGGAAAGAGGAAAGGCAGAGGAAGGCCCAGTACTCCAGCTCAGTCTCAGGGTGCACTCAGGTGCAGAGACCCCCCCAGCCTCATCCATTGAGCCCTTGCTGCTGCTCCAGGACACAGGGAGGGACCCCTTGGCTGGAGCCACAGAGGGATCTGGGGGTGATGTGGGGTGTGATGAGCCCCCAGCCCCTGTGCTCCCCCACAGCGCCCTGGATGCCGTGACAAAGCCCAGATCTGTGGCACGAGGCCAGGACGTGCTTCCTGCCGGGTGAGGGGGGCCTGCAAGGAATGGGGACAATTCTCCAGCCAGATGAACTCGGGGTGCAGCCCCAGGGAGAGGGGGTGCTCAGTCTCCAGCCCTGCCAAGCTGTGGGGCCAGCTGGTCACTATTGGGCCACACCCAGCTCCTGGCGCTGCAGTTCGCTTAAATTTGGGGGATGCACACGGAGTGGCCCTCCAGGGGGTCCCCCCAAGTTGCTCCAGGCTGATATTATGGCAAAAACCCAGAATGGGCAGGATCAGCCCCTCACAAGTGTTGGGGTGGGGCAGGAAGGCTCCCACCCAGCCAGTCCCTCCCAACATAACCAGTCAAATCCTTTTCCCTCCTAACAAAACCAATCGAGTGGTTTTGTTTCCTTCCAGGCAAACACGAGGAGAAGCAGGACGAGCACGGCTTCATCTCCAGGTGCTTCACCCGAAAATACACGTAAGTACCAGAGAGGAGGGGAGCCGCCTGACGCAGCCCCCTGATGTCTTTGGGGCCATTTTCCCACCCACCCACGCCCTCCAAAAGCCCACTGGCCAAACTGGGAATGCCTCTCAGCCAAACTGGGAGTGGGAGAGGCAGCAATTTGGGGCTGAACATTGCATCCCCAGGGTTGGTGCTGCAGCCTTGACCTCCCCCTCTCCTCCCCTCCCAGCCTTCCCCCTGGCGTGGAAGCCACGGCCGTGCGGTCCTCGCTGTCTCCCGATGGAATGCTGACAGTGGAGGCCCCCCTGCCCAAACCCGCCATCCAATCTGCCGAAATCACCATCCCCGTCACCGTGGAGAGCCAAGCCAAGGAGCCGGCCAAGAAGTAGGCGGCACCGAGGAGGAGGAGGAGGAGACAGAGGAGGAGGAAGAGGAGAAGCCGCCGTTGCCCCCCTGCCGCCCCCAGCTGCCCCCTCACACCCACCCCCTTTTTACTGTTGATTTTGTACTTGCCCTGCCACTGAGTGCCTTGAATAAATGTGAAGGAACCGACAGAATCAGCCAGAATAAAAGCTGGTGAAAGAAATCCGTCCTTGTGCCGTGTCCGTGCTGGCACCACGGCTGTGCCGTTCCCGCTGGCAGCTGCACCGGGATGGGACCCGCAGGAGGGTCCCCGAGCCCTGCCCAGCACTTGGGGTCTGTAACCCAGGGCTCCACAACTCAGATGTTCTCATCCCAAATCCTCTCAGCATCTTGGGGTCAATGTCCCAGACCTTCACACTCTGATAGCCCACATCTGGATCTCCTACATCTCCATATCTCCATATCCACCTCCAGCATTCTGGGGGTTTTACATCCCAGATCTCCAACATCTCTGGCGTTCATATGCCCGGTCTCAGACATCCCTGGCTCAGCATCCCAGTTTTCCTCAGCCCGGGTCTCCTACGTCCCAGGTGTCTCCAATCCCAGATTTCAGCAGAGTGAGTCTGCTCATCCCTGCTCTCCCACACCCAGGGTCTCCACACACCCCATCACAATATTTGGGGTTTCCACACCCCTTGTCACTGTCCTGGGATGCTGCATCCCTAAAAAACAAGTACACAAACATCCCCTCTGGGTCAGAGGGCAAATTGGGTCTTCATGGGCAAGAACTCACCCCAGCAGTGCAGCCCCTTGAGCCCCATCCCTGCATCCCAGTGCTCTCCCTTCCTTCCACCCCGTTGTCTGAGGGGCTGGCTTGGGGGTTCAGCTGGGGGGCTGCAGCCCCCCTGGGGGGCTGAAGAAGGGTTGTTGTTGTGGTCCTGGTGCCATTTGGCCCCGGCTGGCCCCGTGTCCTCTGTGCCCTCCATGCCCCCGGGTCTCTGGGCAGGACTGGCCCTACATGGCCGAGGTCAGGCCCATGGCTTCGATGTCCCCCGATGTTCCCTGCTCCGTCAAATCCCACTAATCCCCCCTGAGTCATCCCGCTGGCAGACGGTGACCTGGGAGGAATCCTGCAGCTGCGAGGCCCCTCTCCGAGCTCGGGGGGCTCCACGTACCCCCCCGAGCCCCTGCCCCCCACCCCCTCTGCCCACCACTCTCGGGTGTGAGGAGTTTGGCAGCTCTCAGGCAGATATTGGGGATCAATTCCCGATCCCGGAGATCAATTCCTGCTGCCGGGGGTGACGCCTGTGCTTGGGGGGGTTCCCATGTGTGTGAGAGTCGGGGTGTGAGGCTTTTCCAGCCCAGGCACGACTCCAGGGGAAGAAGCCCCCCAGGAGCATCCCCAGCCCCCTCCCCTCTCCTCACACAGCCCCCAGCCGGGGGTGGAGGCTGTGGGGCTGGGATGGGGGTCGGGGTGTTCCCCTCCCTGCCCCGCTCCTCGCCAGGTGCCGGGGGCTGTTCCCAGCCCCTCGCCGGGGGTGTCGGTCCCGCAGCCCCGGCTCGCTCGCAGGGCGCGTGAGTCAAGGCGCATTTTCTGTTTATAGTTTCCCGGGGAGAGGAGTATTTTTACAGCGTGAGTCACGGCGCGTGTGGCTGCGAGCGGAAAACCATGGGGAAGAGAGGGAGGTGGGGAAGGACGGAGGTGGGGAAGGTCCCACCCAGCCGCTCCTGAAGCGCCTCTGCCCCGGGGAGGAGCCCGCTGAAGCCTCAAACCGCAGGGATGCGGATCCTCAGCAGCAGCGGATGGGAGGTGACCCCAAGAGCAGAACCCAGGTTCCCGAGCCCCCCCCCCCGTCCCACGGAGCCCCCCAGAAAAGTCGAGACAGGCGATAACAATTAAGCAGTGCTGACGTCAGATCTGTAAGTTTATTTGCTCAATGTACGACGGCTACATAATGACTCACATTCATGATATTCCATCACTGAGGAAAAACTGCTAAGAATGGTCCGTGTGTGAAATAATTCCTTACAGAAACACGGAGTTGGAAAAATAATCACTGATTAGACCTTAAAAATAGTTCACTGCATAACATGACAAAAAGCACAAACAAAGGCTCATTCAAAGAACACAGTCATTGTTCTCCTACACTGTAATAGTTATAATTTCACCATGACGAACACCAGACATTAAGATTAAGCTAACACTGGTGTTTTCTTTTGCTTTTTTTTTTTTTCCTTTTTAAAAACAAAATCATATATAATTGCATGTCACTATAGCAACATCCATAACAGATCAGTTTGTTACGATCACTATTTGGTAGAGCAAACTTTACCCCCGAAAAAAAAAAAAAGGAAAGAAAAATAAATTAAAAAACTTTAAAAAATTTTTGAAGACTATTTTGTCATAGGAATACATAACATCTACAGTATAAGTTAATAAATTTCAAGCTACTGTATAGAAATACGACACTAGCATGCACAATATTGTATCAATAGAGTAATGGAGCAGTAATCATTTCACTGGAGAGACAGTATCATAGGCAAGTGCATCTCTTAAAAAATGAAAGAAACCATTCAAGCTGCTTAAAAATCAAGTCCCTGACCCCCACTCTGTTTTTAGCCCTCTTGTGCCATCTCTCCTGCATAAGTTTCCTAAAGCAGCCAGAGCAAAAAGCCAAAAAGAGTAGTAATTATTTGGGGTAGAAAAAAAAGAAGAAGAAAAAAAAAAAAAAAAAGAAGATAGGTTTTGTAATTCCAGTAAATCACTTCCAAATTATACAGCTGGGACAACACTGCTCACGGGACATGGGGGTCGATGAGAGGGAGGTCAGAAGCCTAAAGCAGCTCCCGGTCCTGGCAGGCGCCGGCACCGCACGCCCCTCGCCGCGGGATGCTGCGCCCCAATCCCCCGGGGGAGCCTCGGAGCAGGGGGAGCCTCGGCCAAAACAAAGCAGAGACGGGGCAGGGCCGGGGCTCAGGGGCTCCCGGGCATCGGCTCGGGGCTGGCGGGAGCGGCTGGAGCCGTGTCCGGCCCCCCGGGCCCCGCTGGTGCCGTGGGTGCCTCATCTCACGGGGCTGGCTCTCGCCAGGGACGGGGCTGGCTCTCGCCTGGTTCCAAAATCAGCATCAGAATCGCAACAAGGAATTAAAGCACGAGCGCGGTTTCTCCTCACTGCGCAGCGCTGGGGGAAGCGCTGCAGGGCGCAGCGCTCCGCGAGCCAGAGAACTGCAGTGAACCTCCAACAACCATGGAAAAAAAAAAATCAAAACTAAAGCTAAATTTACTCAAAATGGGGTAAAAGTATTACCTGCTAAAGCAACTCAGATGCCCCGACTCCCACCCCCGGCCGGATCAGACAGACTCGGAAAAGATTTTGCTAAGAAGAGAACTAAGTTCCTGGGCTCCCGACGGTGGATAGAAATGTCTATGATTGTAGCTCTTCACTTGAGGAATTTCTCTACCAAATTAGTGTCTAAGCTCCTGAAGTTCACTCATTACACCACAAGCTTCCCCAGGAGAAAGGAAAACACACCCGGCTTCCCTGGTGACAAACAAGGGAGCCCTGGGTGCCGGAGATCTGCTGACAAACCTCATGGTACAGTGGGAGAAAGTCAGGCAGAGTGAAATGGCAGTGCAATCCCTGAGGAAGCAGCTGTGGCACCTTAAATCAGGATGGTCTTTTGAAATACCAAACACAGTACATGACATACAGACCTGAATGCTCTTTTTTTTTTAATTTTTTTTTATTTTTTTTTTATTTAAGTGGCATTTTTAAGTTTAAACACTTCCCCCTTTGTCTAATTAAGTTCTTAAACCTTTTGCTGTGGACTTAAAATAGTTGAAACAGCCGCTAGCCAAGCACCTGTTAAGCTGTTGACCAAAAAACTAGAGCAGCTTTGATGTTCCTCGGGCGGGCGGTCTTCTTGCCTTGGGCGACACAGAATAGCTAAAGCCAGTCCACAGGCGAGGACTGCTCAGGAAGGCAAGCCAAAAGAACTAGCAAAAGAAAGAAAAACAGACAATCAAAGGCTTGATGTCATATGGCTGTAATGTAGAAATACTGTAAACTGCAATTTACTGTTAATACTGTAAGCTACCCTAATAAATATCTCAACCAAAAAAAGAAAAGAAAAAAGGAAAAAAAGAAAAAAAAAAAAAAAAAGATTGGATGGCCTAAATCCCAGGGCTTTGCAAGCCCCAAATTCTTTAGTTTTGTTGGTTTTATTTTTAATTCCTTCTCAATTTGGGGATTTGCAGCTGCGCCCTGCAGGCAGAGCGCTGCAGAGAGAGGCCCCGCGACTTGGTGCGGGCACACGGCACCTGGGCTGCGGAAACAAACGCTCGAAGCCTTACTGGAACCACAGAACTCCCTTTTTTTTTTTTTTTTTAAATGTTTTTGCGTTGCTTTCCTTAAAAATGAGGGCCATTCCATCCACGCAAATTCGTCTTAAAACCCTTTTTTATTTCTAGCAATAAAGTTAAATTAAAGACAGCTCCACTTGTATTAATAATCTACAGAACAGTCCATATGCCAGTGAGGCTGCTATTCCATACCAGCACAGCCAGCCTGACTTCCACTAGTGGTGTTTTGGCAAAAATGTCAACGAGGCAATCAAAGACAGGTTGTGGGGGGCCTCCCTGGGAAGGTGTCCCCTCCCTTTCCCTCCCCCACCCCGGACCCCCCCCCACTCGTGGGAAAAAAATAAAGACTGCAGTAGTTAGCATCAGCGTGCGGCTGCCAGTCCATCGGGGGGTCTAGTTGTTGCCTTCTCCGCCGTCGTCGTCTTGCTGATCGCTCGTCCAGAGCGTTAGGTTGTCGCGGAGGAGCTGCATGATGAGCGTTGAGTCCTTGTAGGAGTCCTCGTTGAGGGTGTCCAGCTCGGCAATGGCGTCGTCGAAGGCCGTCTTGGCCAGGTGGCAGGCCTGCTCCGGCGCGTTCTGGATCTCGTAGTAGAAAACCGAGTAGTTAAGCGCCAGCCCGAGCCGGATGGGGTGGGTGGGCTGCATGTGCTCCTTGCTGATCTCATGGGCTTCGCTATAGGCCTTCTCCGAGGACTCCACCACGGTCGCCCTCTTCTCCCCGGTGGCCACCTCGGCCAGGTAGCGGTAATAGTCCCCTTTCATCTTCAGATAGAAGACTTTGCTCTCGTACTGCGTCTCGCTGCAGTTCTTGATCAGGTAGTTGTCCAGCAGGCTCAGCACATCCTGGCACACCGCTTCCAACTCCTTCTCGATCTTCTCGCGGTAGGCGCGGACCATCTCGATCTTCTTCTCGTTCCCATCAGCAGAGGTCTTCTGCTCGATGCTGCTGATGACTCGCCAGGACGAGCGCCGCGCCCCCACCACGTTCTTGTAGGCGACGGACAACAGGTTCCTCTCTTCGTTGGACAGGGGCTCGTTCAGCTCCGTCACCTGCGTGGAGAGAGGGGGAGAGAAAGGAGACATTTGGGTTAAGCCCCAGCCCTTTGACATTTCCATCACAGCTTTGGGTATTCCTGTGCATCTCTAGAGAGAGGCAGGAGGAGGCAGTCGGCTCCCAGAGTCCTGCTCTGTCTCTGTCTCTGCTCCCATCCCAGCAGGAGCCAGCTGGGAAATCACGCTGTGATCCAGACCCACAACAAAAGGAGCAGGGGTTGGGTTTTATTTGAGAGAGCAGCATCTTCCAGAATGAGAAAAATCTTCTAGGAAAGAGATGCCTTTCACCTGTAGGATGAGAGCTAGGCTTGGTGATGCAGGGCAGAGGGACAGTCAAAAGAAGAGGAAGTTACGAGCTACCTGCATGGATTAACACCTCCAAAGCCACAGAGTGTTCATCTTTTCTGCTTCCCATAAGCATGGGGCCTGCTTCAGAGACACCCAAAGAATCCCTGAGATGCTACAACTATCTCAGGCACCTGCACAGATGAGGACTTAAAAGCTCACATGGTGAGGGGGAAATCCCCACACTGGATTTTCCTCACGGAGGTTAACAGTGCCACTCACCTGCCTCATGCACCACAAAAACCACAAAGGGATTAGAGAGATGACAAGAACAGAGCTCCCTCGGTAACCTGGAGCCACCTGGGCAGCACCTTTGGCCAACACTGGGGCAGGAGAAGCCCTTGGAGCAGACAGGACACCACATGGCAGCTGCACACAGCTGCTCCCCTGGGGTGGTTACAGCTGCCAAGTGCCACTTGGAGCCTGGGCATGGCCACTGTCCCCTTTTCCCCAGGACACGCTCTCACCCCACATCCACACCCTGGGCACAGCCACCGGGGAATCAGGCCACCAGAGCAGGAACCTGTGAGCCACCTCACGGCAGTAAAGGATTAGGTAATGGTTTGGATGTGAAAAGGCTTCTGCAAACACTGAGTCACTTACACAAGGATCTGTAAGGACAAGGTTTGCTTTGGGCCCAGATAACCACATTTATGGTGGGGATCAGGAGGTCAAAGGCCCAGCCCAGGACCTCATTTGAACAGCCTGGAATGACTCACAGCTGCTCACATCATATTGACTTGCACATTCCAGAACATCCACTCCTCCTGCAGCTCTTCAGCCATGCTCTGGCTAATGTATTCTCCCAAAAGCAGGCTACAGCTAAGCCTGATTCCCCTGCAGCAAGCAGAGTCTCTGATCAGACCCCCTCTAGCCCTTCCCCTCAAGGCAGAGGCAGCAAGCAGACCCTCCACTCCCACCCCTGCTGCTGCATCTGTTCTGCTCCACAGGATGCTCTCAAGCCTGGCACAGGAACAGCACACACCCCTTCTCCATACGGAAGAGATTCTTCCTGAGCAAACCAGCACAACTGCTTCTGCTCCAGGGGAAGAGACAGCTGAGGGAGCAGGGAAATAAATGGGTGTCACACTAATGAGGGCAGGATCTCCTGGGACTGTCGGCAGCTGCCAGCAGTGCAGGACAAAGAGCACAAAGGATGCCAGGGCAGCTCCCAGTGCTCCCGCCCAAGGGAAGCAGGGCAGCGATGCCCAGGCCATCCAGCAACTCCCAGTGCCAGACCAAACCTCTCTCCTAGCCAGGACAACAGTGACTGTTTAACCACAGGGCCCTGGGATCCCTGTGATATCCTGCTTCCTGCAGCGGGGCCAGGCAGGGCCCAACCACAATGTGCCCAAATAGCCACGGTGAGACACTGACACGCTGCCTCCAGCCTGCCTGGTGCCCTGAGGTCTCCACTCTGCAGTTTTAAAGAATGTTTCCCTTCAATCTTCCCTCTCAGTGATGCCTGCACAAACACACACTAATGATTCTGTGAGTTAAAGACATCTTTGGGAGCACAACCAAGGTGCCCCATGGCTTAGGGGTTGTCTGTACTCAGAGATACTGAAGACCCCATCAGGTTACCTGGGGGCTTGTCCCACCTAAGCTCCTCTGTTTTGAGTGAGGGATTTGGATCTAGAAACATCCAGAAATCCCAGACTGAGTTATTTTCTTCCAGCTGTAAATGGAGTGGCCAACACCAACAGCCATACAAGAGACTCACTGATTCCAAGTTTTCTGTCCTGACAGGGGGTGTGGAGATTGATCACCACATGAAATTTTGCTTTTAGCAAGGTGCTCCCTGAGAAAGAGAGAGCAGTTTTGAAGTGAGGAACAAGCAGGTGCCCCACAGCCACGTCTGCAGATACTTATCTCTGCAGGAAGAAGCAGATTTACCTCCTCTCACCAGAAGAGTCTTGCTGGAGGACGGATTTATTAAAACTACAGGGAGTTTCGTGGGATTAGCTTTGCCATAAACATTTTACATTCAAAGCTATTAAGGATTACGGAGGAAAGTTGCCTGTCAAAATCCTTTCAACCAACTGGCTGACAGATGGAAGGTACACCTGTGGAGACAGCAGATTCCCCCAGGGAGCTCACAGGGAACTTGTAAAAGCAGGAAGGGAGCCTTGTTAACCATGTCACTGCTTTCTAGCAGGACCCAGACTCCCAGGAAGGAGCACTGCAGAGACATGGCCAGGATGTGACAAGGGTGGGGACAAGGACCATGGTCCTCAGCATCCGTAGAGGGAAGAGGCTGTAGTCCCACATATTTCAGTTCACAATTGAGCAGAGGGAGGAAGATCAGAAAACCATCTGGCTCTTGCATTCCCAGCAGGAAGAAAATGCAAGATGCCCAGGACACAAGGCATCAGACAGCAGGGTCCACTGAACTGCCTTTATCAGAGCTAGAAAAAGGCAGAAAAGATGTATCCCAGGTTCAGTTGCCTTTGAGGACATCTCTGCCCTCAATCTGCCCAGAGCAGCCACAGCCACGAGCCTGCTGCCCGCTCGCCTGTGCTGGCATTTCCTGCCACAGCCCCCTCCACACTCCAGACTCTGCAGTCACTGTCACTCTGCTCTTCCCACAGCACTGCACCAGTGCCCACCTCCAGCAGAAACCACTCCAACACCTCTGCACCAGCCTGTCACATGCACACGGGGCTGTGCCTTCTCTGTAGCCTGTGATGGCCAAACAAATGCTGGGTTGTTTTTTTTTTTTACACTGCAGGATACTGAAACAAAGTGAATTCAATCAAGCCACAGGATAAAGAGCAGGTTCTGATACACTGACTTTGTAGCATTGCATTGAATGGCTCTGAAATAACATCAAATTAGGCCTGGATCACACTGCAGCAGTCCCATCATGGAAGGGCAGAATATTCCTCCTTCTTAACTCGGACCCTGAAGGGGTCTCACCTCCCCAAAGAAGGGCACTACCCAGATCAGGTCCCCCGATGCCATTTTCCGCACTGTTACATGGAGTCAGAGACTTCAAATAGCCAAAGGAAAATCTTAATTTGGCATTATGAGGACTTGGAAGGAGCACAAAGCCATCAGCCCCTGGCTGGAGTCTACCTGCTCTTTGGGAAGCTCAGTCAGTTTGGAGTTTTACTTCCCTGGCTTGCCAGCAGAGGAGAATTTGCTCTGCAAATCTCAGTAACTGTCCAGCCTCACCTCACTCCTGTGCCCACAGATTGGGCAGAGGGGCAGGACATGCATAGCCCTGAAATGGTGTCAAGTCCTGCATGTGGCATAAACAGCCAAGGACAAGGAGCTGATCCACATGGTGGAAACCTGATAGAGGAAAGTCTTTTAGCTATTCTGGAAAAAAAAAAAAAAAAAAAAAAGAGGAGAACACACCCGGCAGGAGCAGACTGCAAAAGGACACCTAGGCAGGGAGTGCAGGGAGCTTGGCATAGAGCTGTCCATGCTGCCAAGCTCTGCTGGGAGGCACATTCCATCACCAAGCTGGAAGACACTGCCAGTTCCAGTCTCACCACTTCTCTGATGGCACAGTGTCTGCATCACAAAGACTCAAGTGCCCTTAAGCCATGGGGAAACTCTGTGAGGTCCCATTGGACAAAATTTACTGGAAGTTTAGGGTTTATAGTGCTTGGGAGACCAGAGGCTTGTACAAATCCAAGCCCTCTGACTTGCAACATAGCACTGCAGAGGTGGCACCATCTCTGAGAAGGTTTTCCTGATTTCTCCACTATAGCTGGAGCTCTGACTCAGCACCCTGCCCAAAACCTGGCAGGCTCCCGGCATGCCCGAGGATCACATTGCAGCCAGGCAAGGTTCAGCCTCATGAGGAGAAGCCAGGGAGCAAGCAAAACTTTACCTGGCCCTAATGTAAACTCCAAAAGCCCAAGGGTTGGTTCTATAGCACCTTCTTTCTGGAAGTATCCTAATTAACAGGCTTTGGTGAGACCCACAGGGAAGGTTTGCTCCCAGAGAACAGCAAGTTAGGTCGGTTAGGGGCTTATTCCAGGACTCACATCCTCCACTTCTCACCTTGCATGAGTAGGTCTGAGTATACATCAGGAAATTACTGTTTTTGAGGTCCCTTCAGTGACTGCAGTGAAGATCCATCACAAGACTTAGTTCTACCTGTTTATCCTTGCACACTTTTCACTTGGTTTGATAATTAAGTGCCCACCCATTTACAGTTTCTGCCTGGCTTTGATGTCTTATCTTAAAGCAGACAGCACTGGCAAGCTGAGAGGACCCAGAGATCCTTCCCTGGGGAATAGCATCAGCATCTGACAGTTTAACCCATTATAAACCTCAACACTTGTTCTTCTTATTGCTTAAAAAAGAATCTGAGTCCTTCAAGGTATCAGACAGCTACAAAAGAACAAAGCTTTCCTGGAGAGACAGAGACAGCCATGAGAACTTTAAACTGTTCACTGAGGAGAGCTTTTGTTCAGAGCTCCTCTCCCACCAGGGTACACAACATCCATCTCCCCTTCAGCACTCATGTTTCCTGTTCTATCTACAGCTCTTGCACCATGCAATTAAGTTTGTTATCTCTCCACACAAACCCTAGCAAGTGCCTTGTTTTCCTTTGCATGCAGCTCCTTTGTCTGAGTTCTGGCCTGAAGGTCCCCTTCTCTGTTTCATTTTTCAAAAGGCAAATGTGCTTTTGAAACGATGTTCTGACCAAGTCCAACCACTGAAATTCCTTCTTGGTCTGCAGCTATTGGCAAGGGGAACAACCAGCACACAACCTCCAGGCTCAAGCAGCTGAGAAAGGTCACAATACCTGCAGACATGTCACACTGCCCACTTCTCCAGCTGTTGTCTCATACTGGGACCCCACCACCCACGTGCAGAGACAAGAGGACACAGCCTCAGTGTGTGCCAGAGAGGTTCAGGCTGGACATCAGGAAGAATTTCTTCATGGGAAGGGCTCTCAGGCATTGGAAGGGGGTGCCCAGGGATTTGGTGGAGTCCCCACCCTGGAAGCATTCAAGAAATGGCTGGGCATGGCACTAAGTGCTCTGGTCTGGTTCACAAGGTGGTGACTGGTTAAAGGCTGGACTCTGTAACCTCGGAGGTATTTTCCAACCTTAACGATTCTGTGACAAGACCACCTTCAGCAGCCCAAATGCTGTCATTTGGGAAGGTCATGACTAACAGACTGCCTGTTTTTTTCTGTCCCCAGCTCGCCCTAACTTGAAGAAATGGCTGCTCTCAAGCACATGAAATTGTCACCATTACCCAGCAGCCTGATGAGAGTCACGACTCGATGTCACACAGCCTCACCAAGAACAGCTTCTCCCCGAGCGCCAGAGCGAGCTGTCCTACAACTCCATCGCAGCAGTTGGAAAGATGCTTTTCTTAAGCACTGTCCTACTTTGGCAAAGTAGGCGTGTGTTAAACCAGACCTAAATCTAAAATGTTACCAGATTGGTTTGGGTTCTTTTCCCTGTTGCCTTGCCTTCGCCCCCATGTCACACTTCCAAAGTGGAAGTCACACCGTAACTGCTTCTCTCCTTGCTGACCCCTTCCGCTCTCCTCTGCTCTTGTTTTAACTCTGTGTGGCCAGGGGGGTTTTGGGCTGTACCAAACCATTCTTCTCATCCCAGACAAGACAAAAAAAAAGCACGTGCAGGCTGTGGGCAGACAGAAGTTCCTCACTGCCTTCTCCTTTGCCTGTTTCAGTATGAATAATCACCTGCTAGTTCCCGTTTCCTAAGCTGGCAGGGCCAGTTCACATCACAAGACAGCAGCTGAGGGCACATGGGATGGTTCTGTCATTACATTTCAAATTGCTCTCAGTGCCTCAAGGACCAGTGTCTGCAGAGAACTGTTTATTGCTTGTAGCCCAACTGCAAGCCTTTGAGTTTTTTGGTCTTTGCCTGAGAAGCTACTCAGGTGCTCCAGACATTAATTAGGATTTAGGCATGTTCCTACATTAACAGCAGCTTTCATCTCACTCTGCAGCCTTTACTATTTAAGGTGACTTTGAACCACCCAAGACAAAGTCTTCAAACTGGGAGATGTGGAAACCAAGAGCTCATTTATTTCATTGGCTTAGTAACTACACGTGATGGCACTGCATTCAGGTTTGATCAGTCCTTGGAGCCTGCAGACCTCCCACTCCAGTTTCAGTGTGCCCATCATGGATTCCAGTTAAAGAAAAAGCAAATTTCAGCTACTTAGGTCATTCTTGCACATGAAAAGTTGAAGGGAGCCAAGGTGAAAAAAAACAGTTAAAGCAGCAGAGCCCTGAGCTGCTCCATTCAGTGTCTGGCAGTGGCATTTTGTGTACCAGCCCTTATCTGCAGCACTGCAGTACCAGCACTTGGTCTAACGACTCTGGGTTTTTTTTCCACTACAGAACACCTGGGTACCATCGATTTGTGTCCCTGACTTCTTCTGCAGCTTGAGATAAGGCAAACACGATGGGGGAGCATCAGCCTGCCATGGCTATTGCAGACAGAGCAGCCCAGATGCATCCCAGTAACCAACTGGAAGGAAAAACCCTGGCCTCCCAGTTTTGTGTATGCTCAAGTGCTCCACAACCAAATGTTCAAGGAGCTACAAACCATTTCTGAGTTAGCATTGCACAGTCCTGTCGCAGGGAGCTGCTCCTCTAGCCAGCATGTGCTTTTTGAGCAGGAAGGAATTATGCTCAAGTTTTCTTGTTTTCCTTATTAACACCCTGATTCCCATTAGCTTTACTGACAGGCTATTAAACAAGATGAAAACTGGCCGTAGGACAACTTGTTTCAGCAACTACTTATTAAAAACTCTCAGGGAAAATGATCGACCTCTGTTGGCCTAGTGCCTTCCAGCCGCCAGATGGAGAGAGCAGCAAGTCCAACCACATCAGTCCCAGCATTTCAGGGGATTGTCACTCAGGGCTCATCACACCGTCTCTGGCAGATGGGATACCAGCACCTTTGCCTGCTAACTACAAAGCAACAGAAGGGATGCCAAGCTATTCCTTCCCCAGGATATGGCAGGCTGGCAGCATCATCTGCCCACTGCTGTGTTCTGTGAGTGCCTCAGCAGCAGCCCAGGATCACCACCACCCTTCTCCATCACCCAACAGCTTGGGGAGCTCTCCTGCCTCGGATTATCCACTCTGTTCCCTGCTGACAGGCCTGTTCTTCCTCTGCTAAGCGTGTGGAAGACCAGTGCCACAGCTGTGAGAGCTCAGATGTACCCCTGGAGCTCACAGCAAGTTTCAGGAGCTCAGAGCTGATCCACTGATCCTTCCGGAAGGAGAACGACAATTCATGGTTGTTATAGGCTCTTCTAAGCTGTATTAAGCTTTTCCAGGTGAGAGCTGAAGAGTTCTTCAAGAGTAACTGCAGCTCTTTCCTCAGAAGCATTTCTGTACAAGTATAAAGACCTGGGTTTTTTAAATTTCTGTTTAAGCATTATTCCTCAGAAGATTCCATCTACTCACAGACTTTTGAGATGAAGCAGTCATCCACAGGATGCCCATGGAACATTTCTAGAGTCTTAAGACTTGGTCCACACAGAGGAAGATGGTTTTTTTCTTTCCAATTAATGGTTAAACAAACCCAAGCTAGACAGATTTCAGGGACTCTCTAGATAAATGCACCAAGTTTCATGTGGAGAGGGTGTTTAGTGCTGCTGGGAGCATTAGCTGCTTAAAGATTTACCTCACAGCTTCCAAGGGTACTAATCTGGCTCAGATCTTAGTGCTTTCCTGCTCACCTCCAGCCCCACTGCCAGGCAGTAAGAATCCTACCACCAGATCATCAAATCCTCCCCAGAGCGTCAAGTGCCAAGGCTTGTCCTTAATCAGGGGCTCAAAAAATGCCAGTGCCCATGACCTCTACCTAGCTGAGCCAAGTGGACAGAGAAGACATGATGTGCCATGGGCAGACCATGCCAAGGCTGAGAACAGGTTCTGGTTGCTGGACCAGGATGAACTGGGCAATTCCTGTCTGCTGGCACGGCAGAGCCAATGCTGCCATGGCAGCTGCAAGCTGCTGCTCCCAAGAGTGAAATGGGAGAAGATGCAGCCATGCAAAACTCCCTGCAGTGGGCATGCACATTTTTAGCTGCTCCACATCACTCCCCCAAACATTATGGGAACACCTGGTTGTTGCACATCAAGATTCTGAAAATATTAAAAAAAATTTAAAAAACCACAACATTTTTGCTCTAGGTATCTTGGTCTGCAGATCCAGCAGTTCCTTGGTGTCTCAAACATGTTCAGATTAAGCAAGACACTTCCCAGAACACCCAGGTGGATTCCTGCATGGATAGGTTTAATTTCTGCATCAATAAGTAAGGTGATTATCCCTCCAGATGTACTTTACCCTCCCACTGCTTCAGGGATTTCAGGCTTGATCTTACACACCTCTAGCAAAGGCAATTTTATTTAATTTCTTAAATGAACTTGCAGAACAGAAGAAAGTTAAGTTTTTGCTCTGGCAGCTTTCCGGAGCACTGTAACCAATTTTGAATTACAAGGAGGGTCACTTTACTATCCTAGTGAACAGTTTAACTCCCCTCACCAGGCTCCAGCCATCTCTTCCCAGCCTCTTCGGAAGCCCAAGGGAAGTCCCACCACAGATTTGATCTCAGTTCATCACAGGTGACAGAACCCCTCAGGTGCTGACATCATCTTGACACCACCAAACACAAGAAGCCAAGCTCCCAACTTCTAGATAATGAAATATTCATCCCATGTAACAAAGCCCAACAGCATAAACAGGCAAAGCTCCAACGCCTGCCCCAGCTGGGTGTAAATCAAAGGCTGTTAATCTCCCCCAAGTTCTCATTCACTGCTGAATACTAAGCATTAGCCTTTTACAAGTAGAGATCTCCTACAGCAATTGTTTAGTGTCTGTTAGCACATGGCACAGCAACAGCTTCTCCACCTACTATTAATAAACTTTATGCTGCTGAGCACAACTGTCCAAACAACGTGTCCATCAGCAGCCTCGTTAGCACTGAAGCTGAGACTTCTCACTGGTGTTTTTCTAGAGCCTTGCTGAAACGATCTTAGAGAGAAGTCAGAAGCACACTGACATGCCAAGTAGCTTTGCTTGGTACGTAAGCAAAGACACATCCCAAGCAAGCCAACCCATCTAGTGAGATCAGAGGGAATTTGCAAACAATTAAGGAATGGTTTGCACTTGGAATCCCTGCAGACTTGTGCTCGTCCAAGCACAGCTGCCTCAAACACCCATAGACAGACTCAATTCCAACATCTCCTTTATAGAAGAAAAACATTAAGTACTCTAATCCCTAATCTGGGATCACTTTAAGGGAATCTCATGCCATCATCACTGACATGTTCTCTAGTTATTCTCCTACTGCAATTAACTAATGCACTGCCCCTGATCATTAGATCACTAGCTTGGGGCCAAAAATCAGGATTGTTTAATATCTAATTGAGCATGTACTGGGTCACATCCAAGATGTGACTAAATCTGGGTTAGCACAGAAAAAACCTGAAACTGGGGGAAGTTGGCCCTTAAATAGGCAGACAAAGGCTTTTGTTTTGCCAGCTACACGAAGGCTTTGCTTTTGAGAGAGTCTTGTCAGTGTTTCCTGCAGCCCAAGAACTGCTGCCTCATCATTTCAGCTCCATTTTCTAGCATTTACCATTTCTGAGTTTTTCCAGACTACATCAAGATAACCAGCAGCACAACCAGCATGAGACCCCTGGGTGAAGATCAACCCTTATGATTTACCAGCCCCAGCAGCTCCCAGGGCTCCAGCCCACAAGGAGGGACCAGAAAGATGCAGCAGCTCGACATCACTGTCATTGTGCACTCAGAAAAGAAGGACAAAGCCATCTCACTGCTGAGCTCCTCCCCCAGGCATGCTCCCCACCCAGAGTCATGGGTGGGAATCTCACATCTTGACATCTGGATTCTGGAGAAAAGATTATTTTAAAAAATAAATAAATTAAAATAGCAGAATGAAAGAAATTTTGTCCCCATTTTCCTTCATTTTAGGCTGGGAGGAAGGACTTTGCTCATTAGATCAAGCAGCCAGGGGAAAAACATTCACACAAAGCCATTCTATGGGGAAAGAAGAGTTCCCCCACCTTCAATGACCAAAAGCTGCACTGGCAAAAGCACAGGCAGAGCCTAGCAGCCAGCAGCCATGGCAGAATGTTTTATCTCAATGCCACCAGCATAAAACTGGCCACCACCATTTATCTGGGCAGCTTCTTCAAGTCAAGCCAAAGGTTTCAGAAGCCGTAACACAGAGCCACCCAAAATCCATAGCTACCTCCCCTTGTTTTAGCTGGTTTCCAGGCTATCACTGCCCAGCAGTGACCATCACTAGTCAAACTGAGTCAATACTTATATTTTCACTCAATTTTTGCTTCCCAGACAAGGCTGTTGTCATTCTATGCAGAATCTAACACTGGGGAGCAAGACTTCAACTAAGGACCAGTTAGGTTAGTTACCTTTCCAGTAAAGAGCAGAAGTTGTTGAAGGCTTTCCAGAAGGAAAAGACAAAGATCTGACCAGCAAAGGAAAGAAGGACTAAGGTGGCTCCAAACCAGTTAGAACAAAAATGCTCCTCACAATATCAGCTTTGGAAAATTCTATCATGAACTGCAGAGCACTGAAGCGTAGAAGAACGCCTGGAAGCATCGAGGGTCCAGCAGCTACCCAGAGACAACCTCAGCCCTGCATCACAGCTTTGCCACGGTGAGGTGGAAGATGATGCCTGCATCCTATCAAGACTGTCAATGGAGAAACGCTTGGGAAGCCAGGCAAATCCTGTTCCACTGTGCTTTGTACTGCAGTCATTCTAATATGCATTCACATTTCGCTGGCAGCTCAGGAGGCTGAACAGGGCAGAAAAGCACAAAGCAGAGTCCTAAATGCTTCAGGTATTGATCCATCTGAGGAAAAGGTCCTGCAAGTCAGACTGGAGGCATTTTCCAATGCCTCTCTCCCTGTACCTGCTTCTGAACAGCCCGGTGTTTGGCTGGGACACCAAGCAGCCAGCTCTGGTCTGAACTAGTCTGACAGTCCTCATGGCTCTTCCCTGCCAGACCGGAATTGAGCTCCCAACACACCACTCACCTCTGCCAAGGAAAAAGCAGCACCAACAAGTTCAGCAGTGCTCCACATCCAAGGACACGTCTGAGCTCAAAGCCACCTCCCAAAATGCAGCTGATTACTCAAGTGCTAGCAGTTGGGACATATAAAAGCTTGGATTCTTTATCTTTCCTATGTATGTACCCTTGCACACAACTTCTGGGCATGGTGTACTTGGCATGAAGCTGCTCCAAACAGAACCTCAAGAGTTCAGTCATAGAATTGGTGCATTAGGCCCTGCCAGATGTGTCACCATCCATGGAGGTTTCTCCAGATGTCAGGTCATGGCTACCACCCTCCACCCCAGCCCCTGCTCCATCAGCTGCACCCTGAGCCATGCTCCTCTGCCTGTCCTCAAAAGCAACAGCTTGTAGATCAAATTCCCACCTACAAGCCTCCAGAGGTAGTAGAAATATCAGGCTTTGAAAAATCCTTGTCCTTAAGACTGTGGCCTTGGGGTCACTCACCAGCCTGGGAACAAAACCCAGGCACCCCCATAGGCTAATGGGGACCATCAGGTCACTTTTACTCCACCTCCCTGATCTTAAGCTTAGCAAGGCTGAGGCTGCTTATTCCTACTTGGAAAGCCAAGCTGAGCATGCTCCTGAGCAGTACTAATGCTACTGGCCCAGGCACAAGAAAAGTGGTTCAGTAATACACATGAAGAAGAGGAAAAAGTATGGCAGGGATCCTCAAATTAAGGAAAATTCTACCAGCTGTAGAAGCTAAGGAAGAACCATGTTTTTCATCTCTCTGATCAGAAACCAAATCCCAGCTGCAGGAGGCAGAGGGATACACCACAGTTATGTGGACAATCCTCTTGAAAGCACCGTCCAGAACATCCATGAGAACCACTCAAAGGATGCCAAAGAAATCATCTGGTTGCCAAGAACAGTGTATATACCCCTAGATGCTGGAGCTTTCAATCCAGGAAACATTTCTGGAGCTGAAGTTCTGTAGTTGTCCCCAAATTGCTGAGTATTCCAGCCAGCCCAAGTACACATCATCAGTGTCCAAAGAGTTTATTTCAGAGAGCAACTTTGGGATCAGCTGGAGAACACAGCTGGGGTAGTTAGGGCTTATGACATGATGAAGCTTATTTGGTGCACTGGCTCTCCTGTGAACCAGCCATCTTTTTACACAAGAAGCAGCAAATAAAGGTGGTTGAAAAAAAATTTAATAAATCAATACAACTCCCACCAATTTTTTTGCACTTTCATGGTAAGACATCATCCAAGAGATCTACTGGATAAACCCAAATAATCCAGGGCTTCATGGAGAGCCGTTGCCCAAGTTTTACTGTTTCTATGCCATCAGGTATAATTCAACTGCTATAATCTCCATCACAGTCTCAATATCACTTTTGTTTAGTTTAAGAAGAGATATTTCAGGTCAAATCCACCCTGGCTGCTACACTTGGCCAACTAAGAAACTCAGAATGATCTTGTAAGTCAGTGACTCTTCCTAAATGGACTAAATAAGAACTCATAGGAGCTCAAAGAAGAATTTTTAAGAGCTTTATCAGCTGAAGACTGGCCAGTTACTGTCAGCAGTGTCCACAGTATACGGGGCACATTGCTACCTATCTGTGGTTTAGGTGCAGACATGGCTCAGGCTACTGCTGTGAGGTCCCAAGGCTGAGTCACACAGAGGTAACTTCACATTGTGAACCACTACAAGGTCAGAAGGATGGGAGTTCCTGCAGCCACCATCCTGTCCTGACCCCATGGACCTCCAGGAAGGAAGCCCTGCTCATGAGTCAGGCTGTCTCCAATCCTACCACCACTGCCATCCACCAGCGGTCTGGAGGCACCACAAGGCAGGGCAGCATTCAGGCCACCTGCACAAGAGCATCAATGCTGCCATTAGGTGCCAACTGCTAATGACTGCACCATCCACCTCGGCACTGGGAATGGTTTCTCCAAAGCCTTCCCCAGCCCTCCTGGGAAGTGCTACTACAGCAGCTCGCACTCCTTGCTCCCCTCCCACCATCACAGATGGCCTGCCCAGCACTCCTCCTGGAGAAGCCTTTCCACACCACCCTTTTGTCTGTGTACATTGCGAGCAGAAAGCAGCTAATCATCCCTGCTCTGCTTCCTGGGGACTCTCCAGATAGGATGGATTTGTGTTACTCCTTTTTCCAAGGGTAAGCCTGCTATCTGTGTGAAGCCTTGCTATCAGCACTGCTATACTGGATGTGGGGGATGATAACCTGCCCAGCTGGTGACCACCACAGGAGAAGCCCACATACTGTGCCAGGGAAGGCCTGCAATTCCCCATCCTCACGCTCCTCCTCCATCCACAATGGCCATTTACTGCACCAAGCTGTGGTGTCTACAGCTTGAAGCAGCCATCTGCTTTCCAGCATCTCCACCATTCCCCCCTCCACACCCACACCTGGTGGTCCTTGTGTACAGCACAGCCACGGCCGTGCTGCAGAGGCTGGGCCCCCTAAGTCAAGCAGTCAGGTGTTCCCCTCGCAGGGGACAGCCCCACACCTACACCATACATAGGTGCAGTGCAATAATTCTCCCCACACGCTTTTAAAAGACAACTTATTTCCTGCATAAATTATTGCAATCATCTTGTTCATTCACCTGCACATCCCATCAATACAGAGGTCTGTGGGGAGGCACGTGCTCTGCTCCCTGGGCAGCGCTGGCCAGGGGCCTGGCAGGGCTCCCACCTCCAGAAAGCCTCCGGCAGCACCGCTGTCCCCAGCTAATGGATATCGATCCTCAGCCCTGGCGTGGGGCCGGATGGTAAAGCTCTTCCTGAAGCTGAACCAGACAAAAATGCATCTTGCTCCAACCACCAGCATTGTGGGAAGTGAAACTCCAGCAAGCAAGCCCAAGACCAGTGACCACCCTGGGGACCAGCAGAGAGCTTTCCTGTCCCCCAACACCTGATAGGGCTGATGGTACCCACAAACAGCACTGAGGTGACAAGGGACATGACCAAGGTCATGAAGACATACCCTGGATCAATGGGCCCAGCCCTGTACCCTTCCTGGGTGTGGCAGCACCTTCTGCTCCATCTGGTAGGTGAGGAGACCATCTGCTGTGTCTGCAGAGACCCCCCAGTAAACCTGTCCCTTTTGGGGGCTAAAGGAGCAATCCTGCTCCTGCAGCAGTAACATAATTGCAGGTAGCAACTAGGGGCACTGGCAGCTAGCACCTGCAAGAAGGAAGGAGCTAGAAGTTATTATATATAAATATTTTTGAGAAACTATTGCGTTTCCAGACATCACTGGATGAATCAGCAGACAGCAAGACCCCTAGCACACCATTTCTATTTTAAACCATTAACGCAGCCATTCAGCACAGGTTCCCAAGCAGACAGGGCTGAGGCTGAACAACCCACCCAGCTGCCCCATGTGAGGCGGCCACCAAAATGCAACGGTGAGATGAAGCTTCAGGAAAACTAGCCTCTTTTATGCCCATCATTACCAGGACAGGTTTGAAAGGAGAACCATCCAGCATTTCTCAGCAGGGTGCTAGGGAGGGCTAGGTTTGGAGGGCAGGATGGCTCTGCATCACCTTCGCTAGGCGCAGCCCGCATGCTCTCTGCTACCGCCTGGGTGCATTGCAGCTTGGACCATGGCATATGACATCACTAGGCGTTGCTACGGAAATGAGTGCGAGGTCATCAGCCTCCCGCACAACCGGGGCTGGGGGCTGGGCAGCACACGGGCACGGGGATAACCGGCTGTGACATGGCTGTGACATGGCCGTGGCTGCCGGACCGGCCGTGCCGGAGTTGGGGCAGCGTGGTGCCGAGAGGAAGAACAAAGCTCTGCCTTTTGTTTGCTGGTGAAGGGAGGCGTCAGCGCTCCCGCTGGGGATCGTTTCCTTACGGCCAAACTACCCGGCAGCTGATAAGAGGCGTTAGCCAGGGTTACTGTTCCACATGGGCCCGTAAGGGCTGGAAGGAAAAAAAAATCACATATATGAGCTCCTAACAACGCCCGGGGTTCAAGCAACCAGCCCGGGGAAGCAGGCTAAGAGAAATTCACAGTACAACACGGCTGTGAGTCCTGGGCATATCCCTGCTGGCTTTGTCACGGCGGCTGTATTATCCATAGGAAATGAGCTGTAGGATCTGCTCACACAGCAAGCTTTGCTTTAAAATGAATAGATGCCGTTATCAGAAAATGGTATAAAAGCCATAGTGCAGCAGAGGGACAGCCCGGCTGGTTTAATGTGATAATATCTCTTTCCGATTATCCGTATTTCATTCCTTGATAAGACATCTCCTCCCTCCCCGGGCTTGGGCTGTGACAGTTTTGTCTGTTTGATAAATGCAAGGTTATTGACAAAATGGTGCAATATGGGCAAACAGAGCTGCACCCACGGCAGACTGCGACATTCCCAGATCGGTATTCACTTTTCATCAGCCGGGGAGAACACCCCAGCTCCCAGCAAAGGTTCAGACCTGACTAAGAAGACAAACATAAAGAACAGTTTTCCCCTTTAAAGCACCCCCTCCCTCCCTCCACCCAGTCTAGCCTCTCTGCAATATGACAAATGCAGAATCTTCTGGAATGACTTGATCCTGCCTCCCACGATTGCTTTGTTTGCAAGATCAGATCAGAGATATGTTTTTTTTTCCCTTCTTATATTGTCAAAATGTCAGTATTGAAGGGGAGCGTTCAGTGTCACAAATCAGATCAGCCTGCTATATGCAGAGTCTTTATTTTAAGAGCGTGAAATGAATACAACATGACTCAATTCATAAATCTCCAACCAAGAGCAGTAAAAATAAGAGCTTTGACAGTGAAAGGGCTCCCGATCTTTGGGGTCAGGGGCACACACCAGCCCTGGCGACCACGCGTGGGAAGGGATGCACGGGGAGCTATTTGAGCAGCGGGGAGAGGTGTGCACGCAACCCCCCCCACACCCCCACGCTGGATCCCCCCGTGCCTCGCCCCACGGGGCCGGTGTGACCCCCCCCGGGCAGCACCGCACCCCCGGGCTGGCTCCTCTGCCCCGCCACGCTGAGCCAGGGTGGGGACGGGATGCGTGGGGCAGGCAGGGGAGCCTGGGGTGGGGGAGAGAAGAAATGCGGCTGGAAGGGGATGTGGGGGGCTGCAGGGCTGCGGAGGCAGAGGAGAGGATGTGGGGGTGCTGCAGGGCAGGGCAGGGGGATGCGTGGGGCTGGCAGAGGGCAGCAGGGCAGGGGAGAAGGGCGGAGGGGGCAAAGCGCGAGGGTTTAGAGCAGGGGGAGGATGGGGAGCGGCTCCAGGGCAGAGAAGGGGGATGTGTGGGACTGGAGGGGGCCCCGGAATAAGGGAGAAGATGCCGAGGAGGTTTAGGGCAGGAGAGAGCGATGTGTGGGGCTGGATGCGAGCCCCAGAACAGGCGAAAGATGTGAAGAGCAGCATGCGTGGGGCTGGGTGGGGGCCCCACAGCAGGGGAAGGGATGCGTGGGGAGCTCTAGGGCAGGGGATGGGGGTCGGCAGAAAGCAAAGCAGCCCTGGATCGGGAAAAGCGGCGGGAACGGGACTCAGCTGGGGGTGTCGGAGGGCAAGGGACCGGGGCCCTCACACCTCCGCGGCCCCCCCCGGCCGAGCCCACCACCCACCGCGGGAAACACGCGAGGAGGGCGAGGGCAGCGCGGCCGCAGCGGGGCAGGAGGAGGAAGGAGGGTGTGTGCGTGTGTATGCGGGGAGCGCGACGGCCGCGGGACGGGACTCACGTTCTTCATGGCGGCCGCCATGTCGTCGTAGCGCTCGGCTTGCTCGGCCAGCCGGGCCTTCTGCACCAGCTGCTCGCGGTCCACCATCTTCGCGGGGTCCGGGGAGGAGAGGGGCGAGGAGGCTGCGGGCTCCGGGAGGAGGAGGAGGAAGGAGGAGGAAGAGGAGGACAAGGAGGGCGCGGCCGTCTCGGCGCTGCTGCGGCTGAGGCGGCGGCGGCGGCTGCGCCCGGTGCTGTGCGCGCGCCGCGGGCCACCACAACCCCCCTGCGCGCGCCCCGCCCCGCCCCGCCCCTCCCCCGCTGCCCCGCCCACCCCCGCCCGCGGGACACGACGGGAGATGAAGTCCTCAGGTGCGGAAGCCGTACTGGGTTCGTGCAGCCCAGCGCCTCCCTCCAGGACTACATCTCCCATCGTGCCCCGCGACGCAGCACCGCCCCCTCGCCCCCCTGGGCCCCGCCTGTGCTGATTCACCGGAGCCCGGCCCGGGTGGGCCGCGGAGGGCGCGGCCCGCGCTGGGGGGAGCGGGGGGGCCGCGGGTGGCGCCGTGGGACGGGCGGCCCTCGGGATGGAGCTGCGGGACGGTGCCCACGCAGGGCAGAGACGCGCCCGCAGGCCACGCACACTCACAGCCTGGTCCCGCTCGTGGCCCAGGGGCCATTCGCAGCATGGACACGCTCGGGGCGTGGACGCTGCCACAGCCCAGGCACACCCGCGGGCTGGACTCGCACACAGAGTGGGCTCAGTGATCGCCCAGGCCCGCTGAGAGCCCACACACACCGCCCACAGCCCGTCCTCACCGTGCCCACTCATTAGCCAGGCCCACTCACGGCCCACGGTCGCTCACAGCTTGGACCCACGGGCTGGTCTCAGAGCCTGGGCACACACACAGCGTGGTCCCACTCATGGCCCTGGCCCACTCACATCCTGCTCACAGCCTGAGCCCACCCACAGTCCAAACCCCTCACAGCCCAGGCCTTCTCACAGCCAGATCCCACCCAAAACCCTGATCCACCCAAAACCCAGCCCTGCTGCCATCCTGGCCCGTGTGCCATCCCCCCGTGGACGCCCTGCCTGGGGTTGCTGTGCCTGGGGTCTCTGACACTGTGGCAGTGCTGGGCCGGGTTGTGGTGACACATCTTGGGGTGAACCCCTGCCCCCTGCTTTCCCCTGCCCCCTTTTTCCCACCATGGCCAGGGTCCTGATCCACAGGGGAGAGCGTTCCCACTGGAGATCAGCGCTGGAGAATGGGTAATGACATCCACCTTGGATAACCCATGGGATAAAAACATGTCTGCTCCAGTCATGTGGGGCTCTGCTACATGGGGAGAGACACTGGGAGTCATAAGACATCCCGCTTTCCTAAAAAGTCTATGGGTAGAGTGACACTGAGAGGAGGCTACAGCACTGCGAGAAATGAAAGCGTTTAATGGATCCGGTTTTCCTAAAGAGCCTCTGGATAAAGCGGTGCTGAGAGGATGCTGTGGCACTGGGAGAAAGAAAAGGGGTCTGATAAACAGACTGATCCCAATGGAAGCACTTTATCCTAGGTGGAGTGAGCCAGGCAGTGCTGATGCACAGATGAGCACTGTGCCACATGTCCCTGGCCCTTCCCAAAGCCACCGTCCTGGCACAGGTGCTTTGGGATGGGTGGGGATGATCTCGGAGGACTCAGCCATCCCACTTGCCAGTCCCTGTGCCCAGTGGTTTCCTTCTGAAACCTCACAGGAACCTTGGGTGGCACTGGCACATGCCAGTGTCCTCAGGGCAATGCTGTGGCTGTCCAGAGCCCATGGCCATGGTCTCACCCACGTTGGTGGTGACAAACTGGTTTGGGAATGCTGGTGGTGTTGAGCAACCCCCTTTTGGGGCAAGATCTCCATCTTTATTGTGGGTTTAGCACTGCTCTGCAAATAACAGAGAATGGCATCGCCTGGATTTGTGTAGCACAAAATCCTCCTTTGTTTACAGCTTCCGAGAGCAGAAGAAATCTCCCCCTCTGATAAACAGAACCAGAAACACGCCCGGATCCTCTCAGTTTCCTCTACAAAAATCAGATGCTGTCTCCTCGCTGGCACCCTCGGCCTCACACCCCGCAGCGCACGTGGCTCCAGAGTGAGAACAGCCTTTGTGCCCAGCCTTTGTTTACTGCCCTGGCCATCCCGAGGAGAGATCCCACAGACAAGGGCAGTTTATTCCTCTTCCCTGAGAAAGGCTCATTCATCCTCCTGAGGGGGCTCGCCGTCATCTCTGGAGAGCTCCACAGCAGGGCTCGGGGTTGTTTTTGCCCTAGTGCCAATTCTGGGAGAGGGTTTGAGTAAAAAAGTGCAGAATGCAAGAGAATATTAAAGGAGTTTTGTTCCCAAGTTCATTTATTGCTGCCATGTTTTATCAATAATCTGGAGGTATCTGTGGGACATCACCCAAGCCAAGCACGCTCAGACCTGTGAATGAATGAGAGCAGAATCCCTGCTCATCCCCTTTTGAATGATCCTATGGCATTTGGGCTGGATATATGCATCCTCTAACTTGGAAAATAAATAATATTATCCCTTGAGTACAATTCCTGGGTTCTCATGGACAATATTGAACACAAGCCCAGACCTGAAGAAATACTTTTGCACCTGGAAGATCCCCTGATTTCTCCAAATATATCAACAGTCCTAATAAAAACAGTTGCCTCTCCATACAAACCTTTGGACTCTTATCTAGTATTTTTCATAAACCTGGCACGTTCTCAGCCAGCCCAGCTCTGCCGATTTACAGTGACCCTGTTTTTGCCCCAAAACGAGCAAATACTGATTTATTTTTGTCAGAGCACCAGAGCCATAAATACATTTCCCAACGCAGATGATTTCCTTCCCCATCACAGGTCAGAACAGGATATTCATGATGCTGTAAATTCTTCAGAGTAGCAATCTGGCTGTAATATTTATCTGCAGTGAATCCAGCCCCCTTTTTGAGCTCTGATGCATAAATCAACACCCTCACAACACCTAATTCCTCTGTTGCACAGCCCACAGCAGTGGGGTGAAGGTTTGGCAGTGAATGGTCCAAGTTAGAAGGTTCTGGTGGGCAGCACAGGCAGCTGAAGGTGTTACCTGGCTGGACATCACTAAATCACCTTTTCCCACCTCTGGTGCCTGCAGACACCCCTCAGTGAGAGGCTGGGGCAGCTGCTGTGTTGGGAAATCACAATGACCCAGAGGATGTGGGTCTGTTCTGCAGATGTCCCAGAAAAACCTAATAACCTCAATTCTGTCTGCGGGATTAAAAATACTTCTCTGCGTTCAAATGTGCCACTTTGTTAATTCCTGTGGCCTGGAAGAAGAGTCTTTCTCTTTGCATTTTCTTGCCTTCCCTGCTACGTCTTGTCAATGCCTTGTGACACCATGAGGGAAGGCAGGAAATTCTCCGTGACTTGGAGGTTTGCTTGGGTGAGCTGCTGACTGCTCTGAAAATGGATCCAGAAATCCTCACCCCTCGCTTCCTGCGCGAGAGTGACCGTCATGTGCCCCTCCCCTTGTGCCTTTTCCCTCCACGTCTGCTTGTTTGGAGCCAGGGAGATGCCCAGGGAAGGGGATGCCCAGCATGGGAGATGCGTGGTGCAGGTGTCCCAGCCTGTCCCCACACCAGGGGTTGTCACCACAGTACACCAGCACACCTGCCACACCTCACAGCAACACTGACCCCACTGCTTGGTGTCTTCAGCTGCTGGGTGGCAAAGCTGTGAAGACCAGGGGACACAGGGTGGCATTTCCCAGGGCTGGTGTGTGGGCTGGGATGGGTCCCATGCCTGGGATGCTGCCCCAGGGCTCCCTGGCTGGGTGCTCACCCCAAGTCCCACTGCCCAGGCAGCTGCTGCTTGGATTGCCCTGAGGAAGGAGCTGCTTACCCAGGGGGGCACTTTTGTGACCCTTGCAGGTATGTTGGTGGAAAAACGAGCTGAGGAAACCTTTGGCTTCAGTGTCCCCTTCCCTGAGGTTGCAGGACAGTGGTGCCCTCATGTCCTCCACACTGGCCCCTTTCCCACCGTGCTGCCCTGAGCCTGGCTGTGTGACACAGCAAGGGACACATCCCAGGGGCTGTCCCCCCTTCCCCTGCACCTCCCCAGCCCCCCAGGGCGCAGCCTTGGCCCCTCCACCCTGACACAAACCAGAGCTGGGAGGGTCACACCCAACTGATCTGGGTCCCCACAAACAACAAAGTGAGCTCAGGGGTTCACCAACCTCCTGAAAACGTCCCAGAGCCTGAGGCTGCCTTACCTGGGGCAGGAGGTGCTGGGGGGGCCATGGCTGGTGGGGCTGATGACAGACCGAGGGTGCTTTGCTGGGAGTTTCCTTCCCCCTGTCTGTGGAGCTGTAGCGCTTTGTACCCAGCCTGGCCTTTCATCTCAGCCTTTCAAAGCATTTTCCAAGCCCAAATTAATTCTGCTGCAGCAGCTGCCCTCCCGTGCTGTTTAGCATAAGCTCTGTCTGGAAGCAGGGCTGCCCCTACCCCTCGGGGCTTCCAGGAATGATTTTTCCCTGGAACCACCTCAAGCTACGGAGGTGGGATGGGAGAGCATCACCCCGTGCCTCCCACTCTTCCCTACTCCCAATATCCACTAAGAACTGCAGCAATGCCCATGCCATGGCACTCTCCTCTTGGAAAATCCCCTCTCAGCCTTCTTCCCTGCCCTCGGGGAGATGTTCCCACATCAGACATATTCCTGTGTGAAGCCAGGGTGCTCTGGGATGTCCGGGTGTCACAACTTGCCCTGGGTGCTGGTGGGGAGCCGGGGGGGACCTGGGATGCAGGATCCCAGCGGGAAGGTGGGCAGGGACCATGCTGCTTCCCTGCGGGACATTAATAATTAAGCAGGCTCGTCAGGCTCAGATGGCAGCTCTTATTTAAGGAGCCGATATAAATACCGCCCAGACGGCACTTACGGAGCACCTAAAAAAAGCCCTGCCTGTCTCGGTCCCTCCAGAAGCAGCTCTGAGCTCCGAGGGGCTGGTAGGCAGCACCAGGCAAGGTGGTCACCAGTGTCCTGTGGGGACAGGGCTGCCCTGGACTCTGAGCCTGAGAGGTGGCAGCATCTGGGGCCAATACTCGGGGCACAGCCCGTGCCTCAGTTTCCCTCTGCAGCAGGGATCTGCCTCAGCCTTTCTCCTGTGCAGTAGCTCAGCAGCAGGGGTGGATGCTCAGCTCTGTGTCCTGAGTTGGTGGCATCGAGTCAGAGTTGGGGGGATCTCTGCCCACCCACTGCCCCACTCCACCAATGCCAGGGGAAAGCTGCCCCGTGTTCCAGTGGCTGCTCAGTGCCCTTTTGTGTTTGTGCTGGCAGCGAGTGACCCCCCGGCCCTGCTGTCCCCCGTGGCACAGCTACCCAGGGATCCTGCACTGGGGTCGGGGACACTCATCCCCCAAGGGCAGCTCAGTCCTCCCCTCTCCCTGCCCAGGAACACCAGGACCCCCATCCTAGAGCAGCCCCATCCCTATTGAAGGGCAGGGGGCTGGGGAGGGGCAAGCAGGGTTGGGAACTTCGACATAGCCATGACCAGGGGAGCAGCGGGACCCCCCAACCTGGACATCAACCCCCATCATCACCCTGGCCCCCAGGAGGAGGCGAGGAGCCGGAGGCGGAGGGACAGGGCTGTCACTGCGAGCCGCTTGCTGCAGTCCTGCTCGCAGGCTCTGCAGCGTGACTCAGCACAGCCTCAGCGTTCCCAGCCCCACCGCCGCGGCCTCTTCCCCCAGCCCGGGGGGAAACCACGCTCCTCACCTTCCCCCTGCCCTCCCACAGCCCCTGGCACCCCAGAGCCGCCCCACTCATCGCTGGCTGTCCCCATCCCAGGACCACCAGCGGCTCCTCCAGCCCCAGCACAGGCAGGGACCCCTCCTCCAGGGGTAAATCGAGGCTCCGAGCGATGGGGAGCAGGGTGGGGGTCAGTCTGCAGGCTCCCATCACCTCTGCTGTGCCCATGGATCCGTCTGGATTCGGCCCTTCCCGCCCAAAGCCCCATGTGGGATCAGGAGAGCTGAGCATCAGCTCCTGCTATGGCACCTCTCCAGGTGTTGGGAGAAAGGATTTGGGGTGTTTTTACCTGGGGGATGGGACTGAAAGTGATGTCAGGTCACATAGAAAAGTCTGGATATTTTTAAAACGGTTTTTTGAGCCTCACTTTTGGGGTGTTTGGAGTCTGCCAGGATCAGCTTATCCCAACATTTCTGTGCACATCCCCTCTAGCCATGACCTGGAGGTTACCGGGAGGCGAGGAGGGTGGGCAGAGAAACCAAATAGCGCTGGGCAGGGGGACCGAGAACCCCAGCTGTCCCCTCTGCCTGTCCCCACGTCCCCGGGCTCAAGGACACTGCATGGCACATCGCCACCCTCTCGTTGTGCTGTGGCTTGGGGACAGGTGTCCTCCGCTGTCACAGCAGCCCATCCACACCCCCATGGCTGCCGTGGGGCCAACAGAGCTGGGGCACCGCGGTGCCTGCGGCCAGGAGGATGCAGACGGGACTAAACCAAGCACCAGGCCGGCAGCAGAGCACCCGGGAATAGCCAGACCCCGCTCCCAGCCGCAGGGCAGCCCCTGGGCCGCGACATCGCCCTGGGAAGCGCTGCTGGCAGACAATCCCTCTCCTGCCTCTCCCCAAACGCGAGCGGCGGCAGCGAGTTGGCTTTCGCCGGCGCTCAGCAGCCCACGTGGGGAGGCTCCTGCCAGGGGAGCGACAGCAAATTAAATATTAAAAAAATAAAAAAAAAAAAAGAAAGTAGAGAGAAGGAAATGATGGATGGGAGGATTTGCAGCCGTGCCCGTGGCGGAGGGAGCCTGCAGGAGCAGCGAAGCTGGCGGTGCCCGCGGGCCGTGGCCGCGCAGCCCCGGGCAGGGCTCGGCACAGCGTGGGGAGCAGCCGTCCCCGCGGTCCCCCCGCCGCCCCGCTGCCTTCGCCAGCCGCCTAATTGCGCCAGTGACTTTGCAATTCCCAAAATAGCTGCTGGCTCCGGCGGGTGACGTCAGCGGGAGCCGCGGCGGCAGGAGCGGGGAAGGAGCGGGGAAGGAGCGGGGAAGGAGCGGGGAAGGAGCGGGGAAGGAGCGGGGAAGGAGGACGCTGCCGGCGCTGGGGTGTGGCGAGAGGCTCCTGCACCCGCCGCGGTGACCTCGGCACCCGGGGCCACGCTCGCAAGGGAACGGGGCTTGCGGTGCCGCGGGGATGCCGCAGGGAGTGCAGGTCCTCTCTCATCCCATCGCAGGAGGAGGTGGTCCGGGGCTGTCCCTGTCCTGCATCCCTGCCACTTGGGTGTCCGCATCCCCAGCACCTCTGGGGGCCGGCTGCCCCGGGGAGAGGCAAATCTCGGTGCCCCCACGGGGTGAGGAATGCCCCTCCAGCCAGGGCAGCCGGGCCCCTACAGCTCCCCGAGGGTGTCAAGGGGTGAGCCAGGGAAACTGAGTCACGTCGGAGGATGCAGAGGCAGCAAGGAGGGCAGGGGAGGACGCAGTGAGCTGGGGAGGCCAAGGTCACCCAGGTGGTGCTGGGAGCAGCAGAGCCAGGGATGCTCCCGGCGCAGGGCTGCCTCCGGCACTGACTCACCCTGCACCGGATAGCGCCCAGCTCCTCCGGTTACAGGCACAGACGGGATTGCCTTAACGGGGCACGGCGGTGGCAGGGCTGGCCCAGCCCAGGAAGGGCACCCCTGGGACCGGGCACTGACCCACGGGCCCCTCCTGCCGTCCCTGCAGTCTGCAGCCTCCCCACCACGAGCAGGGCATCCTCCAGCACATCCCAGCCAGAAGCACTGCTTGTACTGGTCTTATACTGGTCCCAGAATGGATTGCCCATCCCTCGCAGCACAACTGGGGGAGGATTTAATCGTGAGTGTCCCCTCACCTGCCCCGGTTCCCGGGCAGCAGAGCTCCTGACCCCCACACCAGCGCCCAGCCAGAGGCCAGCTTATTATTCTAGAACGTGGCAAAATAATTAAAGCCTCCTCCATTTCCCCTTGCTCATTTGTGCTCCTTCAGCCTGGATTAATGGGTCTCTTCTCCCCAGCACAGACTCATTCCTTATTCCTAATAGCCCATAAATCCCAGCCTCAAAATAACCCCAGCTTTTGCCTGGACCTGCTGAAATATTTATTCTCTCCTCCCTGCTACCCCCCACACCATTCCCCTCTCCAGGGATGGGGAGAGGAACTAATCGATGACATCGACCGGTGTGGAGCTGCAGCTGCTCTGGGCGCCGGGAAACAGCTGACGTCGGCAGGAGGATGGGAGCTGGGCAGGAACTCGGCTTCTCCCGGCTCCCACGCAGCCGCTGCAGCCTGGCTGTGGTCCCGTGGTGGGATGCTCTCGCACTCTTGGCACCCCCCACGCTGCTGCCCTGCTCCAGAGCATCCTCTGTGCTGCTACCGAGCTCCAGAGCATCCTCTGTGCTGCCATCCTGCTGCAGAGCATTCCCTGTGCTGCTACCCTGCTCCAGAGCATCCTCTGTGCTGCTACCGAGCTCCAGAGCATTCCTTGTGCTGCCATCCTGCTGCAGAGCCAGCAGTTCCATCCCCCTGTTCCTTGCCCCGGGGCTTCCCCTCGCCGGTACCCTGCTCCCAGCCTGCCTGCCACTCCCTGCTCCCAGAGGAACAGGAGATGATGCTCAGCTTGGCTGTGGAGTGTCTGGGGGGGATCCCTGTGGATCCCAGCCCATCCCAAGCTGGCTGCAGGAGAAAAGTCTGGAAGACGAGGGAGGCAGCTGCTGCCTTTCCTGGCTGGAAACCCTTTGCTTGCCGGATTGTAGGCTGTGAAAGGGAGAAACTCCAGGATACCAGGGTCTGCTCTCCCCAGCTCAAGGCAAGAGGAGCAGGAAGTGGTGTAACACCAAAAACCAGCCCAGCTTTGCCAGGTCAAGGCGTAATCCTCGAGAAAAACAGGGAAAACCCATCCAGCCTTTCTTATCTTCCTCCCTGTGACTCTCCAAGAGGCTGCAGCTTTCAGAGCAGCTCCTGGCCACCAGCTCCACTCCCATCTCCTATAGCCACAGGGAGGGGACAGCAAAGCTGGAGGAGCCCACAGCACCCTCTGACCCATCCCCAGCTGGTGTGGGCTGTGGGGATGGCCTGGGAGCTGCTGGGGACAGCTCTGTCACACTCCTGCTCCCAGCAGGACCCAGGCATTGCCCAGCTGTCCTGGAAGCAGGAGGTGAGACGGGAAGTGAGAGGGCAGTGGAGCGTGCAGGGCCTGGGAGCACAGGGAAAGGAGGATTTTGCTCACACACCACCTCCCTGCCCTCTCCCAGGGCACCAGCAAGCCCTTGTCCAGCTGTGCCACCCACAGCCTGACTGGAAGATGCTTCCATGCCTCAGTTTCCCCACTGAGGGAAAGCTGGACTGGGATCCAAGCGCTGGCAAAGCTCTGTCCATGGGCAGTAGAAGAGAAGCAGCCAACAGGAGCCTGAGCATGGGGCCAGGGCCACCCCACAGCTCAGGTGACTGCCAAATCCCACAGGGAACAAACCCAAAGCTGGAGCCAACCTCAACCTCTGAGCCTGAAGGGCATCAGGCTTGTACCCCCAGATCTGGGGTGGGGAAAGGTCCAAGCTGAGCTCTCAGCTGGGTGAGAATTAACGATTTCTTGGGGGTCAGCCAGGGATTTGGGCCAATTTTTGGCAAGAACTGAGATCTTTCCTCCAGGTTTGGGGCATCCCCTCTTCTCCAGGCATTTGCTTTTACCCAGGGCTTTGAGGGGATGACAGGAAAACAAATCAGTTCTCAGAGCACTTTCAAAGGGCTTTTATGTATTCACAAAAACAAACCCAAACACATATAAGAAAAAAAAAGTGAAAACCAAAAAAAACCCAACCCAGGAATATGCACAGTCTCTTATCAACAAAAGAATTGCACAGAGGAGTGAGTTTTGCGCCACTGCAGGAGCCCTTCCCCACCCTTGAACCCCGTCCATGAGAACACGGAGATAATTTTCCCAGGGTCCCAGAAGGAATCAAACACTTGGTGGTGAAGGTGACTGGTGCTGCAGCCTGGGTCTTTCCACCTGAGCTGGGAGGAAAACAACCTTTATACCCCAAAGGCACGGCACTGGGGAAGGAGCAGGCTCCTGGGTCCCTTTCCTTGCTCTGGGAAGGGATTTGGGGTCTTCCCTATGGTTTTCCATCTGTTTGTATCCTGCCTGCCAGCTCCCTGCCTGCCCTGGGCACCTCAGAGCATGGAGCTTTTGGGACAGAGCAGACAAAACCAGCACGTCTGTATGGCACAGGATGGAGAAGGGTGGGGGGACTGCAGGGAGCCCCATCCTTTCCCACTCCCCAGGAGGCTTTTTGGGCATGGACTGGCTGTGCTGAAGCACCCCAGGAAGGGAAATCTCATCTGAGCTCTCCTAAACCCCACAGTGTTTGCAGAAGGAACAGGTGAAACGGGTGCAAGGATTTCAGATGGCGTGAGATCCAACGCCTGCATTTTTGCTGCATGGAAATGGGGGAGAAATTGGTATTTCTGGTGCCAAAATGGGAAGAAAAAGCTGGTATTGGGATTGCTGGAGGGCTTGAAAAGCAAATTGCAGAACAACAGTAGCTCACTGCAGTGCCGCTGGAGCATCCTGGTGTGATTTCAGCCTCCTTTTTACATTTTCTCAGTATAATTTAACATCATTTTCACAGCAGAAAATCCATTTTTCTCTCCTCATATCTTTAAAAAAAAATGGCTGAAACCAGCCAGATTTCACATCAGAAGCAGTTTTGTTTTTCCAAGGGGCAGTCTGGGGCGTGGAAGGGGGGAAGTTTCACCCACTACTTCAGGAGCTGAGGAGAACCCTGTCCTCACCCAAATCCTCCCATCCTCAGAGCCCAAACGTGCACGAGGCCAGCGCAGGGAGTGTGTCCAGAGCAGCACCAAGGGTTCAGCCCCTCTCTGTGGGATTGCCACCAGTTCCCAGCAGCATCCCTGTCCCCCCTTACCTACGGGAGGGTCATAGGATGTCACAGACAGCACCGGCATCCTCGGAGTGGTCGCAGTTGTGCACGTCCCAGCGGATGTGGGAGCAGCGCAGCAGCGAGGGCTCGTGGCCCTTGCACTTGAGGTTGTCGAGGAAGATGTAGCCGGTGCCTTGGCCGTAGCGTGCCTCCCCCCAGGCTGCCACAGCGTGGCCACAGCCCAGCTGCCTGCACACCACCCTGGCGTCCCGCAGGTCCCAGGCGTCGTCACACACCGTGCCCCACTGGGACAGGTAGAACATCTCCACGCGCCCCTCGCACCGGTGGCTGCCGTTCACCAGGCGCAGGGATCCTGTGGATGGGATGGGGTGAAACAGCCTCTGCCCATGCCCAGCACTGTGTCCCGCTCTCCCTGCCTGCCCTGGGTTCAGCCCAGAGCTCTCCTACTACCCTTGCACAGCCAGGAGCAGAGGGGTGACCACCTGCCAGGGCTGGGGGTGACCCTCAGAGCATCGTGGTGGATGTTAAGTTGGAGGAACAGACAACCACCTCTGTTCCCAGCTCTGGCCCTTTGGTCCATCACCTCCTCTGCCCACCCTGAGGTACGTCACTTCTGTCTGAACCAGCCTTGGGGCCACCAGGAGATGCTGTGGCTTAAGAATGTCATCAGTTTTTCCCCCCTCCCACGGACCGCCAGATTTTGTGCCTCTGCCTGAGCCACTTCTTTTTCCACCCTGTGCCGCCATGGAGTATCCCCAGGGCTGGCACTGTGTCCCCAGGTGACACCCCAGCACCTACCCTCCTTGGGACGAGTCAGGGCCAAGGTGGTGGTTGTAGCAGTGGCTTCTTGGAAATGGTCTTCAGTGTCATCAGCACCTGGTGGAGTAGAGGAGAGGTGGGAAAAGTGACCCAAGGGAAAGGGTGGGGTCAGAGCCCCCCCAGCAGTGGTGTGGGATGACTGTGGATGGTTGTCCCCCATCAAAACCTGTGGATTTCATTCTTCACCCACAACCCCACTCGGGTGACCCCATTTCCCACAGCCAGCCTGAGCGTGGCCGAGATCCTCCTCACATCCATTCTCCCGTTGACTTTCCCACTGAGCTGGGCTTCACCGGACACCTGCAGACGCCCCTCTCTCACCTCGGCAGATGACCCCGGCGTCCTCGTGGTGGCCGCAGTTGTGCTGTCCCCATCCCAGGTGGAAGCAGTCGGCCAGGCGCGCCTCGCCGCCGCCGCAGCCCACGTTATCCAGCAGCACGGGCCCGCTGCCGTAGCCGAAGGAGCCGAGCACGGTGGCGGCGAGGGCGGTGCCGCAGCCCAGCTGCCGGCAAACCACCTGGGCGTCGGGGAAGTCCCAGTCGTCGTCGCAGACGGTGCCCCAGGTGCCGCGGTGCCGCACCTCCACCCGCCCGCGGCAGCTCCCGTTCCCGTTCGCCAGCCGCAAGCCGCCACCTGCGTGGCACGACGCCGGGGGGACCGGGGCTCCACAGGGCGTCCGGTGTCCCCTGCTGACCCTCCGAGGGCGTGGGGTGAGCCCCCGGGTTCTGGGGTAAGCCCTGAGCACGTTGGGTGCAACCCCCTGGGGATGTGGGGCAAACCCCTGTGGGCGTGGGGTGAGCTTTTGGGTTATGGGGTGACCGTATCAACTGAGCCCCTGGGGACACAGGGTGAGTCCTGATGGTGTGGGGTGACACTGGCTACAGGGGTGATTCCCAAGCATCATGGGGTGAGCACGGTGAGCATGGAGCAATCCCTGGAGATGCTGGATGAACCCTTGAGCGTCATGGGGTGAGCATGGAGTAAACCCCGAGGATGTGGTGTGAGCCCTGAGGATGGCAGATAATTGCTGGGGCATGGATTGAGCACTCGGAACACGGGGTGACCTTTGGGGACATGGAAGGAGCCCTGGGGGCATGGGGTGATGGAGTGACTCCCCCAGGGACGTGGACCCCCGTGCAGGACTAGCAGCAGCTGCACACTTACTTTCCTGCTCCATGGTCGGGAGCGTGGTGGTGACCACCTCGGTGGCCTGGGAGGGCTGGTCCCTGCTGTCTGTCACTGCTGGGACAAGCGTGGGGACGTGTGGGCATTGGGGGCTCCAGATCCAGCACCCGCTGCCCCTGCTCCAGTCAGTGCCAGTGCCCACCAGCACCCTGGCTGCCCCCTGGCAAGACCCTGCCATGGGCAATGTCACCCCCCAAGCATCATGACAGGACCCCAGGGTGGCCAGGCCGGGTCACAAGAGGACACAGAGGGCACAGCTTCCCCCCCAAGATGAGTGACTGCCAAACTCCTACCTGTGGCCGTGGCTGTGAGCGTCTCCTCAGAGTCCAGGGCTACCGAGGTGGTGAATGATGTGATGGTGGATGTGTCCAGCCCTGTGGTGACACAGAGGGACAGAGGTGACACCTGGGAGGTTTATCATCAGGATTCATTACCTTTTATGTCTCATTATCCCCTGCTCCTCTGAGCAAGGTCTGGGCGTGGTGGTGCCATCGACTTTGTGCCCAGAGGAGGTGCCAGAGGGGATGGGGAATGTTTAGAAAGGAAAGGACCAGCCTGAAAAAATTGTCCCTTTTGTCCTACATCATCCCCTTTGTCCATTAATAGTGGGAAAGGGAAAGCACTGGCACTTACTGCTCCCGTCATTAGCCATGATAATGAGGGAATTCAGGGGGATTATTAACATTATAAACAGTAATCAGTGGAGAATGGCAGGAATACATCATTTCAGGAGGGGAAGGGGAGGCAGGCTGGGCCTGGCGCTGTGCCCGGCCCTGGCAGCCGCTCTCTCCTTCCGGACTCGGGCAGCTTGTTTTCCAGCCAACAGAGCAGGGAAATGGCAGAGGGAAATGGCAGGATGGCAGATGCATTTCCTCTGCAAATCACCACCCCGGCTGTGCTCCGGGCTCTTGGCATGGGGTTGCTACACCGGAGAACCGGGATGAGGGTGGATAAGGAACAAGGATGCTCCCACAGCGCAGACCCCAGTCCCTGCCCAGCCTTGGGCATCTCAGCATCTCTCTGAGGCCATTTCTGCTTGGAGAACAGGATGTCCCTGGGTTTTTCCCCACTCTGAGGGCGATGCCCTGCCCAGTACCTGTGCAGATGACCCCAGCATCCTCGTGGTGGCCGCAGTTATGGATGCCCCAGCCGAGGCTGTAGCAGGCAGACAGGAAGGGCTCGCTGCCGTCGCAGTTGACGTTGTCCAGGAGGATACGTCCTGTTCCATAGCCAAAATAGGCATTGCTCTTGTAATCCAGGGCTTGCCCACAGCCCAGCTGCTTGCAGACCACGCTGGCGTCGCTCAGGCCCCAGTCATCATCGCAGACGGTGCCCCAGTTCCCGCGGTAGAAGATCTCCACCCGGCCCTGGCAGGTGTCGGGGCCGCTCACCAGGCGGATGCTGCCGTCACCTGGAGGGTGGCAGCAAGAGGTGAGAAGGATGTGGTGTCTCTGCACGTGGCACAGCGATGCCACCGTGCCCAGCCCCTGCTGTGCCCGTGTTGGCAAAGGAAATGAGTGAGAAAGAGCAGGGAAGGGGTGAAGCTTTATGGAAATGGGGCTCGGGAACCTTGGGAACCTCTGGGCCAGGGTGTGGCCATGGCCAGCACAATGATGAGGTCTGGGGGTCTGCACCTCAGGGCTGGATGGTTGGGAGGCTTCAAGAGGGGCAGCAGGTGACAGAAGGGGACACTGCCCTCAGGCAGGATGTCCCCCCTGCAATGACAGCTTACTTTCCCCGTCCTGTACCGAGGCCGTGAGGGTCCTGGTGGTCGGTCCTTCGCTGACTTGCGTGGGTGAGAACTCTGCAAAGGGAAGCAGAGGTGGCACCTGCTGCTGCTCCACCCTGAAGCTGGAGGGATCCCCCCGCCCCACTGCTCCAGGAGGGTCTGCACCAAACCAGCCCCAGCTGAAAACAGAGGGGTTTGCAGCTGCACGGCCCTGCCCAGAGCTCTCTGCCAACACCTCCAGCCTCTCTTCTGCCCTCAGACCCAGCTCCCCACCTCTTTTTTCACTCCTTCCACCTCTCCTCTCCAACAATGACATGATTCAGTTTCCCACCCAATCCACAGCCTCTGTGCTCTGGTTGCTGTTGGTACGACCTACCAGCCAACCCAGCCTCCCTGCCTTTCCATCCCTCCTTTTTCCAAGCCCTGCTTCTGCAGGATGTGGGGATTCACGGAGCAGCTGCTCCAGGTCTGCACAGCCTCATTTTCACAGCTCACTGATGCCTGGCTGATGAGCAAACCTTGCACAGCGAGGGAGGAACGTGTGTGGGGTACACAAGGGTCGTCAAGGAGCCGTTCCACTTTCACTTGCCAAGTTCAAACACTTTCCACTGCTTTTCTCACCTTTAGGAACATCTCCTACTGAAAAGCTCAGCAATCAAAGAAACACAAGTCAAAAGGGGAAAGAGCAGTTGGGCAGCAACGACTCAGAGGCAGGAGTGTGGGTGGGCGTGTGCTCTTTCCCCAGGGATCATAGTGGAGAGAGCACAAAGTCCCTGAGCTGGGAGAGACAAGGAGCACTAAACAGGCTGGCCACCTTATGGAGCACCGGCCTGTGGAGCTGGGAGGTGACCTGGATTGAGGAGAGGGGTGAAAGGAGGCTGCAGAGGATTTCTGGCTGACCCAGGTCAGAGGAACAGGCTCTGAGATAAGACTCTTGGGCTCCACCAAGGCCCCTGCAGCCCTCAAGTCTTGCACTCCACAGGAACCCCCTGCTCTCCTTGCCCCCAAGGAACACAACCTCTTTACCATTGCACACAACAGCCACGTCCTCATAGTGGTAGCAGTTGTGGATGCCCCAGCCGTGGCTCCAGCACTCGCTCAGGGCTGCCTCCCAGCCCTTGCAGTCCACATTGTCCAGGAAGATGGGCCCACTCCCCTGGCCAAAGGTCATGGCAGCTGGCAGGGTGATGGCATGGCCACAGCCCAGCTGGCGACACACCACGTTGGCATCCACGATGTCCCAGTCGTCGTCGCACACCGTCCCCCAGGAGCCGTTGTAGAGGATCTCCACTCGCCCCTGGCACCGGCTGGGCCCATTGGTGAGACGGATCTCTGGGAAGATGGGAACAGAGAGGTCCTTCAGCAGGCAGTGGGCCGTGGGGAGTAAATCTACATCAAACTCCTGCTCCTTATATAAAATCCTGCCCCTTCTCTGTAGCACATGGCAGTTGTTGGCTTGGTGCTGCCCACCTGCTGGTGGGATGTGGGCTCCCCTTCGTCTGCTGGCAGCAGTGGCTGTGGAGACACAGCACATCTCAATCCAGGAATGAGATGCACCATCACCAAGGTCAGGCTGGATGGTGATTTGGACAGCCTGCTCTAGTGGAAGGTGTCTCTGCCCATGGCAGGGGGTGAAATGAGATGGTTTTTAAGGTGCCTTCCCAGCCAAAGCATTCTGTGGCTCTTGTGATGCTCCCATGTCACCTGCTAATGGGCAAAAGCAGACATGTGGCACCACATGTTGACATACAACAGGTGACAAGTGACAGGATGCAATGAGCAAATTCTTATTAGCCTCAATGAATGCATCCAGAGCTGGTCCCACATGAGAGCAAGTGGGATGGAGATGATCTCTCAAGCTGCTGGTGATGGGGACAAGGCGTGGAAATGTCCGAGGTCTACCACACCAAGGGAATTATTTACACGTGTGTGATGCATGGCACAGGGACAGGGACTCAGCAGGAGGTGCCAGAAATTCTCCTCTCGGGTTAATTAGTGGAATAAGGATAACAAAGAATCTTTATTTCCTTTCTGTAAAAGAAGTTTAGCTTCTTCTTGCTGCTTTTTGTTCCAAATCAATATCTTTCCTTTTAAAACTTCTCCAAATCCCTTCTTTTACCTAAAAAATGCATTTTTCAGCTACAATACTTCCTGGAGAAAAGTAACTTTAAGAGAAGAATCTCACCTGGGAATGGCAATATCTCGGGCTCAGAGGTGGTGCCTGCAAGGGAGAAGAGAAAGGATCAGCTCTCCCCAGAGAGGAGGAGGTGCAGCTTGGAGAGTGGTGGCAGCAGGAGTGGGATGGGATGTGATGAGTGTGGTGGGGACTGGCAGGACCCAGCAGCCCTTGGACCCTTTCCTGCAAAGTCCTGGTATTTCTAGGGGAAAAAATGAACACACTTCCCCAAGGCATGACTTCCTCTGCTTCACAGGAGAGGAAACTGAGGCAGCATATGAGTGACTGTGACTCTGGTGGGACTGTGCTTGAAGCCCAAAGTGACACATGTGTGACCCTGATAAGCCCAGCAGAAGCCACTCCACGTGAGTCTTGTCTTGGGCCAGGTCTTGGGGACATTTTTTGTCCATCCCTGGCTCCGTTGCTGCCTTGCTGTGGGCCCTGGGGGCAGTTCCTGAATTCTCCTGCCCCATCACCCACATTGAAAACTTGGGTGGTGAAGTGAGAACAAGGAAAATCAATCTTGCCCATCTTGAGAAACCCACTGGAGATCTCCTGATGGAAGATGCTGCACCCTTAAATTATGTGCATTTTAATTGAGTTTTTTCTTTTATTTCCCCAATGAAATCCACTTTTTGGAAGCTCCATAATTAAATGCAAGTACCAACACACCTGCTGATGGGGTCCAGCCACCTTAGGGGGTGAACAAACCTCATCCAGAGGGAGGTGAGCACTTGAAGGCTGCAGGATGTGTCCCCCTCCCACAGTCTGGGCATTATTTGGGCACAAAATCCCTCTCAGCCCCAGTGCTGAGTGATGTGGGATCCTCTCATGTTGCCAGCATGGGTCATTGAGGGCTCCAGCTTGTCCAGAAGGCCACAACAACATGATCATGTTGCCCTGGGGGACAGTGATTGGGGATGGGTGGCTTGACCTCGTAGACATCCCACTCCACAACGCTTGTCCGATGCTGGAGCCCAGCACAGATCTCCCTGGGCATTTGAGGTGTCCTGAGCTTGAGGCTCTGGCTGCAGAACCCTCTCCCATGGGCATCACCTTCCAAAATCCTTCCAAACTTAGCGGAAGGTGTCGCTGCCCACAGCAGGAGTTTGGAAAAAGATGAGCTTTCAGGTGGCTTCCAACCCAAACCATTCCGTGATTCTGTGATGCCTCTGTGCTAATTGCAGCAGCCAGGGGCTGATCAGCACCCGTGGTACCTCCGTGGCCTCTTTTCCTCCCACTGCCTCGGACCAGCCCTGTCCTGCTTCACGCTCAGCCTACCAGCAGTGACGTGAAGGTCAATCCCAGCCGCTCCGGAGGCGGATGTCACTGCCGTGAGAAGCAGTGTGAGCCTGGGGGGACAGTGGAGCAGATGAACCCACCTCCCTTTTCCTTGCTAGGACGTTGCCTGGGAGACCATTAAGTCAGCCAGAAATCAGGGCTGTCAAAGAAAGACCTAGAAGCCCCAAGAGAAAGGAGAATAAGGCAACTGTCTGGTTGTGTCCATGACTTAGCGGGGATGCTGGGATGAACAGCAGCAGCTCCAGCGTGGTCAGTGCTCCTGCCCTACACAGCTGGACCAGGCATGGGAAGGGATGCTGTGATTCCAGCAAGAATTGGGGATTACACAGGTGCAGAGAGGCTCTGCAGGAGAGGACAGGGAAGGATACAGCAGCCCCGTGGGCTGGACAACAAGGTAGAGATAATTCAGCTCACACCTGCATCAAAAATGGGGAGACGCAAGGGTTTCTAGGAAGAGTGTTTGATCCTGGTTTGTATTGATTTTTAACACCTAGCCCACTCCAATGCCGAAAAAGCAGTGGATGAAAAGGACATTGATAAATATTCATCCCCCTTTAAGTCAAAATCAAAGCCCTGAAATATTCATTTAAGAGCATCCTCCAGCAAAGTCAGGAGAGATCTGAAAAGAATACGCCTGGTGTGTCTACAATAATGAGGAGCGAGGGGGAAGCTGTCTTTTTTGAGAAGAGATAGAACCCTCCATGTTTCTCTGATCCAGCTTCACAAAGCCAAAAGAAAAAGGGAAACTGCTCGAGTAAACACCGCTGCTAAACAAAACCACCAAATGGGAGGACAAATGGCCCTTCGTTAGCGGCTAATCTGTGCCCATTAATGACGAGAACCAGAAGAGCCAGGCGATGCAGGGGACAGCGACAGAGCCACCAGGGCCACCCCAGGGTCCCCACACCCGGATTGTGGGCCAGGATGCTGCCGCAGCATCCCGAGGGGGAAGGAAAGCACCAGCTGAGGAGGTGGGAAGGTAAAACCCGATTTAACTCGATTAGGATGTCTGACTACAGCTGAATTCCCAGTTTTCTGGCTGGCCGTGCCTTGACACGGGTTTGTTGAGGCAGGAATGCGTTCCCCACCTCCTGGCTGTAATTATTACATGGAGAGAGTCACACTGGGATAGCTATGCTGCCACAGCACTCGTGTGGGACCACGTTACAGAGTGGGAATGGCTTTTCCCAGGTCTATTTAAATGCTTTCCATTCTGGCTGGACAGTGCCTGCCAGAAATTGGGACTGCTGTCCTCAGGGGATGGGTGCTCATTCCACCCGTTTCCTTGGCAGGATTGGTCCCACAGGTCCTAGGGAGCAACTCCAGGAGCATCCCTTGGCCATCAGCATCTTCCCAGAACTGCTCTGTCACCAGTGCTGGCAGCTGCCTGCCCCATTCCCCTGCCTGTCCTGAGCATTGGGCTTGCTGTCACAGCCAGGTCACGGTGGGACGTAAGAGCTGAACTTGCTCCCTCCGTCCCACACCACAATAATCCTGTGCCTGGAGAAAATCTTCCCACAAATCTGAGATGGTGGTGCCTAAAACCCCACCCACTGTCGCAGGCAGGAGCTCACCGGTGGGGCTGAGGAGGACGAGGAGGATGAGGAGCGTGGCTGGCATCAAGGAGAGGGGCAGCACCTCGATGTCCGACCTCCTTGTGCCGTGCCGGGTGTCTGGGCAGGGAGCGAGTGTCATTGCTGCTTGTCAGCCCTCCTGCAGGTGAATTTCCAGAGGACACTTCCCTGAAACATGCAGGCAGCAGTGTTAGTGGTGGTGGCCAGGAGAGCCTGTGGTCACCAAGGGCCATGCAGGACCTGTGAATATGTCCCTCCTCAATATTTCCAGGAACAGTGACCAGGAGACACATGAAAAGTAATTCCAGCTGGATTCATTGAAAACAAGAGATTTTTTTTGTGTGTGTGGCAAGATGAAGCTGAAGTGCCGTATCCCACCTGCAAGATAGAACTCAGCAACAGGGAACGTCAGCAGAAAATGAGGAAGAGATTAAATATCTTAAGATTCCGTTTCCCCCTCATTGCTCACTGCCGAAGGGGTGGATTGGGTGGGTTTCCAGCTCTGTCTCACTCGCAGGCTGTCCGGGAGGGGGATGAGTGCTGGTCCTGCTGGCCGGGACACCTCTGGGAGCCCAGCCCCACATCCCCGCGGTGCCAGCAGCCGGGCTGGAGGCAGCGTGCGCTGGGGGAGCAGTGCCATCGTGAGGATGCTCCCGCACGCCGCCTCCCAAGCCGGGCTGCCAGGCTTAGCTCCGCGGAGCCCTAAAATTAGTTCCTCCAGCCCGCGCGGGGCACACCAACTCCTGAAGGGATGCACAACGACTGCTACCTCTTCAGGCAACCACCGGTGGTCAGAAACTTGGGAAAGCTCATTGAAATCCACTGTACCAGTGACTAACCCCTCCTTCCCGTGGAAACCCCTCATCCAGCCTTTTGCTGCTCCTGGTTTTCCCATGTGGAGGCATGGGATGAGAAGAGCTCCCAGGTGGGACCGTGTGCTGGTGTCCACCCAGCCAAGGCCCCTTCAGACCATGGGTTGGGGGGCTCCAGAGCCTCCAGACCAAGGCTTGGGTTTCATTGCCTGCACTGGGAAGAGATGATGGTGGACCAAAGCGTTTTCTGTGCAGCAGCAAGAGGTGACGGAGGTGCAGGAAGGAGCCGGCGTGGATGGGACACAGCCCCGTTCCATCTCCCTGATCTCTGCTGACCAAGCCTCTGGAGGAGACTCACCAGCGGACAGACAGCTCACTGATGGGGGCTGAAAACCAATCTACTCGCTGAGGTGCTGGCTTTCAATACTCCATTCATCCCTCCTGAAGCACCGAATAATGTCGCCTTTTGTCCCACGGGCCCTCCCCTCCGTGCAGCGGGGCAGGGCTGACAGACGGCCCCTCCGCCGCCCTGGCCCGGCCAAACCCCGGCATCGCGTCCTGCTCGCAGGGACATTGTCATCGCCGGCCCCTTTTGTGCCGGAGCCAGCGCGTTCCTGCTCCCTGGCAGGGTGGCAGCGGGCATTAACCACTGCGGTGCTGTGCCACGGCTGAGCCCAAAGAGGGAAAACCCGACTTTCCATCTCCGTCTGTGCTTTTTCAACTGCTTCGCAACCCTCACCCCAACGCTCAGGATTCAGCTGAAAACTGAATGCCCTTCCTTAAACCCAGGGGTGTTGGGGCTCTTTCAGAATCCCCAGAGATTAAAATCTGCTTTTAAGCCATAATTAGTCATTATGGCACTGTTGCAAAACCCAGCATCCCTTTTAACATCACTCAGAGAAGCTGTGGCTGCCCCATCCTTGGAATTGTCCAAGGCCAGGCTGGATGGGGCTTGGAGCAACCTGGGATAGTGGAAACTGTCCTGCCCATGGCAAAGAGGTAGAATGGGATGAGCTTTAAGGTCCCTTCCAACCCAAACCATTCTATGATTTTGTGATGAATCTATTATTTAATGTGGGTTTATGGAAGTCCCTGCACACCAAGATTTTCAAGCTGTCAGATGTCCTGTGAAGCCACCCTTCACCATGGACCCGATGGAAGCAGCAAATCCCCCATCCACCCCCATCTTGGACAAGCACTGGCCACCAGGGATGGTACAAAACTCACAAAACTCACAGGGGAGGATCAGGGCTTTGATGTGGGGCACAGAAAGTCCCTGCTTTCACCCCAAATAACACACCACAGCAGACACACTGTGCCCAGCCAGCCTTTTGCCCTCGGTGAAAACTCCCTCCTCCCACCTGGGCACAGGATCCCACAGGTCTTTTAATCCCTTTTGGTCCCCCTTGTACCCCTTGGCCACAGCTGGAGTGAACCCCAGTTCTCTATCACTTCTTCCACTTTTTAACAATTCAAACAACTTCAGGAGAAATCACAGTTTTTCAGCTGCCACCACCCCACCAGATCATTATTTGTAATTACCATCCTAACCTAAAAAAAATATAAATCCACATACCTGTTTGGTATTTTCTCTCCAGTATAAAGATGGGTGTATCAAATCCCAGAAATATCTGTCCTCTTTTGAAATAAACAAAGGATCTGGCTAGTTAGTTATAAAATAATTTTAAATAACGTTTGAAATTAATATGCCGAGTAAGATGAGATGGGGATAAGGCAGGAACTATTTCTTTAGGTGAGATCTTGCTTGGTAAATTAAAAAAAAATTAAAAAGGGGGAAGAAAATGGATCTCATCCATCAACAGAACAGCTCCAGCCTGTCATCTCCTCGCTCTTTAGGGGCTGCTGCTGGGCTACAGCAGGATGGCAGCCCTGCAACCCATCCTGGGACAGATCATCCCCAAAGCAAAGGAAAAAGAGAGGGACCAGGAGAAGGGAGGAGAAGAGGAAGAAGAAGCAGAAAGAGAAGAGAGGGAAGCTTGCTAAGGAGACATGGCGGGGAGGGAATGGCTCGGGTTTCAGGGAGGCAGGCAGGGACACATCCTTAAATTGGGTGCTGGCAGAGCCTGGGTTACGCCTCGAGGGGAAGGAAGAAGCTTTTTCAGAGGATTTGGGCTTTTCAGCTCCTTCCCACCTCCCTTCTCTGCTGTCTGAGTGCCCACCTGGAGAGGAAGTCAGCAATAACCATCTGGCTGGAAATACTTCTGTCAGTGCCTGAGCCAGCACTGGGATGCAGCAGGAGGAGATGGTTCTGACCTCCTTCCCTTGATGATCTGTTCCTTGGGCAAACCATGGTCTTTCCTGCTTGTCCCCAGGCAAGAAATTACCTTTAGAGGTCCCTTTTCACAGGATTTTTCCTGTCTGACCATCCAAGGCATCTCTGCTCAGGACATTAAAGAGATCTGGCCTATCCTTGTGCTCAGCCCGTGGTGAGGGATGTCCTGTGGCTGGAAACCTTCCCCATCCACCTCCACCACCTCTGCTCTACACATTCATGTTGTCTGCTTCTGCTCCTGACCAAGGCATCTCTTTATTTTAAAAAGAATTCTGTATATTTCATAATTTGTAACTACTACAGCCTTTTAACAATTTTAACCATCATTGCAAGTAAAAGCCAGATAATGTGAAACTCTTTGGTCTCAGCAGCCTTGAAGAAAAGGAACACAGAAAAGGAACCTCCAAACATACTGGGTTTCCCACGCTTATGAATTCTTAAGTTCACCAGCAATTTTTGGAGCCTGGTGTGCTTTTGGCTTTGAACAAGTTGATTTTATGAGCCACAGGATTCCTGCCCTCATTCTCATGGGAGACAGAATTTGCCTTATGGCTCTTGCTGCTGGATTTTTCACTTGCTGCTATGCAAAGCCCAGACTTCTAAATGCCCTAAAAAGCCTGGGTTTTGTATTTTAACTCTGCACAAAGCCAGCTCTGGCTACAACTGTCGCCAACTGCTTCTGCTGTTCCTTTCTTGTAATTAGCAATTAGGCACTTTTATTTCCCAGTAGCAGCAAAGTTCTAATTAACCAGATCATGAGCACAAGTTTCAAAGGTGCCTTTTAAGTCTGTTTTGCCTAAACTTTGACAGACTCCCCACTGTCCTGGCTTTCTGCCAGGGCCCGTGGACTGGGAATCACCAGCTCCAGCAGCAATCCACATCCAGGTTTTGCTGACCAGGAGCATAATGTGGACATGCAGGGATAAGATGCTCTCCTCCCTGGACAGGATTTCTCTGGGCATTGGGGCAGCATTTCAGCCTTTTTCCATGTCTACATCGTTCCTGCGTGTGCTTTGAGTGGCTTGGCACTATCAGGCATGGGGATTACACTGCTCTGAGGAAAAGAAAACACAGCCAGCCTTATTCAAGGAGCAGCCACAACATAAGAAAGGCTAATTATAAAATTCCACAGGACAGCAAGGCTGTTCTCTTGTGTGCCAGGGAAAAAAAAGAAGCTCTTTTTGTGCTTTCTGATGGTCCTGCTGCCTAGTCAGGCAGGGACACTCCAGGACACTCCAGAGATGCTCACGGGACAGAAGCTTCTGGAGGGGTCAGGGCCATCCCCACATCCACTCAGCAGCTGCCACATGCCACAAGCAGCATCTTCCACAACTTCCTATGGCATCTCCATCAGACTTCTTTTCTGGCAGCAGTTTGGCCATGGGTAGAAACTGGGGAAAACAAGTGGCTCACAAAACTGCAGAAAATATAAGGCCTCCAGAAAAAAACAAAAAACCAAAACCAAAACCAGAAATCCAAACCAATTTCCCTCTTCAATTAGCTGGGAAAATACAGAGAGGAGAGATAAACTCATTTGTCCAGGCTATACCGTGGCCAGGAAATGCACTGGGGGTGTAAAGAAAAGCCTGGTGCCATATTAAAAAGCCATAAGCTGAAACGAAAGGCATCTTCTTGCTGCCAGGAGGGAAACACAGGGCTAAGAACACCAGTTGCTGCTTCGAGCTGTTAGCTGGTGTGTAAAGGATGACATGATTCCCCTGCTGATTGCTGAGCTAAATCACCAGGTATTTATGGGATTCCTGCTGCTGCTTTCACTTTGGGGCACACCGGCATGAAAAATGCTGCATCTCCAGCAGGATGGAGCCTCCCCTCCTCGCTGCGCTCCTGCTGCTGCTCCAGGGCACGGCCAGTGGTGGGATCCTGTAATGAGGGAGCTCTCAGCCCCAAACCAGCCCGTATCCAACAGCCTTTGAAGAAGGGAAAGATGTAAATCCAGTACAAGATCATTTTTGTTCCCTGTCCTGACATCAAACCCCGTCTCGGTGCTGCAGCTGTGCTCCCAGCACATCTCTGCGCTATTTGGGAACCACGAGCTAATTTTAAGTTGTTTTCTGACAGGTTATAAGTACTGAAGGAGCAGCAGGGCTGAGGAAAGAACAGTGGATGCCCCCAGAGAAGCTCGGCATTGCCCTGGGCTGCAGCAAGCTGGAGTTCGGGGAGAGGTACCCATCCCCTCCCCAGACAAAATCACCTTTGTTCCTCCCTAATCTGTTTCCTGCCCGAACGCTGCAGGAACCACCCCAGGCGGGTGAGAAGGAGCAGCACAAGGACGCGGTGCTGACAGGAGGCTCTCCAAGGGCAGCAGAGCCACGCCATGGGCTCCGGCTGCCATCCAGGGCTGGGGAGCAGCAGGAAGGGATCACAGCGGGGAACAGGGGATGGGAAACAGGGAGCTGCGTCCCCTCCATCTCCAAAGGCACTCGCTGTTGACCACAGGTGTGTCTGTAACTCCCTTTTCTGCCTGTCGTTACCTCTGGGGGTGAAACCTCACCTGGCAGCAGGATCCTATGGGATAACAGCCATATATATGTTGAATATATATATATATATATATATATATGCAGGTATTTCTATAGGTGTATTTATTTCTATGGCTTGTCCATTGGGACCAGAATTTGCTGGCTTCTCTGCCAGCCCTGGGGAATTCATTCATCCCACTCCTGCTGCAGCATCTCTGCTGTGAGATGGGACTGCTGCAGCCTCTGTGCTTTTAGATTCACTCCAGAGAGTCCAGACCGTGCCAAAGTGGTGACTGAGAAATGATGACCTGTGTGGGGACAGCCAGGCTGGCAAGACAGACATAGAGGACATCGCTGCCTGCCAATGCAGGAACCTGCGTGGGATTGGAGATGCCGTGCCCGAGCCTGACGCTGCATGGAACAGCTTGGGTTGGAAGGGACTTTTAAAAGCTCGTTTAGCTCCAGGAAAGCTCCGGAGGGATGGATGTCCTGCCTTGTCGGCTGCCGCACGGCTGAGCGTGCACTAGGTGGCACGCAGCTGCAGGAGAAGCCTTGCGACAGCGGGGAGAGGCTTGGCTTCGGGGAGAGAGAGGAAAAAGCTGGGAAAAGCAGGCAGAAGGCAAAGCGGGATGAGTTCTGTCCCCTAATTAGCACTAATGGCGAGGTGAGTGTGGCCAGAGCAGGTGAGACAGGAACACAAGCCAAAAGACTCGGCTCCAGAGTTTCCCGGGTGGATTTAGCAAAGGCAGGGATGGGGAGAGCCTTTTGCTCGGGGTCGGGATGACAGGAGAAGGGGCAGGGGTTTCAACTGAGAATGTTAAGTTTAGGGTTGACTTAAGGAAAGAAATGTTTTATGATGAATGTGGTGAGGCCCTGGAACAGGTTTCCCGGAGAAGATGGACGCCTGAAGTGTTGGCTGGGGCTTGGAGCAACCTGGGATGGTGGAAGGTGTCCCTGCCCACAGCACGGGGTTGGAACAACCTGGGCTGGTCCCTTCCAACATAAACTGTTCAAAATTCCGTGATTTTCCCGGAGAAGGCAGGCAGTGGAACACGGAGAGCCGAGCTGAGCTCATGGGGAATCTCCCACTACCAGCAGGGATGAGGAACATGTCCCTCTCAGCATCGCAGGGGTTGGACAGCAAGGTCACCCAGCAGGAGGGGGATGTCCACACCAGATCCATCCCTGCTTTGTCTAACTGCTCCCTGGCAGAAAGCAGCAGCAGCTGCTGCAGAGGAAAATGAAACGAAATTTCACCTATTATCCTTTGCCTGCAGAGGAATTTCTTCCTAATTCCTGTCACTTTGGGTTTGTCTGCTCAGGGAAATTAATCTGAAATCGAGTGGGCTGTGAATTCAAAGTGCTGCAGCAATCCCAGCAGAGCTTGGACAGGCAGATTCCTAAGTGGCCAGGCTATTCCCTGGAGCACCAGGCTAAGCCTGGCAATTTAACAGAGCCTCGAGCATCAGGTTTGGTAGACATTAGTGTAGGACCTCGAGCCAAAACCGTGTGAGAGGGAGCAGCCACAGAGAAATTAATTCAACAGCCTTCCAGCACCACTGCAAGAAAAGGAGAAGGGGGGAGGCAAATATTTGGCTGGTTACCCCAGTGTGTGGATGGATCAGACAGGAGTTGCCACGTTGGAGGACTCAGTGCTTTGCATACTGATTTGGGGAGCATGCAGAGAAGGGTGTGGGAAAGAACAGCATGGGAAAAAAGGGATCCAGCTGAAACAAACAAAAAAAACCCATAAGGGACTATGTTAAAATCTGAGGATCATTAAGGTAAAAGTCATGTAAAATACAAATATATTTTTGCAGGCAGCGAGGATTGCGAGGTCTGCATCCCTGTGAAAACAGGGTTCTTAGGGACAGCAGGACAACAAGGTGAACCTTTTAGACTTGGGGATCATCGAGGGTCTTTACAGCCACCCTCACACAGAACACTTGGAGGAAATTGTGCAGTGGGGTCTGACAAGCTCAGCTGGCCATCAGACCCCAGCTTCATGTTGCCCATGGCTCTGTTAACCCCTTTCAGGTTGCTGGATCATCTTGGAATAGGGTACAAGCAATAGAGGTGTGAGAAAAGGGAGACTGAGGACCAGCAGTGCACTTGTACCGCTCAGATGAGGTACCTCAGCCCGGCAAAACCTTCCAGGGAAGCTGATGCAAGATCAGATCATGAATTCCTGTTCAAAAATAAAACCTTAAATAAATCCAATGCAATTTAAGGCTCTTCCCACAGCTCAGCCACCACCCGACTGGTTTATCTCCACTGTCCAGCCCTTCCCTCCACCCAGGAGCTGCACCCAATTCACCTCTGCTCTCCTCCACCCTTATCAGTAGCACCCTTCAGCCCCAGAGCATCACCCCTGAGCCCTCACCCATCCTCTCTCACCAGCCAGGACTCCTCACTGGGAACACCCCTTTGTCTCCCAGCCGTGTCATCAACGTGTGCAAGACTCGATGGAAACCCTTCTTCACCATCCTCATATCTCCCTGAAACATTTTCCTATTTAGGATCACAGGATATTTAATATTTGTCCACCCAAGCAACCACATGGATCACATAGTCTGCTCCCAGCACGGCTTTATGAAGCATTCCTATCTATTTTTCAGGAAAAAAAACCTTTGCATTGCTCTCCAGTTTCTAATTACAGCCGCAGGAGACAGGAATCCCAAGCACCTGAGTTGTAAATGTGAAACTTATTGCTTAAGCAGACACATTACAAGCAGGCTATCAATCACTACTGGCAATTATTAGTACTTTGTGAGTATTTTGATCTCAAGTATGTGACAGTCTCATCCATCCTGGGGCAGAGAAATCCATGGGCATTTGCATACGAGGCTGAGCTAGGGGGGGATGCAGCTCCAGAAGGTTTTCACTGGAGCTGTTGTGGTTATGTGCTTGGCATTGTACATTTTGGGATGAAAACCAACTTTATTCAGGCTCTGCAAAGATGAGTCTCATGTGTTTAAGCCTGGAAGAAGAGTTTTGTAATATCTCTCCATTCTTACAGTATAAAGTGGTTCTATATATTTTTGTTTATTTTTATTTTTTCTGTAACTACTGAGCCCAGACATAATGTTCTTTATTTTATAAGCCTTTTGGGACAGGTGTATCATGGCATGGGTGAATAAGTGTTGCTGGGTGTACTGGTGGACATTTCCTGGTCCAGAAGGAATTATGGTGATCTTAAGGGTCTTTTTCAACCTAAATGATTTTCTGGTTCCATGATTCTTTAATAACTGCTGCTAAGGCCTTGGTGAGGGTCCCAGGAGAGGGGAAAACCCAGCTGGGTCTGACCTACCTCTAAGAGACCATGAAAAAATGATCCAGCACCCTCCAAGATGCTCTAGGATGGAAGGAATCCCTAAATAAACACACATCTTGCAGGGGGGGTGATGGAGGTGCAGCAGCTGGGAGGGAGCAGCGCTGTGTCCTTGGAGAGATCTGTGACGGGGCTGTGTTCCACCATCCGCATCCCAAACAGGGAGCAGGCATGGCCAGGGCTTTGCCTCACGTGGGGGTGAATGAAACCCTCAAGGTGGTGAGCAGCTGATTGATCCAGGCTGGGTCTGGGGCCAGGGGTCACAGCCACATTCCCACAGGAGCTCCACACACAGCATTACACACACACACAGCATTACACACACACACACACACAGCATTACACACACACACAGAGCATTACACACACACACAGCATTACACACAGACAGCATTACACACACACACAGCATTACACACACACACACACAGCATTACACACACACACAGAGCATTACACACACACACAGCATTACACACACACAGCATTACACACACACACAGCATTACACACACACACACAGCATTACACACACACAGCATTACACACACACACACAGCATTACACACACACACACACACAGCATTACACACACACAGCATTACACACACACACACAGCATTACACACACACACAGCATTACACACACACACAGCATTACACACACACACACACAGCATTACACACACACACACAGCATTACACACACACACACAGCATTACACACACACACACACAGCATTACACACACACACACACAGCATTACACACACACAGCATTACACACACACAGCATTACACACACACACACAGCATTACACACACACACAGCATTACACACACACACACACACAGCATTACACACACACAGCATTACACACAGACACAGCATTACACACACACACAGCATTACACACACACACACAGCATTACACACACACAGCATTACACACACACACACACAGCATTACACACACACACACACAGCATTACACACACACACACAGCATTACACACACACAGCATTACACACACACAGCATTACACACACACACACAGCATTACACACACACACACAGCATTACACACACACACACACACAGCATTACACACACACACAGCATTGCACACACACACAGAGCATTACACACACACACACAGAGCATTACACACACACACAGCATTACACACACAGCATTACACACACACACACAGCATTACACACACACACAGCATTACACACACACAGCATTACACACACACAGCATTACACACACACAGCATTACACACACACACACAGCATTACACACACACAGCATTACACACACACACACAGCATTACACACACACACACACACACAGCATTGCACACACACACACAGCATTACACACACACACACAGCATTACACACACACACACACACACAGCATTACACACACACACAGCATTGCACACACACACACAGCATTACACACACACAGCATTACACACACACAGCATTACACACACACACACAGCATTACACACACACACACAGCATTACACACACACACACACCCCATTACACACACACAGCATTACACACACACACAGCATTACACACACACAGCATTACACACACACACAGCATTACACACACACACAGCATTACACACACACACACAGCATTACACACACACAGCATTACACACACACACACAGAGCATTACACACACACACAGCATTACACACACACAGCATTACACACACACACAGCATTACACACACACACACAGAGCATTACACACACACACACCATTACACACACACAGCATTACACACACACACACAGCATTACACACACACACACCCCATTACACACACACAGCATTACACACACACACAGCATTACACACACACAGCATTACACACACACACACACAGCATTACACACACACACAGCATTACACACACACAGCATTACACACACACACACAGAGCATTACACACACACACCCCATTACACACACACAGCATTACACACACACAGCATTACACACACACACACAGCATTACACACACACACAGCATTACACACATACCCCATCACACACACACTCCATCACACACATGTACACACTCACACTCAGAATCCCCTGCACACACAGAGCATCTCAGCCCCCAGAACTACACATGCTCACACTCACAGGGATGGTATCACACCCATGCACACTGTCACATCATCCCCCACACTGCTGCACATACTGTCACACTCACACCCCCACCATCCCACGTACACATCACACTCTGTCACTATCGCTTACACAATCACTTTTCCATGTCTGTTCACACTCACTGACACACTATCACACACACTCATTATTATCACACCCTGTCACACTCACTGTGACACGTATCTCACACTCACTATCATACACTGTCACACACAGTCACTAACACACACTCACTGTCACGCATTCACTCATTATCATACTCATTATCACACTCATTATCATACTCATTATCACACTCATTATCATACTAATTATCACACCCATTATCATACTCATTATCACACTCATTATCATACTCATTATCACACTCATTATCATACTCATTATCACACTCATTATCATACTCATTATAATACTTATTATCATACTCATTATCACACTCATTATCATACTCATTATAATACTTATTATCACACTCATTATCATACTCATTATCACACTCATTATCATACTCATCATCACACTCATTATCATACTCATTATCACACTCATTATCATACTCATTATCACACTCATTATCATACTCATCATCACACTCATTATCATACTCATTATCACACTCATTATCATACTCATTATAATACTTATTATCATACTAATTATCATACTCATTATCACACTCATTATCATACTCATTATCACACTCATTATCACACTCATTATCACACTCATTATCATACTCATTAGCACACTCATTATCATACTCATTAGCACACTCATTAGCACACTCATTAGCACACTCGGCCCCACGCCGCCTCACGCTCACCGCTACACTCCCTCACGTCTCCACCAATCACGTCCCTCGCTCCCCCTTGGCCCCGCCCCTGGCCCCGCCCCCTGGCCCCGCCCCCGAGCTCTCCCCCCGGCGGCCTGGCGTGCGCACGCGCGGAGGTTCCGTGACCGCGGGCCGAGAGCGGCAGCGCCGGGCCCTGCTCGGGGTGAGGGGCCGGGGGGCCGGGCCGGGTGAGCGGTGACCGGACCGGGGCACAGCGGCGCCGGGATGGGGGGCCGGGCTGGACTGCGCTTCGCGGGGTGGGTACCCCCGGGTGGGCACTCCCAACAAGCCGTTCCCCGTGCCGCGCAGCCCGGGCCGTTCGTAAGGGACCGCCCGGGCCGTTGTGGCCGCTTCGGACTTGGCCTGCCTGGCGTCCCGTCGGCCCGGGGACACGGACGCCGTTCCCCTCGCACCAGGCCCCGGCCCCTCCGGAGGCGGTCGGTACCGCCCGGACGCTCCCCGGCACCCGTGGGGCCCGGGGGTGTCCGTGGTACCGGGGGGACCGGTGGGAGCCAGCAGACAGCTGCGGTGGGTGCCGGGGGCTGCCCAGGGCCCCTGGGCCGAGGGGAGCTCCCTGAGGGGCGGGTGGTCCCGCCGGGCCGGCCCCGAGCCACCGGCTCTTCCAGGTGGGACCCAGCTTGGCTGTTCCGGAGCTCCAGGAGCTCCTGCCGGGAAACGAAGGCGTTGGGGAGCTGGAGGGGCCCTCCGGATCGTGCCAGGTTCGCACCCCACACATCAGATCTCCGCACTAATGAATAACCCTCCCCGGTGCCCAGAAGGATCCAGGAGTAATCGGGTTGGACGCAAAGTGTGGTGAGGTCCCGTGTCCAGGTGGGATCCCGTGTCTGGGTGTACCTTCCCTCCTCTCGCTGCCTCAGTTTTTCTATTCACCCTTGCCCGAAACCAGCCCTCGGCTTAATTGACAGGCAAACGCTTTGTTCGGCTCAGTTGCTGTCTCTGTTTTCCCCCTCCGAGGGGAACTCGCTTAAAAGCTTGTTTTGAATGGAAGCAGTCCAGGTTTGGGGCAGCCGGGTTTATTTCTTCTGTTGTTTTGGCTGTCAACCGAGCCACCTTGTGCCGTGAGGATCAGCAGAGGCTGGGAGAGGGCAGGACTGGGATGGATCTGCGTGCTTGGAGTTATTACTGTGACCCTTCTCTGCTTCCGAGCTCTGTTCTTTCTCTTTCCTTGGTGCTAATCGGTGCTGGGTGCTTGTGTAAGAAACGGTATGTTTGGGTATGAATTACCTGGCAACAGCTTCCAGCCCTGTAGCATCGGGTTTTGCCCAGAAGTGCAGTTCAGCTGGTGTGGGAGCCCTGGCTGGGTGAGTTGGGGTCGGGGGAGAGCACAGGACACCTGTAACGTTGCTCCAGTCGTGCCCCCTGCACAGGGTCACGTCTTATTGCAGCCCTGTGGCCTCCCTGTGCTTTATGTGCTCCCCTAATCCCTGTGTAATCTCTTCCCATGGGATCTTTGTTGCCCTCCCAGTCCTGTCTCTCAAAGTAGTGTTTTAACAATCTGTCCTGAGCACTCTCTTTTCTGAAAAACTTGCTGAAAAGTCTCTATTTTACCAATCTGGTGATTTTTATTTTTAATTCAGCCCAGCAGCTCCCAAGGCTCTTTTTCTTTTCCAGGTACAAGCTCGCATTTCTTGAAAACTTTTATCAGCGCTGGCAATTCAAGTTCAGAAACTTAAAAAAGGAGTTGGCATTTTTAGAAATCATCTCAGACCTATGAATTTTAAGATCCTGCATTTAAAGCGAAATGAAATTCTGCTTTCTGGAAGTAGAACAGAAAATTAAACACAGCTTTCAAAGGCTTTAATTCTCATTCTCCAGCTTTCTCACCACCATTAGCTGGAGTTTGAGGAGCAGGGAGTGAAGCTGTTGGAAAATACATCTGAAATGCACTCCATTTTTTTCCTGTCCAAGTCCCCAATTAAAGCCATGTGGACAAATGTTTCAGAGGTTGTGTTTGGTGTAAAGTTCCAACCAAGCAAGTCCAAACTCAAGCTCTGAGTTGCCAAATACCTTCAATGTGAAGGGCATCTGGCTGGAATATTTAAGTATGCACTTGAATTAGCCAGGGTTTTGTTTTCACTGGAGGAAGGTTGGCCCAGAGGATTTCTCACTGGAGCCACAACTGTTTGGTGAATAAGAGCTTTTAGGGTTGATGTGAATTTCAGCTTTTCAAGGTATTTTTAAAGCTTGAGGGGAAGTGTTCTAGTCTGTGGGATTTGAGTAGAGATGTGAGTTGGGATGTGTAACACATCCCAAACCGTGTCCCACTCTTCCCCAAACCCTTTCTGCAGTGGTGTAATGCTGCACACTGTACAAGTAGCTCCAGTATTGAATTTCTCAGCTTTTAATATTTGTGTGCTGCTGAATTCTCCATGAGAAGTCAGGAACTGCAACTTTAGGCCTTTTGCTTTCTCATTTTCCATAACTCCAGGACTTGTGTAACTCTGGCTTACTGATGCTCTCCCACATTCCTCGCTTCCCAATCCCTGCAAACAGCTGCTGGCTCCAGCAGCTTTCAGCAAGGACTGGCAGGAGGCTGAAATATGCCCCTTGCTCCTCCTTTGGAGCAGCAGTCCCAGCGCAGGAAATATTTTTCCACTCTGATGGGGAAGTGGATGTTGGAGCACGCGACACTCACGTGCAGTCAGCCCGGGTACCTTCACGTGTGGTCCAGGATTCACAGCATCGCTGCCACCCCGGGTGAGGGACAGGCTGTTGTCACCCAGCTGTTACCCCAGCGAGTGTGAGGTGGCCTGGGAAGGAGGTGGCTTTTCTGCTTTGGTGTCTTTTCTGCTTCGGTGTCTTGCTTGTTTGCATTTCCTGCTGCTGTTTCAGAAAGGAAGGAAAACGAATTGCTGACTCCCTCCTCACAGCCTCCCTCTTCTCTGCTCTGCTTGTGGCTGCACATGAATATTTGGTAACAACTTTGGGGGGAAAAACGGTGTTGGTTCTGTGTTTGGGGTTCAGAGCACCTAGTGCAGGTGGGTGGGACAGAAAAATGCCACAGCTTGGGTTTTGCTCTGAGTCAAGCAAGGACAATGCCAGTGGTCCTTGAGGTGGTAAAGTGTTGGTGTAAAACCTGCCATAAAAAGAAGTGGCAGAGGCAGGTGTTGTATTTGATACCTTAAGTCTTAATTTGCTGTTTTTTGAGCAGTAAAATAACTGTCCATGGTGTGTTGAGCAAGAATGGATTACAAGGAAAAGATTAATAGCAGAGACCGGGGTAGGATCTTGGTGATCTGGAGCAGTTTGTCACCAAGACCAGTTGAGCTGGGGGTGTTGTGTAAAAATCTCAGAGCATCTCATAAACTAATTTACACTGAATTCCTGGGGAAATTGCTGCCTTCCTCTTATAAATGCAGACGTGTGGGTGTGTCTGTTCTGTGCTCGCTCTCCTTCTCTGTCTTTTTTAAGCTATCAAGCCACACAGGCATGATGGATGGGACGCTCCACGGAGCGTGGGATCTTCCCCCATCCGGCAGGGATGTCATTCTCTGTGCAGATGGCATCCTCCAGTGGAAGCCACCCACTGCTGCTCTGCCTCTTGGGAGACCTGAACTTTTCCATTGGATTGGAAGGAAGCTCACGGCTCCCTGCTGACTGCTGGGAGTTAAGCGAGCAATCAATGACGTGAGACCTCAGAAGGGAGAAGGCGAATTTATTTTAAAACAAAATGAGTTTCACTCATTCGCAGCCAAACCCACCTACACACGAGCACCAATGTGGGGATCTCCAAGTGGTTGTCCAGCATTTGGACAGATGTGTGTGCAGATGGTTTGGACAGGATTCCTTGGAATGACACAACAGACAAGGAATGTCAAATATCAGACCTCTGGTGTCTCTTGGTCATCATGCCTTTCGATCTGCTCTTTTTACATCCCTTGGGGGCTGAGAGTGATGATCTCTTCTTGTTGGAATTTATTAACTGTCTTTTGTGTCTTTGTCTGGTGTCTTTGGGCTCCTACCCTTTCTCTATTCTTCCCCAAATCATCTCTTAAGGCCTCGAGTCTCTGATGCTGATTGTCCCTTGTTTCAAGATGTTCCTTGTTTTCCAACCTGAAAAAGGTGTGCTTTGATCTTGAGGACCTACTAAATCAGTGCCCTCAGCACAGACAGTTGATTATGCCCTGTGTTCCTCCTGGTTCTCTTGTACTCCTTCCCATCTGTTTTTTGCTGGGATCACACTCCACTAAAGAAGTGTGTGTACCGTGATTTGCAAACTGTACATTAAGAGTTTTCTTCTGGCTTTGTTTGCATGTGCAGTGCTGCACAGGAGTCACAGGACTGATCCTGGGCCAAAACTAAGTGCTCAGAAGCCTGAATGGAGCTGATGGTGTAGCCCTGAAGCTCAGATCAGTGGGAAGAGTTTGGGGAGCACTTGTGTAACTCAGTCATTTCTGTGAATGAGTGTTTTGGCCAGCATTTGGCAGCTCACATTGGGGTGGTCAGTGTAATGCTGCCAGGAGCAGTGCCCAGCATGGGGAAGGGGCAGAATGGCAGCTTGCCTTGGCACACTGCTGGCTAGTGAGTGTCTGTCTGAACTCATGCCAAGGCTTACAGGTCTGCCTGACACAGATCAGCAGTGGCTCAGGGATGGTTTGGTACAGCTCTGTGGTGACTCAGGTGGTGTTTGGTGCCACAAACCATAGGAAGCAGAGCCTCCCTGAAGAGTGTTTGCCCTCAATTAGCAGAAGTTGGCAGCGGGTGGTGGTACCTCACTCACGCTCAGACAGAGGGTTTTGAGGCCAGTCTGCTTCTCTGGATTCTCAATCCATAGTGACCATCTTCTGTGAAAGTCAGAGCTTGTGTGATGTGGAGGTAGGGTGGGGGGATTCAGGACATCATTCTCAGCCCTCTGTGCTCTCTGTTTCTTGTTGCAGGTCCCCAGGAGAAAATGGTGTAAGGCCAGCACAGCTGCCACTTCCAACCACGGCGTGCCCAGACCTCAGGGAGGAACATGGCAGCAGCTCAGGGAGCAGGAAGCGGTTCAGCCGGGCCGTCCGGCCCGCCCGGTTCTGCCCCGGGGCACAGCAGCACCTCCACAGCAGTGGCGGTGTGGGAATGGCAGGATGAATTTGGCAGGTGGAGGCCGTACCGAGGCAATGTCTGCAGCTACATTGAGCAGGTTATCCAGGCCTCTCAGCAGAAGGGCCGGCGCTCAGGGTCAGGGCTGGCCAGCAGCATCCCTTTGGGACACGCGGATCCTGCCTTGGCTCCCTATGTCATCGACATTCCAAGCTTGATGCAGTTCCGGCAGGACACAGGTAAGGGAGCATCCCCGCCTGTTCTGCTGGTGTGCTTGGGTGTGTGTAAGAGCCCTGCAAAGCTCTGCTGTTTGCTGCCATGCTGGGCAGCTCTGTGAGCACATCTGCTGCTCTCCTGATGCTGTCTGCTGCCCGGTGTGGAAAAATCTGTGAAGCTGGATGCAGACAGACAGCCGTGATCTCTTCAGGAGCATCATCATGGGAACCCTGGAGCTCCCAGCCTGTGAGCCAGAGCTCTCAGAGCTGGAAACTCCCCCTCCTCCAACACCCTCCCCCAATCCATTCAAGATCACTTGCGTAAAAAAGGCCTTTTTACAATTCCAACCCTCCTGCTTGAATCCCTTGCTCCCTCTGGAGCTGGAGTGCCAGCTGCTTTACCTTGGCATGCAGCCCTGCTCAAGCTGCTTGCGAGTGCCTGCGGCCCCCGCACGACACCAAAACGCTGCAGCAGAATATTCCCTCTACTTGTGCTGTGTGAGCCTGGCTCGCTTCCTCCCAGGGAGAAAGGGCAGGATGGGCTCAATAGCAGAATTGAGACCTGATTTTCATTCTCCTCTCTCCTGGGGTCACTGGGAGTAGCAGCTCAGAATCCTGCCCTCTTTTGCTCCAGATGTGCTGAGCAGCTGGAGCTTAGAAAATGGGCAAGGACGGAATGCTTGCACTTCATCCCTGGAAAATCCAGGGAGATCCCAAATTACACACCCTGAATGAACGGCTGCTTTGGAAAATTTCCCATCCATCAGTTTCCCCTTTGACAGTGTCTGTCCCATCACTCCAGGATGCAGTTGAGCATCATCCCAAGCTTTTAGAGAGGGGGCTATGTGCTGGTTTCTTGCCAGTTGAAACAGCAAATGAGCAATATTTTGAATCAACTGCATGATCAGCCAATTCCGGCAGGAAAGGGAAGTGGTTGGAGCAAATGTGAGTGGTCGTCACAGCTGCATCCGTGTTTTTATTCTGACTTGGCGACCTTAGGCAGAGTTTTAATGGTGTCCTGGGTGAGGTGAAGAGTTTTCTAAGCTGGATGCCTTGGCAGGTGTGCTCAGCTTGGCCTGTTCAAACATCTGGAAGGGCAGCTGAGGCTGCGGCTTTGAGTGGCACAGCACGGACCACCAGAGCTGGCACCAGCAGCTGTTTCTTTCCTGTTTTAATCATGCCAAACTTGTGAAGGAGCCTTCCAGCCTTTGGCCGTTTCAGCCAGTGCTCCAACGTTTGGACAGCAGTCCTAAGCTATCTGGTGAAGGTGAGCAGAGAGCCTGTGGGAGGGTGAAACGTGTCCCACATTGCTTTCCACAGGTGCTGCTGTCTGTCCTTAGAGGGTTTGTATCTCTTTAGACCATTGTGAAAGATCTCAAAACATGCAGTGACTATTGTCCATTGCAGGCTGCTTTGGAGCTGTTCATCTCTGGGGGACAGTGCAGTTCAATTCTGGAAATTATGTTGGCTGGTATGATCTCATGTTTCCTTGGTCTAGATCTGAGTTTGAGTTGTTGATAACAAAAAGGCTGATTCTGCTCCACAGCTCTCCTGCAGTGTTTCCCATTGATCCAAAGGGATGCTGATCAGACTGGCCAGTGCTGTGAACCTCCCTCCACAAATACCTGTGTGCTCTGCAACGTGACTGTTGGAAAAGCTGTCATATCCCCTTTCCATGGCCCAGTTCTAAGCAAAGCTTTTTCTCTCTGCAAGGCACTGCCTCAAACGTGAACCTTTCTGAGCAAGCTGCCAGCTGAACTTTGTCATGTTCTGGAGAAAAGAATCTCTGCAGGAAACATCCCCATGAAATATCTTTAAACAGTGCAAAAAATAGGCTGTTGTATTCTGCTCATTAGCTATTAGACAGATAAATAGGCTCTTCAAAGGAAGCCAGGGAGAATAACAGGAAGCCAGTGTTAACGGGAGCAGCGTCCCCAGCAGCAGGGAATGACAGCTGTGCGGGGGGATCTTGTGGGCAGGATTAACTGTGGGCTTCAGCTGCTGCTCAAGGCAGATTAGCTGGGAGTGAGTACTGGGGAGCAGCAGGAGTTGTTCTCCCACCACAGCTGTTTGCCCACCCTGGAGAGGAATACCAGTTTCCCTGCCAGCCTGGGGGAAGGGGGACATTTTCCAAGTGCATGGCCTTGGTCTTGTTGTTGACTCCTAAAAAATCTTCTTTCTGCTGCTGTTTGAGTGTGTTAAAAACACAAGTTGCTTGCAAGTCCTGCAGTCTTCTTTGTGCTGCCTTTAGCTTCTGAGCTTCTGCCAGTGGAGCAGGGGAAGCCTTGTTAATCTCCTGACATGTGTCCCACTGGACACCTTGCCTTATCTGTGGTAGTCCCTGTTCTCTGGGAACAGGTTCCCTGCACTCATTTCTAAATGTAATGCATGTCTTATTATCTCATTCCCAGTCCAGTCCCATCCCTAGTCCTCCTGCTGCTCAGGGCTTCATTCCTGAAGTTACTCACTTTTTGAGGCTGTGAGTTTATGTTTCTGAAGTTTGGCAGGACTTTCTGGATAGGAACAGTCATTGCCAGAGTTTGCGTTTGGCTATTTAGTCTGCTTTTCCACTAAGACATCAGTTCCAGGCTGGGAACGTTATCTTGGTTCTGCTACTTTCTACCAGTGGAAAGTCTGGTCCCACAGGAATCCTGAGCTCCATGGTTGAGCTACTGGGGAGGTTGTTGTGTTTGACTGGCTGCTAGTAGTGTTTTAAGTGTGCTGATGAGATGTTGTTTGTTGGCCGGTGTCACTGGAGAGTCCTGCTCTGCAATAAGCAGGATGCTCAGTGCTGCTCTGGAGCAGAAACACAAGTCTTGGCCTTCCTTGGTCTGGCACATTCTGCCTTTAAGAGAGCCTTAGCCTTTGTGTCAGCTCTGGAACTTCAGCAGTGCCGAGATAAGGAAACACACTTTTCACAAGTGTTTGGAACAATAACAGCAGCTTGATCCTCATGCCAGCATGCAGGCAGGCAGAGCCTGTACGCAGCAGCAGTTGGACTTCGGCAGTGTGGAGTCCCACATGGACTGTCCTCCCTCTTCCTTAGGATGTGCTTGTTGGTGTAAAGCTTGCCTGAATTGCTTGTGCCCCACTGAGTCTCCAGTGATATCCTGGGGCAGTTCTCCTCAGGCTTTAGCTGTGGGTACTTGTAAACGTGCCAGTTTTCACCTGGGGTCCTGGAGCGCAGTGCCATAACTCTCATCACCTCTTCAAAGGCTTTATTTTTATTTTTATTTTTATTTTTATTTTTATTTTTATTTTTATTTTTATTTTTATTTTTATTTCTCTTGGTGCTCTTCTTTGAACTCCTTCTGTTCAACAACAGAACAGTTGTAACAACTCGCTGCACCCCTGTTCACCCTCACCTTCCTAGATCTCCAGACTTGCTTTTCCCACAGCTTTTCCTGCTCTTCTTTTCTCTGTGCAGAATGCTGCTGAGGATTTTTCCTGCAGCAGCAGTTTTGACCCTGCTGCAAGAACCCATTTCTCAAAAGTTTCAGAGCTTCTTTCCTGTTGGGTGGCTTCCTTCCTTCTCATTAGGCTGCTGCTTTTTTGAAGTAAGGGATAAAGTACCCAGGAGTGAAGTCATCCTGGAAAGCCAGGCTTCCAGGGGGTTCGGGCTCCAGCTGTCACTGTCGAGCGGCCTTGAGAGAGTAGTGTGTCTCCTTCCATTTCTCTCCCTTTGTCTGAACAGCTGCTCTCTCCAGCTTTCAAGTTCTTTATTGTCTTCCCCTCTCTAGTCTTGCTCTCTCTCCCAGCAGTCAGGAGCCTGGAGAAGTTTGTCCTTCTCCAAAGTCCTTGCCCTTGTGGGACTTCACCCACTCTCCCAAGACCAAAATTGCCCCGACCCTTGTGTAGCAAAGTGGGCGTTCAGCCCCTTAAGTGCTCCTACAAAGCTCTTCCCGATGGTGTCTTGTCTCTATAGTTACTCTGTTGTCAAGGCTGTGGGAGTTGGTTTTTTTTTAACCAGATCTGTGCCTCAGCCTGATTTTTTTTCTTTTTTTCTTTTTACTTTTTTTTCCCTTTTAACGTCAGGGAGGCATATGTGATCACTGTGCTTTTATGCTTGGGTGTGTCTGCGTCTGCATCCTCTCTTCTTCCCTCCTTTCCCACCCTTCCTTCTAGCAGCTTTTGAACCTGCTGCCAGCCCACAATCAGATTTGGCAGAGGGACAGGGATCTCGGGGATATTGCGTTTTTCTAAGCTTCATGAGCACACCCAGCCCTGTTGGGAAGAGAAGGTCTTTTAGTGCCCCTCTTGAGGAAGAATGAAAAAAGCCTGCATGGATCTGTGCAGAAACAAATCCCTGGGACAGCGTCCCTCTTAATTCTCTTCTCACTAAATTGTTGTATTTATTCTCCCCTCCTCTCCCCCACAGGGACGATGCGGGCTGTCCGCAGGCACGTCTTCCCAGGGGACTCAGCTGCTGGGCAGGGCATCGTCTGGGAGTGGCAGAACGACGAGGGCGGGTGGTCCCCGTACGAGATGAACGTCTGCGTGTTCCTGGAGCAGGCCCGTGCCACCAACCACCAGCGAGTGGATCTTGGGCCCTTGGGCTACAACTATGAGATTGACTTTGTGGCTCAAGTTCAGACCAACAAGACCACGAGGTTCCGCCGCAGCGTTCAGAGGCGTTTGGATGCCCCGTACCCGGTGACGACCTCCGCCACACCCCTTCACACAGGGGTGGGATGTTCTTGCCAGCAGTGCTGGCCAAACAGCGGGACTGGTCCCATCACCACACGCTACCGTCACTCCATGACAAACTTTCCCAACTCTTCCACTACTCATCAGGCTCCTGGCAGGACTGTGTCAGTAAGTTCTTCCAACGTTGGCTACGTGCCCTATAACAAACCCACTTTGACTGGAGCAAGGTCAACACCAAGACTCAGTGCACAGAACCCCTTGGTTTTGGCTCAAACTGGGAGCCTCAGTGCAGCACTGACAGCATCTAATGGAGTCAGGTACAGATCCTAATTCACCTTTAAATACCATATGTGAGTCCAAGAGATCTGCTGTGCTCGGGTCTGCATTATCCAGGAGTCTCTCTGTCCCAGAAGATTTTACAAAGGCATTCTCCCTAGGAGAAAGAAATTTGTGCCTGTGTATCCAGTACAGTGGATGAAAAGACTTCCCCTCTGCTTTCTACCTCTTTTTTTTTTCCCATTTGAAATATAGTCCCTGTCTACCAGTCTCCCTGACCACAGGGCAATTCACTCAGGTTGAAATTCTGAAGGTTTGAGAAAATTAATAGTGAGCAGTGGTGTTTTGGGTTAGGTTAAAAAGCAGCTTGGAGAGAGACTCAGTGAAGGAAAAGGGGACTTTTAAACACACTATTTAATTCAAATTAGGCAGTAGAGTAGAGCACTGCTTTGAGTCCTAAGCTCTTCCCCTTCAAGGAGGGACCACAGAACTCATTGCATGTGGCTGAGACCTCATGAACTCTCTGTCAAAATCAGCTGTCCAGGCTATTTTTCAGGCTAAATGGTGACGAAGAGCAGAGGTACCACTGAATCCATTTTCACTTTGGCTCCTCTCTGACAGGGCTGGAACCAGTGGGCATCTCTCAGCCTGGGATTTCAGGTCCCATCAGCTAGAGCTGAAGGAGGGCTGTGTTTGCACCTTACTAGTGGGGGAGGAAGAGCTTCACTTCTCTTCAGGCATTTTGGTGGCTGCCAGCTCAGTGAAAAGCAGAAGATTGTGGTCTGACAGCCCGGCTCCTCTCCATGGCATGGGCTGCTGGAGCAAGCCCCAGTTGGTTGTTCCAGTTTCAGGATCTTAACTCTTCCTGTGCTCAAGCTCTTGCTGGCAGAGGTGTGTGTGGCCTGTCTGTAGCAGTGCTGGCACCAAGTGTGACCCAGCAAGGGCTGGCTGACTGGTCCCTCTGTTTGTGAATGGCTGGAAATGGCAGAGCCTTACACTCAACTTCACTGGGAATAATCCAGCTGTTGAACCCCGGAGAAGCTGCAGGGAAACTTGCCAGAGCTGATTTACCTGTCCAAGTAGGTAAGAGATAAGAGATCTAGCAGTGTTGGAAGCACATTCTGCTAATTGCACAAGGCACAGGGGTTTGAGGTTTGTTTTGAATCTCATTTGTGTTTTAAACAAGATGGTGAATCTTGAGATGTTTTTCTTAGTATTGTATCGGGACTTTCCCTCTTCAGGGTCATCTGAGTGAAATGACTTCTCACATCCTGTTCTTCTTTCTCACGGTCTTTTTTTTGGTGCTTTTTTTCCACCTGGTGATTTTTTGTGTTGCCTTAAGCATCCACAGTGCTTCTCTGTTCCAGTTACCGAGTAGGGCTGAAAATCAGACCTCAGCACTGCCTACAAGAGCCCCCAGTAAGGCTCTTGCTGTCTCCTGAAGAAGCTGCCAAATTCCTCTTCTCACAGGAGTTGCTGGTGGGTGCGTGGGGCCACTGGGCTGCTTGAAATCCCCATCCTTTCCCAAAGGATTTGCAAAGTGACTCAGGGTGGGGAGTTTGAAAAGGAAGAGCCAAATGCTGCAGCAGTTGTTCCATAAGCCTGTCTGGAGCCCATCAGGCTCTGGGTACCTTGTGTGCTGCCTGGTGGGGGGACAGGCTGTCCTGAAAGGAGGGGAGGATGGGTAAGAGATGCTTGGAGAGGGTTGCCACGGGCTTCTGACCAGGAACTGAGCCTATGGACCAGGCAATGCTCACTGGGAGGAGAGGGATGGTCGGGGAAAGCCAGGAGGTGCCCATGGCTGGTTGAGGTCGGGCTGTTTGAACCGGTTTTGCAGCTCAGCAGTTTGTGTTGTGGAGGGGGTGAGGTGGCTGGTGTCCTGGCAATCATCCCTAGCCAAGCCAGCCTTTCTGGGGGATGCAAAGGGATCGTACAGTTAAATCTATGCAGGTGACAGCAGAGCATGCCACACAGGGCAGGTGGCAGCTCTTTGGATACCTGGGAGTGTGTGAGTGCTGTGAGACTTGTGTAAAACCCACCCCCCAGTGAGCCCCACTCCCCTGGCCATTGCTGTCTGTTCCCTTGGGATGTGATCTCCAGTCCTTTGGGATTATTTGTGCTGGGGTCATTTCTTTATCCCTGCCAGAACAACAAATGCACACAGGGGGGCAATCTCTGCCTTCCAGCAGCGTGCCATATGTGAAGGGACTTTTTCATCCCTAGCTGACAGCTCAGAATGGCTTTTCCCCATCAGTCCTGTGCTGGGATTCAGAGCCACTGGGTGGGTGTAATTGCTCCTGGTTGGAGTTACAGTCTTGGACTCATGAAACCCATGTTCCAGCAGAAAATCCTTTAATTTCTGTGAATTAGGGGAAACCTGAGTAGCAAACTCTAACAATGTGTTTCATTTAATTCCTAAGCCCCAAGCATTCCTGGGTTATTTTATCCATTAGGTTCCCTGTCTCCCCCCATCGTACATAATATGGTGGTTAGTTCCCCTTCCCTTGCAGTCAATGCCCTGCATCACCCAACAGTCTAACCATTTTGGCTAATTATCTTGTATTAATTATCCTGCCACGGGTTTCTCTCTGTGTTCTCTTAGCTGTGATGTGCAATTCCTGTCCTGGCCCATGCTCAGAGACCCGAGGGAAGGAAGCACTGGGCCATGGTGAATCCTCTGGTGTCTGCTAAAGGTTGTGTTGTGTTCACCCTACAAGCTTTAGCTCCAAAGCAGCCCTGACAGATTACTTGCTTTTACAAAACCGCTGATCTCCACAAAACTTGCAGAGGTGGCTGAGCAGCAACTGGCAGAAGGGCTCAAAAACTCATTGGGAGAGACTGAAAGGCAGTGCAGTTGTTTACACCCAGTCTCTTTCAGAAACACAACTGAAAATGGCAGCAGCTCTCTCCTGCGGGGCTGAGAAGGAGGTGCAGTTCACCCTGGAGAGCTGCTTGACTCCCTGTGTGGCTGTAACAGTTATTTCTAGCTGGCAGGCAGGCAGGGGTAGCCCCCAGAACAGGCATGCCCGGGCTGCTGTGCCACTGAGGGTGATTAAATGTATTTCCTGCTTGCTGGAGGGCAGATGCTGGTGTGAGAGCAGGCGGAGCTCAGCACTGCCAAATACACTTTAATTTCCTCCTGCTCTCAAGAGGGTCAAAGCCACTGGAAAACCCAGAGAGGAGTGCCAAGGCTTAACTATATGCTAATATTCTTGGCTGTGCTGCTAATGAATTACATGCATGTGGGCAAGTTATTTTGCTGCTTTCTTCTTTGCTTCATTCCTATCGTGGATGAAACACAGTTAATGAATCTGGCCTCTCATGGACAGCACTGGAATCTGCAAATGGAGTGTGCCATGGCAAGGGTTGTGTCCTTATCTCAGCACTGTTAACCAGGATCCCAGCCACCTCCTGGCAAATCCTTCCCACTCCACATGGGAAAGCATCAATTCCCTAGGGCAAGAGCTCCCCTGTTCCCTGCACTGTGCTGTCTAATTACAGAGTGAGGCACTCCTGAAGCACAGTAAGGAGTGCCCTACTTGTAATATGAGCAAGTAAAGCTGCAGGAAGCAATCTTCTGAGGGATATTAATTAGTGTCCCAGCCAGGCAAATCCCTACAGGAGCTCTGCGGGCTTCTCTGAGCTTATGTGGCTTTGGCTGCTGGTCTGTGTTGTGCCTAGAAATAAGGCAGCTCATGGGGGCAGGATTTTGTATAAAATCAGGGGGAACAGGGGTCTTGGCAGCTAGAAAAGGATGCTGACAGAACAGGGGTGTTCTTAAGAGAGCACTGGACCCAAATTTCCTATGGGGAACAACACACAGTCAGTGCTTTGTAGGATCAAGGAGGACCCTAACCAGGGCCTTTCCTTTTTTCTCTCCACCTTTGTATCCTTCAGCTTTGTCCATAGGCATTCCCACAGGCTCCTTTGGGTGGTGAGGAGCTCTCCTGGTGCTGGTTCCACTGTGCCCGCTGTCACTTGTCCTGCAGCCCTTTTAGCCAGCGTGGTGCTACCACCAGGTGGAGTCATTAATGTCACCCGACAGTGAGCCCTGGGAAGGGGTTTGGACCTTAAGGTGTTGTGGTAGCACTTCGTGTGAAGCAGGGCTGGACACTGCCCTGATCTGTGAGGAGAAGTGTTGGCTGTTGTCCAGAGTTCTACAAAAATGCCATGATACAGAGATCTGTGGCCTGCTGGTTTTGGCCAGGGGAGAGGAAGGAAGAAAGGGCCGTATCAGGTGGAGAGGGTGAGTTCCTACAGGCTTCCCCAGTTCTGCTCTGTTGGGGTATTGTTCGTGTGTGGCTCAGGTGATGGCTCCAACCTGGCCATCCAGTGTTTGAAGTGGCAGCAGCCCTGGATTCCAAGCTGTTGACACAGTTCCTTGCTGGACCTGTGCTTTGCTGTCTCACTGGTGTTGCAGATTCTTGAAATTCTGGAGAAGCAAGTGGGTTTGTCATGCTGAAATCTCAGTCTGCCCTGTCTGCCTCCTGAAGCAGACTGCCTGGGAATCTGTGGTGGGAAATCTTACCAGGATCTTCTTGCTGAATCTCCAAGAACATTGTCTTATTTTGCATCATTTTATTCACAATCTAGTGATCCCAGTTACACTCAGGAGCGTCCAGCACACAGAGCAGTGGGAGAGCAGGAGCTGTGGCAAACAGCAAGACAAAATAGGACCAGGAAGGAGGAACTGATACCAGGACAAATTCAGAGAATTCAGGCGTTGGCTTTCAGGTGTTGCAAGCACCTGTGAGAGCACTTGGCCAGGAGTCAAAGGCACTGCCTGGTAAGAAATCTTCATGGGTAACAGGAGCAGGTGTCTTGGCAGATCCTTCTCATCTCTCCACACTGCAGTGCTTGCTCTTGCGCTGTTGCTGCCCAGATCTCCCTCATCCAAAACATCATTTTTTCTCCTAACTGAGCTGTTTTCAATAAATGAGCAGGACCTCTTCCCAGAAGCCAGCACTGGTATGGCAGTGCTGGAATATGTTGAGCTTGTGCTGTTCCATTATTGGATGCACAATCCACGTTGCACTACAATAACAATATCCTTCCTTGCTCCCTCATCCCCTTCCTCCCCCCAAACCCCCACTTCAGACCCAGGGTAGGCTCTGAGTAACATTGCCTTACCTTTCTTGGCACAGCAGTACTTCCTCCCACACACTGTGGCTGCAGACCTGCCTGGGCAGTGTTGTGGTACCTCAGAGCAGCGTGGATTTCCCTTGATTTCATCAGCCTTTGGGCTTTCTGCAGTTGTAACAGAGCTCAGGGAGTGTGGCAGCCCGGCTCCCACGGTGCAGAGTGGATGGGTCAGCACGTCCCACAGCACTGTTAGCTGAGAGCTACTAATGAATGTGTGTATTTAGTGAAATAAGAAGTATTTGGTTTCTCCATCATCACATCAGTTGGCTCAAAGCCTCCAGCAGCCAAAGCTGAAACATTTTGCCTTTAAACCAGGAGTGCAGCTGATCAGTGACTGTTTCCTGGCTCATGGATGGTAATTTATCTGCAGTGCACTCACAGCTTCCCAAACTTGATTGCTTGCAAATGCATCAAGTGTTATCTGTTTCCCTCTGCAGATCTCAAGGGCTCTTCTCACTTCTGTTGTGGTTTAACCCAGACAATTAATCACCACACAGCCCCTCAACTCACTCCATCCTCCCCCAGGGGAATGGAGGAGAGAATTGGAAGAAAAAAAAGTAAAAATTGTGGGTTAAAATAAAGACAGTTTAACAGGACAGAGAAGGGAAGTAATAATGCTGATGATAATTAAAATGTACAAAACAAGTGATGCACTAAGCAATTGCTCATACCCACTGACCAATGCCCAGCCATTGCCAAGCAGCAGCCCCCAGTCGCTTTCTCCCCTGGTTTCGCTACTGATTATGGCATCCTGTGTTCTGGAATATTCCTTGGGTCACTTGGGGTCAGCTGTCCCAGCTGTGTCCCCTCCCAGCTTCTTGTGCCCCCCAGCCTCTTCTCACTGCTGGGGTGGGGTGAGGAGCAGAAGAGGCCTCACTTAGTGTAAACACTGCTCAGCAACAACTAAAACATCTCTGTGTTACCAGCATTATTCTCATCCTAAATCCAAAACACAGCACTGTACCAGCTACCAGGAAGGAAATTAACTCCATCCCAGCTGAAACCGGGACAACTTCATACAAGCTCCAACTCATGGATGACTTGGATTTGAGTCTCACAATTAGGAGAGTGAAGGATTTCTCTGCCATCTTTTCAGAGCATGGTTACCAGTGATCCCCTTCTCAGGGCAGCTCTGGGTTTGCTTTCTCCAGCCTCAGGTGCAATGACCCTGTGCTCCAGCCTGTTGGAAGGATTCTCTGCCCCCACCTGTTTTCTTGGCACCCCAGAAGGTTCAGCTTTGTGCTCTGTTTTATTTTAACCTTCCATGGAGAAGTGATAACACCCAAGATGCTGCTTCATCTCAGGGTATGACAGCAAAACACAAACAGTTCTGTATCAATGACAGGCTGGGGTGGAGAGGGTGCCTAGGCTCAGTGGTGTCTTCTTGGCTTCTTAGGAGGAAATGAGGGAAGGTCCAATGTCTCTGATTTTTTTGGGAGCAGTTCTCTCAAGTTCCTGGTCCTCAACTATCCTTCATGTCTGCAGATGGAGAACAAGGAGTCCTGCTCCTTGCCATCTTCTGAAGAGGAACATAAGGGCAGAAGTGAAGCAAAAGGATGAGATAAAGAAGTGGAGAAATACCTGAGAAAGAGCTGTGACGAAGAGGGTGAATCAGTAAAGAAAGAGAGTCATAAAGACATCTGATTTAGAGCTCTTTGAAATCACGGGCAAGATTTCCCCTGTGTTTGGTGGGTTTGAATTGTAGCCAGAATGGTCTGTTGCATCATTTGAAGGCATTGCAAAATTTGGGGCAGCAGAAGGGAAAGCACAGCCTTTGAAAGAGGCAGGAGGGAAACCTCTGTGATCTGGAGAGCTTTATAAGGGTCTGGGGGGTGCTGGTCTCACTTGGCCAGGCTGCCAGAGCTGCACCAAGCCCTCTGTCCTGCCCAGGGTTCTTCAGAGAGTGCAACACACGTGTGGGAACTTATTCCAAACTGTGACAGGTAGGAGAGGTGGGGTGGCAAACAGCCATGTGTCACTCAAAAATCTTTTCAGCCCTGGTGATTGTCATGGAAATGGAACAAATATTTTAGCAAGACTTAAAGGAGAGACCTCTGTGGTACCTTTTTGAGCAGGGCAGCTCTTGCATCCCAGCTGGACAGAACAAGGTTTCCCCTAAATAGTGGGTGAGATCTGGGCTCTTGACCTCCTTAGTCTCTGAATTCCTAAGCAGCTGGCCAGGTTTGTGTAATTTTGGGGAATCCTTGGAGATTGTTGTTTGAATGTATTAACTGCTGCTGGGATGCATGAGCCTCATCCATCACAGGCATGTGGGCCACCTGAGACAAAGTCCATGGGTAGCTTCTCAGTGCCAGCATTTGGATTTCAAGTGTTCCTGCTCTGCTAATGTGGATCCAGCTTCCTTTCTTCTCTAGTGACCCCCCCATCAATGTTGATGCTGCTGCTCCCCTTTCCTCCCTAACTCCTGCTGCCAGCTAATGGTATAACCTTGGCTTCCCATGTATCCCAAAACTGAAATACAGCTGCCAGCACTGCCAAAACAAGTAGGTGAGGAACCTGAAAGGCGTGTTTGGTGTCCAAATTCTCTTGATTTCCAGATGAAAATGGGGGCCAAGCTCTTCCAGGTCTCTTTCAGCCTTTCCTCCCTCATCCCCACATCCCCCTTGGATGTGTAGTGCAGGTTGGCTGCTTGCAGGAAGCTCTGTGGGGGACTGGCAAGAGCAGGGATGTATCACCAGATCAGAGCAGGGTCCAGCAGGAGGAATGGATGAGTTAGGAGAAGATGGGGCTGGAAGCAGCTACATACAGCATAGCTCTAAGGACTTTGCAGGTAAGTAAATCTAGGAGAGAGCTCTGGCAAGTACAGCTGCTGGCCCAATGGGAGAAGGGTGCCTGGGTGAGGGTCCCAGCTGGGGCTCATCTGAGCAAATAATCCCTGTTAATATATCCAGGGCCCTGGGCTTCACAGGGAGCAGTGCATTACTGAATGTCTCTGATCCTTGCTGTCTATTTTTTTTTTCTCTCCAGTACCCAGGCCCTGCCTGTCAAGATGCCCAAACCCAGCAGGGTGAGCCAGGCCCTGGCAGGTAAGAGCTCCCCTGTGCTTTATTTGCTCAATTCTTAGGATTAGGTGAATGAGAGGCTGTCTTTCTTGTAGCACACGCTTTCCATTTTTGATTTTTGGTAAGAGTTAGAATTGTTGCTGGTGTTTCAGATCCAAAGACTTTTCAGAAAAGCAAAGAGGGCAGATTTGGGGGAGAATGGGATGGACAAACCTTATTAACTGTTTTTCTCATCCTGAGTCTTTCAAAATAAGTGGGATTATTTGAGGCATGGCTATTTATCTTCTTCTGTACATGTGGATGAGCAAGTAGCAAAGGAAAGGGCATGTGAATCAAGCTCAGTGCTAGCTGCTATTTTCTGCTTTTTTGAAAGTCAAAGGAGAGGAGTGGTGTGAGATTTTTGTGTGGTTTTTAATATGATTTTTTACAATGTGGTTTTAATAAAAAAGCCCAGGTGGTCTTTAGCTTAAAGAGGGTTGTGATGCCTTGTCTTGGGAAAGGGGAGACAGAAGTTGAATCAGACATTGTCTCCCGGTGCAGCAGAACACGGGTTTGCTTGTTATCCAAACCTGTGAACACAATGCTAAATATACTGAGGAGTATGTCTGGGAGGGATGAAAGTACCAGCTTTCAATTCTCTTTTCAGAGTAGATTTGCCTGTTAAAGTTGAAATGGCATTGCCTTGAAAATGACAGTTTGTGCTGTCCACCTCCCGTGGAGGTGTTACTGTGCCAAAAGCGAGTGGCACCTTTGCTGTCTTTTGGCCCAGCCAGTACCAAACCAATGACCCTGGTGTGGTGCTACTGGGGGATTTGGGTGTTCTGCCCAGAGCAGAGATCTCTGTACTGGTACCAGCTGTGCTCTCAAACTATCATTACCTGGTAGAGGAGTGCTAAACATCTGGTATTTTCTGGAGTTTTCTCTGTTGTAAACACTACAGAATGTCTGTTAACCCTCTCCTTCCTCTGTGTCTTGTCCATGCATGGTCTCTTGAGGTTATTAGCTCCTGGGACACCAAACTTATCTCCTGAGTGAGCAGAGACAGTTACATTCTTGTTTTCAAGACGGTGGTTCCCACCTTATTCCAGAAAAAGGTGTTTGGTCTCTTCTTGAGTGCCAGGTTTTACCCTGGCTGAAAAGGGTCCCCAGGATTGATGTTTCCCTTCATCTAATGTTGTTACCATCATGAAAACTGCCTTGCACATGTCTGTAGCCAAACTGGCACTGCATGAAGACTAACACAGGTGTCCTCTGACAGCATGCAGCCCATCTGTCTCCTCCTTAGCAAATCACTGTGGAAACAAGATGTAAAGTCAAGCTCAGGCCTTGTCAAGGTGGGTTACCTGTGCAGAACTCCCCTTGCTTATAACAGCTCTGCCTTTCATGTCCTGACTGTTAGCACTGACTATGGAATTAGGTACTTCATTACATAAAGGTAAATAAAGCACAGAGCTGAAGAGCCCTGATGAATCCATGCTGTGTTAATGTTATCTGTGATTCTCAGTGTAAGGAGGTGAATATGTGCAGTCAGTTTATGCCTTGTGGTGCCATGTTTAGACAGAAAAGGCTGTAGAAAATCCCAATAGAATAAGCCATTTGCCACCACTTAATACAATAAAATGGTTAAATTTGTAATTGATACCTCTGTTGTTGCAGTCTGGGGGTGTAAAAGAAGAGATAATTACTCATTTTAATACTCTTCACCTCTCCCTGAGGCAGCCAGCTTAAGGCACATGGGGATGTAGGGAAGGGCAGAAGCAGCTCCATGGGGCCAGGGTCTCCTTCAGATGCAGGTCTTCACACAACACAGCTTTGGGTGCTGTGCTGCCTTCTGCCAAGTGTCCCACACCTCAGAGGTGCAAGGGAGGAGGGAAATCTGAATTTGAGTCCTCAAAGTCACATAAAAGCAGAGAAAAGATTAATACAAGTTAATTAGAGAGCTGAAGGAAAATAAATCTCTGGGGATATTTCTGATGAAAAGCAAGCAATGGAGTTCTGGTAAAAAGGAAAAGTTTTGCTGAAATATTAATTGGCTGGGTCTTTAGGAGGCACCTTCTTCCCCTCTATGTTCTGCTCTCTGTTTTTAGAACCTCTTCTGGGAAGTGGTATTTAGTTCATAATTAAAATCCTGCTGATGGTATGCAAGTTACTCATGACTCAGGTTGTTCTCTAACACAGGCTGTGCTCCTTTTGTTCCTCCAGTCCCCACTGCATGACTGCTTCCTACAACATCAGTGGAGAAGGCTGGGGGGACAATGTTGTGAGGGAGAGAGAAGTCTCAGATGTAAGTGAAGGAGGCTTTAATTTGGGAAATATGTCTTGGTATCCATCCCCTGGCATCTCAGCAGCTTTGGCTCTGGTTTGAAGCTGGACAGATGCAACCTCTGAATCTCATGGCTGATATTGAGAAATGCTGCAGGTGCATCTCTTGGATGCAGAGAGAACTTCAGGTGGCCAAACAGGAGATGAGGAATCCTGTGAGTCTGAATTGGAAGCTGGGTTTTGTTTGTGTGATGGGTGCTTGGGGATTTGAGCGAGGGATTTGTAACACTGTCTATCCCACATCCTCTGAAAGCACCTCTTGGGATCCCAGAAATCATGAAGCTGATTTTTAAAACCATATTTTGTGCAAAAAAAAAATTACAATTTTCCCCTTGCTTTCTGCTATTTTAATACTTCAAAGTGCATGTGGAAACTTGTCTTTTAAGCTTTTTCCCTTAAGTATTTGATCAGTACAGTGAAATGCCAAACAGGTCTAAGCAAACTGTTTAACCACAGTGTTGGTGTTTAAGGATCAGCTGGACTGACATTTCCTGGGAATAATGGAATTTAGCTGGTGTGCCTTGGGGCTGAGGGGTGGCAAGGTGCTCATATAAAAGCCCTTCTAATACTATGTTTAAGATGAAGTCTGAAAAGGAGCTTTTTGTTAAATAAAACTGGCTGTTTCTTGTTTGCATGATTCCTGGAGCTGAGGCATTTGGGGATGTACTAACCATACTGATTTTGCTGGTGGATATGATTATACAAATTAGCAATGCTTTTCTGAGATCTCACATTATCTGAAGGTAAGCTCTGCCCTGTACCAGTCTGAGGCCTGTGCAAATCCAGGTCAGTGACCAGAGGGGTGTGTCAGGCTGGGTGTGAGTGACTTTGTGGCCAACAGTCATTACATAATGTCAGGGTGTTTTTCCTGTGCCCAGCTTCTGCACAGGATATTACAAAAAAAAAAGTATTTACACAGCAGGCTGAAAAAAGTTGGTGGATGTTGTCATAGCTCCAGTGAAAATAATTTTACCCCAAGGAACCACTAATGTATCTCTGGCCAAGTAAGAGGCTTTGAGCAAGAGAAAAAAAGCAGTTCTGCATGTAGTTATTGCACACACAGAATCAGATCAGATCCCAAAGGATTCTTTGCAAGGCTTTCTGTCTCCCTCCTGCAGTCCTTGAGCCCAATGGAAAGTGTGAACATATAAAATAATAATTTTCAAGCTCCTGGACTAGCTAGTGTGCAGCAGGACATGTCCAAAGCAGTCTTGGTCTGGGCAAACTTGTCATGTTGCAACTTGTATTCAGATGAGAATTTATCCAGGTCCAGCTACACTTGCTCCTGGCAAGACTCCACAGATACTTGGAGCAGGTTCTGACTTGAAATTGTACCTGCATCAACTGTGAGAATTGGAGACTCAATCTGCAGATGTGATGTGTGTCTGTATTGTTTTGGCACCTTGTAGGAAAACACACTCCCACCTAAGGCCTGGGTCAAGGATGTCCCTTCCTGGGGACTTCAGTCGCCAAACTTGTGGGAGGATTGTTAACGCTGAGATTTCCAGTATTTTATTTTTACTTTAATAGCAGCATTGCTACTGGGGGTTGACGTGAGGCAGCAGAGCAGTGTAACACTAGAACTTTTTTGAATGCTCTCTTGACTTGAATCTGCAGAAGATGATTCATTGCATGTAGCTCCTAAGGCAGCAGAAGGTTAAAATTGGCTAAGAAAAGGTAATTTCCCACTTAAACATTTTCTTGACCAGTTTAAGATAGGAGAACATTGAGCTGGGGTAATTCTTCTGGTCCCACATTTGCCCTGTGCTTGTATGTCTGTGTGGAGTTGTAGATGGGTATGCAGTTCAAAAAAACCCAAAGTCTGTGAAACAAATGGTGGGGTTTTGATTGTTTTGTTGTTGTTTTGTGGTGATTCATGATGCTGGCAGGCAGTTTTGGACATGTTATTCCAGGTACAAGGGAGCTGTGTTATAGAATAGCTGACCTCACCTGAGGGTCTGTGGCTCCTGCTTTTTGCTTGGTGTGAATTTTGTTGCCCTCTGCCATTGAGAGTCTGAAGCCAGTTGTTCAGCCTGTGCTTCTGCTTTCTCTTTTTTTTCTGGGCTCTGCCTGCTAATGTTAGCAAGACAGTATTGATCTCTTCAGAAGAACACATTAATTTTGCATTTGCCTATCAGACAGCTGTGCGTGGGTGGTGATAATCCCTGTTAGTCTTTGGACTCACTTTTCAAATGTCAGTCTGTGCCATCATTGCTATTGCACTGCTTAGAAACAGCTTTTTTAGAGACAACTTTCCTGTTCCTTTTCTGCACCAGTTCTAGGAATAGTATTGTGCAGCCTCGGTGGGGTCAGACTGAGATGATTTCCCCAGCTGTGGTGGGAGATCTTCCCTGTCTCTCAGGAATGTTGTTCCTCCAGCCTCTCTAGTCAGTGTTGCTGCTGCTTTTCTTGGAAAGCTCCCTGGGAGTAGTGGACTTCTGGCTTTGATGAGCTGGGAGCTTGCAATAGGCTTGTGGCCTTTATTTAGGACTTAAATGGAGTTATTTTGGTGGTGAAATTTCTAGATCTGGTGAGCTCTCCTTGGTTGTGCCTGTTGCTTCCAGTAGGGCAAGGGGTACTAACCCAGTCTTTGTATGCTTTGGAGGTTCTCCTCTGGCTCTGCACTCCTGGGAACTGGGAGAGCTGTAGATCTCAGATCTAGATCCCTTTTGAGGGTGATCCATTGCTGCCTGGTTACCTATTTCCATTTGGAAGTTCATTTCACCATCCATTGGGAAGCCTGTTCTTGTGGTTAGCCCAGCTCTTCTGAAAGTTCTTGGGTAACCCTGGGGAAACTCCTTCCTCTGTCCCACTCCCTCTCTGGTGAAACCACTTCTTGTGTGTCTTTTGGCCCTTAGATGGGAAAGTTTTAGTAAAAACATTCAACTTTGGCTGTCAAGAAAGGAGTTGAACAGCTTCTGGAATATTTGTGCTCAGACCTTAGGAAGAGGAGGTACAAACTGGTCAGCACTGTGTAGGAGTAGTTCTGCTTGTGGGGCACTGACACAGGCATTGCACAGGGGATTTGTAGTCACAGGACACATGCTGTAGACTGGTTGCATATTTGAGGCAGAAAATAGTTTTACCATTTGTACACAAAGCTGATGCTTCCCATCATAACTCGTTTTTTCAGTCATGTGTGGGCAAGGTGCCTCATTTTTGTCCTGAACAAATGTGCTCTAGGATCTTCCTTTCTCCATATGACTGAATAGAGGCTTGGAAATCTCAGCTTTGGCCATGCATAACTGAGCAGGAATGTCTGTAGCATTAGGATGTGGTTTGCATGGTCTGCCCTCAGAGGGGATTTCTGGGGAAATGCTGGCTTTTAGCTTTTCTGCTGTTGGTTTGCAGCTGTAAGCATTTTTTCTTATTTCTGGGGCTGACTGTTGCAGGTGGGAAGTTGCTCTTGGGAAAGTAAAAGCAGGTGTTCTCTTGCATGTAAGTGTGAGAGCAGTATGATACTTTGGAAATGTTATGATTTGTACCCAGCCTGGATTTCACAGGCAAACATCATCTTGGATCAGCATGATCAGTCCTGTAGCTTCTTTGTGCCGATTTTACCTTCAGGGAATGGCTGTCCTTTTTAATGATTCATTAGTTTTATCAAACTGCATCCCATAGATCCAGCTGGCTGGGACTGGGGAGGATGAGCATTGCATTGCTGCTGGGAGTGAGGGAAAAGCAGAGCACCAGGGAGGAGAGGGCGTGGGGTGAGTGGGGGGCTGTGTGGGGCAGCTCTGCCCTGGTGTTTGAAGGCAGCTCAGCTGCACTCTGGGGATTGGTTCAGTGTGACACTGTTGAAAAGAGTGGTTTTAGGGGGAAGCAGCTGAGCAGGACCTTTAGGGGTTATGGCTGATGCCTTTCATCCTTCAGGACTGCTCCCAAAGCTCTGGTCAGCAGGAGAACTCTGCACCGCAGCAGACTCAGTGCCTGAGGAGCCCTGAAGCCCAAAGAGGGAGATCCTCTTTCCACACCAGCACAGAGGGTCACAGACATGACATGTGCCCACACTTCCCTCCTTTAATTTGCTGCCTGGGCTCCTCCCTCTGACAACTTCCAGATCCTCTACCTCGAACCCTGTTACTTCCTGGGCATTTTATGCCCTCAGAACTAAGGGCTTGGGTTTTATTTCACTTTCTTTTATTTTTATTTTCTTTGAAAGGTTGAAGGTTTTTTTTTAATGAATGTGTTTCCCCATTGTTTCCTTCCTGCATGTTGACCTCGTACCCACTGTAGGCATGACAGCTATTCTGATGTCAGCCGCCGGACTGCCCGTGCACCTCACCCGTGTGCCGCAAGCTGCCAGCACCCATAAGGCCACTAAAAAACACAGCTCAGTTAAGGAGGGGAGGAAAGTGTCCAAGAAAGGTAGTTCCTGCTCAAACTCTGATATTTGCTTCCATCTCCTTCTCTTTATCTCTCTGCCCTCCTCTTTCCCTGTTGTCTCTCCCCCCCACCCTCGTGGCTCTTCTGGTTTGACTGTCGATGTTCATCCCAGCGAGGGGAGAAGCAGGACGTGTCTCCCCTGACCTGCAGCATCTCTGACAGGCTCTAAAATGGTAAAGTAGGTGTGGTCCTGTGGTAGATCAGCTTGTTTCCACACAAAATTAAAGCTGGAACAGATCTATTCTCTGCATGTCAGACTCCACCAGCCTCCCCTGTGATCCTTCTACACCCTCTTGGGGAGTGTCCACATTCCAGGACCTTCTGAGTTGTTGGTGGGATGAGTCTGAGAGCTGAGAGACCATTAAGAAGAACATCAAATCCATATGTGCTCTGCAGAGATTTGCTTGTGAGCCATGCTTGTCGTGATTGAGTCATGGGATGACAAGAATCTCCCAGACAAGCAGGCTCCTGAGTCATGTAGGGCTTTCTAGGTCAAATTGCAGAGGATTTGTTCTCTCCACCTCACTCTGGGGTGGAACGAGTGGAGTGGAGAGTCCACCACTCTCAGGTGGACGTGCACTTGCAGGAAAGGATGGATTACCTCAGCTCTCTTGCTGAGCAGAGCCCCCTCCAGGGTAGGGCTTTTGTTTCTCCTCTTCATAGCTGACTGGTACCTCTCACCTTCACAGAGCCTGTGGCTCCCAGCTGAGAGCCTGGATCCCATCCATGTGTAGCAGCCCTGGGACTCTGCAGGGGTAGGTGTGAATCCAGCACGGTGTAGCTGTGGAGGTTGTTTGCCAACCCTGGCACAGGGGTGTCAACCACCACCAAACCTACAGCATGTCCCCCTTTGGATAAGCCAAGTGGGGAGAGTGGAGACTCTCAACACAGAGATCTCTACATTTAAGAAAGGGAAGAGCCTAAAGGTGGGGAGGAAGAGGCACCTGCCTGTCTAGGGAGTTTTTTTGTACCTTTTTCTCTCTTTGGAGTCCATGAGGTCCAAAGCTGTCTGAAGAAGGCAGGAAGGAAAATAGAAATTAAATGAGGAGGGAGGTATTTTATGGAAATGCACTATGGAGAGAGCTGTGAGAAGGAGTGAGAGAGCAAATGTGGAGTAGGATGTGTGATCGAGGGGGAGGAGAAAGCAGGGGCGGCAGGAGAAGCAGCAAAGAACAGGAGGAGCAAAGGAAAATGGAGGTGAAGAAGAGCTGAGCAGAGGTGGGTGGCAGAGAGGCTGGATGAGGATCCTGCTCCTGGAGCCAGCTGGCAGTGTGGTGCGGTTGTGTGGCTCCTGGTGCTTCACTCCTGGCACAGGCAGCAAACAAGGGCAGGAATGAGGGCTGGGTGGTGGGGATGCCCTGGAAACAGTGCCAGAAGGGAGCTGTGGTGTGGCCAGGCCCTCCTACAGAGCCACTGGCTTGCCGTGCTTGCTGGAGGAGCCCAAAACAAGGGCCAGGCCTGCACTGATGTTGGTCACCTGCTGCCGCTTAGTACATGGAACAGCATTAAGCTTAGTGACATGGAACAGCTGTTACTTAGGTCACAGGCTGGCCACAGACACAGCCTGGCTGGCTCTGCCTTCTCCTCTGTAGGGTCTGTTGGTCCAGGTGCTGCTCTGCTCTCAGCATCCAGCCCTCCCTGGCACCGTGCAAACAGCCAGGATGCTGCAAGGGTGGGATGTTAACAGGAGAATGTGTCTTGTGACTTCTGAGCGGGGTGGGGAGAGCAGCAGTGCAGGGCATGGAAAGGGGAGTGGGAAGGATGGGACACGGGATGGGAGGTGAGAGCGGCACACACCGCATTGGGTGTTCCTGTGGCTGTAGCTGTGCACTCCATCAGCATCACTTCTTGCAGCTCCTCAGCGCTGGCTCAGCCCCAGGGCACGCTGTCACCTCCCTGCCAGCTCTGCAATGCCACCTGCTGGGGCTGGGCTGCTCCGGAGGAGCAGAGAGGCAACACAGCAGGAGGGATGGAATGGGAAAGAGACATCAGGCATCTCCTTCTCCCATCCAGCGTGACAGGATTTGTCCCAGCTCTCCCCATCCTGCCCATGATATGCTGCAGAGCAGACTTGCAGGTCAGCCCTTTCCCACACTGACCCATGAGAAGGGGAAACTTCGTGTGGTTTACATTGTTAAAATTTCCCCTCTTATTTTTAAAAGCAGGATTCTTGCTGGGATACCAGTCCTGTGGAGTGCCTCACTCCTGGGATGCAGAATGTGTTGTGTTCAGTTCCTTCTAGGAGCAAGCTGTGTTTGCACAACACCCCTCAGGGCTTAAGAACATTGTTCTGCAGTGCAGGTACTGAGCCTGACTTTTGGCCAGACTGTTCTCCTTCCCTTCACAGACCCTGATGCTGCCAACAGACAGAGATGGGCTCGTTTTGTGCCCTGCACTTCTGCACCACGTGTTCTTTACCCCATCCCTTTAGGATTTTCCATCATGAAGAGCTCTGCATCCAGGACTAGATGCAGCATTTCACTGAGCACAACCAGCTGGTGGTGGATGCAGTGTGCCCCTTCTGAGCCCCTTCTCCCTCCCTCCTGCTGCTGCCAACCCTGGTCCCACACGGGGTGAGGCAGTGCTGGTGGAATTACGGCTGGCTCTGTGAATAGCTGGGGTGTGTTAAATAGATGCACTAATTAGTCAGAACTCATTAGCATTGTTGCTGCTCTGGCAGGGATGTCTCTGGCACAGCCAGGTGCTGCAGGGCTTGGGGAAGCCGTAGTCTCTGTGCTCTCCATGCTGGCACAGGGCCTGGCAGCCTCTGCCATCCCCATGGATTGGTGCTGCCTCGGGATGCTGCAGCCACTGTCCCAGCATCGCTGGCTGGGACCTGACTGCTCTCTGGGAGGCAGGAGGGAAAGTGGCTTGTCATGCTGTCTTAGTTTAGGGCATGCTCTCCCCAAGTGCTGCTTGTGCGTAGAGCTGGCCACCACAGGGCTCCCCAGCCTTTCCAAGGAGCTCCAGGGACTGCTTGGGTCTGCTGTGTCAGGAGGTTTCCCTGCACATCCATCCTCTCTGGGATGAGCACTCACTGCAGGCGCTGCTGTGAGGAAGGAGAGGAGCACACTCATCCTTCCTTGCCATGCACCTGCAGCTGGATGTACAGACTGTGCCAGTGCCTATGGGATGGGTGGGACTGGGGAGCCCCTCAGGGTTGGGAGATCTTGTTGTTCCTGTGGGGAAACATATGCTGAAGGAGACAGGCTGCAGAAACAGGGATGCTCTGACCAGAGCAGCCTGGTCACTGGATTATCCTGCTGAAATGCTGAATATGGAGAAATCTATAGATTTGCAAGTCTAGGGAGCAGAGGTGATGGGAGCTGTGTGACTGTCCATGACAATAACTAGGAACAACCAGTGTCTGGCCTGCAGAGGGTATCAAAAAAAGTCTGCTGGAAACCATATGGTTCTTTCTGGGCTACAGAAGGAGACATTACTGGTGCAAGCATTTGGTTGCCGTGGAAGGATTCAAAACACATCTGTTAAATGTTGCCCATGGAAAGCCCTTGCTGCAGCAGCAGCTTATTATCTACAGGGAGGAAGGGGAAGCATTAAAAACAATTTGATACTCCTCTCTTTGTAAATGAAAGAATAGTAAACATTGTTTGGCATCCTGGATAAATCTGTAGCACAGCACTGGGCCAGCTGGTGATAAACAGCACCGGTCGATTCTTCCAGTCCATTTTCAATCTACTATTGAATCCAGAAAACTGGGGGTTAAGCAGGCTTTGATGATCCCAGGGGATGGCTAGAACAAAGATTTGGAGGCAAACACTTTTATGGAGTAAACAGCCCTGTAAGGAAGTGATTCACATGCTGGAGCATACGTGGCTCGTGCCATGGTCCCAGCTGCCTCCTGGGTCCCCCTGTGCTGCTGGGTTGTGACCAGCCAGATGTGCTGGTCTGCCCAAGGAAGGCCATGTGAGCTTTGTTGCCCTTGTTGAAAAAGAGCTCTCAGCATCAAAAGGCTTCTTTGGGACTTGGCTTTAAAATCCTTGCAGCTGGGGATGGATTTTTCTAAAGTTTCAGGGCTGCCTGGCCCTTTCTCTCTCCAGGCAGCTTTGGTGCTCTAAATTCATTAGAGCATTGTCAGAGCAGAGTGACAGGGACAGAGTGCAGATGGCACCGTGCAAATCCATGAGGCATGGGTTTCCTCAAGTTAGCTGAGGGCTGCATCACCTTCTGCCTCTTTGGTTCCCCAAGCTCCATCCTAATGCCAGCTGGTGAAGTAGTGTAATGCCCAAAATCCCAAGGACTTTCCTGTAGTGCTGTTACCCAGCTCTGCACCAGAATTTTTGTCTCCTTTCATTGAGTTCATTTGAGTGAGCCTGGCCAGTTCTTGGGTGAGTTAGCTCTTTGTTCCTTGGAGCTGCTCCAGAGAAGAAAAGTCACAAGGGATTCTGTGGAAGGAGCATCCCCTACAACCCTGAATGAACTGAACTTCTCTAAAGCTGCTTGGATCTGCTGTGCAGGTGGGAGCAGGTGAGCTGGGGCTTTCTGCCAAGTGCTGGGCAGGTGTTGCTGCTGGTGTAACACACCCCCCCGCTCCCTTCCCTCGCTGTCTTCACCTTGGCTGTGCATCCTTTTGGCTTTGCTTCCTCCAGCCCAAAGCCAGAGGAGACAAGAAGGTCACTTCAGAAAGAGCCACCTGGAAAGTGCAGGTTGGGTAGAGAAGACTTGGTGGTCTGTCTGTCAGGCAGCACAGGGATGAGAACACAGTGATCATCATGGAGGAGGATGGAGTTAGGGGGATAGTAGCTAGTCCTGTTCACAGCATTCTTCTTAAAACCTGTGAAGCAGAAGAAGCTGAAGCCTCCATCTCCTGTAGGGCCATGAAGGTTTCCAGAGGCTGATTCCAGCTGCCACACGTGTGCCACCCTGTGTTTGCCAGCCTGGAGTACGGACCTCACACAACACTCGGCCAGAGGGTTTCAGGCACAGCAAGCTGGGACAGCTCAGACTGATCACATCCCCTTCAGACTCATTCCTAACTCCTGATCCCCTGCATGCAAGCAAAGTCCCAGCAGAGAATTCTTGCAACTGTTTCTGTTCTTAGGAAAAGAACACAAGGAGCTACATTCCCTGTGAGATCTGGTGTTGAGGCCTTGAAAAGCAGCTCCTGGCACTCCTGAGCCCTTGGCCTCAGAAGTGGAAGCCTGAGGCTTGCCCAGGCTCCTCCCTGTTTCCTGCTCTTGGGACAGTTCTTGGAAATGATTTTCTAGGGGATTTTGGCCCCTGAAGAGGAAAACACCTGCTTCTGTGTTGTTCTTTGGCTTAGTGCTTAATCCTGTTGCCACCTATCTGGCCTGGGATCTCCAGAGATTGATCCTCACAGCCCTGCTCTGCCTGACATGTCAGGCATCCCTCCTGCCGCGCTCTGGCGCTTGGAGTGAACATCCCTTCACCTCCTGGGCTCCTCTTCTTGCTCTGTGTGCTCAGCCACCCCTTCCTTCTGCTACTGCTGACAGAAATCATGGGTTTCAGGATGGCCAGGAATCCCCTTCTGAGAATAACTCATCTTAATGACTGTGTTTTCATTTAGCAGAGTCCAGCCTTCAGTTCCTCAGTCTTCTTAGCTAAAAGATGTTTGTGCTCTGCCTTTCTCTCTTCCATGGTGCTCTAGGGAATGAGGGACTTGTACCTGGTGGAGGATCTGTGCCATCCAGGCCTTTGCCTGTTCAGCACCACTTGTGTCTTGTGAGCAGTCCTTCCCTTCTGCTTCATTTTGTCTCTCCATGAAAAGTGGTTATCCAGAAAATAGCACCCCCTCCTTCCTGCTTGTACAGACATGGTTCTTTGGACTGGAATAGTAGCTGCACTGGCTGTCTCTTGATGTGCAGCTTTTTGAACCACAGAGCCAATCCTTATGAACCCTCTGTCTTCCCTGAAAGGCCCAGAGTGGATGGGGAGAGCTGAAGATGGGTCATGCAGGTATGGCTGCAGTTCTGATCTCTGGCTGATCCACATGATGATGCTCTGTCCTCCTGGGAGCATGGAGTTGGGAGCAGCAGTTCTGTCCATGCTAAAGCATCCACCTGGACAGGAGGGAGATTGGAGAAGGAAGAGCTACACCTTGACCAACCTGTTTGTCACAGCACTGTTTTCTCCTGATGTCTCCCAGAAGGGTATTCAAGAAGAAAGGACGAGGTTCCCCCAAGCCAGGTGTCTGATCTCTCTTTTGCCTCCTGCCAGGTGCAGTTGTAACATCACTTGTGCAAATGTTTCCTTTCCCAGGCTGGTGGAAAAGCCTGGCAGCTTCTGTGGCAGACCTGATGACTGCTAAGGAGCTCCTCTCATCTCACCCAGGGCCAGGTGCCTTGCAGAGGCATGGAGTTGCTTCCTGGCTTAAGCCAAGCCTTACTAGGCAGCTCCAGGATGATGGGCTGTGAGTTGAGCTGACAGTGGATGCACTCAGTGGTAATTTGCTCTTGGTGTTGTGTGATGTTTTTTGCTTGATCCCATAATGCCTCCAGGGACCAGGCTGCTGGGGCTGCTGGGCTGCTCAGGTGTCTGTGCCCGGGTGGATGGGACCAGGGATAATATTTGGGAAGATGCAAAGATACTGTGTCACGCTGCAGATAGGGTTCATGTTAAAAGCTGGTTTATTTTGTACACCTGGTGACTTGCACCGTGTCTTCCAGGTATGAGTGTGTGGAAGCTCAGGACAAAGGTCACTGTTTCATGTTAAGGATGTGGAGCTCATTTGCTGTATTCAAAACGGAACCTGGAGCTCAGTGTGTTGCTGGGTTTTCTTCACCCAGCTGGGGTGGTGTGGGAATGCCTTTTTATCTCCTCTGACAACACAGGCTGTGTGATCCTCTATCCCATCAAGACTGTTGAGTTTGATCCCAGTTGGCTCTGGTGTGCACAGACAGTCGGGCTGGGATGTGCCTGGTGTCACTTGGGGTGTGTGGGGAGAACTGGAGCACACCAGCTACAGACAGAGCTGTGGCACTCACAGCCCTAGTGGGAACCGTGGCTGAAAGCAAAGCCTTTGCTGGGCTTGTAGGGATCTGTTCAAGTGTTCTCTTCTCCCCCTCTAAGCCTGACCTTTCTCCTTGGCATCCTGGCCAGTGACCTGCTTGTCTCCCTTCTCTCTAGCTCACCCCACACGTGCCCATCGTACCACACAGTGTCTGACTTCTCTGTCTCTTCTCTCCTTGTGCAGCCACACCAACAGAGCCAGATTCAGTGGTGAAGAAGTACCTAGAAGAGCTGAAGAGTGCTCCTGCTGATGAGGTAAGAGGACAGTGAATTAACTCCAGCTTGCCCAGTTCACTGGGGTGCCAAGGAAACCACAGCAGTGCCCAAGGGCCATCCTTCCTTGGGTGTCTGGTGTGGTACATGGTGCTGCTTGCAGTGGCATTGTTGATGTGAGGTGGAGAGTCCTCAGCACTGCCTGAAGTTCTCATGTGACAACAGGTGACTTGTCCTCATCAGAGGGCAGTGATGAAGGCACAGTGTGGATTGAATAGCTCATCCTGGCAGTGCCTCCCCATTTCTTTTGGAGGAAGGAGTTTGGTTTTGGTCTCAGTGCTGAGAGGTCAAAACTGGAGATCAAACACTGCACTGGAACTCCTTTGCAGAGAAGCAGGATGTAAGCATGCTGTTCTCTCTGACTGATGACAGCTCTCCACCTCCTGGACAACACAGGAAGTGGAGTGGAGCATAACCAGCCAGATTAGGAAACTGGTCTCTGTGTCCTTAAATCTCAATTAAAGCTGAAGGCAAATGTTCCTGAAGCATCTCCTTGATGGCTTCCTTGGTGTGTCAGTCCTCAGGAACAGCCTGTGCTCACACCACACGATGGTTTCTCCTCTAGGACTGCATGATCTGCATGGAGAAGCTGTCCTCCCCCTCGGGCTACAGCGACTCGTGCCAGTCCAGCACCATCAGGCCAGAGGCCGTCGGTCGCCTGAGGAACTGCCAGCACTCCTTCCACATGCTCTGCATGCTGGCCATGTACTCCAACGGGAACAAGGTACTGAGCTGGCCCATCCTCACCAGACCCCTGTGTGTAGGTGGCTGGGCTGTGGAGCTCTGATGTGGCTTCTCTCCCGTGGCAGGATGGCAGTTTGCAGTGTCCCTCCTGTAAAACCATCTACGGAGAGAAAACCGGCACCCAGCCCAAAGGGAAGATGGAGATCTCCACTTTCCCCCAGTCCCTCCCAGGACACAAGGACTGTGGGACGATCAGGATTGTGTATCACATCAGCAGGGGCATCCAGGTGAGTGCCCAGCATGCTGCCAGACAGCACAGGCTGGGAGAGCCTCCCAGAAAATTCCTGGAATTCAGTGTAGCGCCTTCTGGCAGCTCTTTGCTGAGCAGCCTGTGGTGCCTGGAGCCAGAAGCTGCTCTGGCTGTTCTTCAACGTGTGAGGGTCTCTTCCATCAGAGATATTTTCCTGAGCAGCTCCAGCTGTTCACCTGCAGTAAAGTCTGATGTCTGCCTGAAACAAGGAGGAGACTGCCCATGATGACAAAGTGGGAAACATCCCACAGTGTGGCTTCACAGCCAACGTTAGTTTCAGTGGTGGGAGTGAACTTTCCAAAGGTTTGAGCTGTGTGCCCTTTTTCAGGTGTTATCAGACCACATGGAAAAAGCTGTTTTGTGGTTTGGGGCTGTCTCCCACCAGAATTTAGGCAGAGTATCCTGGCATGAGATTGCATTTGGAGGATCTGTAATACACACATAAGAACAAGTCAGACACCTTGTTCTCACCAGCAATACCTTTCTGCCTCTCCATGGAAGAGCAGGTTTGGGATGGGCCTATGTCAGATCCTGCTGCTGAGGGATTGTCCAATTCATATGACAAATCTGTCTCATCTCTTGCAGGGCCCGGAGCACCCCAACCCTGGGATGCCATACACAGCCAGAGGCTTTCCTCGCTATTGTTACCTGCCAGACAATGAGAAGGGCAGAAAGGTGAGGTATCACACCCTCATTAACATCACCCTTCTTAACTTGTCAAGCTCCTGTTGAGCTGCATGCATGGCAGTCTCCTAGCTGCTGCTCCTAGCTTTGTTTTTCCTTCTCCCCTCTAGGTCCTGGAGCTCCTGAAGGTGGCCTGGAAGAGACGCCTGATTTTCACAGTGGGCACCTCCAACACCACAGGCGAGAGCAACACAGTGGTGTGGAACGAGATCCACCACAAGACTGAGATGGACTCAAACCTGAGTGGCCATGGCTACCCTGACCCCAACTACCTGGACAATGTGCTGGCAGAGCTGGCTGCTCAGGGTGTCACCGAGGACTGCCTGGGCCAGTGAGCCTCAGGGGCCACCTAGTGCACTTATTCCTGATGCCTTAAGTTGCCATTTCTGACCACCCGTCACACTGAGCAATAACAGTTCCGTGGGAGCCCTGCCCGCTCTTCACATTTTTATGGGGGGGTGGGGGGGAGGGAAGGATATTTTTGTAGAAGCTGTGCTTGTGTCTCTGGGTGGGATTGGTGGCTGCAGCCAGGAGCAGCTGGGATGGGACTGAGGTGACAGATGTCCTGGGGAAGGCAGGACCTTCCTTTGGTAATGCCTGAGGACAGGATGGGAGAGGAGTGCCTTGCTTCTAATAAACCACGTGGAAGTCAAGCAGGGTCCTCCTTTTGGGACACATCAGCTCCCTGTCTGAGGCACTTCTTGCCTCCCTCCTGCCGTGTATCTCTGCTCGGTTCAAATAAACTCTTCATTCTCACAGCAAGACCCTGCTCTGCCTTCCTGCTGCCTTGGGGCTTGGGGTGGCTCTCTGGGGAACCAGCCTGCTCTGTGGAGCCACAAACAATCCAGCCAGCCAGCAGGGAGGAGGGGGAGCTCAGCTCTGCTGCAGGAGCACACATCTCAGTGGTCCCAGGGGTCATGGTTCCAGTCTGTCAGTGCTTTGGCCACTGGAGTTTGATGGTCTGTGGCCATGGTGCCAGCAGAGGTGACTTACCAGTGTCCACCCTGTGGGAAACTGCATCCACCTGCTCTTGGCTGTGGGCTGCCAGCCCCACTCCTCCTATCCTAAAGATGAGAGGCAGAACCTGTCCCTGTCTCCTCTTCTCTCAGGTGAAATGGCAGCAATTCAGTGAAGCCTGTGCAGGGAGGAGCTGCTGTGCTTTGTGCTGCTGCTGCTGCTGCAGGGCTGCTGGTGCCACCAGCTGGTGACAGTCACCTCCCAGCAGCAGTGGAGGCCAGCCCAGCTGCTAGCAGCGATGCTCTGGCTGGAAGCCTGTTCCTGCTGCAGGTGCTGGCACCTTGCAAATGGGATATTGTCCCGGTGGCCTTGCTGTACATTGTCCCCAGGCTGCTTGTCACATGGGAGCTGTTATCTTTGAAGAGCTCTTCCCCTCCCTGTAGCCACCACATCCAGCTGCACATTAAATCCATCCAATCCATTCCTTTGGCACTGGTGCCATCTGCCATTGCACCTCCTTCCTGAGAAATCTGGGATGGGGCTGAGCTTTGTGGCATCGCTACTTCGACCTCCTCCTGGACCATCTGAGGGGCACTTTGCTTCCCGTCATGCCAATATAAAAACTAAAGGTTTTTCTGAGCCATTGAGGGGTGGATCTTTCCCTGGTGTGTGTCTGCAGGCTCTGAGGGGAACCCTGTCAAACATCCAGTGAACTCTGGGCATGCTGCAGGAATGGCAGCTCCTTGGGAGCTGCAGTGACGTGTCTGTGCTGCTAATCTCTGCACAAACGGGCTCTGTCTGCTGCTCTCCCACCCTGGTTGCAAAAGGGAGAGGTCTTGAGTTCAAACCTCAGCTTTGTGTCCCTGGATCATGTTATCCCAGCAATCAAAGCAGTGAATTGAAGCAAAAATTGAAGCAGCCCTGCACACAGCAAGAATTTCCTGCTGAGCCTGGCCCAAGGCATCTCCAGCAGCTGCTGCTGGGTGTGAATCAGCTGGAGCCTCCCTGCATCTGGGCTGGTCCAGGGCAGGGGCACTGGGCTGTGGTGAGCCAGCCAAGCTCAGCAGCTCATCCCTGACTGCGCAGTTTTTGGGCATGAGGCATCTCCTGAAATCCTTGCCCTCTCTGTGCTGGACCCAAGGTGGCCTAGTCCCTGTGGCAGGGGGATCCAAGGGGTGGAAAGGAGCAGAGCCAGGTGCTCAGACACGGTGCTATAGGGATTTTCACCCTTTGAAAGGTGGGATGAAAGCATAACCATGGTGCCTCTCAGAGCCAGGAGGGGACAGAGCCCCAAATAAACGCTTATGATGCTCCCAGGCACATCTGACCAAAAGTCTTGTGTGCTCTCAGCTGGAGGCCTAGGGAGAGGACAGGGGGGTGTCCCTCCCAGCCCCTGTGGTGATGGCTCATCTGCCACAGGGTGGTTATTATTAGCCCAGCCTTGACCCCGCAGCTATGCTGGGTACCGGCAGCTGAAACTGTGACTCACTGTCCCCCTGCGTCACCCCCCCGCGTCACCCACCCTGCCCTCACCTTGCTGCTGTCACCTTGCCGGCCGGGGAGCACCAGGAAGGGGTCTGGGGGAACTGGGGGGGTCCCTGAGCCGAGTGTTGCTGGATAGGTGCGGGGGATAAGGAGGAGGAGGGACGGAGGCTGCAGCTGCCCCAGTTTTTCCCCTTTGCAGCTGGACGGTGTAATCTTTGAATGCCCCATTTCTATTTAATCTGAAGGCGCGGTCCGGCCCCTTGGGAAGGGGGGGGAAATCTCCTCCCACGCAGGAGTGGGCAGCAGCCGCTCCCCTTGGCAAACACGGGAGAAGGAGCGCTCCCACCCCTGTGCGGGGGGAGCGGCGGTGAGGGGCTCCCGCTCCAGGGCGATATCCCTGCCCCCTTCCCGAGGGCTTGGAAGGGGTACGAGAGATGGGGAAATGTCAGCGTGGGGTGGCTCCAGAGCTGAAAATGCTTCCGCGCTCCTGGTGCTGGGTGGGAGCGTTCACCTGAATGCCGGGATTTGGGATAATTCGGGTGTGATGCTCCGCAGCGCTTCCCTGCCCGCGGGGCAGGGCTGGCTGCACCCGAACCAGTCGGGCACGGGCTCACCCCTGGCTCCGAGGGCCTGGTGGGCACAAGGAATCCGCAGGGAGTTGGGTCTTGGTGGGGCGAGTGGGGTCCAGGACGATTTGCTCGACTGCCCCCATAGCGCCAACAAAGACTGAGCCCTGCCAGCCCATCCTGGAACATGGCCCCGGTGCCTCCTCTGCCTCAGTTTCCCCTTTCACGTGACTGTCTTGTGCCTTGACTCCTCGCAGGTGCCTCGGGGGTCCTGCAGGACGGTTCCCAGCGGGTTTGGGACCAGCGGGTGACTCGGGATGCTCAGTGTCCCCTCTGCCCGCGGGGTCTGGCCGGGCCGGCAGAGCCGGTGCAGGAATGCGGGGCTGGGAGGGTCCGGCTCCAGGACAGGCGGGCCCTGCTGCGGGGGCACTGGGGACAGTTCGTCCCCTCGGCAGTGGGACGGGGTGAGCTGAGCAGGGCTGCACATCCAGCACCACCGGGACGACGCCATGGAGCTGCCGTGGGTGCTGCTGGCGCTGGCTGGGATGGGCGCAGCCGCAGACCTGGGTGACTCCCTTGGGGACAGGGCAGAGAGGGACCGGGATCTGGAGGGGTTGCGAGGAATTTGTGCCAGGGAGGGGTTAATGGGGCTGGGCACGGCCGGGGGGTCCCCACAGCAGTGCTGTCCCCCTCATGCTGGCACCTCGTGCTACCCCCCTGTGCCAGCACTGGTGTGGGTGCGGGCTGGGGTCAGGCGCTTGCTGAGCGGTGCAGAACCGGGGGGTCCCGTGGCTCAATCCCCCAGCCCGGCTGCCCTACGTGCCCCACCTGCCCCCCACGGCGCTGCTGGGCAAGGTCACTGCCACCACCTTCGCTCTGGAGAGACCCCGCTGCGTCTTCGACGGCCACGCCGATGCCTCGGACGCCGTTTGGCTGGCGGTGGCCTTTGCCAACGGTGAGCACTCGCTGCTCCTGCCCGTCCCGCCTGTGGTAGGGGACACTGGGGACCCTCACCCACCATCTGTGCCGTGCAGCATCAGCCGCCTTCAGAAACCCCCTGTCCCGGGCTGACGTGCCCCGGTACAAGCAGCTGCCCACTGCCCGCTCCTACATGACGCTGGAGACGGCGGCGGCCGCTTATTCCTGCTCGGCACCGAGCCCGCCCGTCCTGCGGGTCGGGGCTGACACGGCGTGCAGGGACCAGGGCAGACAGGACCCCTGCAATGGGCCCCTGCCCTCTCCGGGACCCTACAGGTAAGGCCAGGAGTCCCAAAGCCCAGCCGGCCTGACTCGCCACCCGGGGCTTGCTCGTCCCCCCCAGTGTCACCCCCGTTCCCGTGGCAGGGTGAAGTTCCTGCTGATGGGCTGCCGCGGCCCCAAAGCGGAGACGCGGTGGTCTGAGCCCATCCTCCTGCGCAGAGGTACCTGTGGCATTGCCACCCCCCCGCGGGTCCCCTGAACCTGCCTGGTTGGGGTCCTGGCACATGACATGTGCCATCACCCCAAAACCTGCGGGGAGAAGTGGTCCCCCATCCATCGCACCGCCCCTGATCCCTCCGTGCTCCCCCAATCCCTCATCCCGCCTCCTTCCAGCCTCCAGCCCCGGCACCATCGACCCTGCGCCCCCTCGCCGTGGCAGTGCCGTGGTGGTCATCGCCTCCATCCTGGCCAGCCTGGGGGCTGTGCTGGCCACCGCCGTGCTGGGAGCCCTGGGGTACGGGGGACTGCTGGGCGGACACTCGGCAACTCCATCAGCAAAGAAATGGAGATCTCTTAACACTGAAAAAGGCTTTTTATTCTTAAATCGGGGGTTTGCCGTAGTTTGCAGGAGAAAGGGTCTCTTGGGGGTGGCTGGTCCAGAGCTCCGCAGACCCCACTTGACGCCCCTGCTTCTGTCTCCCTGCAGTGCCAAGGTGTGGGGCTCCCTGTGCCGCCAGGATCTGGGGACCGACGCCTTCATCCGCAGATCCTACCGGACCCACCACATCCCCCCGGCCCTGCCCCAGCCGCTGCCCCCCGGCTGCGGGTGTAGCCCCCCAGGGCTGTGCCGCTCTGCCCCCCAGCCGTGCCAGAGAGTCACGGAACAGTTCGGGTTGGAAGGGGCTGTACAGACTCGTTTCAACCCGGGCAGGGACACCCTCCACTAGACATGAACTGTCCTGTCAAGTAAAACCTCATTTTACGTCTGCGACTGTGTCCGCCTGGTGTTCGGCCATGCAGGGTGGGACTGTGAAGTTGGGGACCTCAAAAACCACTTGAGGCCCTGGCTTGATGCCACTTGGTACCGGTGTGGGGGGCATTTGCTGCCACTGGTGGGGTCTGTGGGGCGCATCACCACGGGATATCCCGTTCCCCCCACCCGGGTGAGGGTGTCACCCATCCATGCCGCAAACGCAGCGGTTCTCAGCACGCTTCGCCGGCGGGCGCTCAAACAAAACAAAACAAAATGCTCCCGGGGAAACGAGCCCAACCTGTTTGCCACGGGGCTGCGGCCGCTGCAGGAATGTGGGCGGTTGGTGACCACAGGCGGGTCCCACGGGGACGCGGAGCCTCAGCACCCGCACTGCCTCCCTCGGCACCCAGGCGCCCGCACCATGTTCCCGCTGCTCCTCCTGCTCCTGCCCGCCGCCCACGGCATAGGTGAGTTCAGCCATGGGATGGGCTCGCCATTCCCCTTGGCACTGCGGGGATCCTGCCTGGAGGTGTAGGGCGGCTGATGTCCCTCCCCTATTCTGGATCCTGTTCTGGGTGTCGCTCTGGCGTCGCTGATATTGGTTGACTGGCACAGTGTGGGTTTCTCTGGAGGTCCTCACTGGAGTCCACCAGGAACCCCTTGAACCCGGAGGTGAAGGGCAGCTGATGCCCTCCCCTGTTCTGGGTGCCACCCTGAGTGTCCCTGGTGTCACCCACCCGGGTGCTCCCCCCGGCCTGGGACCATGGAGTGTCTTTGCTTCCCCTTTTAATGAAACGCGTGTCTGAGCCCAGACCGGGGTGTGGGAGATCCCAGGGTTCAGCCGCCTCCTGTCGCTGAACCCACCCCGAGCCCCGGCACCGCTGCCGCCGGTCAGAGCCTCCGTTCCGGGGCTGCAGCGGGGGATCCACACCCTCCACCGCACCCCCTCGGCTTCTCACCGCAGCCCAGCTGCAGTACAGGCCAGTCCTGACCCAGGACACCCGGCTGGAGGGGCAGATCACCGCCTCCACCTTCGTGCTGGACCAGCCCCGCTGCGTATTCCAGGACTATGGCAACGCCGACATCTGGCTGGTGGTGGCCCTGGACCAGGGTAGGTGGGAGCAGCCCAGGACAGGGGGTTTGCAGGGGTCCCTGTACCCCCACCAAGTCCCTCCTCACCCCCATCCCCATCCCTGCAGCCGTATCCACCTTCAACACCAGCGCGGGGCCGGGGACTTCCGAGACCGCATTCCAGAGGTTCCCTGACCCGGTCCGTGCCTACATGACCCTCAATGCCACCCTGAGCAATTACCCCTGTCCCAAACCCGACGGGGATATCACGGTGCTGCGCGTGGGCAGCGAGACGAGCTGCGCCCAGGATGTTTCGAGACCCACGTGCAATGGCCCCCTGCCCGGCCCCGGGCCGTACCGGTGAGGCTGCCCGTGGGGACTGCCCCTCTCGAGGGCTGCCGGCAGCCCCCCGGCTCACGGCACCCTGGCCAACCTCCTTTCCCATCTCAGGGTGAAGTTCCTCGCCCTGGAGGGCTCTGTGCCCGTGGCTGAGACAGCCTGGTCGGCGGAAATCACGCTGAGGACAGGTACCGCTGCCGGGGGTGCTCGTCCTGCCCCCGCACCCGGCCCGCAGCCGTCGAGGGGGGATATGGGGTGGTCCTGGGCGTGTGGGGTGGTCCCAGGGGGCTGAATGCTGAGCAACAGGGGTTTGGGGTGAGGGCTCCTGTGAGCAGCTGGGGAAACTGAGGTAGGGATCTGCCGCGGGTCGTACGGTGGCAGCGTGTGGTGGCACATTTTGCTGGCACACACGAGCACACCGCCACCCACTCGGAGCCCCTGAGCCTCTCCGGGCTGTGTACCCCTGCATCCTGCTCCCTCTCCTCCTGCTCTCTCCCCAGCCAAGTCATCCAGCAGCGTCTCCACGACGGGCAGCAGGCACAGCGCCGGCATGATCGCCATCACCACCACCCTCTCCATCCTCTTCGCCATCCTCCTGGCCGCGCTGGTGGCCATGCTCGTCTTCTGGAGGTGAGTGTCACCGCCGAGTCCCACCCAGCGTGCTGGGACCAGAGGGTGACGCCGTCATCCCTCGGTGCCCACCCTCACCCTTGAGCCCTCCTTCCCTCCCCAGCTCGGACTCGTGCGGCGACAGCAGCACCTTCAGCAAGCCGGAGTCGGTGACGGTGCGGCGGTACAACACCCACCACGTGTATGACCAGCCGGCCGCCCGGCTCTGAGCCCCCGCCGCCCCTCCCAGGCTCCCCCCGTGCGGGGGGAGATGTGATCCGCACCGTTCCATCCCTGCGGGTGGCACCGTTCCACCGCCGCGGGGACACGGCTGGAGCCGCCACCCGGGACGGGGGCGATGGAATAGGACATTAAAGGCTTTTCCGCATGCTTTGTGCCCGGCCTGTGCCTCCCTTTCGTGACTCCTCGATGCCTCCCGCAGCCTCCTGCAAAGCCCCGTGGTCCCCTGAACCCCCACTCTGAGCCCCATCGCTGGCTGGGAGACAGCTCCTGCCCAGGGCAGGGTGCGGCCGGGGATGCTCTGGGGTGGGAGGGGTTGTCACACCCAGCTGGGGCATCGATGTGACCACTTGGCATGGGGAAAAGTCCCCTGGGTTCGGGGCAGTGAGGGGAGCCTGGGCACTGAAATGCCCCGTGAGGTGGGGGTCGTGGGTGGTGGGGGGATGTTTCTCCAACCCCTTTTATCCTACAAAAACTCTTCCTGACCAAGCCCAAAGGAGGCTTGACCCAATCCGTCCCGGGTGCAGCTCGGGTTCCTCTGAGAGCCGTGAGACCCCAAGAGGGGACCGGGAGAGCCGTGAGACCCCAAGAGGGGACCGGCACCCCGGAGTGTCTGATCCTGCACCGGGGGTGTCCCTGAGCCCGGTCTGGGGGATGTGGGGGCTGATCCTGCACTGGTGAGGATTGGGGGGAAGGGGAAGCTGATCCTGTACCAGCGGCTGGAAGGGACCGGATCCATCATTCCCGATCCTAGAGCGGGGCGTGGGTCTCGAGTGCCGATATCTGGGCTGTGGGTGCCCAGATCCCGCAGCCCGGGTAGGATGAGACCCCTCTGGTGCCCCATCCCTCCGTGGGCGGAGCCAGGGCAGGTGTGTGTGCACCTATATACATCAAATACAAATATTAAAAACCCCATTTTCCCCCGCAGGCGCCACGCCAAGGGCAGCATCGCATTGACGCCCCAGCCCGGTCACAGCGCCCTTACGAGGTGTCCTTGTGCCTCCTGGGAGGGGTTTTAGCAACCTGCACCCCCCCCCCCCCGCTGCCGGAGCCGCCTCCGTGGAGCCCGGCCAAGGGAAATCAAGCAAATCCAGCGATTAACTCCTGCCGAGATCAGCGTGGGAGCAGCGGAGGGATGGTTCCATCCAGAAAACGCGGCTCCTCTCCGCCCGACCCCCCGTGCCCCGAAATAAAACATCTGCTTCCCCCGCAAAGGGTTTCGAGGGCTGGAGGGGGGTCGTCACCTGCCACGCGTGCCTCGCTGGAGGTGGCACATGTGGCCCTGACCGCTTGTGGGGCTGGCACACGGGGAGGCTCCTGGGATGGTGGCGGGGACAGCACCTTGTCCCCTGTGCGGGGGAGGCAGAGGGGCAGCGCTGTAGGAACAGAGCGCTGTGTTCCCAGCGTGTCCCTGCTGTGTCCCCGCGGGGAAAATGCCAAGGACCATCTTGGCCGGGACAGGCTGAGCCCCAGCTTTGGGTGCCGGCCGAGCCCTCCAGCCCAGGTGGGTCTCGCCATGGTGGGGGGGTTCACCGACCCTCCGCTGGTATTTATAGGGCACCAAGCACCCAGAAATGCCACCTGCCCTCGGGTGTGCTGCAGCCGGGAGGTGCAGTACTTTCGAAACAACCAAAAAAATAGGTTAAAAAATCAATGAAACGGTGGAGGTTTGGGGTGCAGAGCAGCGCGGCCGATGCTGCAGCCCCCCAGGTTCGGGGGTCGCGGAGGGATCCGCTGTGGGTTTGGTTAGGGCTGGGGCTGCAGCGCCCTGGAGCCGCGGGCGGTGCCTGGGGCTGGGGGGCACTGAGGGGACAAAGGGGACAGAGGGGACCCCGCGGGGGGACCCCGGCAGCGCGGGGAGCCGGCCCCGCCCACCCCGCACAGGCCCCGCCCACCCGCTCAGGCCCCGCCCCCTGAGCTACAGTCGATAGCATTACCCAATGAGCGCGGCCCTGTGCCCCGCCCCTTTCCCCGCCCCCGCGCGCTGATTGGCGGCCGCCGGCGCCGGCCCGCACATGGGCGCTGTGCTCGGGGCCGCGGGTTCGAGGCCGCGCTCGGCGCCGTTTGGCTCCGCTCGGCTCCGCTCGGCTCCGCTGCCCGCCCGCCATGGCCCGGCGCAGCGCCCTCTCCATCCGCATCGTGGAGGGCAGGAACCTGCCCGCCAAGGACATGTGAGTGCCCCCGCGGGGGCCGGGAGAGGTTCGGGGCGGGGGCATCCCGGGTGCGCTGCGGGGTGTCCCCCCAACAGGTCCCTGATGGGGACACCGCCCTCAGGGTGGCCTTAGAGCGTCCTCCCTGCTTTGGGGGCTTGCTCAGAATGGTTTGGGGACCCCCCAGCAGTGTATGTGGTTTAGGGGCTCACCCCCAGGTGGCTTTAGGATCCTCTTTTGGGGTACCACCCCACGGGGTGTTCCCTCCAGGATGGCTTTGGAGTCGCCCTGCATTGAGGATTCCCCCCAGGGTGGCTTTAGGGTCCCCCTCAGCAGTGTGCTTCCTCTGGGGGTTCCCTTCAGGGTGGATTTGGGGTACCCCTCAGACAGTGCATCTACTTCGGGGGTTCCCCATAGGGTGGCTTTGGAATCCCCCTTGCTTTGGGAGTTCCCCCACTGTGGCTTTGGGATCCCCCTTGCTCTGGGGAGGAGCTGGGGGTTTCCTTCAGGACATTTTTGTATGCCCCCCGGCAGTGTTTTGGGTACCCCAAGCAGTGCTCCCACTTTGGGGGCTGCCACGGGGCTGTCCCCACCACAGAGGGACCCTCGCAGGGACCCCCGGACGCGCAGCAGGACCCGGCATCTCCATCCCCAAAGGAGCGGGGGCTGTCCCAGTGCCTTGTCCCCAGTCCCCGCTCCATTCCCAGCCCCGGCTCCATCCCACCTGCCTGAGGACCGGGGGGCAGCCCTGGCTCGGGATTTCCCTCCCAGAAAATCCCGGTGTTCCCCTCATGGCTCTGATCGCTATGGGGCGGGATGTGGGGACAGCACCGGGGTGTCCCCAGCCGCCACCAAGGCACCGGGAAGCTGCTGAGGAGCTCTCGGCAGCCGGAAAAACAGCAAAAATCCCTGCAGCCGTCATGGAAAAAGAGGATAAACAAGGAAAGAAACATGACTTTTTTTTTTTCTCTCCTTTTTTTTTTTTTTTTTCTTTTTTTAAATCCCCTGTGTCAGGGCCTGATTTTTAAATCCCTTGGCACAACTCCCCGCCGGAGCTTGACCCAGCACGGGCAGGCTCTGGCTTTCGGGAGGCTCTGGATTTTGGGAGAGCTGGAAAGCTGCTGTAGCACAGCTCCTGGAGCGGAGCTTTCCGGACCGGTGGCTTTGGGACGTGGCGCTGGGCTGGGACAGCGGGGAGGGAAACCCGAGCGCGACCTTGGCCGTGTGTGGCCCCGGCCCCCTCGGGGGATCCGGTTCCCTGGCCTGGCACGGCTTTTGGGATCGCTGCTTTCCTCCGGGGAGTTCCCTCTGCGGGGTGTCCCCGCTGCATGGGCAGCTCAGACCCTGCTGGCGACAGCCGGGGGTGATGGAGCACCCCAAAATCCCCTGGGGAACCTCCAGACCCCACAGGATTTGGTACAGGGAGTGACGGGAGCCCCCCTCAGCTGAGGCTGCCAAATCTTCCTCTGGTCTTTATGCCAGGAAAGCAAGGGAAAGGGTCTGCCTGTTGTTTTGGAATGGCTTTTAATTTTTAAATTTACTTTATTTAGTATTGATTTTTTTTAATGTGACATTTAATTTATTTTATTTGAATTTTTTATTATTTATTTATTTTATTGGATTTTTTTAATGTTAGGATAATAAATTACTCCCATAATTTTTAATTTATTCTAATGCTATTCTAATTCTTATCTAATTCTATTCTATTTTTATTCCAGTATTTTCACTTTTAAACTTTGTATTTCATTATTTATTTTTAAATATTTTTTCTTTCATTTTTGCCCCTTTCCCTTTTTTATTCCTTCATTTATTATTTCATCTTTTATTTTATTTTTGTTTTATTTTGTAATTCTAGTTTTAGCTTTTTTATTATTTTTCTCTTTTTTCAGTTATTTTTTATTCCCTTTTGCTTTTAAATTTATTTTATTTTTAATACTATCCTTTTTTATTTTTTTAATTCCATTTTTCTTCAATTTATCATTCTATTCTTTCTTTCCTTTTTAGCTCTATTGTTTCTTTACTTTCTAGCTCTATTTTTTTCTTTCCTTTACTGATCGATTTTTCTTTCCTTTTCAGTTCGATTTTTTCTTTTCTGATCTATTTTTTCTTTCCTTTTCAGTTCGATTTTTTATTTAAATTTTTATTTATTTTCCCACCACCCCCCCTAGGGCAGAGCAGCACTGCTGCCTACACCAGTTAATTTTTAATTCCAGCCCTCCGCCTCTCCTTCGCTGCCTGAGGGATGGCTGCGGGTTCCTTCCCCCTTCCCCCAGTCCTGCCTGGGCTCATTTCCTCTTTCCAAAGCCCGGCCTTCCCCTTTTCCAGCGTGCCAGGGTGGGTACCCGAGCCAGCCCCGCACCCACCGAGCCCGCAGCGCCACAAATCCCTTGGCGACATCCCGGGACAGGGATGCGGGCGGTGTCCCCAGCGGAGCAGGGATTTCTCCTCATCCAAACGCTGCGTCTGTGGCAGCTCGGGCACCTCCCGCAGCCACCGAGGGTGGTTTTTTTACCCATCCTCTGAACCGCTGGGAAAAAAAAGCGATGCTTGCGTGGCTTCCCGGCATCCAGGAGACGCGGCTGTGCTGGATGTCCCCACGCTGGGGACAAGGGTTTGTGGCTTCCACCCGAGGCAGCCGCGCGTTGCCGGGCGCAGCTGGAGCGGGCAGCTGTTCCCTCTCCGCCTGCCCGCCCCCGGCATCCCCGATGGTTTGCACAAGGCAGGAAATGTCAGCGTTTTAATGGCACTTCACCCGCGGCTCTCCTTAAAAATCCTCTGGATGGAATGGGAGCAGGAGCCGGAGAGCAGCTCTTGGCAACCTGCTGCATTCCCAGCCCCTCGGGGAAGTGCCTGGGAACGGGGGTGGTGTTGTGGTACCCGGGATGCACAGCCCAGAGAAATCCCTGCGGCCGTGTTTAGCAGGGCAGGGAGCTTCCCAAACCCTTTCAGTCCTCTCCAACCTCTTCTCAAACCCCCAAAACCTTTTTCAGTCACACTCAAGACCCTTTCAGTTCCCTCCAACCCCTTCAGTCCCTCCAACAACCCTTTGGATTCCCCAAAACTCTTTCAATTCTCCCCAAAACCCTTTCAATCCCCCCAGCAGCTGCCTCTGAGCCTCCCTGGATGTGGGATGTGGAAATCCCTCAATGTCTGGGGTCCCCAAGCCCCCAGCTGTGCACACTCCCTTTCTCAGGACTCTCGTGGCTGGCTGTCAGCACCCCTGGGGTTGCTGTTAATGAGTTCTCCGTGCTCCAAGCTGCTCTGTGCCGGTGGGATGGGAGCCACAACCTTTCCATGACCTTGGCCAGCCCCCAGGTCCTGGCTCCTCTGCCCCTGGCTGGAGTCCTCACTCCTGATGCTGTTTCTGATGGGCCAGGGCAATAAACTGTAAAATCGTGATTATTTTTTGGCAAGGGTGACTCGGGTTATCCCCAGGGAGGAAGCACACTCAAAGCATGGTGGTGGCTGCCCTTCCCACCCTCTGCATCCCTGGGGGTGTCCCTAGGGGTGTCCCCATCCCTGTGGGAGTGTTGGGGGTCTGAGGACACTCTGGGGCGGCAGGAGGCTGCTGTGACTTCACTCGTGGTGTGTGAAATCTGGCTGCAGGTGCCCAGAGCTGTTTTGGGGAAAGGGTGGGTTTTGTTTGCTCCTTGCCTTCCTGTGTGGAAGAGGAAAAGCCACTTCTGGCAGCCAGCGGGACACAGCGGCCGGACACGCTCAGGGAGGAGTGTCCCCGGTCTGGAAGCCAAGTCGGGGTCACCCTGTGCTGGCAGCTGTGGCCAAGTCCCCCCGTGGAAGCCTTTGGCAGCCTCTGTACCTCAGCCTCACCCTCTGGGCTTTGTCTCCACGAGGTCTCCGTTCTGTGGGGGTTGTCAGGGCTGAAGGCTTTGGTCACCCATGGCCACAAGAGTCCTGTGGGCTGGGTGGTGGCCAGGCTGTGGCTGGTGGCACTGACAGAGCTGTCCCTTGTCCTTCCAGCACGGGGAGCAGTGACCCCTACTGCATCGTGAAGATCGATGATGAGGCCATCATCAGGTGAGTGGCCCAGGTCCCTGGCTGGTCCCTAAAACTGCTGGAACCCCAAACCTTGCTCCTGGCAGGTGTCTCCATCTGCTGCAGGCACGTTATTGATATGATTCTTGTTAAGATCATTATTTATTTTTCATTATTATTCCCAACTTTGGTGCTCCTGCAGACACAGAAGTGTCTAACAGCTCATGGCCCCCTTTCCCTATACCCCACCCCTGTGTCTGGCCAGCCCAGAGCCACAGGACAAGGACAGGGATGGAGACTCATCCCTGCCCCAGCTGAGGGCTCCAAACTCTGGGTGCTGCCCCCAGGGCTGGGAAGTACCCCAGAGAGGGAGCCCTGTCCCTCCCTGTCACCAGTGCCACCTGCCCCACAGGACTGCCACGGTGTGGAAGACGCTGTCCCCGTTCTGGGGGGAGGAATACGAGGTGCAGCTCCAGCCTGGCTTCCACAGCATCTCCATCTACGTCATGGACGAGGATGCGCTCAGGTCTGGGCACTCGGCTGGGGGCTCCCTGCATGCTCAGCCCTGGTGTTGACACCAGAGACTCCACAGCTGGCCACGCTGCCCTGGGCTTTGGGACACAGCTGGGTGAAGGGATCTCCGGGGATATTGTCCAGCTGGCAGCAGAGGGTGGCTGATGTGCTCCGTGGGGACGGACGCACCGTGGTGGCCCCAAGCCAGGTTCCCCCAAAGTGGGGGCTGTCCTACCTGGGCACCAATCCCATGCCATGTCCTGCTTCCCACTTGTGTTTTCCAGCCGTGATGACATTATTGGGAAGGTCTGCATCACCCGGGACATGCTGGCAGAGCACCCCAAGGGTAGGGGAAAGAGTGGCTGGGGGGTCCCAGGAGGGACCCATCTCCCACCCCTTGGACCAGCTGGTCCTGAGGGGTTCCCCAATGACCTCTTAGTGGGGATCCCCCCTTTTCCCACAGGATACAGCGGCTGGATGAGCCTCAGTGAGGTGGACCCTGATGAGGAGGTGCAGGGGGAGATCCACCTGCGGGTGGAGGTCCTGGGCAGCCAGGGCAGCCGGCGGCTTCGCTGCTCCGTGCTGGAAGCCAGGTGAGAGGGGACACGAGGGTGCCAGGGGCTGGGTGTGCAGCTGGGACATAGGTGGTGAATCCAAGCTGCTCCATGACTCAGTTTCCCTGGTGTATCTGGTCCTTTGGGTGCAGATCATCCTCCTCATCACCCAGCACGTGCTGGGGGTGCTGGGGCAGGCTCTACCTCATCTGCAGGTCTTTGGGGCATATATCTTGAGATCCCCTGAGAGGAGAGTGGGTGCCACGGGTGCCTGTAAGTATTTTGGGAGGTTGCTGGTAAATTCCCCCTCTTCTTGGCAGGGATTTGGCCAGGAAGGACCGGAATGGTGCCTCTGACCCTTTTGTCCGCCTGCGCTACAACGGGAAAACACAGGAGAGCACCGTGAGTGCGGCTTCAGCCATCCCCAACCTGCCAAGGGTGCAGGTGGAATCAATCCATGGAGATCCCTGTTCCCCAGCATCCCCAGCTTGGTGTCCCTGAGGGACAGACCCACCCAGCAAGAGAGGATGGAGCTGTTGCCTTTGCAGGTGGTTAAGAAATCCTGTTACCCGCGCTGGAACGAGACCTTCGAGTTCGAGCTGGCCGAGCCCGCCGGGGAGAAGCTCTGTGTGGAGGTGTGGGACTGGGACCTCGTCGGCAGGAACGACTTCTTGGGCAAGGTGAGCCCCAAAGCCTTTCAGTGCTGCTGGGTCCTGCCCAGCTGCACATCCAGCCCTCTCCTGCCTTCCCCTCCCAGGTGGTGTTCAGCATCCAGGGGCTGGAAGTGGCCGGGCAGGAGGAAGGGTGGTTCAGGCTGTGGCCGGACAAGTCCAAGCCGACAGAGGATGAGTGAGTTTTGGCACAGGGTGTTGGGATGTGCTGGGGGTGGTCCTGGTGTCCTCAGGGGGGTTTGCCTGGGAAGCTTGAGCACTTTGGAGGGGTAGCTTGGGGTATTGGGCCACCTCCTGCTTGGTGAGGTATCCATCCATCATCCATCCATCATCCATCCATCCATCATCCATCCATCCATCCATCCATCCATCATCCATCCATCATCCATCCATCATCCATCATCCATCCATCCATCCATCCATCCATCCATCCATCCATCCATCCATCCATCCATCCATCCATCCATCCATCCATCCATCCATCCATCATCCATCCATCATCCATCCATCCATCATCCATCCATCCATCCATCCATCCATCCATCCATCATCCATCCATCCATCCATCATCCATCCATCCATCATCCATCCATCATCCATCCATCCATCCATCCATCCATCCATCATCCATCCATCCATCATCCATCCATCCATCCATCATCCATCCATCCATCCATCCATCCATCCATCATCCATCCATCATCCATCCATCCATCCATCCATCCATCCATCATCCATCCATCCATCATCCATCCATCCATCCATCCATCATCCATCCATCCATCCATCCATCATCCATCCATCCATCATCCATCCATCCATCCATCCATCCATCCATCCATCCATCCATCCATCCATCATCTATCCATCCATCCATCATCCATCCATCCATCCATCCATCCATCCATCCATCCATCCATCATCCATCCATCCATCATCCATCCATCCATCCATCCATCCATCCATCCATCATCCACCCATCCATCCATCCATCCATCCACCCCCCCACCCCGTGCTCCTGCAGGCGCCGAGGCAGTCTGGGCTCGCTGCAGCTGCAGGTGAAGCTTCGGGATGAGACCGTGCTTCCCTCCCACTGCTACCAGCCCCTGGTGCAGCTCCTGTGCCAGGAGGTGAAGTTGGGGCGCCAGGTGAGGGTTCCATGCCCAGCCCTGCTGAAGCAGCCACATTTCCCAGCTCTGTGCCGTGGTGTCTGCCTGTCTTGGGCTGCCACGTTATGGTGCCTCTTCCCTCCAGGATGGCCAAGTGCACCTGGTCACCCTCCTGGACGAAACCACCACGGCTGAGTGCCGGCAGGAGGTCGCCATCAACTTGGTCAAACTCTTCCTGGGCCAGGGGTTGGTCAAGGAGTTCCTGGACCTTCTCTTCGAGCTAGAGCTGGCCAAGCCCTGTAAGGCTGGAGTGGGGAATGGAGCTGGAGGCTTCCTTGTCATCTCCTGGAGCTGCAGAACCTTCAGAGGCTTTTGTGGGGATTTTTTTGGGAGTGATGGCTCAGCCATCGCACTGTGGAATCTGTTGGGTTCATCCCAGCAATTCATGGGCTGAGGCTGATGGAGAAGGAGGGGGTTTGAGGTTAGGAGATGCCCATGGCCAGGGGCACAGGGCACAGCCTCTGGGAATGGTTGCAGCTGCTCAGGGATGACCTGTGGCCTTCCTCCAGGCCATGGACCCTCTCCTGTTTTGCAGGTGAGCCCAACACTCTGTTCCGGAGCAACTCTCTGGCTTCAAAGTCGATGGAGTCCTTCCTCAAGGTGCCACACCACCCAAAACCTGCTCTTCCCAGGTCATCCTGGCCCTGGGCCGTTCCCAGGGGAAGAACTGGGAGGGCTGCTGTGCTTGTGCCTCCCCCTGGGACTGGGAGGCTGGAGAAAATCCACTAGGTGACCCTGGGGGTGTCGGGTGCCAAACTTGTGTCCCATCCCTGTCCCCCGTGTCCCTTGGCAGGTGACAGGGATGCCATACCTGCACTTTGTCCTGGGCCCCACCATCACCCGCGTGTTCGAGGAGAAGAAATACGTGGAGCTGGACCCCGGCAAGGTGGAGATCAAAGACGTCGGGTAAGGGACTCGTGGGGGTGGCAGGGCAGGGGTGGCCCCACTCAGCAGGGGTGACAGTGACGGTGCCTGCAGGTGCTCGGGGCTGCACCGGGTGCAGACAGAGGGCGAGGTGATCGAGCAGGGCCGGCAGCACCTCCAGTCCTACCTGGGCGAGCTCCTGGATGCCATCGTCAGGTCGGCCCCGGCGTGTCCCCCCCTGGTCCGCGCCGCGTTCCGCCAGCTCTTCCAGCGCGTCGGGGAGTGCTTCCCGCAGCACCAGGTCGGGCTGGGACGGGGGACGATGTGGGGTCAAACAGGGACATCCCCAGGGGACGGTGTGGGGTCAAACAGGGACATCCCCAGGGAACAGTGGGGTCAAACAGGGACATCCCCAGGGAACAGAGCTCTCTGGGTGTTCAGTGGGGTCCCCTCTTGAGCAGGAGGGCAGCGAGCCCGAACGTCAGCCCTGGACAGCGCTGCATCGCTGTTTTTGGGGTTGTCCCATGCTGGGAGAGACCCTCACGTGTGTTCCCCACCCCCTCGGTGGTCACAGCACGCCAAATTTGTGGCTGTCACCAGCTTCCTGTGCCTGCGCTTCTTCTCTCCGGCCGTGATGACCCCCAAGCTGTTCCAGCTGCGGGACGCGCACGCAGACGCGCGGACCGGCCGCACTCTGCTGCTGCTGGCCAAGGTGAGACAGGGGACACCTTTGGGGCTCCTGGCTGGCTCTCGCTGGGGACAGCCGGGTCTTCTGGAGGTGACGCTGCCACCCCCGGGGTCCCCAGGCCATCCAGCTGGTCGGGAACATGGAGCCGGCGGCCGGGCGTGCCAAGGAGACGTGGCTGTCACCGCTGCTGCCCGCCCTGCAGCAGGGCACCGCCCGCATGAGGGACTTCATCACCCGCCTGGTGGCCACGGAGGAGGACGAGGGCGAGGAGGAAGGTGAGGGGCGGCCGCTGGGGCCCCCCCCGGCCGTGGTGAAAGAGGGGCTGCTCCTTGTGCACAAGACGCGGGGCAAGGGGCCGCTGCTCGCTGCTGCCGCCGGCAAGAAACTCCATTTCTGCCTCACCGGGGAGTCCCTGGGCTTCGGCAAGAGCCCCGGTGCGGAGGTACGGGCGTGCCGGAGGGGCGGGGGGCCGGCAGCGGGGCGGCACCGACCCCCTTTGTGTGTCCCCTCCATCAGCGTATGGGTGCCATCGCCCTGGGCGACATCCTGGCGGCCGAGAAGGTGGAGGAGAAGAGCTTCGGCAGCTCCCACGTCATGCAGGTGGTCTACACGGCCGCGGGGCAGCAGGAGACAGCCTACCTGCAGTGCAAGGTGACGACAGCGGGGACACCCCGCTCCGTGTCCCAGCCCGGCCGCTGTCACAGCTCGGGCTCCCTCTGACTGTCCCCAACCCCGCAGTGCGTCAATGAGCTGAACCAGTGGCTGTCGGCCCTGCGCAAGGTGTGCGGCAACAACCCCCGTGTGCTCCGCTCCTACCACCCCGGCGTCTTCCGCGGGGACAAGTGGAGCTGCTGCCACCAGCGGGACAGGACAGGTACGGGGAGGTGTCCCCGGAGCCCCGCGGGGGTGCTGGGGGTCCCCCCGTACGGTGACACTGCTGTCCCGCAGGGCTGGGATGTGACCGGACCCGGCACGGCGTGACCCTGCAGGACTGGAGTGACCCCCTGGAGCCCGCGGTGGAGGCTCAGCGCCTCTTCCAGCACCTGCAGGGCCTCCGGGGGACCCTCAGGTGAGTCCCTGCCTCCGGGACCCCCCCGCAGCTCCCCTGCGGCCCCTTCCCCTCCCGCCAAGGGCCCTCTCCTGCCCCTCTCCCCAGGGAAAAGTACTGGGAGCTGCTGGAGCCGGAGCACGCCCAGAACGGGCCCCGGGGTGAAGGTAGGTTTGGGGTGGGGGGGTCGGGAGATGTCCCCGGGGCTCACAGGGGGCTGTGGTGGTTTGGGGGTGACCCCAGGGGAGCTGTAGGGTCTCAGTGTCCTTCTCCTCTCCGCAGACGCTCCCCTGCCCGAGGGGCTGTGCCGGCTGCTGGCGGTGCTGGCGGAGCTGGAGCGCTGTCACCGCCGGGCGCAGCCCCCGGAGCCGCCGGTGCCGGCGCTGCTGCAGCTGCAGACGTGAGGGAGCCGAGCTCCTCCCCGGGCAATAAAGGCACTTTGTACCCTGCAGCCGCTGCCGTGTGTCTCTTGGGATGTCTCTTGGGGTGGGGGCACTGCCCCGAGCTCTGCTGCTGCTTCGAGTAACTCTGGTGACATCTCTCAGGGTCCTGCTGCTGCTGGCGGTTCTGCTGGTGGCAGCACTGGTGCCGTCACCAATGTCCCTGCTGGTGCCAGCGGGTCACCGCGATTGTGTCTCCAGTGGGGACACCGCTGATGGTGTCGCTGGTGTGTGTTCTCCTCGTGCCACCGCCGATGGCCGCAGCGGTGGCTGTGGTGTGGGAGCCCCCCGTGTGTCCGCTGCCGTCCCCAGCCCCGCTGTCCCCAGCCCCGCTGTCCCCGCTGCCATTGCCCACAGCGAGTCCTCCCGCCCGCCTGGGGGCGCTGTGGGGCCGCTGGAAGCACCGGGCGGGCGGAAGTGACGTAGAGGAAGTGAAGCGGCGGCCGCCATAGCAACGGCGGGATGAATGCGCCTCCGGCCTTCGAGTCCTTCCTGCTCTTCGAGGGCGAGAAAAAGTGAGGGGATGCACGCGGGGCGACTAATTAACCCTAATTAGACCGCGGTGGGTGGGGTGGGGGGAGGGATCCCGGGCCTTTCCTCCATCCCCCCGCTGTTCCCTGGCCCGCACGGGTCGATGACATCCCTGTACCCCGTGATGATCCCCCAGGATCACCATCAACAAGGACACCAAGGTGCCCAACGCCTGCTTGTTCACCATCAACAAGGAGGACCACACGCTGGGGAACATCATCAAGTCGTAAGTTCCAGCGGGGAGGAAATTTCGGGGGAGGTTTGGGGCTTTTCCGCCCTTCCTTTCACCGGTTTGGTTTTTATTATTCCGGTTGCAGGCAGTTGCTCAAAGACCCGCAGGTGCTGTTTGCAGGGTATAAGGTCCCACACCCTCTGGAACATAAAATTATCATCCGTGTCCAAACCACGCCGGATTACAGCCCCCAGGAAGCTTTCACCAATGCCATCACGGACCTGATTAGTGAACTCTCCCTCCTGGAAGAGAGGTTCAGGGTAAGGTTATTTTTTTTTTTTTTCCTTAAAACTATTTGGGCTTGTTGTAATTAATCAAAGGGGTCGTGTGTCTGAAAGCTGCTGGGTTTTAGGGTTGTGAATTAATTCAAGTCACTCTCCTTGTACTGTTCAGCTGCTGTCAAAGCATGGCAGAGCCTGGCTGTTCTTAAGTGCATTTGTATTTTCTTTTATTTATTTTTCTTTTTTACTTCTCTTGACAGAACTCTGGGTCTGTATTTTCACTTGCTTCATTGATTTAGCCCCTGAATTCTGGGATTTTATCTGCCTAAAATATTGCTCAGACAAAATCAGGGAGACTGTGACTGAGGTAGTACCTCTGATGTGCTGGGAAAAGGCACCAGGGCACCCATTTGTAAATAAGTTTTGATTTTAATTTCACTATCATTTATTCTGGTTGCTGTAGAGATTTCCACTGTGGGTTGTTGTGATTCCCAGAAGAGTCAGGAATGATTAAACGTCCAGCTCAGTAACAACTCTTGTCTCAGCATGTGTATTTTTGCTTTTCAGGTTGCTATTAAGGACAAACAAGAAGGAATTGAATGAAATACTCCCTTTGGAGCAAGACTGTTACTTCTGAGGCAGAATGATGTGTCTGTTATTGGATGAAATATTTAAACCTCCATTCATGGCAAATATTTTCCCCCTTGTCCCACTTCTGTTTAATTTTTGACAGCAGCAATATTTTGAGTTTGGGGTTTGTTTCATTTCATAGTTGACAGGCACTTTGCCAAGAGAATAAATGTCATGTTGGAGTTGGTGGATAAGTCATTAAAGTGATTTTTAGTTTTCTAATTGGAGTCTTAAGGCAAATATTTGTCCTGGGCTGCTGGGGAGGTTGTTGTGGGTACAATTCCGGCATGAGAAGCTGGTCAGTGACAGCTCTAGATGAACTCTCTGCTTTTCCTGCCAAAAACTCCAGGCACTGCCAGCTGAACTGGTATTTTGTTTTATTAACTGTCATCTCTATAAAACAAATGCACAAATTGTGAAAACTTACAGTAAAAGAAACCGGATGTTTACAATGAACTGATGAGTTTAACAAACTCTTAACCTTGGTTTTGTTTTTTTTTTTGTGTTGTTTTTTTTTTTTTCCTCTCCATCTTGCACATAAAGCTGGTCTAGAAAACGCTGATGGGCACATGGGTAACAGTCACTAATACTGCACTAGGTCAAAGCACGGGGGTGGAACTGTGGCACAGGGAACTATGACTTCTTCCAGATTGCTGTTATGTTCACACTGGTCAGCACAACAAGGTAGGTGAAGGCAGGGTCTGCTACCACGTTGTTCACCAGGATTTCAGGAGGCTGCTCCCCGTTCACCCGGAGCTCCGGCCACTTGAGGATCTGTGGGAGAGCAGAGGGGGTGGTGGAGTGTCTGAGGGGTAGGTGGGGCCCTGGGGATCCCAAGGCAGAGGATCTTCCTTTTTCTGAGGGGCTGGTGGAGCTGTGGGATACACTAAAGGGCCAGGATTTGCACAAAGGGGCTTGAGCAGGGAGGGACAAGTGAAAACAGCTGCACTTCAGTCCCAGAGGAACTGACTGGGAGCTTGGCAATGCACTTCCAAAAAAAACCTGAGGAATCACAGAATGGTTGAGGTTGGAAAAGACCTCCCAGAGCATCGAGTCCAAGCTGTGACCGAGCAGCACCTTGTGCAGCAGAGCTCTAGGTGGCACCTCCAGGGATGGTGACTCAGGGATGGCATTGTCTTCCACTACCTGAATAACCCTTTCAGTGAAGAAATAATGGAACACGGGGTCACTTCATGTCTAATGTAGCTCCAGACCAGTGGGTGAGAGCCTTTGGAGTGTTTGTGATTGTCCTTTCAGAGGGACAGGCAAGGGAGCAGTGACTGCCCAAAAGAGAATCATCTCCAGAGGGAAATACTGGGCAGAAAAAGGGTGAGTGAGCACAGGGAAGCAGCGAGCCCTTTTCTGCCAGGGAATGTTCACTCTGGCTTCCCTCCCTGGGGAATGTGGTGCCTGCACACCTGTGCTTTTGTACTCCTCAGTTTAACCACCACCATTTTTTTAGGGCTCTTCTAGGAAGAGCTGCAGGGGGTGACAGGTTTGCTTTGCAGCTTCTCATTCCTGTCCCAGCCTTGACACGCTCTGGAGATTGTTTTTATTTGTGAGGGTCAGGTGTGGAAAAACAAGGTATGTTCTGGGATAAGCCTGCTCAGGAGACTGGGATCAGCTGCCCTGGGGTGGAAAGGAGGCCCAGAGAGCACCTCAGACCTACCTGTGTGGGAGAGATGCTCCGCTCTGAGCGCTTCCCCTTTGCAGAGCCCCAGGCCGTGGTGTAGTTGGAGAGGTCGTACATCCACACACTGCCATTCTCATCCCCACAGAACACGTACTCTTTTGCTGTGAGAGCAGAACAAAAAGCTGGAAAACGAGTGTGGAGCTGGGAGTCTGTTCTGCTGTAAAGCAGAGCTCCAGGAGAGCTGCAGGATCTCAATGAAGGGTGCCAAATTTCAGCAAAATTCCCTTACTGGCACAAAGATATGAATCTATCTTGCTCTGAAAGAATTAATTTGAAGATAAAGCAGCTGTCTTTAGTGTAGAGAAGCTAGTGCTAAATGCTTTGGGATTACTCCTGATATTTTTTAGACTGGTTTTGGGAAGTGCTGACTGGATCAGGTTTGTTTGTGGTGTTATTTCCAGCCAGCTGGTGCTGGGCTGAGGCCGTGCAGTGCTGGAGCTGCACTGCAGAGCTGCAGAGGGGAGAGCAGAGCTCTCTGATGGGTTCTGAAATCCAGGCCTCTGCCTCCAGCTCAAGGCTGCTCCCATGGATCAAAGGAGAGCCAGAAACAACTGGGAAAAGCATAACTCAGGAAATGAGTGCTCCCACCTGGGCAGGTGCTGAGTGTCAGGTAGGACATGTCTGTTGTGGACCACTCCAGCTCAGCCAGAATAACTGCAGACATTGTCCGTTGGCATCCTTTTCCCTTGGCATCAAAAGACCTGCTCCAACTCCACAAATATATGCATCCTGGTTTGGAGCTCTTGGAAACTAGGGAAGAAAGGAAAGGAGAGGCTGTGGCAGCTGCTGGGAAGCAAAATGCATCAAGACAAAGGTGGTCCATCCAGAATATGAATTTCAAGCCATCTATCCAGCAGTAACTGTTTCCACCTGCTTTACCTTTATTTCAGGATAACTGGAGGCTGCAGAGAGATTTTCAGTGCTATGCTTATGTTCCTGAGCTGCAGAACAAGCATAAGCTATTCAGAAAGAGCCAGCCTGTGAAGTGAAACCCCCAGTTCTCCTGAAAAAAACCACTGTTGCCACCAGCCCTGGAGCAGAAAGGGACTCTCCTCCTTTCCACACTGGCACTGCTTGGCCAAGTGTGCTCTCAGGGTTGTGTCCATCTGATTTCTGGTCCTGTCCAAGCATGGGTTTGCACTCTAGGTGACATTTTTGGGAAAGACAAGCAACTCTGAGAGACAACTCCATCCTGTGCAGCCCCCACAAAGCTAAAGAGGCTGTCACACCCCTTTCAGCCCCTCTGCTTGTCATGCTGGCATCACCCTGCACATGCTGAAGTGCCCCACTGGTTTTGGGATTGAGTTTATACTCACCAACAACATCATCATTGAGAAAAGCCAAACCATCAACCCTGTGAGATGTTGTCACACTTTCCTCATCAGGAAACTGGAATATGGCTTCAAAAGGCCTAGAGCAGGGGAAAGGGTGAAATGAGCCAAGTCCTGAACAGCCAGCAGTGAAAGGGCACCCTGCTGCAGAGCCCAGAAGGAAATTTGTGTGTTAGTGAGTGTCCTGCCTAGCTCGGATGAATTCTCACTTGAATTTACACTTTTGGTTACCTGGGTTTATTAATACAGCAGATGCCTGTTTGCTCAACAGATTGTTGTTTCACTCCATCCTGCAAAAGCAGGCATCAGGACATTTGTCAGCAGGGCATGACTTTACTTGCTTCTCCCTTGTAATTTTGTCCTGAGCTCTCACAGGGTGCCAGTTTCCTGGGTTACCTCACGTACCAGGAGCAGGGGAGGCCTCACTGTGAGACTGGAAATCGATCCAAAAATTTACACTCCGTTACACTACCTGGAGATGACACACCCTTAAGTTTAGGGGTATTGGATTACACTCCTGCCAGCCTTCCTGCAAAGCAGCCTGCAACACCTGCAGACTGCAGCTTTAAACAAGCTCTGAACAGTCCTTGAGCATCATACTCCTATTTTTTCTGGTCACTTTGGGAAGATAGGCTGTTTTAAGTTTGGTGGGATGTGCTGCTTTTGCTCTGACCTCCTCAGAAATGAAGCTTTTGCTAGGACTATCCCTTCTTGTTATGGAAAGCAAACGCAGACCTCCAGCTTGTGGTTCTCACCTGCTTTTTTGTCCTTTATCCAGTTTTATGTTCCAGGCAAAGCAGCCATCTTCACAGCCTGCCAGCAGGTACTGCTCTGGGCAGGTGGGGACCAGGGCAATCCGTAGGGGGATAGAAGCTGTTTCCAGCACCAGCAGCTGGCTAAAAAAAAGCAAAAAAAAGCAGAGAACAAGAAGTGCTGCTGTGAGGTGATAGTTACAGGCTCTTGGAGTGGCCACATCTGGTTTTTGAACCCTTACCTTGCTTTGAAATTGTAGTCACAGTCTGGAATCCCAATATCCCAGAGTGCAATTCGCTTGTCATAGGATGCAGCTGTGGGACACAGAAGAGAAGCAGTGACACTGCTGCTCATCTGGCTCTTCTCGTGCTAGCTGGCAACTCTGCCTGAGTCACAGTCACCCTCTAAGGCTCATTAAAGCACAGCAGCAGCCCCAGAAGCTCCTGGCCCAGCACTTCCCAGACACTGTCACACATGCACAGTCAGTGTGTGTTTGTGTTCTTATCCTGTGTTCTAAGAGGGGCAGATAAAACAAAGTTTGTATCCTGGCGTCCATTGCCGAGTTGTGGCTTCACAAAGTTTTTAGTTAGTGGCCCTCTGAGCTCGTTTCTGGTCAGGGCTCCTGGTGGAATCTAAAGTAAGAGCTCCAACCTCTACTGTCAGGCAGACTTTATTCCACATATCCATGGCTTACTGTGTTCACACCCATAACAGCTCCCACTGGGAAAGTTAGGCACTGACAAAGGGTGAGAAACATCACTGGAAGCAGGAACAGTTCTAACAGATTACTCTGAGTAACCTGGACCCTCATCAGATGGCAGCCCTCAAACTCAGAGTTTGTTGGTGTCCCCTCCTCAAAAAGGATGCAAATAATGTCCCTTAATTACTCTACATTTTTCAATGAAATATAATGAGTCTTGCTGTCCACACCATTATATGGCTGTGCTACCAACCTCCTTATCCCTTCCACCACCCTCCTTATCCTTTTCTCTGCTTCTCCTTTTGGCACTCCTGAGCTTGTTCTTGAAAAGTACCCCCCATTCTTAAAAAAATTCCTCTTGTAATGGTTCATGTAACACTCTAACCACTCCAGGATGTGGGCAATTGTAAGCAAGAGAAACAATGTGCTGTGGAGTGCAGGTGTGGCCCGAATGGCCCTGTACCAGCTCACTGTACAGCCTGACAATGCAGCTGCAATTTGTAACATGATGGTTCATTAGCAGTCCATGAGCCACAGCCTCTGTGGGCCCTACTGTGTGGCAAAGCTCTGCTTGACATCAGGACCTGAATAGAAATCTCAGATGAGGCATAGAACTCACATAAAAAAAATCAAAATCAATTAAGTACATTGTTGGATAAAATGAAACTAAACAGCCCATAATAGGCTGCTGTGCTGGAGGGGAGCCCTGCCACTGCCTGGCTCCTAGCTGCCTTCTCTGCTATTCTTCTTACTCATCCCCGTGGAACAGATCCACTACTGGGCTCGTTTGTGCCTGATGTGTGTGTGACAGCCACCCTGAGAGCCACCAAGGGAGAAACAGGAGCTGCTGCACCTCAGCTGAAGAGCCAGGCTCTGGCTGAAACAAGCTGCTCCTGCTGGAGATTGCTGCCACAGGACAGTAACAATGTTCTCTCCCTAACACCTGTCTGTGCCTTTTGTTCATGTGTCCCTGCATGCCCTGCTGACAATTGCCCTTGTTAAGAAAGTCCTGACTTTTTCACATCAGAACTAAAACCAGGGATTCTGAAGCTGACTTACTGAAGAGGTGAGTCTCTTGGGTTGGGCTGAAGCAGACAGTAGCAATGGGCTTTTTGTGAGCCTTTATCTCTCCGTAGCAGAAGTCAGCTGCCACGTGGATCAGTTTGACAATCCCTCTCCTCCCCGCAGCTGCCAGGATGTTGTGAGCTTTCTTGCGGCTGTCGCTGATTACCATCGTGAGGGTTGTCCACGCAACGCTGAAGAACTCCTGGGACAGAAGGAAAACAAGACTGGGGTGACAGCGAACAGCCAGCAGGGCGGTGGCTGTTAGCTCAGAGAAAAGACAACTGTCACAAGTGACACTTACTACTCAGACCTACTCAGGTGAAATGACATGACTATTTAAGATGGAGCATCAAAACACAAAACAGCTCTCAGAAGAACATAAAATAGACAAAGAGGATATTTATTCCTCTGTGCTGTCAAGCAGGCTCAGCAGCCAGACACATCTGTATGAATACTGGCAAGCTAATCTCCAAAACTAATCAAAAAATAAACCCAAACCAGGCTAAAAGGATAAGCAAGTAATGTTTGCTATCTATCTTCATCCTAACATCTGTCCACACTAACACTTTCAGACCTCTTTGTAATATATATTATGTATGTGTGTAATTATTACAGGTTGTGGTATTCCCATTCAATGCTTACCCTTTCCCACTTGCAACCCACCTCTGTAGCCACTTTATACTTTTTCAGCACCGTCCCTGTCTCGCAATCAATCAGACAGACAGATTCCCCTCCACAGGTTGCCACGGTTCTGGAGGAGCTCACAATGGGATCTGAAAGAGGAAAAGAATGGGTGAGAAGTTCCCAGGTTCAGGGATAACGCATGAAGACTGCAGCTTATCACTGCCTGGTGCTCTCCCAGTCTCCTGTCATCAAAGTCAAAGGAGAAATATGTAAGCAAGTCTCTTCCTGACAACGGAGACTACGGCTTGAAAGAGCAGGGGTCTAAGGCATGGAGTCCGCTGGGATTCCAGAGCCAGGTGGTTCTGGGAATCCTGCAAACCTCTTTAAGAGCTCACCTTTCCTGGCTCCAGAGTCTAGCACTGGCTCGAAGACACCGGACCAGAGCTGCGTTTTAAAATCCTCGCGGCTGTTGCCTTTACTGTGACACTGAAGAAAATGCAATGGCTCTGCACTGACATCCTCCTACAATAAACCATCCACATTTAGAAAATTCATTCCCCTGACACGCTCTGTGATTGCCTTGACAGAACCCTCTACTGAACACAGCAATCTGAGTTAAACTCAAGTATTTTTCAGCCCTTCTGTGCTACGGAGAACAGGAGAGACTGAGGTGCCACAATGCTCAAGACTCCTAAAGCAGCAGAGAACTGTTTAGCAAAGATGTGCCCAGCAGACCCCAGCAGAGAACCCCATTCCCTATAGCAGAGAAACATGAAAAACCCTTTAGATTCCCACTGGCCTGAGCTGAGGGGGAAACACCTTTCCCCATGCAGCCACTGGTTTGAGCTGAGAGCAAGGCTTGCCAGTCCCATTTCTAAGCACAGACTTTCAGTGCACCACCTCAGAGCGCTGGTCCATCCATCCCCCAGAGGGGATCCACTGGGGTCTCCTGGGGAATCCTTTCTCTCCCTTGATGCCTCTGAGAGATTTAAAACAATGACAAAAAAAACCAAACCAAAACTCACAATATATTTGGCGAACTATAAGCTCCAGGCTGTGCAGAGCTCTGTAGAAACCTGAAGGCAGCTCCTCCCACTATAAACCAAGAGGCCCAAAGCCAGGCCCAAGGGGGCTGATAGATGTACCTTGCGCTTGGAATTCTTCACGGGGGTCAAGGTAATCACGCCGTTGTCCTGCTCCTGGCTTTTCTGTTCCCCTGTTATCTGGCTGGATCTTCTGTTGCTTTGTCCCTTGGGAAACTGCTCCCCATTCTTCTGTGTCCCTTCAGCTCCCTGCTCAGGGGTTGTCTCCTTGGCTGGTTGGTTTGATGTTCTTGGTTTATCAGGAGCTGGGTCATCCTCCACACGACTGGATTTTTTGGGATTAACTGCAGCTTCCTCCTCGGTGTTTGCCTTGGTCTTGGACCTCTTGTTTCCAGGGCTTGATTTTGAATGATTTCTTTTCCTCTTGCTGGGTGTTACTGTGACCTATAAGGCATGTCGTTACATTGTCAGGTTCTGCAGAAGGTTTTTAGCTCCCCCAAGATGTGCAGATAATTTATAAGTCAAAGATATTAATTATTCAAATGCAAGTACCCTCCCACACTTACAGAGTGGGTTCCAGGAATCAGAGAGCCCAGAGCTGCAGGGCTCCTAGAGGCAGAAGGTAATGAAAACCACACAGCCAGCCTCCTTTTCAGCTCCCTTCCCCTGTCTCAGTTATTTGCAATTTACATATGGTGTGGAAAAACAAATCTGGCCTATGGACCACAGGGGTTCAATCTGCAGCCATTTCCAAGCAGGCAAACACCAGCGGAGTCTGGCTAGGCATCAGCCCAGGTCTCTAATTAAAATATCTCTTCCTAGAGGAGGTGGAGTGTGTAGGACTGCACTCATGAAATGTTTTTGGTCCTCTATGAAAATGGAAACTCTCTAAGGGAGCAACCTGACCTTCATATTTCTGGGAAAGCTTCAATCTGGCTGTAAAGAAGAAGCCTGAGCTGTTGGATACAAGTTGGATCCTGAGACTGCCCCTGTGGTTACCAAAGGGTCATAAATATGAACTGACAAAAGCTGCTGAATTCCCAGGAAACAGAGAGAATATTGCTAATGTAACTGGAAAAATCACCTACCTGAGCCACGTTTTCTGCAGCTTCTGTGGAGCTTTCTGTGCTTTCTTCCTCATTCTCATCTGTCTTTTCCTCTGGTTCAGTATCAGAGTTTAACTCCAGACCTAGTGAGTATGACAGAAACTCTTCTGCAATCATTTTCACCTGAGAAACAAATATGTGGATATGTTAAAAAACAAAAACAAAAACAAAAAAAAAACAAAAACAAAAAAAAAACAAAAAAAAAGAAGGAAAAAAAGCCACAGCATGTCAAGCTCTGATGTGTCCTGGCACAAAGAACTGCTTTGCTGAGTTTTTAATATCTGCTCCCATTATTCTGTGTGAATTTCACAAGTGGTGGTGGAGTCCCCAGCTGACATTACATGACCCAAGAACTTCACTTTGTCATGGGCATTCAGAGTACACAGCTGTGGAAACAACAGCACAGCAACAAAACAAGACAAAGGAGAGAGATGGAAGCCTCAATTGTGTATATGAACATACAAATAAAACAAATGTTACAAACTAAATGGTGTCTTTCCCTGCTGGGAGCAACTACACTTCTGTCATTATCTTTTCTCTTTCATCAAGAGTAAAGGTTACCATTAAATTAATTTGCAAATAATTAAGTATTAAGGATACTGCAGTCTGATTAATTAGTACAAGTATCATTATTGCTAATGAATTAAAAACCAATGTTTAATGACATTTCAACTTGGTGCACATTTAGTCCTGGTGGTCTATAACTGCTTAACAAAGCAGTGAAGAAAGACAAAAAGTGATACCACTAGTCAGCTAGAGCACCCAAATCCATGGAGTGTTTTAATTCAGTCCATGCAGAACCAGGAGCAGGGTCCTTGCCTGGAGAACAGGAGGGTGAGTGGGATGTCACCTACCCGCCAGCGGGTGAACTCGCTAAGTGTGCTGGGCCCGTACACCACATTGGTCTGTACTGACTTCAGGAACTTTTTCTTGATGGACTTCACCTGCTCAGCTGTGTATTTCTCAGGGAGTTGGTCACGGAAGAATTTTTCCCAGTGAGCAGTAACCTAGGCAGAAAGACTGAGTTTATTCAACAGAAAAAACAAGAGAACTTGTGAAAGCATTTAAGAAGTGGCCCACCCTGAGTGCTGCACCCTACACAATGACATCACCTTATTTATTCACATTCAAATGACCACTTCAGCTAATGAGAAAGTCAGTTCCTCTGTACCAAGCTGGAGTGTGGCTAAGCAGACACTGTCAGCATGGACCCCTTTAGAGAGATACCTGGACTCCAAAAGGCTGCTGACCTACAGGATGCTCACCTGCCAGCACAGAGTTTACTGCTCTGATGGGATGAGCAGTAACACATCCACCAGCATTTGGACCAAACAGACATTTTTACATTGAGACACAGGACTAAAAACTGGGCAGGCAAGTACAAATAACATCAGGGAAAGGCATCAGGGCACTGATACCACAGAAAGAACAGCACAGAGGAGAGTTTGGTGTCTCATTAAACAGCCAACCATGATCAGTTGTCTGGGACAAGAGACTAAGCAGCCCTCACAAAGACCCTTTGATGTTCAAAAGTTTTATGCAGACAACACTCAGCACAACTCATCCTAGTTTTCAGTATTTAATTTTTTTCTCCACTGTCACACAGAAGGAATTAAGAAGATCAATTAACTAGAATAGGAATGGTAAGAGCAGTAATACACAAAACAACCAGACAACCAAACCTTTTTCATAATTGGACAATAATTTCGGTCAAGATCACAACGATGCCTTGTGGGAGCAATCTGTCAGGAGCTAAATTGTGCAGACAAATGAGGGAAAACAGAGTTCTAAACATTCACAATTGAAGAAGAAAGAACAAATCCTCATTCCTGGTGTATGCTGGAAAAAGCAAGATTATCCTGAGGCTGGTTTTGTGCTCCCCATTCCTGAGGCCTGTACAATAACTTAAATTAGCTGGGGAGGTGTTTGCAGCTGTTCTGGCAGCACCCATTCCTGAATGATGATGAGAGTGACCTGAAAAACTACAGGATCAGGCACAGACCTGGTTAGCCCTGCTCCTGTCACCTAAACCAAAGGCAAATTGGCTGCACAGAACAGGGAGAGCAGATGCCAGCAGTGACAGAGAAAGCAGCAGTAAGACATTTCCTGGGTGGCCCATTCTGCAGGCTGGGCTCAGATCATACCACAGGTACTGCAAACCACTTGAAGCTTGTTTGCAGCTCTGTCACTATACTGAGCACAGGATTTAGTTATTTCTGAGGTGTTTAGAGGTTAAGGAAATATTCCACATCTTACCTTGCTGGTGAGCTTACGGCTGTTGACATGCCTCACATGGTTGGCCAGTTTGGTTATGTCCTTGCCATTGAGTAGACGAAGATTTTGCAAAAGAAACATTACTTTATAATCATCATTGAGCTAGAAAGAGAAAACATTGGAGTTATAAAATTTGTACATGTGTACTTTACCTTTAGTCCTTGATTAAAATACAGCCTATATGAGAATGATATTTTTAGTAAGGAAAAGCCATTTCTTAAAATCTCCTCAGGATTTTCAACTTGAATTTCACATTTTAGGTGTGAATTAATGTTCTCTATGAGCTGGGATATTAAACTGCAAACAGAGCTGCCCAACCCTCAGGCAGTGCTACCATCCAGCACTGGGTGAGGGCTGTGTAACTGATCATCTGCAGGGCCTGAGTGCAAGGCTGGGAGCTCTGCTCATATCCCTGAACTCTAACACAGGGGAAGGCCTGTCCTGCCTCCAGTGATGGAATTCCAGCAGGAATTCCTGGAGTCAGATGCATTTTAAGTCAGATAGCTTGCCATACACACACACACACATACTGCCAGTTTGCAACAGCAAACAAGCATGTGGGGATGGAGAGTGGCTGATGCCAGTTCACAGCACAAGTAAAATCAGTTTGGGATGTTTGACTTGTACAGTCAGCAGATCCTCCTGGGAGAAGTCAAAATCTGAACCAGACTAACCACCAAGTTTAAACCCTCATCTGAGGACCCAGTCTGCTTTTCTAGAGCACAGAGGGCACTAAAACTAACAGAGATATTAGGAAATAAAACTCGCATTTGATATTAGGAAGAAACTCTTTACTGTGAGAGTGGTGATGCACTGGCACAGGTTGCCTAGAGAAGCTGTGGCTGTCCCAGCCCTGGGACTGTTTTAGACCAGATTGGATGGAGCTGAAAGCAACATGGTCTAATGGAAGGTGTCCTGTCCATGGCAGCGGGTGGAACAAGATGAGCATTAAAGTCCCTTCCAACCCAAACCTTTCTGTGATTGTGTGTTTCTGTAAGAACAACTCTACACAGTCATTACTGTATTTTACAGTAGCATGAGCATAAGGTACTGTGCCTGAGAAGTCACCCAAGACAGGACTTTGGCAGAGAGAATCAGGATTTCAAGACACAGATTTTAATACCCGAGTGGTTTCGGGCAAGTCATTTCTGCAGATTGAGAAATAGTGGCACAAAGGGGTTAAATGCCACACAAAGGCTGGCTGCTTTCTCAAATGCCCTAGCACCTGCTGCCCAAGAACAATATATAAGAACTTTGCACAACTGCTGTTTGTTTGCCTCTCTGTTTAATGTTAGGAGGGGGGTAACTCACTGTCAAGTACACATTGTTCTCATAGGTGAGCTCCTCAAGCAGAGGGAACTGTTTCAGGGCAGTTACATCTTCCAGCTTGTTATTGTTGCAGTTCAGGACTCGCAGATCAGGGAGAGTTAGGCTGTTGGGAAATTTGTCCAGTAAATTATCAGAGAGATCAAGTTTCTGCAGGTGCCTCAGGCGGGAAAACAAGCGTGGGTCTAAATCTCCGGTCTTCAATTGCAGCTTGGACAGGCTGAAAACAAAAAAAACCACAAAACCCATGAACTACCTGCAGCTCACTGGAAGAACAAATGCTAATTTCATAGCACAGACAGTCCCACCTGTTGGCACCTCAGTCCAGTACAACTCCCTGGGTACAACTGACCCAGCCTGCTTTTTCTGGTGGCAGCATTCTGGGTTGTGGGCACACTGTGGGATAGCTGATGTGTCTGAGCTAACAGCCACCATCAGAGACTCAGGTCTGCCAAAGTACAATTAACCTGCAATTCAGATAATCTCCTAGGGGTAACTGAGCTGGCTGGGAGCACTAAATCACCAGAAAAGTTCTTATTTTATAGAAAAAATTACTGCACCTCTAAAAGGTTTGGTATTTTATTACTGTGCAATGTTGATTCAATAAGGCAAGCTGTGTCAATTCAAGACACCATACCCTTGGTCTACCCTGTCCATAGAAAACACTACATTAATTATTTCATACTTCGGGCCAAGTGCAGAGTCTGTCCCCAAATAATTTGGTTGTTTTCAAAGAACTAACTCGACAAAAAAAGTGATTTTTCCACTTATTCTACAGTGAGTTTTGCTGCAAAAGCTTCCAGTGGTAAATGCAGAAATTCACCTAACAAAATTCCAAGACTGCCACCAAAACAGAAGAACTCTGTTCTGAAAGAGGAAGTGGTACAATATTAATGAGGGGAAAAGAAATATCCCTTCTCTGTAAGAAAGTGAAAACTGCTTATTATAAGCAGGGTCATTTATATTTGGTTAGATCATTTAGGTGAGCTCCAAGGGGAGCTTCCAGCCCTGGCAGCCAACATCTCTTGAGGGCATAAGCTTGAGTTCCTTTAACAAACAGAATCTGTCTCTAATGACTAGTTTAAAATAAAGGCTTCTAGATATTAATGAAGTGTGACTAAATGAGACAAGTAAATCCAGAAAGCAAGATCCTTTCTCCTTCACTTGCCGTCTCAGAAGTGTAACCAGCCAGTCAGAGCTGATAAGAAAGGTTGAGGACAATCCAGCTGGCTGCAGAGCTGTGACTGTAGTGTCCTTTTGGAGAAAAACTCAGTGGTGTTTTCCAAACAGACTTTCTGAAATACAACCAGTATGAAGCCGCATGGAGAATGCCACTCTCCAAAAATCCACACCTTCAAACATTTCCCCACCACTCTGTTAACAGTGATACTCCTCAGAGAAACATGTGAGTTTCTCCCTAAAAATAATTACTTTAGCACAGAGCAAACTGAAAGAAATAACTTTTAAAAGTACATGTGAAACCCAAACCCCCTGACATCAGCAACAATAACAACAAAGGTGCCAGCCAGAAAACAGCCAGCTGAGCCACTTGGATTGGCCAGCTCCGGAACAGTGAAATTCCACTGTGTTAAACATTTGGAAAGACACATGTTTGCAATGACCTCTTTTAAGGACCAGAGTGACAAAACTGATTTTAGTGGTTTTTAAGTGATTCAGAGTTTATTCTCTCCCTCTGCAATGTTTGAGGTAGTAGAATAACTGGATTTAGAAGAGATGAAATATGATGGAGGGAGAGGAAAATGGAAGGTAAATAATGCCAAAAATACTTTAAAAACCCTCTGAAATCCATGCTGGAAGATTCTCTTATTCATATTAAGCAATTGCTAGCCAGTATCCAAGGGCTTTAGGGGTAGGGATGATACCTTGGGGTTAAGAAATCAGGATCCAGCCTTGAGCAGTTTCACAGAGAGAATGACAGCAAATATACAATAGAAATGGAAAAAAAAAGGTGACATCTGCCAATAACCTCTCTAGTGAATACAGTGCCACCACTACTCTCTGATCCTGCACTGGGAATGCCCTCTCAGTTCTGTGCTTTGAAACTTGCTTTTCAAAGTAAAAAATGTTTAGGGGAAGAAAGACACACAGACAAAAAGACTGGCAGGTTGAATTCATCTGGAATTTTCCATGGGGCTGTTTGCACTTACTTCAGCGTCTCAATCTTTCGGAGCCTCGTAGATCTTGGAACTGCTCTTTCCAAAAGAAGTTCTGTAGTAATCTTTGACATTTTTAATCTCCACCTCCCTACTGGAATCACTGATCAGTCAGGTGTAGGATGTCTTCTGGTTACCTTCCTGATAAAACAAAAGGGAACAAGAGGAAATGCTTTCAACAGCTCCAAGGGAAAGAAAAAATTTTATGAGGTTATCTACTGATTTTGCTGCTGTATTGGAAGTCACCTTTTTTACTTGGTTGAAATGAACATGGCAGAGACTATTATTAGATTGGGCACAGGCTCCCAGCACACTGATCCAATCCATCTCCAAAACAACAGGGATACATCCCATGGCTGTTGGATTGACAGACTTGCTGCAGGTGAAAGCTGTCCCTGAGCGATGGCATTCAGGACCAGGACAGCATCACAGGCACTGTTTGTGCCTCTCCTGGGCTCTGCTCCAGGAATTCCAACAGTCTTTCAAACAAAAAGCAGCAGTAAGAGTCAATACACCTGCTGTGAAGGTTTTTCTCCCAAGAAAGTGACACTGCTCACTGGCCTGACCAGCTAGACAGACTCTTAGCTGATGATTTCTAAATTCCCCAAAATTTTTGAAAACTGAATTAATCAGCAGAAATTTAAACACACACCAACCAAGGACATAATTTCCTCATCAAGGAAAAAAAAAAATCAACAGTGTTCTCTGTCTTGTTGGCAATTAACTGATGTTTCAGTACACACATATACACAGAGGGATATGCTGATATTTGGAATAACAATGCTGACAGGGCCAAAAGAGCTCCATGAAATGACTGGTTGAGGTCTTCCCACTCTTCCTGACACAGATTCCAAGAGAGGGAAATAAAAGAGAACAGAGCTCCAAGGCCAGGCTCGCTCCTGTCTTTCTGTGTTAGATCAACGCTGCCTAAATGCCACTCCAGCACATCATGAGGAGCACACGGGGCACTGAGCTGTCCTTGGGCTTGGTTTCAGCAGCACTACACACCTACAGCACCTGCAACATTGTTTGATGAGCAACGGGGCACTGCAATATTGTATACACTGAAATACTGTACAGGAACACAAAGAGCTGGACTGAAAACCACTTTAAACACCAGCTATTTGGGATTTGATTCGACAGAGCCCTCGCTGTGAGCCAAACCACAGGGTCAGGCTGATCCAACCAAACCTCCCTCAGACCCTGTGCCTCTAATAAAAATATGACACCAGTGACTGTGGATGCTCCCATCGCCCTCTCCCTGGCACACTGACACCCCAGACACAGCTGTGACACGGCAGGAGCTGCAGGGAAGGCCAGACATGGCATGTCCCATCCCCACAGCATCGCGGGTGATGCCGCAGAGGGAACGTTCGGTTATCCCGGGAGCTGCTGGCCCCTCCTGCCCCACCGCAGCTCCCGGGATGAAGCCCCAGAGCCGGGCATCCCCCTGACCTGAACGTGTTTGCTTGGAGCTGCCCCGGGACGCGATGCGCGCGATGCCCCGGGGGTGAAACGGCCACGGATGCCGGGCTGTCTGCGCACGCTGAGACGGCCTCCGGGCCGCGGGGTATCACCGGCTGCGGGCGCAGGCCGTGGCTCCGCCCGTGGGCAGGGCCGGACCGGGCCGGGCGGGGCAGATTCGGCCCTGGCCCGAGGCCTCGCCCGTCACCGCCGCCTCCGGACACCGAGCACCGCGGGGTCCGGCGACAGCCGCGGCCTGAGGCGCCCTCACGGGGCGTGCGCCGCGCCTACAACTCCCGGCGTCCCTCACGGCGCCGAACTGCGGTGCGGGGCCCGGGCGCGCCGCGGGGGCTGCTGGGAGCGCGAGTCCGCCCGCACCCCCCTCCACCCCCGCTGCCCGGCCCCGCGGCCTGCGCCCAGCCCCGCTGCCCTCACCTGGAAGCTGCCGGGGAGGAGGAAGAGGAGCCGAGGAGGAAGGAAGGGCGGGAGGAGGAGGAGGAGCGGGAGAGGGGGGGGCTGTGCCCTCGGCGCAGCCGGCGAGATGCAGGCGGCAGGCGGCGGCGGAGGGTCGGGCTGCGGCTGCAAGGGGATCCGTTCCTGCCTGCTCTGCGAGGGGCCCGCGCCGGCCGCTCCGCCCCCGCAGGTACCGGGGAGGGGGCGGGCGGCGGGGCGGGGCGGCGGGAGGAGCCGGGGGGCGGCGGGGGGCGCCGGCCGTGGCCCCTCGGGGCGGGGCGGCTGCGGGACCCCCGTGCCCGGAGCGGGGCCGGGACCCCGGGTTCACACGACGGGGACGAGGCAGAGCCCCCCCCCCTCCCCCGGGTATTGTGAATTGTTCACTTCAGTAACAGAAGCAGAGTCGGAGCTCACCTGAGCCTCACGTGTTACATTCACATCCATTTGTTACGGCTTACCCTTGTGGCCTGCGCGATTTTCATCAACTTCCCTCATTCAACGTTTATTGCTATGACAAATCATATCTCTACAGCAATACCCACCACTAATCTCCTTATAGCTGTGGCCCTGACGATCATCGGTTCTTTCCTGTCTTTTCCAGGATAAAGACATCACTAGGAAAGAAAGGCAGATTCAAACAAGCAACACAGTGATGCTGCAGCTGGAAAAAAAAAAGAGCAGGGAATAGTTGTTCCCCAAAAGCAACTGTAACATTTTTCTTGTCTGCAAGAATACTGTACAAGTTTTCATGCTGCAATACCAAAGTTGCAGGGGTAAATAATGGAAATGTGTTATTGCTTTTTTTCTTTTCCGTTGTCATTTCCACAGGGAGAAGATAATTTCACTTACTGTCCAGCAACAGGCCTAGCTAAAGGAAATGAGCACTCGGAATTTGCTGGCTGGGCATTTCCCTTTCCAGGGGTGTTCCTGGTGGAGGAGTTCATTAGTGAAGATGAAGAGTGTGAGATAGTGGAACTGATGGATCGAGACGACTGGAAACCATCACAGTCTGGCCGAAAGAAACAGGTTGGACTTTAGAAGCACATCTGATCTTAGATCCTTCTGGAAAAGGAAAGCTGTTTTCAGTTAAAACCCAAACTACTGAGATGTTTCATTAAGTGTTTTCCTTTGAAAGCTTTTTCTGAAATCAATGGCAGGAATTACCTGTAATTGAAATCAACTTCTTGAAAAATACGTGATAGTTACAACAAACATTATTTGATGGTGTGTGTTCAAGCATTAAAGTTCACGCTCTCTCCAAGGGAAAGAAGTGTATGTTCAGATTTGGTTTTACTTTATAAATCCAGAGAGATTAATGTAGATTCACTGAGTCCTTTTGCAACCTGGCAACCAGGTCACTGGAAGAGATGAGAACAGAACACTGCAGGAACAGCCTCTCCAAAAAGACTTGTCCTAGATTTTTCCTTTACACTAGCTTTTTCCTCCCTCTTCTTTTCCAACAGGACTATGGACCCAAAGTGAACTTCAAGAAACAAAGGCTGAAAGCTGGCTGCTTTACTGGCTTGCCAAGTTTCAGCAGGAAGATTGTGGCACAGATGAAGGCCTGTGCTGTGCTCAGTGGTTTCTTACCTGTGGAACAGTGTAACCTGGACTACAGACCAGAGAGGGGCTCTGCCATCGACCCCCACTTTGATGACTGGTGGCTCTGGGGGGAGCGCCTGGTCAGCCTGAACCTGCTCTCAAAAACTGTGCTCTCCATGTCCTGTGATTCAGAGGACACCATCCAATTATTTCCCATTTCCAGTACAGAGAAATTAAGTCCTCCTGCACCTTTCACGCAGACATCAGCGTGCAGAAGTTCAGGAGAAGAGGGAACCAAGTGCTTTTTGTCCCCAAGGCTGGTTCCAGGGAAGGAGGTGAGTGTGGCCATCCTCTTGCCCCAGAGGTCGCTGGTGGTGCTGCACGGGGATGCTCGGTACAAGTGGAAACACGGCATCCACCGCAGGCACATCAAGCACCGCCGTGTCTGCATCACCTTCAGGGAGCTCTCTGCCGAGTTCAGCGCCGGGGGGAGGCATGAAGGACTAGGCAAAGAACTGCTACAAATTGCTCTTTCCTTTCAAGGGAGACCCGTGTGACCAAGAGGTTGCATTTTGTTGGTAGAGGTGTAAAATGAGGTATGGCATTTGTACAACTCGGTTTATTTCTGAGGGGGGAGTAAGGAACCAGGTGTGTGCAGAGATAAGCTCAATAAAATGAAAATTTAACAAACGAGTAAAAGGGGTGAGCTTCAAAACTTCCTGGGCAATGGGAGCTTTTAGGCCAAAGTCAAAAATGAGAGGTTGCATCCATTACCTGCGTTTTAACAAAAAAAGCAAACAACCAGTTCCTAAACAGTTAAATGGACCCAAGAAAGTTAGAGACATTAAACAGAGTATCAAACAGCCACATTGTTTCAGCCCAAGCCCTGCCACAGATTGAAAGTTTTCCTGGCCCTAATTGATACTGTCAGACTGCTTTGAATGTTGCACATAGCCCTAGGGGTACAACTATTCCCTCACCCACCTCAGATAGGTCCTGTAGAGACCAGGTCTCAGGGGAGGAAGGTAAGCAGGTATCTCTCCACAGACAGTACAAAACACTGAGAACTAATTAAAGTAATTATAATGTGCTGAAGATTCATGCTCTAACAATGAGGATTAATCATAAATTCCATGTGTGACCTGTATCTTCTGGGACAAAAGAGCAGCTTTTGCAGAGGGCCAGTGCTGACTCTTCAGGCTTGGACAGAGATCAGACCAAAGGCCTGCACAGTCTGTGTTATTTTCTGATCATTTGTCATCTCTGAACCCTGCTGTCAGCTCTCAGTAGCAAGAGTCTGATTTTGGGAATTAGCTGGGCAACAGACTGCAGCCCTGGCAGCTATCATTTATTTTCCTGGCACCTCCAGCAGTCAGGTTTGAATCATGCCTCGTACCTAAGATTCAAGTAGTCATTTGCAGCAGAAGCTGATCTGAGGCCATCTGTCTGCTCTGAACAAACTTCTGTGCTCTTGAAAATGAAGTTGTGCTGTGGAAGAAGCGTGATCCTTTAATAAACACGGTGGTGCCATGACAGCCCTTCAGCACAGCCCCACCTGCAGCAGGAAAACAGCACCTTGCCACCAAGCAGGCAGTGCTGCCTGGCTTTGCTTGGTAAGGAAAGGGGACAGATCTCATCCTCCCTGTACTGCTGTGTTCTGCCCCAGAAGTGCTTCCTCGGCACTGCACAGGATTTGCTGCACAGTAAAGCAGTCCTGCCACAGGCACTGCCCTCTGCTTTTCTGCAGGGGAAGGAGCTCGTCACCCAGGACAGTTACCAGGAATCAGATTGGTCAGTTTGGATGTTTTTCATCACTTTAAGTCAGCAGATTCAATCAGAGCCCTTTGTGGGCTGCAACGAGCCAGGTTCAGTTTAGTGCTAATTCCAGCAGGGATTTACTAGCAGGGCTCCCATGGGCAGTCCCAAACTCCGAACCTCCGTCCATGTGGGCCGGTGAGTGTCCTCAAGGAGCTCCAGCAGCTGTTCCAGCAGTCACAGGACATCCCCTCTGATGGAACCTCTTCACTGCAAACACACACACACCAGGCAGGCCACACCTGCTCACAGCGAGCTCTGTCACAGGAAATTCCTCATAGGCTGCAACTGGAAGAAGGTGGATCTAGATTAGGTATTTGGAAGAAATTCTTCCCTCTGAGAGTGGGGAGGCCCAGGGAAGCTGTGGCTGTCCCTGGATCCCTGTGAGTGTCCAAGGCCAGGTTGGAGCAACCTGGTCTAGTGGAAGGTGTCCCTGCCCTGCAGGGGGTAGGAACTGGATGATCATTAAAGTTCCTTCCAACCCAACCCATTCTGTGACTGTCCAGCTCACTCCCTAAAGCAGGGAGTGCTGAGAGCAGCAGTTCCTCGCTTTTTCCACAGCCCAGTGTTGGAGGGGAATATCCCAGGACAGCACCTGGAGCTGCTCCTGGAGCAGAGGGGCTTTGTCCAAACAGGAGGAGGAGCCTGCCAGCCTGGCACAGACACACAGGGAGGAACCCCAGCACAGGCTGTCACAAAGAGAGCGCAAACACTGCACCTGGATCCTCCTCGCCCTTCAGTTCCCAGCCTCTCCATTCATCTGCTCTCTGCTCACCACACTGCAGCAAAGTGTTGCCATTAATGCTTGGCCCCAATTTCCAACGCTCCCTTTTACATCTATATTATGCTCTCAGGCTGCTATAACACTTTCTGTGTGTGTCCCTGCTGCTCCATTCTCTCGACAGTGAAAGCAGATGATGGATTCTGATGAATCAGATTGCCACAATAACTTACACAGTGTTAGTTCATCTTGTGCTCTGCATTTGCTGGCTGAATTTTTCTGCCTTGATTGAACTATACAGGAAGCTGCTGTTCTTGCCAGAAGATTCCAGCTCTTCCTAGCTGGTATCTTAAATGTGAAAAAATGCAAATAATTAAATACTGAGCCAAAAAGTGAGGGCATTTTCTTGGTGTTGTTGAAGTCCAGAACTTAATCTAGTCACTACACAGGCATTGCTGTGCCAGTCTTTCAACATTTTTCACCTGTTAAACAGCCTCTTGGGCATCATCCTTAGATCAAAATGCAATTGCACACCCATCTGTTCAGTATTACTCCTTAAAACTTTATGTACATTCTCTCCTAAAAAGCCAGAAAATCAGAAAAAAATGCCAGAAAATCCTGGTTTACAGTGTCACAAAACATAAACAACTTACTGTCAAGTACCATAGAAATCTGAGAAAAGTATTAAGATGTTTTAATCTTAATGAGCTCTTAGAAGTAATTTTGTCCACTAAGCTGGTATTATTAACAGTAGACAAACTTTAATAGTCTTCCTGTTATAGTTCTTTGTCTCCTTAACCTTCTTGTAAAACACAATACCCAGATCCTCATTAAAAGGAAGTGCATCTAATTGTTATCTCCTTATGCATTGCAAAAGGAGAATGATAATATCTGACCAAGTTTTTTTTCAAAAAGGCAGAACCCAAGTTAACCCATAGAGGATGCTGGAGGACTTGAGCTGCCTCTCAAAAAAATCAGTCTGAAATCACCAAGAAGCATAAAAGTGAGCAAGTTTATCCAGTTTCTCTCACACAGCTGGACAATAATTGAGATACATTCGTTGTTCTACATTAAATATTGTTCATGCAGAGGTAAGACAAGAATAGGCAAAGCTAAAATACAGTTTGTTTTTTTTCTCTTAGCACTCATGGCTGTCACATCTCTGGGTAGAAAGCAAGCTCCCAGCTGGACACACAGATTCAGGGAAATACTCTCCAAATCCAGCCAGTCAATTTTAATTACTGAAACTGCTTTGAAATGGCTATAGAGGACCTGTGAGTTAATCAGAAAATATCTTCTGGCCCAGCTGAGTTTGATTCCAGCTTGAGGGGGTGTTGAGGAAGCTGTCTTAGAAGTTGATGCAATGAGATTTAAAAGATAAGGAATCTACAGCAGCAAGGAAACTCCAAGGTCTTTTGTTTGCTTGTTTGCTTGAAGGCAGGAAAAGAAAAGAAAACACATGGTGAAAGGCAGGAGGAGCACCTCCACCCCCCAGCCCAGCACAGGTAACCTCGAGGCAACCTGGGATTGCCCATCCCCAAATCCCAGAGCCAGGTAAAGGAAGGATGTGGAAGGATGTTTGCTCTGCAGCTGTACCCACCCAGGTGCTCTCCAGAAACACTCCCAGGTATGTGAGCGCTCACATGCTCAAATCCAGCATTACTCCATCCCTAACAGAGAGATGTCTCTGAGACATCTCTCCACTGAAACAGGGAGCCAGCCCTGGCCCGGGGCGATGTTAAAAATAGGGAGATCAGAGTGAGAGCTGCCACTGAATACGGCAAAGAGAGAACCCGATCCTGATCCCTCCAGCTCGAGGTCGTGCCTCTTTCTTTGCTCTGCTAAAGGGAGAGAGGAATTGCCTCCTAACCAAGGCCAGTGCACGGGAATGATACAAAGAATTGTTGTTCCCCTGTCCTTGAGAGTTCCTTCCCTGCTTTAGAGTGGGCAGGCAGGGTCCCTGCAGAGGACTGCAGGCTCTGCTGGAGCCAGCAGAGGCATTTTCCTGCTGGGCAAAAACTGGCCAAAAAAAAAAGTCTGGAGGAAGACTCTGAAGCAAGATCATGGCTGTCCCTGTGCTAAGCTCCAGTGCAAGAATTGGAGAAATAGCTCAAACAAAGCTGGTCCAGAGAGCCATAGCCCAATGGGTCTGAGAATTAGGGCAGCAGCCACCCCAGACTGCAGCGAGCCAGAGCCCAAAGCTGGAGCAGAAAGCCAACACACGCCAGGGCAGATCCTCAACACGTCCCCAGCTGAGAGTGGAACCCTCGGGAGAAGCATCTCCATGCAGGAATTGCAGGATTGCAGCCACACAAAACCTGGGACACTCCAAGAACGACAGACACCCCAGGAACGAAAGAGAGGTGACAGCACAGGACAGACGTGGCCGGGCACAGGCAGACAGACCCAGACGTGACACAGAGAGCTGCCAGCCCTGCTGGGACAGCAGGGACAGTGTGGAAAGGCTGGCTTGACTGATGGCAATCCTGCTGACAGCCACAGGGGCAGCAGCAGGAGCAAGGATTTTCTGGTGTTGTAGCACAGAAATACCCAGCTGGACAACTACAACATCCCTACTCCTTCCTTTATGGATGAACTCCTGTGGCTGGTACCACAGGTAACATTTCTACAACACATGTCTGGACCCAAGAGTGATGAAAATGTAAATAAATTGCAAAAACAGAGGCAGGAGCAAGAAAAGCAATGGCTGAATGGGTAACCTTGAGAAGAGCAAAAATACCCCCATGAGCTTCCTATGGCAGGGAGAACTCAGTGCCCAGAAAGACACAAGAAACAGCTGCAAGCAAAGACAGGAAAGCACATTATAATTCTGTTTTAGGAGCATTTGCCCTTAGGACACCATCCCAAACTGCACCTCAGACTCACTGCTGGAGTAAGGTGGTCCCACTCCAGTCACAGATGTGCTGTCTTGAGGCTGATCTTGAATGCAATCCCACCCAAGCCTGAAAGAGCTAATCTACAAAATCAAAGCAGTTTCCGCTGCTTTTCTCAATTTGCTGAAGTTTATTACGTTTGCAAAAAATTAAATTAGTGATCTGTCTGTTTCTAGACAAACTGCATTGCTTTTGCAGCACTGAATGCACAGGGGGATGCTTTTCAAAAAAATATTGCAAAAATGGTGCAATACTTTCTTTGACAGCCTTCTGAGGCCCTCAGCACACAAGGTTCTACTATTACTGATGTTAAAGAAGAGTACAAAGTACAGATAAGAGACTCATCCCATCTGGTCTGGCTCTGGCCTCTCAACAGAAATTCTGTTGGCAGAGGAGCCAACACGTGTAGCACTTGGCAGAAAACTCAACTCTGATTCTGTTGTATAAACCTTTTAATTTTTATTATGGCAAAAAGAGGAGGGAGAGAGGGCAGAGTCCTGGGGAGTTGATATGAATTTCACGACCACCCCACTTCCTGGAGTACACTCCTTTTTTTTTTGCATATGCACATGAGTACAGATTAGTCATTTAGCACACAAAGACTATTTTCTTTGCTGCACATCAGCCAATATGGTACATGCCAACTGCAGCAAGAACAGCAGATGAAAGCCACAGACACAGTGCTAAGCAACTTGTTCAGCAATGCTCACATTCACATGTAAACAAGAGAGATGAGAGCTGGCTTCCTAAGGCCCTCGCCAGAGGGGAATATTGGGATAGTCTCACCCTGCTGCCCTGGGGTTTGCATGTACTCTCCCTTCTGGGAAGCTGACATGTAATACACTGCCATTAGAGCCCTCAAATCCCAGTGGAATAAGGGCCCAGGGTTAAATAGAATGTTATAAACATCCTTAATGACTTCAGAAACCTATAAGGCCTCAGAGATTCTGAAACTGGAGTTTTGGAGTGCAGAGGAGGAGGAAACCAGCACAGGATCAGGGCCAAGAAAATGTGCTTATGCTTCTTGCAGCCCTCTGTGTCAGAAAGCCTGACTTTCCCTTAAAAGAGCTGATGATTGCAAAACACTATTTTCTCTCCACAAAGTTACCAAAAATCCTAAAATTGGGGTGTTTTTTACAGAAGTTTTCACCCACGATGATGCTATGGAATTTACAAGCTTCCCTTGCTAAGCAACACAGACATGCAAGTGTCATTGTCTCAGCTGCTGAAAAAAGAAATGAGCTCAAAGGAAAGGGATAGCTCTTTAATGGCACACAACATTCCTGCCAGATCCAGCTCCATCAGGCACGCCAGGACAGCTCCAGGTTCCACCAGAGGAGTCGTCTGCTTTGGTGGAGGGAGAGGGAAGCATTCATTTCTGACAGAAAAATGCTACAGCCAATTAAAAAAAAAAAAAAACAAAACCAAAAACAAAACAAAACCCCAAATGATGAAATAACACAGGACTGGGCTTGTTCTCTCCAGCAAACCAGGCAAAAGGCATCAGAACAATGCACAAATGAAGAAGACACAGTGGCAGATTTCTACAATACTTGCTGTCATTCCCTTACCTCCTTGAAACTTGCTTTGTTAGTCCTTCAAAGTCTTGTCTCATTAAATTCCCTGTCACTGTTCTGTTTTAAGAATGTCCTTGTTAAAACTAAAACACCTGTAAGCCTTCCCTGGGCACTTTTGCCTCTTATTGGGAAAAAACACATGATCTTGGCACTTACTCAACCTAAGATGACAGATGCTGCTGAGGAAGGTATGAGAGAACTTCCCAAGCCTCCTGCAGTTCAGAATTCTACATCCCAAGCTTTAAAAACCTAGCAAAGAATAGCAAGAAAAGAACATAAAAGCTAAGGCTATTTTCCTTCTGGTTATGGAATACTTGCTTTGGGACATTGGTGATCCACATTCTCAGTTTCTGTTGTGCTTTCCTGGATGTCGAGTCAGCTGCAGGTACCCACATTAATCAGCTCTGCTCTAGGAACGAGCTGCCAGCTAATTGTGGCTGCACTGACAGCCAGGGAGTTCTGACATGTAAGACAGGTCCTACACACACACACACACACACACACACACACACACACACACACACACACACTCTGGCTCTTGAGACAGCCGACGCAGTTTCACTCTTGGCAACAGAATATTGCATTTGTAAAAAATACAGATTTTTGGCTACCAATGTTAAGGTAGATAAAAGTTTTGACCTTGAACACCACGGCAGTGTCAACTTAAGTACCAAGTGTGTGGGACCAGAACCAGGGCAGAGCCCCCAGCATGTGGAACAGCACAAGAACCCACAGATAGAAATGGCAGGCAAGTAGCATTTACAGATTTAAGCCTCAATAAAATCCATCCCTGGTGCATCTCACCAAGCAGCAGACCAGGTATTTTGCTCTCAGCCCTGGCTGAGCTGTGAGCAGGCTCTGTCACACCACCTGCATGCCTCTGTCATGCCCATCCAGCTGCACTTTCAGTTTGTGGAGCTCCTCGATCTCCCGGTTGTGCCTCTCCGTTTTGTGCCGCACCAAAGAGCGGTAGAAGTGGATGGTGAAGACGACAAAAATCAGACCCACGGGGACCATGATGATGGTGGACACCAGTGCCGACTGCCACCCTGCGTGGCTGCTGGGCTTCTCCACGTTGGTGGTCTCGTTTTTCAGGATGGAGCCCACCGGCAGGAATTTTATCCAGCACAGGAGAACGACTTCAGCAAGGAAAAGGAGGATTCCCAGGACGGTGGAGAAGCCCCAGGCCAGCTCGATGTAGGGGTGCATGCGCTCGTGCGGGGACTCGCTGATGGAGTTCAGGTTGTGGATGTTGCTCACAGCCTCCACGTTGGGCAGGATGCAGGTGCTGATGAGGAGGGCAAAGAGGTGAACGGCCACCAGCACCGTCGTGCAGGCGCTGAAGGCGATCAGCAGCATCTGGGGGTACTTGTACTGCACCTCCAGCTGTACTTCCACCATGGCGACCTGGGGAAGGAACAAAGAGATTGTCAACACCTGCTGGCTTTCCTCTTTTCAAGGCTTTCAGCCAGGAAAGCATCTTGATTCAGGAAGAACACCTAAGGTCAAGTACACACTCCAGAGCTTTTTGGAATGGCAGCCCAGATGGATCACTTCTGTCACCCATGAGGAGCACGCACCAAGCGCAGTGGCCTTTCTGAGACCGTGGTTTTCTCAAAAAACACATCTCTCCTTGCCATCACGAGCCACAGGAACTGCCCCAAACCCAGCACACAGCAGAAGGAGTTAATTAGATGCCACACAGGGCTGGGAGGCAGCTACCAGCCTGCTATAACCCACCATCACACCCTCTACTGCCACTCCTTCCTTGCGGCTGCAGCGCAGGAAGTTTCAACTTCAGGCGTGTAAAGAAAAGCAAAACCAAGCAGCTCCTCTGGCCAGTGGCCAGCCAGGTTTCACTACCCACCATGGGAAGCTCACAAGCTACTTTACAATTTAAGTTAGCCCATAGTTAAAATAACTGCCTTCTATTCTCAGAACAGTTTACGTTTGTTTTTATTACAAATATGCCCAGATAAATAACTTTTAAGTTATTTATATCCTCAAATTTCTCCCTTGAGAGGTAATAACTTAGTGATACACCCAGCAGAAGTGGACAGCTACTGGCTTATGGGTGTGCTCAGCAACTCAGGAGTCTGCTTCCCCAAACAAGAGCTATCACACAGCAGGTCTCTAAAGCTATTTTTACTTTAATCAAATAAAGCTTAAGAAGCAGAATATGTGCAAGAGAGCAGAAGGCTCTTGAGATCAGAACTGGAGTCCTGTTAACTGGTTTACCATAAGAATTTTTACAATTAATTAAGCTACCTGTGAAGCAAACCAGTACTTCTGTGTGGTGGCATCCCTGAAAGGACTGCACAAACCTTCTGCTAAGAAAAGATAGAAAAGCAGTGGACAAGACTACCAAACATTCCTCTCTAGCAGCTGGCTTGGATCTTGTAGCTGCACTTCAAGATTTGCAGAGAAGTTAACTCTCTTGGCAGCAAGGAAAACCTCTGGTGATCCCAGCTGACCTGCTGCTCCAGCACAGCACAGCTTGCTGGAAAGAAGCCCCTCTAAAAGAACATCATGAGAAGGCAAAGTTTCAAATATGCACTCGATTCTGGGACACAGAAGGATTTTTGCAGAACTGACTCATGATTATGTTATCCAGGCTTCACATGAGACTCCCCTGAGCAGCCATTTCAGGCTATGTATAATCACCTGCACCACTTGCTCTGGCATTACTTTGTTCATAATATTATTTAGGCACTGGAAGATTAGGGGTATGCTCATGTTGTCCCTGTTGGAAGCCTTGAAAGGATCAAAAGGAATGGAAACCAGCTGGCATGACTGCTGCCTTACATTTGCTCTGAAACCCATCAGATCACAGTCAAGTCTGAACACATTTACCAGCAAACAAGATACAACACGTGTAGAAAATGGTCAATCTCTACAAGTCTGGATTTTATAGCTACATCAACTATTCAAGACATTAGAGACACCAAAAATACTCTGACAGCTCTTGGGCATTCCCAGCCTTCTGTTCTGATCAAGAACAAGTCAGGGTTTTACTTTTGTTTGTTTTTATCAGCTCCTGGTTGCAATTTACAGTAGTTCTTGTTGTACAGCAGAGAAAATCCTAACACAGGACTGGCTTCACTATCAATAGCAAGGTCAATTTAATTAGAACAGATTCCACGTTGCCTTGTGTACGTTCCCTTTGCAGTTCCCCTTATATTGATTTGAGAGGGAGGAGATCAGACTTATTCTCTGCTTCACTGTACAATGAATTTGTACAGCACTGTGGCTGCCAGTCACGCCCCATCAGCCAGGAAAACCTGCAGGTACATTGTTCATTATGGGGTGCTGTAATATCCAGAGACACAGCTGAATGGGAATTGTACCTGCATGTCCAATTTATAGCTTTATATTAAAGCTGAAAGCTTGGCTGATGTCAACATATCAATTTCTGCTTGTTATCCTTCACATGAGCAGCACTCTTCAGCTAATTGGATGTTTCCTCCCAGACTAACCTATTCCCCAGGGTGAGCTTCAGCTGTGCAATGTGATGAATTTTTAACACTGACTGATGGCTCAGTAAGAGGTATTTCAGTGAAAAACACCAACAATCCAGATAGGGCAGCAAGGCAGAAAAACACTTCATTTAACCCAAACACGTACTGAAAAGGTGAGTGAGCTCTTATTGCTCTACCCAGCACAGGCTGTCATGTCATTCCCTGACCGGGATAAGAGAAAGAGGACAAGCTGACATAACCCATTTAAAAATCATTAAATATGCTGCCTAGCCTGTAAAACTATTAATATGTCACGTTTGATACAATTATACTCTTCCATGTAATAACCCCCTTTATTTTAACATCTTCCCAGAAGCAACTTTGCAAGGCTGAGCTCTCTGCCAAGCCATGGGATATTTCAGCACAGGCTTAATTTTAAGCTTGAGAATAACCCAGCTGAACTCCAGAATTACAGGATCAAGGGCTCACAACATTTTAGAATTAAACTGCAATTAAATTACATGCAATGATGGTGGGACTTAGACCAGTAGAGCTCAGACTGTCCACAACAAAGATGTTATTCATCTTGAGAAATTTAGACCAGGACAGATAATATCAAGCAAAAGGATGACAAATGGCTTAACATAAACCATGACACATTCACACAGATGGTTTGGCAGACTGTAAAAACAATCACTCCAGTAGATCTGTCAGGGTTTTTGTTTTGTTTTGGGTTTTTTTTTAATCAAACACATATCCTGTATCAATTGGCTAAGTATTGAGAAGATGGATTAGCAGTAATAGCTCTTATTTCCATCAGGAAAATTATTAAGGAGGTTTCCTAAGCTTCCTCTGAATTTCCTTTATCTGCAGCTTCCTCAGGGCAGATGCAGCTGCCCTACAGCCCACCTCCAAACAGACCTGGCCCAGTGCTCTGCCCTAAATACCAGAGATGGTAACGAGGAAGGTTTGCATTATTCTGCAGCCTGTCCAGAAGGAGCTGGATCACAGCCATGGCCTGTTGATTAAATATCCATCAGCTCGCAATAATTTCAGCCAATATGGAGCTAGCTTGCATCAAACACACCGACAGGGAGGTAACTAAAGCAACAGCCAAGCCACGGATGACATTTGTTTATGTAGTTAAATGCACTCAAGGCTTTGGGGAAATTGTTTAATAGAGTCACAGAATCCTTCAGACTGGAAAACACCTTCGAGATCACAGAATCCAACCATTACACCAGCACTGCCAAGTCCACCACTAAACCATGTCCTTAAGTGCCACGTCTACACCTATTTATCTCTAAATAACTTCTCTTCTTTCATCAATAGCCAAAGAGGTGCTCTTATTAGAGAGTAAACATCCGTGTGCTAAATTCCTGTGTACCAGTGGAGAAATAACCCAGGAGGAACAAACACCTCAGCTTTCCAATCAGCTGGGGAAAAAAGCTTGCTAATAAAGAGAATTCCTTATTGCAAGAGATTTTATTTCTTAGTTACTGATTTCAGGTTTATTTCTTATGTTAGGCTAGTGAGCACAATTAACACTACTTGTACCTGTGTATATTCAACTGCACTTTAAACAGTTCAAAGAGAATGTAAAACCAGTGGTTAATTTTGAGTGTTTGCCAAGGACTTTCAGCAACTTTCTGCTCTGAGAGCTGAGAAAGTGTGCTTTGTTTTCAGAGATGTGGTTCAGCCCTGCAGTGTGGGTGGGCTGCAAACCCGAGTCCCAGTGGTGCCAGTGACAGCACACCCCACCAGCAGGGACACCGTGTGTGACCATGCTGGTAGATCACTCCCCAGCAACACAAAATGTTAATTTAATAGTCATGCTAAAGACAACAGACACAACAGAACTCCAGTTCCGAGGCACATAAGGCATGCATGTGAAAGGCTTTTTAGAGTAAGAAAACTCCCGCATGAGAGAAGACTATAGGACAGCGTCCAGTTTTCTCAGAAAGAGGAGAGACCTTCTGCCCCTGCAGAACCACACAAGCTTGGTTACAAACCAACACAGACTTTGTAAAAAGCTTTTAAGATCATCTTTTGCACACAGCCAGTGAGTGGAGAGCAATGACAAAGCAACTGAGCACCCTGTCTGCACTCCAGCCTGCTCCCACTGAAACCCCCGCCTGCAGCTTCCCAGCTTCACTTTGGGTGACCAACTCCATCATCCCAGGCTGTTGTAATGTTATGGATGATTCATGATCTAGGGGGCTGGGGGAGGAAAGAGCAGCGGAAGAAGCTAAAATAAAACAAGAAAGCTGGAAAGTTCCTGAGATCTGTCTTTCCCTTCCAGTTTCTGAGCTGCAGAATGAAACATCTTCACATTATGTCCCACGCCATCCAGGCACTGCCCTCTGCCCCTCTGCTGACAGACCTCAGGAACAACCTGACCTGCCCACTTCCTGTACAGGAAACCTCCCCCAAACTGGTTTCAATTCTCACTCCCAGTAAGCAAAAGATGAGGGGAGATAAAGGGGCACCCACTGACACAGCATGGTGGTGTTTTAACACACAGCTCAGACAGGCCTGAGCACTGGACCACTGACTGTCTCAGCCTTGTTTATTTGCTCACTCATGACATGGTTCTGACCTATGCAAATCACTTCCAAATAACACCCAAGTGCTGCACAGAGGAAAGCAAGCACCAGGGATCACTTCCAATAGGCAGCACTGACAAAAATATACCAGGTTTGGCTCCCTGCAGGCTGCAGAGCCCTCTGACACCAAGTCTGAGGCTCAGGACCTCTTCTCACACCTCAGTGGCAGAACACGATCTCCCTGATCACGCTACGCAAACTTCGCTTTGGCAGACTGTGACCCAACCTCCACCTTATTTTAGACACCGTGACCTGAGAAAACACGCAGAGAAATTAAAATAACATTCAGGACCACAGCAACCACAGGGGCCTGAAAGTGCTCCACACCCAAGAGCAGCCTTGAGGTCAGCCAGCACCGGACAGCCTCGGGGCCAAAGGAGGTCCTGGGCTGTTTAGCAATGCTGCTGGAGCACTTAGGATCACTTGCAGGTAGGGGATTAGTATTTTTAAAGGTCTGACTTGGGAGTGTGTGGGTTGGCTGTCAGCTCATGTATCCCTGCTGCAGTGAGAGAGCCAGCCTCAAACTTCGCAGCAGCAGCCAAACAGAAGTCCCCAGGCAGATGCCTCCTGTCTCTTCAGGAAACAACTCCCTGCTTCTTCCCATGAGAAAAACACTGATTAATAGTTGATTTGAGGCAACCCAAAAACCTTAACAGTTCAAAAAGCCATAAAACACATATTACCATTGCAAATCCAGAGAGCAGAGCAGAGGTTCTGCTGGAGGCTTTCAGTTTGGCTCGGCTCAGGTACAACTTCCTCCAGGAAAGGGCTTGAACGGAGTGGTGGTTGGAGGTGACCAACTCCAGGTAGCTGCGCCGGACCCAGTCCCGATAATCCATGCCCTTTGTGCCAGGCTCAGAGCAGCAAGCAGGAGTGGAAGGATCCACCGGAACGTTTAATTCAGAACTCATGGTGAGAGAAATGCTGAGGGAACAAAACAGTCGTGTTCAAGAGCGGGTGGTGGACAGGATGAGCATCAACTACTGGAAAAGCTGCAGTTGAACACAGTTGCCCTTAGTCAGTGGAAAATGATAGACCAAATAACATCACACTTGGAAGACAGAACTGAGAAAAGACCATCCATAATTGCCAAAAATTACCACGACAACCAGGAAAGATTACAAAAGTACACCCGGGAACTATTCCAGCAGGAATTCAGGAAGGCTGCACAGCATCTGGATTTTCATTTCAGAGCAGGCACCTCAACTTTGCCCTTTAATTCCTTCTCGCTCATAAAAATTTTTTTTACATAAATACACTTGGCCCCCCATCTTATCTTTGAATTGACAGTTCATATCCCAGTGCATCATGGGCTGGCTCCAAATGCATCTCTTTAAGAGTACCAAACCAAAAAAAAACAAACCTTTTTGCTCCTTCTTTGGAAACTATTCCTCCTGGGTTACAATGTGGGGTGAAACCAAACTGTGTATTCTACTCCCACCGACATTATTCGTGATGAACTGCTAATGGCCGCTTGCAGGAGATGCAATCCCCCAGGTTGCAAGCTGGGTGTTAGATAAAGGAAGGAGGCAAACCCTGCATGGCAGGGTGGTGTTTCTTTGTCTTCACAAATCGGTTCGCTCAGCTGTGATAACTACACCCAGCCCACGGGTGTCATCCCTGCCAATGGGCCGTAATGGCTCAACAGGACCCAAAATATCCAGTGACTCATAGGATCACATCATTCCACTGTGAAATTTCCCGCTCTGGGGGAGGACATGAGCACCACCACCACTGGACAGGCAGGGGAGGACACGAACTTCCACAGGAGGACCAGACCATCCACAGGACCATCGCCTTCCAAAAACTACAACCAACTCCAACAGCACTGCAACCACTGCTTAATCAGACTGCAGCCACCACCCTGACCAACACGGGCCAGCTTGTACTCTGTTATCCAGGGTTTAAGCCACTTTTTCTATATCATTGCATCTATTGTAATATTTCTATTAATTGTAACTCTGGCCTGAAGTCTGTCTCACGGGATTTGTGTGGGGGTTAATCTCTCTCCCTGGTTTACTTTCAAACCAGCACACCAGTTTTTCTCTCAGTTAAACCACTGCTCATCAATGCTCGGTTTAAATGAGCACAGTTCTCCCCCAAACTCCCCCAATAATGACAGAGTTGAATGCTGTGTAGAGTTAACAAATGAACTTCCCAAGCTTTTGCAGTGGGAAGTTAAATTTCCTGAGCTACTCACACTCCATTTATCAGCCACATCTGGCCAAGAATCTTGTTCCCTTACTTCCACCGGTGGCTCTGAGCACAGGGAAAGGAAAAGGCAATTTCGAGGGGGAAAGCAAGCTGCTTCCAGGAAATTCCATCATCTTCAGATTCAAGGGATTACACTGAGAGATGTATGAAAGCATCAAGAGTATTTCAAGTGGTGGAAGCCTTACAGCACCACATCCCCAGGCTGTTGCCAAATGGCTCTGGTGATCCCCAGACACAGAACAACATCCATGGAATGTTTTGTGCAAAAATTTCTCAGCTCTGACAGACATCTGAAACTTACTCAACCTTCCAAAGAACGGAAACCACGATTCCTTGTTTAATACCCTCACTCACAACTCCACCACTGAGCGCTGTGGTGGAAGCAGAGACACCAGATCTGCACCTTCTGGCTATAAAAAATTCCCCAGCTCCCAGGATGAGGAGATGCTGCCCAGAATCACACCTGGTGTGGCACTAATTAGTCCCAGCACCACCTCTCAAGGTCACAAGCACCTTTCAGCCCTGCCTGTGTCCCCCCAGCTCCCCACGTACAGGGGCCACATGTGGACAGCTAATAAAGCCATGACTGCTGGGAGACTTGGAGAAGTGGCAAAGATCAAAAGAACATCCAACTGCCCACAACTCTGAATGCTGTTACTAAAAGGGAAGGAAGCCGTCTCAGGCACAATAACAAAGAATAGCAAATAAAGCACTGCAGGTCCAAGATTGTTCCTCCTGAACACGGCGGGGTTTTCAGGTTCCAGTCCCCTCAGACATAACAAGGATGGCAGCACAGGATGATTCCTGGGCAGGTTTTGACAAGGCTGTTATTACAGCCCCTGGAACACACTCCAAGAAGGCTCCTGACTGCTCAGGAATTTTCAAAATATTTAAAAGTAACAAAACCAACCCCCCCAAACAAACAAACAGAAAAGAAAGGCATACTAGAACATTCATGCTATAATAAAAACAAGAAGAGAAACAATAACAGGGACAAATCTTCCTGCTTGATCCGTGTTTCCAGAAAAGGCAAGAATCACCTATTTTACAGAATAAAAAAGCCTCCTGGGAGGATTGGAGGAAGAAACAATCTGTGAGCAGCAAAATGATGAAGCTGTTTCTTGTGACAACATCCTGTGTGGATCCTGCAATGTATAGCATGGAATGAATTCACTCCCTTTGTCCCCAGCTGGGACAGTGGTCTCTGTCATTTGTTTTCATAAAATACTTAGGAACTTTCTATGTAAGAAACTTTGACCCCTGGTACAAATTCCATTAAAAAGACAAATGAATTCAGAGGTTACAGAGAGAGGGCAAGAGAACCCAATCACATCTGCTTCTTCCCTTAGAAAAATAAGCTAAAAATACCATAAGGCTGAATTTTCGCTCTGGAGCAGCTCAAGAGATGTTCTCAAATAAGTAAACAGCTTCAGAATGAAATCCATAAACACAAATGTAACCCAAACAAGCAGTGCCAGGAAGTCAAACTCACCTTGCTGGCTATGGACATGGAGGGACTGGGTGGAGGGCTCCAAGGGCTGAAACACAAGACCAAAGAAGCAGTTTACATGAGCTGGAGCTGGAGCAATTTTATTCTGGAAATACTTTTCAGCCTGTCATCTGCATCAGGGGAAGCTTTTTCTGGAGATTTCACCTTCCTGCCTTGCAAAATTAAAGGTTTAGGACACTTGTTCTTATAGAAATAACTATTCTACAGGGTTTGACTGCACAGGGGTGTTTAGTTCTGGATGGGGAGTGAGGAATTCTCCAGGAGAGCTTTTTCTCAGGCAGCCCTGGCTAAGTCCATCCCAGCTGTGTCTTCACTCACTTCCACTGCACCACCGACGCATCTGGCCCCACTTCATCTCGCACTGGGAGGACAGAAAGCTCTCTGTGATTGCTCCCTTATGTGGATTTTCCTAACCTGCCAAGCACTGTCCTTTGGAAAAGAGAAAGTCTTTGCCTCCTCACATCTCAGTGCACATGTGGGGATTTCTCCACAGCTGGGAATGAAGCCGAGACCACCAGGGCCGAGCTGAGCAGATCCCCCTCCCACCACTGCCGTGCTCAGTCGCCCACAGAGCGCTGTCTCTGCAGCACTGGCAGCTCCTCTGCCTGTTTTTGGGATGCCAGGCCCCTCCTCAGTCCCAGGTTTCTGCCCCACACCCCCGGACTGATCTGGGGGTTTGTGCCAGTCCCTTCCTTCCCTGTCTAACACTGGTCAAGCCCCTGCAGGCATGGCTAAGCCAAACCTCAAACCCTGTTACTCCACCCCGATGAGCTCAAGCCGTCTTTGCCTTGGGAAACCCCTTCCCATGTTCCTTTCTTGGGACTCCTCCAAGCAGTACCCGGGCGGAGTGTGAACACCCCATAGCTGTGACCACCCACCCTTGTGACAGTAGGGGATCACTTCCCAGGCAGGATGTGACCCCCTGGTCCCACCAGCACAGCTGGGATCCTCCTCACAGGGAGCTTCCTTCCCAGCCACCCTCAGCACACCCTGGGCAGGAGGCGATCCCACACAGCGAGAATCTCCCCTCCAACAGCAGCCTCAGACAGGGGATCCCTCAAGCCAGGATGAGACCCACTCCCAGTGAGGACCTTTCCCTCCAAAGGTAACCTGGACAAAGGATCTTTCCTAGGCAGGACGCAACCTCCTACCACTGCATCCTGATCCAGCATCGCAAGGATCCTCCACAACTCCTCAGGCAGGACGGGACCCAACCCCTCGATCCCGTCTTCCAAAAGCACCCTGGGCCAGGTGTACCTTCCCTGCACCGTATGCTGGAGGTGTCCCCCCGACAGCACCCCAGCGTCCTGTCCGGATATATCCCACGGGAGCTGCTGGCCTGCCTTCTGCATGCCACGGCACCTCCAAAGCACGGCCGGACAGGACGGGACCCCCTTCTCTTCCCATTCACCCCCTCCCTCCAGGTGCAGGGGATTGTCCCAGCTTGGCAGGATGAGGCGCGCATCCCATCACCACCATCCCGACACGGGATTCCCCCTGGCCGTACAGGACGAGGCGCGTTCCCCCCACACCGCCCCAGGCAGGGGAATCTCTATTCAGGCAAGATAAAACCAACTCCCCCAGCACCTCGGGCAGGACGAAACCCCCTCCTCCCGGAGCTCCGCGGGCAGGAGGTGCTCCCCCGCCTGCAGGACCAGCCCGCCACCCCCCAAACACGCCTGAGGGGATGCCGCCCGCAGCCCCAGAGCGCGGGCCCCGTTGGGGATGAGCCCCCTTGCGGGCGGGATGCGGCCCCGGGGCGGGCCGTGTCTCACCGCGCTGCTGTCCGGGAGCCGTGCCGGGAGCCCCGGGAGAGGGACCGGGAGCGGAGCAGGAGCGGGATCGGGAGCCGGAGCCGCCTCCGCCGCTGCCACGGCAACGCCGGGCACCGGCCACGTGACCCGCAGGAAACGGGGGGGGGGGGGGCAGCACCACCACGCCCCCGCACGTGACCGCTCGCTCATTGGCCCGCGGCCGGACTGGCCACGCCCCCTCGGCGGCGGGGGCGGGGCCTGGGGACGCGACCCCCGCCCTGCAGCAGCCGGCGCCCCCCGCCCCTCCCGGGGAACCGGGGCCACGCTCGCCCCCTGCATCCGCGGGGGAGCCGTTTGGGGGGGTCCGGGGTTCCCACGAAACGGCGATGGGCTCAGCGGTTACAGGGAAAGGGTATCCCCCCGGCACGGAGCCGTTCCCGCAGCGATCGGGGGTCCCGCTGTGAGCATGCATCTGTAGGGGATAAAAAATGTCTCCGGCTCCCTAAAGTCTCAGTCGGGCTAAAACCCACCCACTGGTAAAGATATTAGTGGGTCTGGACCTTGCGTTATCTCTAAATTTGTCACAGAGAAGGTATTGGTGCAATGGGATGCAAATGTGCTTTTATTACAATTATTAAATATACAGCAAAAAGTCGCCACTTACATAAGTCAAAAGGCAGCGCTGCTCTGCCTCCGCCGGGCTGAACCTCCTCTGGCTGAGCACAGGCTCCCTGCGAATCCCGACTGCTATCTCCCTGCACTCCTCCGCTATTGACTCAGCAGGAAATCCTGTATAAACCCATCAAAAGGACAGGGACAGCCTTATGGGAAAGAGAGGGAGTTCCTTCCCTGGAAATGAGATAAAGAAAATGCTGAAAGGCAGCACAATAGGTCAGCTTTATCACAGGGTAATCCCATCTTCCTGAATTCCATTCTGCCTGGGGGAGGGAACAAAGGAAAACATTCTTAAATTCTTAGAAACCTAATAAAGAGACAGATGTTATCCTGAGTGTGCTTTTCATCTCTGAGAGCAGGAATACCCCTGCTTGGTTTCAGCACAAACACTGATGTCTCTCGGGGTCCCACATTTGCACAGACACATGTAGAAATGGAACAGAGCAAACTAGCCCTTGAGGGTTAATCTCCATCAGAGAAAGGAGAGGGACTCCTCTAGAAAAGAACCCAGAGCACGAATTTAGTGTAAGCAGGTCAAACTCCTTGGCAGTTTCAAGCCTGTAAGTTATTACTGATTTGTTGGTGCCCTATTTGGAATAGGAAGCATTTTACTATGCATGGAAGCATTTCCCCTTTCTACTCCATGGATGAGGTTTTCCCCATTTTGAGGTCACATAGTATTTGCATTTTATTCTAAACGAAGAAACATCTCTTGAAACCTCCCTCTGAAGTGCTTTGTATTCTCAACGAGCTCGTACTGCCACAAACAAGCACAACACGGCAGAGTGTTTATGGGAATTCACAGCTACACCTACCAAATGCAGCTCCTACTGCTACACTCAGCCACCCCAGCGAGACAGAGCGTGAGGCAGATGCCACCTTCACCAACATGCTCTCTTTGCTGTTTATGGATTTCACCTACAAACTCAGCATTCCCAGAAAACACAGCATGAATAATTCAGCGCGGGCGTCTTAGGGAGGCAGGATGGGGCCACACAACCTGAATTTGTTCAATCACCAAGACAAACTCGAGTTCACCTTCCTCATGGCTGAGGGAAGAGTGTTCTCACTCAGCAGTATCTGCTCTGCTTAATGCAGAACAGCACTTACTCAGCTCAAAGGCCTGACAAGCTCAGAGGCAGAACATCTTTATTTGTGAGACTCTCAATTCTTCTCTGCCCATAAAAAACCCTCACGTTTCTGTGGCTCATGCTACAACACAGTATTCACAGGGTTTGCCTGCCCTGAGGGGGATTCATGTGGAGCAAGGCTCGTAACTAATCTCACCACAGGGAAAATGAATCCTGCATCTGAATGAAACACTGCAACAACTTGCAGCACCTGCCCCCATGGAGACTGAGCAGAAAACAGTTCCATGCAGATCTCTAACCTGAAGGGCAGCAGGGATATGGACCTGGCAGGTCAGAAGTTATCCAGCTCTGAAGCCCTTGGATATGCACAGGGGAACTAAGCACAAACATCACTTGCACTTGGTCACATTGGCTTCCAGGCCACCACGGTAATACCATGGAGAAGCCATTACATAAAGCCAGCTCAGACAAAAAGCAGGATTTCTGGCAGCACTATTCAACAAAGACGAAATCTAAAAAGAGATTCTCCCTTTTTACTGTTTTTGCTTAAAATAATTTGGCATTAACCAAGGCTTGAGAAGAAGTAGCACCGCGTTCTGGATGCAAGGCTCTGGGATGAGCATGTCTGAAAGCCAGCAGGCACTTCTAATTAAAGATACACTGAAGAGACAAAAACCAGAGTTACAAGTAAAACCACCACTGTATACGCTTTAAGCACAAATAAGTAAATATATAGAGAGATGTTACGATTCCTACCAGGGAATCCAAAGTGCAAAGCAGAGCGCTCAAGCAGAGAGAAAGGCAGGTGTCATTACAGGAAGCTGAGCACAAGCAAAATGATTCCATTCCAAGCCTTTCTGCCACAGGATTTGGAGGCTTTACACACAATCTCTGGGAAAAGGTATTGTTCCAATTCAAAAGCAAAAAGTGACATGCAGCTAACACCTTTTTCCATATTTTCATGTGTGCCATATCTCTCAATCTCTTTGTCCCTTCCTGCAGCACTGCAGCATCTCTTTATTTTACTGACATCCTCTTCCAAAAAGAAAAATAGAAGACAGAACAATCCAACACATCCCTTTTATTAATTTAGAAAACATGGAAGAAAAGCAATAGGGAAAGTTTTAGCATTAAAAAAGGGATCCTGATTAAAAATCTATAGAACTTGTCTAGCAACATAAACTGATTTCTTTGGGTTAGAGATGACCCCATACAAAACCCCAAATGCAGAACACTCACAGTGCAGGAGAGTCTGGCTACAGACCACTTTTCTACTTCAGGTTAAACTCTTCCCCTAGATTCATGTATCCCACTGCTACCAGCTTCAAGATAAGTAGAATACGTAGCCTTCACAGTAATATTTCCCTTAAATGGTAATAGTTATTTTTTAGCTTTCAGACAGAAAAACACTCTGGGCCATTTTAGAAAGAACTCTAGGGTCATAGAGACTTATGGCTGACTCTTTAGAGCAAACTTAGAGCAGACTGCACAGCAGTTATACAAGCAATTAAGAAAAAATCTCTTATTTGGCATTTCTCTATCATTTTCTCTCAGGCCTGTGACGTGAAGGCCATGCCCCGTTAAGCAGATGTAACGTACGCCAATGGGTTCTGCTTGGCTGAGATGAAAGACTTTCATGCTCCTGAATATAAAGCAATGAACAGTGTTTCCAGTTGTTCCTGGAAGGCCTCATCCTCTTCCCATCACAAAACTTGGCTCTTCAGCATCATCTTCCTTTTCTTCCTCCTCCTTGCTATCCTCTTCGTCATCCTCGCTGCTGCCTTGCTCTTGGGATTGCCCAGGTTCTACAAATACAAACAGGATGAATGGATGAGGTGCTCCCACCTGGCTTCCTTGCCAAACATTTCACAACAAAACACTCTCACGTGCTCAGCAAATGTGGATTAGGTCAGGCTAACTAGCACAGATGGGTAACATATTCCCCTGTGTCTTCCTTGTTAAGCATCTGACAACTAAGCAGCCCCAGATACTCAGGGAGCATGAATCAGGTTCTATTAATTCTGCTGAGTGATGAGGAGCTCAGAATATCAAATTCTCCCTTGGGGAATTCCCTTATCTCCAATGTTACAACGTCCATCATTAAACAACTCCACCTCCTCTGGAACACTGTTTCTAACAGAGACAGTCAAACACTGAGGTGATAGATTATCTCATTCCCAATCTCACCTCTCCAGGCTGGGATGAGCTTTGAAGGATGACACAGAGCACTGGGAAGCCACAGGCAAGACTCATCATCATCAATATCTTCCTACAACCTATCCAAGTTCACAGAAACTCCATGAGGTGCCATAAACTTTTACAGGCCTGTTTGCTATACTGCCAGTACAGGAACTCATTAAGATATGCCTAAATTTAACAAGGGTCACAGAAAACTTGTGAAGTCTGCTAAAAAAAAAAAAAAGGTAACATCTACTAGAAATTAAATAACCGATAATAAAAATGAGGTATGGCATAAAGTGGGACCTGAATCTAAGAGCCATTTTTCGTCTCTCCCTATTCCTCAGGCCCAGTCACACTCTCAGTGTCCTGAACAGTTCATGCGGGATTTAGGCTCAGTGGTCTGATGCCACCGCGTGGTGAAGTGCTGAACTTTGAGCCTTTATTGGGAGTTTGTAATGCAACCTCAAAGGCTGATCTCATTTAGTGCCAACCCTTATTCTTAGTGATTTTACTACAACACAGATGAAACATGGCAATTCAGAGGTTTAATTTATTAATTAAAAAAGGAAGACAAATGTTTTCTTGCCATATCCAACAAATACACTTTAATTAATTTGAAAAAAACTCTCAGATCACAACCCAGGGCAATTAAAACTACAAAAGGAAAGATTGTTCTCAGTTCACTAAAAATGGCTAAGAGGGGCTTCTCTCCCCCCTGATATTATTATTTTATATAGAGAACCACAGACTGTAAAGAGTTAAGAACTGTTGCAAAGACCAGGGAGTTTGGATTCTGTCTTTCAGGAACTTGTGCCAAACAAAACCACTCCAGCCCCACAACTGGTACAGGGCAATCCAATACCACAGTGCCAGTCCCTGATCCAGCTCTCCTCTCTCCCAGCCACTCCCTAAGGGATGGGTATTCTGTTTGCTCACTCAAAATGAACAAAAGTATGTTGACTCATACTTAAATTCTCCTCCCAGTTACAATTCATAAATGAGTAGCTTAAAAAAAAAAACAAAAAAACAAGACCAAAACAAAACACCCAAAAAATTCACTCTGCTACATTCACTTGCTGTCACAAGTAAAATTAACCTAACAATTTGTCCTCCCGTGTTTACATGGGAGGCTGGCAGTGGTTCAGCTGAAACAGATCCAATTCTGAAAAGCAAAGCACAAATAAGGTAGAACTGTCAGGCAAGTCACTGTTCCAGCAGAATTACCAGAAACTGCTGTAATTTTAACATTAACCATTTGTGTGCTAATTCACAAGGGACAACTATTTGAAATAGTGAGCCCAAATATACTCACTGAGAAGAAGGAACAAGTATGCAAAAGTTTAAGCAAACAGTTACACTGACATTGTTGAACATTAATTTTCAAGACTGCAAGAGAAGAGGCAGTCAGGTTTTTCACCTTCATTTCTATGAAATGAAATAGTCCTGTAGAACAGATGGTATCAAGGTGGCTCAATTTCTTACACACAAAATTATAACTCAGTTTCTTGCTGCCCAAGCTGTGCTTTTTTTTTTTCCACCGTTTTCCCATACACATTCCAAATATACTTTAAAAAAGCACAGCCTTGAACAATCCTGTCTTTCTGAGCTGCTGAGGTTCTGAATCTGCAGCTCATCAGAATAGCTGGGGCAAAACATCCACAAACCAAGAGTTTTCTGTCCAAAATTCCCCCTAATAAATGGAAAATATTCACAAACAGCCAAGTTATTTGTAAGATTAAATCTCAACATAGATGGCTTTCAAAGAGGATTTTGAAACATTAGCTAAAATAACAAGCTTAAGGCTCAGGCTCTAATCCATGTATTGAGAATGCTTGGGATGGGAGGCTGGAACAAAACCTAAGATTCAATAAGGAAACAGAACCAAGTCCTGAGAAAAGTAAACTAAATTTCACTGACCTTTTTCCTGCTTCTTTTGTTCAAGTTTATTTTTCTTAGCTTGCAGTTTCTTCTCTTTTAACTTCTGGCTATAAAGCAAAGAAAAAAAGACTCTCTGGAAAATCCAATGTTGTAAAGCTTCTTCACATTCACACACTGATAAAGGAGATATTACAGACATCTTGGAAAAGCTGATTTCAGAAGAGAAATTCAATTTAAATTTGGCCTCAACTGAACAGTCAGCAAGAGTAAACTTAGCACATGATCAAGAGAAACTTTTCTATGTTGTTTTTAGATTAATGGATTTTTAAAAAGTCTTTCATGACTTCACTGCAACCAGAACTATGATACACAAGTATCTCCAAGAACACAGATGGAACAAAAATGAATCTGCCCCCACATTTTAGCTACCTAGGCTAATAAACAGAAAGAGAAAATGGTGTTAAAACCCAGACTGCAGAAACTGAACACTGGGGAGAAAAAAAAAAAATCACCAGTAATATATATACTTCAATTGAAGAAAATAAAAATAGTGCAGTATGCTCTGACCTTCCTCTTTGGCTGCACTTTCTCAGGATGTCAGGCCCTAGGAGTAGCACTAGGGATAAGAGGGAATTTCAGTTCATAAAACCCAGCTCTATTTGGCCAGCAAAGGCAACCTGGCAAGTTAATGGCAGATGCAGGCAGAGCAGCCTGGCATTCACAGGCTCCTCTCTCAACAGCGTAACAGAATTCTCTTGAAACAGAGAGTCAGGAACTGTACCTGTTGGGTCAGGACAGAGAAGGGTGGTGAGGGAAATTAGAGGGGCTCCTGGAGGGCAAAGCCACACCATTAGAGCATAGCAGGGGGACAAGGAGGTGTTAGTGTTTAGGCAGCATCTGCTGTTGGAACAGTTGTTCTCCATCTCAGCCAGAGAAGAGGCAGCAGGCCAGATCTGACTTGCTGGCCATCTGTTGGACCACATTAAATTAAACTAAGATGGCAACAGTGTTTGTGTTGTGCACTTTTGTGTTAACATGGCAGTGAGTCACTTCACACAGGCCTTTCCACAGCAGCTCTCAGCCACAGCATGCAAAGCAGCAAGGGAAAGGCTACTTAGGGTCAGACCCTGGGAAAGAGCAGTGCCACAATTCCCTGCTATTTCTGAAACCTATCCTGGACACAGAGAGTGGGATTTGAATTCTTGTGTCACAGCACCACAATGCTCAGGCTATTTCTTGAGAGCATCAATCTTGAAACTGTTTCATTTTGTCTAAAATTTAAAAGAAAGATGGATTTAATATTTTTTTAGTATTACCATCTAACTTATTAGACTTGGCCTGCCAGACATTTCAATGGGGTAGGAAGAAGCAGCCTACCCATGAAGCAGCACCCAGTTTTGCACCAAAACTGCTTGGTATCAAATGATTCAGACATAAACTTAAGCCAGATATAGACACAAACCTTTCCTGACACTGTTAAAACAAATATGCAGCAAGACATGTTGCAGTCAAGACCACAGTGTCAGCAAAAGCAGCTCAACCAGTCCAAAGTTATCCTGCAAGCAAAGGCATGGAAAAGAAACCACCCCAGCAAAGCCTGTCAGGTTTACAGCTACCTTTGGAAACCAAACATTGACACTGACAAATTTAATTTCCACAGCCAGACTTCCCAGCTGGTAGATGCAGACACAGAATGACAGTGTTTATCCAGAGCATGCAGCTACAGATGAGGCACAGGGAGTAAGGGTTTCCATGTCAAGCCTCCTGGGAAAAATCTGCCCTTACCGCTTCCTTCTGCGTTTTGCTGTTTGCTCTTCTGCAATCATCTTATTCCTCTCCAGTTTCTTCTGGAATTCCTCATCTAGTCTTTGCTGTAATTGATCACATGTCATACTTTGGTCACAATCTAAATTAAAATACTTCTTTTGAAAGTCATGTCCTTTTAGGGAGAAGTCTTTTAGCAAAATACAGAAGGGAGCTCTGCCAAATTTTGTCTGGCTTCTTTATACAAAGCCACGTTCCTAGGGATGACTCCTGTACAGACAGCATTTTTAACCTGCAACCTGAGCCAAACATTGAAACCTTCTGAGGGAGAAATCCTCACCAGAGCAGATGAGGGAGCTTGGGCTTCTGCCCTAATGAACGTTTCAGTAAAAACAAATGAATAATTGGAGACACAAACATTAACATACGGACTTAGCCAAGAGAGAATGTATCAATAGTGTTTTCTGAAAGAGGGGGCTTTCTACTGGATCAAGACTTAAAAGAAACACCTGGATTCTGTGCACAGGCACCTCACTTTGTTTCTGTCTGTGCAAGGCACTGTTATCAGGGATTTCTAGCTTTTAAAGCATTCTCAAGTCAGCCTGAGAACACACACATTCCCATGAGGCCTTACTGCGTGCTAGGACCCCAGGGAACACAGGAGATGGAGCATGTCTGACACAAAGCACCAAATGTTTCAGTACTGACACAGACACCACAGATCACACACTCCTACAGACTCCTCTGACAAGGGGTGGCTTAGAACGGAATTATTTGTACATGACTTTCAAAGAAAACACAGATTTGCAATGAACAGTAAACAGTTGGGGGTGGGGGGAGTTCTAAGGAGTTGTGCTGACCTTCTCAGCCATGGCATCCATGAAATCTTGCCTCTGGTACTCTCGCCGACGGAGGTGCCGGTACACGTGGAACTCTCCGCTCCCAGCTCCAGCACTGGAACCTGCAACAGGAAAGAGTTCAGCCTGCTAAGAAAGGATAAATAGATGCTCACAAATCACAACAGCTGGATGCTGAGGGATGTGACACAGGAAAGGGCACTGTCAGATGGAAATCTACCAACACCACACGGAGTGTGTCACCATTTTAAACTCGGCCCACAACCAAAACCCAGAGTGAGCTGCAAACCCACACACTTTTGGGTCACTGCAGGTCCTACAATTACCCCCCTGGAGAACCCACTCTTAGCTGCACATCAAGGCAGGCAAAGAACTGGAGATGAAATGCACTCCCCCATCTCTTACAGGCAGAGGTGAATTACAATACCCTGCTGATGCTGCTTCAAATTAATTTTTAGCATTTCTCAAATACAAAATAAAGGTCAACAGAAAGGTGCTGAAAGGTGATATTGTACTTTCCCATGCAAGACAGTTTTTAACTGTTTCTTCATAAATTAAATCCTTACAGCTCGTTCTTCCTGACATCAGCCTGCATGCTGAAGCCTTGAAGCAGCTTTAACCATTGTGCTCCACTCTCTTCCTCTCTCTCCTGAGCCCTTTCCCAAGGGAAAGCACAGGAATACAAACCTCAAAGACACCTAACTAAAACCCAGCAGTTGGGATTGCAACAGGGGTGCTCTTGATACCTACAGAGTCCCAGCACATCAGATACTCCCAGAAAAACAATACAATTCAACTCAAGCACACAGCAAAGCTATTTGAAAAAGCCATGGAGAATTACAATAAGCAGATTGTATTCAGAAGCATATAAAAACTTGAGCCCAAGATCTATTATTCTGAAATAAGAACAAGTCAACCTCTAGAAAGGATGGAGGTCTCAAAGAAAGACAGAACTTCTACATGCAGCCAGTTTATACCACAGCTACTACATTTAATCCCTGCAGGGAGAAGTAAAGTGTACACAGAGCATTTGGGTCAGGGTCCTGGCACAGCTGCCAGCTCCCTAGCTGAGCACACACAATCAAACCTGCTGCACGTGCCTGCTTCTCACAGCCTGAGATTCAGACTCAAAGCAGTCAAAAGAAGGACTCCATACTGCCAATCTTCTAGAGCACTCTCAGATCCATGGAGAGGACAGATTTACTCATCATCAGTTACTTGTCATCACCAGAGCAGCAGCTTATTGCACTGCAGGCAGCCCACGTGCTGCAGTGCCATGGGCTTTGTTCTCTCTGCATTCTGACAGCCAGCAGAAAAGTAGAATCAGAGAACCAAAAAAAACTTGAAAAATCAACTCTCAAAGCACATTTCACACCTCTTTTCTCCAGCAAAATGAGCAGAAGAAAACCACCTCTGTCCTTTCCTGCTAAACACTTTTCTAAGTTAACTGTGGCTGACCCCAGAGTTATCTGAAGAACAGAATCTTTACCCATGACATCTCTAACGAACTCCGGGGGAGGCCGTGGTGCCCATTCATTCAGTTTTTCAGGAATTGGTACAGTCTTATCCTGCAAGAACAAACCAACCAGCCATCAGTATCTTCCAGGAGCAAAGTCTGCAATTTTAACACATTGTTGAAAGGTGGGATATGTCTGACAACAGCCTCTTCCAACTGACAGATCTCAGAAGGAGCACAGCTGCAGCAATTTCTTCATGCACAGAGATCAGGCAGAAAAGGAGAATCAGAAGGGATCCTCTCTGTCCCTCACATTCAGGCCTGCAGGTCAACAAACCCCAGGAAGATGAGGAGTGTCTGTGCTTCTTTTTCAGCATGGGAGCTAGAAGGAAGCATGTCAGCACCTCCAAGCACTCGCAGGAACTGAGTATAATTCAGTAATCTGGGAAACGATGAAAGGTGTTTGTGCACCTTCCATGCCAGAGCTAGAGGACAGGGAAGAGCAGGGAAGGGAGAACACATGGTGCAAGGTCAGAGGAAGAACATGGTGTGGGAAGTCTCAGCCTGTTCCAGCACACACGGTACGGGGGCTGAGAGTACTGTCCTGGCAAACATCTCCTCAGGACAGGATCAGAACACCCAGTTAGAGGGCCAGGGTCATGATCTCACAAATTAAAAGTGGTGGATAGAGAAAAGACCAGTGGGCAAAGCACTGAGGGGCCCCTGGGTTCCCAGAGAAGCATCTCTTCCCTCACAGCATCCCAGAAAAGACAGGTCCTTCTCCCCTCACAGCAATACAGTGGTGGGGGTCAGTCCCTCTCCCCCTGAGGACCCGGCAAGGAGGAAGGGGGCGTGTGTCGATCCTGTCACGGAACCGGGAAGGAAGAATGGGGGTTTGGTCCCTCTCTCCTCACAGACCCCAGGGAGGGGGTGTCGCCTCCTCTTCCCTCACGGACACGGAGTGGAGAAAGGGAAGGTTGGCCCCTCTCCTCTCACGGACTCCGCAGAAGGGGAAAGGGGGTGTTAGTCCCTTTTCTCTCACAGAGCCAGAGGTGAGGGTCTCAGCATCCTTCTCCCCTTACAGACACCGAGAGGGTCTCAGTGTCCCTCTCACCTCACAGACACCGAGGGAGCCCATCTGCCCTCACAGACCCACGGGATGGGGTGGGGGTCTCGGTGTCCCTCTCCCCTCACAGATCCCGGGGGGGATCTCAGCGTCCCTCTCCGCTCCCGCCGCCCCGGGCCGTGCCCCGGCGGGTGCCCTCACCGGGTTCCTCATGAGGCGCTCGAGGCGGAGGCGCTGCTCCTCGGCCGCGCTCCGGGGGATGACGAGCGGCTGCGGCTCCTTGCGGGGCCGGGGCGGCCGCGGGGCCGAGGGCGCCGCCATGTTCCGGCCCTGGCCGCGCCCCGCCCCCCGTGACGTCACGGCGCGCGACGCGGGCGGCCCCGTTATGGCGGGTGCGGTGAGGGCCGGGTGGAGGTGGGAGTTGTGTGAGGGACCCCCGTGCGAGGGACGTCCGTGCGCGGCCCTCAGCACCACCAGAGCCACGGAATAGGGTCCATGAGGGGAGAGGGACACGGAGGAAGCACTTCTGGGGTCATCGAACCCAGATTCTTCCCTATCACCACTCTGTCAACGAGAGCACTGTGCTACAAGTCGTTTCTTGGACGCCTCCATGGACCATGGCTCCACCACCTCACTGAGCAGCCTATGCCAATTTATTATCACCCCTTCTGTGAAAAAATTCCCCCTCGTAATGTCCATACCCTGCAGCCTGGATAGAGGCTGAAGGCAGAGTCACCAAATTATATGAAGGGTCCTCTTCCAGCCCAATGCCCCTGGCAAGGCAGGGTCACCCAGAGCAGGTTACTCAGGAACGCAGATGGGGAGGCTCCACGGTCTTCCTGGGCAGCTTGAAAAACTGATTCTTCCCAGTGCTCTGCCACCCTCAGTGGGATTCTTTGAAGGCACAGAGTCACAGAACTATGGTTCACGTTGGAAAGGACCATTGGGGTCACCCAGTCTGCCCCCCTGCTCCAGCATGGTCCCTTGAGCATGGCACTCAGGGCTGTGGCCAGAGGGCTTTTGGGGGACACTGCACACCCTCTCTGTGCAGCCTGTGCCAGTGCTTGATCACCCACACAGTGAAGAAGTTCTTCCTCATAGAATCACAGGATGGTCTGGGTTGGAAGGGACCTAAAAGATCTTCCTATTCCAACCCACTGATGTGGGCAGGGATGCCACCCACTAGACCAGGCTGCTCAGAGCGCCATCCTACTTGTCCTTGAACATTTCCAGGGATGCAGCAGTCAAAGATTTTCCGGGCTATCTGTGCCTTCACAGCAAAGAATTTAATCCTAATATCTCATCTAAACCCACTTTTTCAGTTTGAAGCAGTTCCCCCATCTGTCACTACAAATTCATGTTCAAAGTCCTCCAGCATCTTTCTGTCCATTTGGGTACTGAAAGGCCACAATTAGGTCATCCCAAAGACTTTTCTGAGGCGGAACAATCCCCAATTCTCTCAGCCTTTCCTTGTAGGAGAGGTGTTCCACCCCTCCAGCCATCTGGTTTGTCTTCTCTGGGCTCACTCCAACAGGCCTCTGTCTCGTTTTTGGATGGAACTGCCTGTGCTCCAGCCTCATCCCATGGCTCAGCAGCCCTGAGGAGGGCCTGGCTGCTGCCTCCCTCAGACACTCAAAAACTCAGCTACAGCTTGTTCCCTGCAATCACTCCCATGTCCCAGCTGTAGCCATGCATCCTGCTCCTGCCCAAGCTGAGCTCCGATGTCCCCTGTCCCCTCACGCGTGTTCTCAGGGCTGTGCTCTGTCCCCAGCAGGCTGCATCAGCAAGGCAGCTCCGGCATCTGCCGCGCTCCGTCCGAGCCTGAGCAGGATGAAAATTCAACTGGCACCCTCAGCCCTGCCAAATCCCTTCCCCGTGAGGGTGTAAGCGATACAGCACTTCCTGGTGCCCCCGTGGCAGGCTGCCTGCGCCATCTGTTCGTGTCACTTTGGTCATTAACCAGCGCGGCCCGCGGGCTTTGTCTGCTGACAGTGATGAACGGCTCCCCACAGCACGGCTGGGCGCTGGGAGACGTGGGCAGGTAGCAGGGGGGGATGCTGTGCTGTTTGCATCCATATTCACGCCCAGGATTTGCAGGAACAGCGCTTGGATGAGCCGAGGGCTGGTACACCCAAATCCACACTTGTCTGACGGAGCTGGAGGAAGCCATGGTGGGGAAGAGGAGCCAGAGCTGGCTGCAGTACAGGCCTCCACTGCAAGCCAAATTTTGTTTCAAGTCGCTGTGGCCCTACAGAAATGGCATGGCATGTGCTGGGGCTGTGTGTGCGTCACAGAATTAGCCAGTAAAGGTCAGCTGCAATGGAAGAGGGGCATAAGCCTTTGTGCAGTTTATGGAGATAAGCCAGAGCCGGGAAGTTGGGCTCTGGGTTTCAGACAGCTTCGTGCTATGCATGTGGAGAGGGTGACAGAAAGGGGAACAGAGAGGTTGGGAATGGCTCCTTCTGAGATTTATAGTTCATTTGTATGGCCTGAATTTATTAAGGCTCCATTCTCTTCCCCTTTCTGTGGAGAAAATCAGAGCTGATCCTGAGGTTCAGCCCTGTGTTTACAAAAGACTTTTCAACCTCCGCTGAGGTTGCTATGGAAATCACACTAGTTTGTGTCTCGTGTTTGTCTTACCAACCTGATTTGTAAAAGAATGGTGTGAATTTAGTGCTGGCTGAGTTCCCAGCTGGCCGCTGGTCCTGGAAGGCATCCTTGCAGTCTCAGCCCTGGCTGGAGCAATGCAAACAGCTTCCTCCACGCTGTCTGCCAGCTCCCTGGCTCCTGTGCCTGCGGCTCTCCCAGCCTTGGGTCGTCTTCAGCCCACCAGGACAGAACCCATCCAGTGCCAGGCTGGACTCAGCCCTGCCAGGGAGACACCAGCTCTGTTGCAGAGGCTACAGCAGGTCCCTGTCCCCTCTCAGTCACCACAGACTGTTTTACAAAGCAGAATTGCTGCAAATCGATTGAGTTTCCTCTGCTGAGTCCTAAGCACAATTAATCCCTAGCGTTTCGCCCTGTTTCTTCCTCACAGCCACCTCTCCAAACACACAGCTTCCCACAGCAGGGCTGTGAATGATGAGCTGCCAGGACTTGGCTGTCCCATGCCAGTCCCCATGGGAGGAAGGCAGAATGGCAGCCTGAGGGCTGCAAAGAGCAGCTGGACTCACTTGCCCAGAACGTGGCTTGTTCCAGTCACAGCTCACAGCCCCAGGAAACAACCAGGCAGCTTGCCTGTCATCCAGCAGAGCCTTCAAAAACAGTGGGGAAAGAGACCTGGGAACATCTCACTCTCAAACTACGCATCTAGGGAGCTGGTGCAGACCCTTGCTGTATTCTGCACGATTTACTTTTAAAAAATCTGGGGAGTGGGGCAAGACAGCTACTTAGGTCATACAAAAATAGAAAGTATTTCATCAAAATACAAAGCCCACAAAATCAGAGTGCCAGGCTGGGATCTGGGCAGGACTGGGCTTACTGGGGCCAGCAGATTTGCATTAGAACAGGGTAGTGTTCTCATAGGTCGGAGAGAGCCAAACAACAAAACTCCCTGATCTTTATCAAAGAAGCTCATTTGTGTTTCTGAGGAGTTCTCCTACCAAAGGGATCCTTCTGGAAGCACTGCAATCCTTTGCTGAGACAGACCCTGCACGTCAGGCAGGAGCTCCAACACCCACGTGAAACGTGGGCAGCTGCACTGCTGAAATCTCTTCGCATTTTTGTCCTGTTCATGGTATGTGCCAGGGCACAGCTCAGCAGCAGCATCTCTGCAGCCCAGTCCAGCATCCCTGCATCCCAGTCCTTCTCCAGCCCTGGGCAGAGGGCAGTGCTGGCATGGAATCCAGCCCACACGCTGAGGGTGCTTTCCCCTCGTTTCACCATCAAATCTCTGCGTTAGATGCTGTTTTGTCCTGCCCCAGCCCTTCCAGGCACCCTGTGAAAGGAAAGGGATGTTTTCCAGCAAGACTGATGCTGTAATTAGTCAATTTGCTAATAAGCTGAGGTGTGAACGGCTTTCTGTGAGGCAGGAGGAGCAGCTGTCCCGAAGGCACAGCCCTCAGTGTCACCTCCCCAGCTGCCCAGCTCCTGATGGATGAGCTCTCCAGGAGCGGTGAAAAGGCTCTGGTGACTTTTGGGGAGGGAATGTTTTTGTGAATGGATCATGACACAACCATGGCCTGATTACCGAGCTGAGCAGCTCCCTCCACCCCCCCAAAAGCCATGTGTTAGCTGCGTCTGTCACTGCTTAGCTGTCACAGTACAGTCTGGGACAATGCTCCAGTTTTCCCAGGGGATTCTCAGCAGAAAAGAGCACACTAGAAAGACATACAACGTCAGAGCATGAGGCACAGTCTCCCAGGAGAGATGAAGGCAGAGGAGGGGGAATGACAGGCCATGGGGAGCTGCTGGGAGATGCTAGCACAGGCCTTTAGCAAGGGAACAGCAACTTCACAGCCCAGGGCTGCTCATTCCCTGTTATCCTGCTGCCTGGGGGTTGGACCACTGACTTGCACTACTGACTAACCAGACAAAGTAAATAACAGGGAGGAGGAGAGGAAACCTTGTCCTGTACAGCCTGGACCCACCCTCCTCTTCCCTCTGCTCAGCAGAAAAGAGAACTCTCTGCTCCCTTCCTCCTCTCTCAGTGCACTCCAGCGGGCAGAGACAGACCGAGCCTGGCCCCAACTAACCAGAGATAGCAACGAGGTCTGCACACATGAGACATGACAGCATCCTCCCTCTTTCCTTTTTTTTTTTTATGTAGCAAATCCAGCAAAGCCCCAAGCTCTTGCTCACATGCTGTTGTTTTTGCAAGTGATTTTATTTTAAAACCGGAACTCGAGTTCTCCATTTGTTTAACAAGTCCCCCCCTCCCCTTTCTTTTTTTAAATAAAATTAATTTATTCTACACAACAGTAAACTCTTCCAGACTCTTCCCTATTTACAAATTAACATTTTTTGCTTGCAGATCATTGCTTCCCCCTCCTTTTCCTATCCTGTGACACAGAAAGTGAGAAACAAAGCCAATATCTGAAGGTCTGTAAGGCAGTGCTCCCATCCAGCCTTCTGGATCCCACCCTTGTAGCCTCAGGGAAGAACCAGTGACCATGTCTGTATCAGATCTGGAGATCTCCCCTCATCCACCGTGTGTTAAACCCATGAACCCAGAGCACCCAGCTCCTCTGAGCTGTGTTTTAGCGGGGCTGAGGAAGGAGAAATATCCTCAACAGAGCAAACTGCACCTGCTTCCCTCTGAAGGGCCGTGTGTTTGGGGAGAAGGTGGCATTTGCTCCAGGAATGGGATCAACCAGGCCTCATATCATACATCCATGGGCCAAAAAGGCAGCTCTCACATCACAGAAGACACCTCCCCTGTCCTCTTGAAGCAGGAGGCACACGTGAGTCAAGCACTGGGGACATGCTTTGCTAGCTCAGGAAAGAAGGCACCTAATAAATAAAAATTTGGCCCAACCCAATTCCACGCAAATTCAAGGCTTTTTGTTTTTTTGTTTTTTTTTTTTGAGGTTGTGGCTTGGCTTGTACCTCTTTTAACTAAGTGGTAACTTCTAGCTGGGTATGGTGGGGTCTGCTCTACCTGGAGACCTGTTCAGACACTCCAAAGGCACCTGGCTCAGGTCCTGTGAGCACTGTCACTCCTGTCACTGCCACACCAGGAGTCCTGCTGCTCGGTAAGACAAGCTGCGTCAGCCAAACCAAGGGGGACATGCAAACACTTTGTCTGCAAGCAAAGCTGCCCTTCCCAGCCCCCACAGGCACAAATCCTGGCTTATAAAAACATCCTCAGGGCTTCCATGACCTCTTGGAAAATAATCAACATAGTGTTTTTATCCCTGGGAGCCCAGCCAAGCAGGAATACCTGCTTTTACCTGCAAGGCAAAGCTGTCCCTCGCCTCTGGACACAAGCCCTGGCCTCTGCCTGACCCCTCAAGACATCCCAAATAACCAAAAACTGATGTAAAGAGGTATTTTTCAAGGTTTGCCTTGAGCAGTGGAAAATATTGCCCAGCTGTGGCAGAGAGCAGGCAGAAGGCTGATGCCCTTGTGAAGAGCTTAAGTTTTGAAAAATCAAGGACGAGAGGGAGGAAGAAAGGGTTATCCAGGGATTCTCTGTTGGTACAGCAAAGAGAGAAAGGAAACAAAGGAACAGAAAAGGCAGGACAGCAGGAAAACCCTTCCTTGAATGCCATACATCAAGCTCTGGACAAAAACCTTCTTCTGTCAGAGTCTAGGAAACATGTGCCCCAGAGGGAGCCGAAAAGCCAGCCCAGATAAACCCTCAGGCCTCTGCAGCAGCGCCCTCTCAGTGATCCACATGTTCAAGAAGAGTCTCTTCATGGAGATCTGACATTTCCATGCTCATCCCAAAATGCCAGAGTCCGTCAGCAGCTGGTTTGCAGGGCGATGGTGCCAGAAGGATGTTGGCCATGCTGAGCTCTCGCCCCAGAGGGGACATGCCAAGGTGCTTTGGAGGATGGAGCCTGTCACAGCTGTGGGTGCCATCCCACAATGATCACACCCAGGGGGAGATGCAGGGAGCCCAGCTCGGCCCTGGGAGAGCTCTTGGTCCAGAGGGAAGGAGAAGAGGCTGCAAGCTCTAAAATGGCACTGACTCTTTCAGCCTCCCATACCCCCAGCACTGCCCCAACCCTGGGGTTGGCGCCAGGTCCAGCTGGGACATTGCCCACTGCTGACACAGCTCCCCAAAGCAGCAGGGAGCGAGGAGGATGTCCCAGCTGGGTCGCTGGTGGTGGCAGGAGGAGGTGGCGAGGCCGGTGCAGCGGTGAGGGGCACAGCTGCCCTGCTCCCCCCACCATCCAGCCCCCAGCACAGGGGGCTCAGTAGAAGGAGTACTGGTTTTCCACCGCCCGGGTCCGGCTCCGGGCGCTGTCAGCCTCGTGGTAGTCCTCGGCACTGGCGGCTGGAGGCTCCGGCTGGCGCTCGGCGCTGTCGCTGCGGCTCCGGGGGCCCAGGGCACCCTCCAGGCGGTGGTAGGGTGCGGGGACAGGGACAGTGGGGGCCACAGCCACCCCCTCAGCAGGTGGTGGCACTGGCGGGCCCGTGGGTGCTGTGCTGCAGAAGTAGTGTGGAGGTGGCACGTCGACCCGGCAGCTCGGTGGCTGTGACACGAGGGGTGGTGGGGGGCCGGTGTCTGCAAGGGAAACAGGAGCTTGACCCCTCCTGTGCTGTCTGCGGGCTCAGCCCCACCTCTCTCCGTCCCTGGTACCTTCCCACACCCCTCTCCATATACTTGACCCTGTTCTCCAACCCTCCTTCCCGCTCTCTCCCAGCACAGCGGGACACTCCGAGCCTTGCAGACCTCTCTGCTGCTCTCCTGCCAGAGCCAGGGGACAGGGGGTCACACCAACACAGCCCTGCCTTCAGCAGGTGACACCCAGCCTGGCACATCTCCAGAGCCACACACATCAGCAGGGCACTGCTTTAGGGAGGGAATCCCCTGGATCTGTCCCACACAAGATCCCAGCCCTGCCCAGCCCAGGCACCTACCGGGCTGCGGGCTCTGGGCCACCACGTAGCTGCGGAGGGTGATGTCGGCCGCGCCGCCCGACTCCAGCGGGATGGGGTGCGTGTGGAAGTGGCGCAGCATGTCAAAGATGGTCTGGAACCAGAGGTGCTGCACGTGGCACTGCCCGCTCTCGTTCAGCGACAGGCGCAGGTGCTGCAAGTGCAGGGGGCACGGGGTGAGCTGGGGGTTGTGAGGGTGAGACCCACCCTTGCAATCTGCAGGAGCCACCTCCATCAGCCAAGAGAGGTTTGCTCCCAACAGGATTGTTGTGTTCACCCTGCTGCAGGGTGTTTCCTGTAAAATCCCACTTGCTGCAGCCTCAGGAGAAGTTTGACCCCTCTTAGGGATGAATACCATAAAGAAACACACAGAAAAGGGTGTCTGGTTACAAGCAGGGGCAGCCGAAGCTCTGATCCCGGGGTCACAGACAGCCTGGGGAAGTCTCTAGCCCACCTGAACTGCTTCCTGCAAGGTGACAAAAACAGGCAATCTCTGCTAGAAAAGAGACCCAGCAAACAAGTGCTCGTGGTTGGTTTTTCATAGTGCATCTGTGTGCTTCAGAACACAGAACAGACAAGGAGAGGGCAGGGGAAGGTGTGCCAGGCTACATGAGCCCCCATGGGGTATTTATCCATATGCTCACGTGACTGATCCAGTTGGGAAAGTGTAGAAGGGGCTGGTCAGGATGCAAAGGGGTTTTGGGGCACAAGGACAGGTGGCCCTGAGGGATGCCCTGCTGGGGTTTGGGGTCAGAGCTGCTGCATTTGGGGTCATCCACAGAGCAAGAAGGAACCTGAGGTGCTGGGCAGGGCTGCTACTAACATTGACAGAGAAGCAGAGGACACCCACCTTGGCTTTGCCCTGGAAGTTGAAGGTCAGCACATACTCCCCAGGCCGTGTCTCGCTCTGCCGGATGACGAACAATCCGTGACTGCGGGCGCCCCCGAAGAGCACCAGCTGGGCTGCCTTGATCCGTGACAGAGTCCCGTGGAACCAGGGGAAGTCAGACAGGTTGATCTCAGCTTCAGCCTCACTGTCCTCCCCTGCCCGCAGGGACAGCAGGTTTTTAGGGAGCACCCGAACATCACCCCCTCTCCTCCTGCCACCTCCTCCTCTCCCTCTGGGCACCCTCCAGAGTGAGATGCTGGGGCTGCATCCTACGTCCCAGTACCTGTGAGATGCCCACCAGTGGTGGGGGAGGATTCCAGCGTCTGCAGGAAGCTTTCCAGTGGGACATGGGTGAGGAGCTCCCCCAGGGAGTCCCTGCCCCGGCCCTGGGGCACGGGGACAGCGGTGGCCATGGCAGCGTTGTGAGCACTGGGCAGGGCACATCTGTCTGGTGGCCTGGGTACCTCTGGAAGGGAAATTGCAGAGGGATGAGTTTGTGGCTCAGCTTCACCCACCATCACTGGGCAAAGCTGGGGGTTATCCTGCTCTGCTGGTGACTGTGTTGGATACTCCTGGATCTTAGAGACACCTGAGGCCTAGGTTATGGCTCTGAGGGACTCCCAGACTTTCCCAGATGTTCCTTACCATCATTCAGGAACTCGCAGCTGGATGAGGTTGTCCTGCCTGGCAGACAGGCTCCCTGTGCACAGGACACCAGCTCAATGTCATCCCCACTGTCCCTGGAGGAGAGCACAGACAGAGACACACACATGTGGCATCTCTACTCACTGGCATGGAATGGGGACTCAGCCAAACAAAATTCCAGTGGGATCCAATAACACATCCTATTGCTCCTGAATTCCTCTCAAGGGGTTGCCATTGCACCAAGAGCACTGAAAGGCACAGCAGCCACCAAACATGACTTTTGGGCGTGAGAAACCAGCAAGGGAGAGATTAAACCTTTGAAAGCCCACACTGCTTTCATGCCGGTCAGTTCCAGCTGCAGGATTTTGCTGCAGCCTTGTGGGTTTGGAAGGAAAGCTGTTACCTTGACTCTCAGTGCTTTGCTCTGCACCCACACACCCTCCCAGCACCAACTTCCACCCGAGGGCGCTTTCACTTTCCCCCTCTGCAAAGGGAATTACCCACCCACGGGGATTACATCCCTAAAAGACATAAAACACTAAGCGAGGAGGCCTGGAGCAGGACAGCAAGTGGGAATAGAGCCAGGGAGCCACTCAGAGCATCCCTGTTGCTGGCCCTCCCTGTGCACTTCAGCACCCTTCTTGCACAAGCATCCAACTTGCTCCACATCCTATTTTTATCCCAGCCACCAGCAAGAGTCCAGAGCTGCCCACAGCACTTGGCTGCTCTTGCTTCACACGGGCCACGTGGGCACAGGCAGTGGGGAAGCGGCTGCGTCGGTGGCAACAGCTCCCTGTGAGCTGCTGAGTTATTTAGTGGCCAGTAAATGAATCAGCCATTGGGAATCATTCAGCTGCAGCCAGTTAAAAACAAGAAGGGAGGAAGGAAACCAAAACCAACACTGCTCTGCAGAAAAGCCGTCGCTGGGCGCTCACACAGCGGCTCCAGCACGCAGCCCTTGGCAAAAGCATCGGGAGCTGATTGAGAATTCGCTCTTGGCACCGAGCGTGTGTGTCGGTGTATTAAACAGCTCATTATTATTTGCTCTGGAGTTCATTATTATTTGCTTTGCAGTCACGTCCGGAGGCCAGAGCGGGACGGTGCTGGGTGCTAAGCAAACAGAAAGGGCTGGGAGGCTGCCAGGGGCAGAGAGAGGGGCTGGCGCAGGGATGCCGGCAGCTCCTGTGGTGGCTCGAGGGCAGCATGGCCGTGGTGCTCAACTCCAGCTGGAAAACCAGCACTGAAACATGGACTGAGGAGAAAAAGGCCTTTTCCCAGCCTCACATCAGCAGCCCAGCCCCAGCAGTGCTTCTTGAGTTGCAGAATCACAGAATGGTGTGGGTTGGAAGGGAATTTAAAGCTCATCTCATTCCACCCCCTTACCACGGGCAGGGACACCTTCCGTTATCCCAGGTTGTTCCAAACCCTGTCCTGGCATTGGATGCTTCCAGGGATGGGGCAACCACAGCTTTTCTGGGCAATCCATGCCAATGAATTACAGATTTCAGAAAACAGCAAAAGGAGCAAAGATCTGGAGTGCACCAGTGCATCTTCTCTGTGAGATGCAGCCTCCATGGTGACCAAATGCCTCTCTCTAGCAGAAGGGGGCAAAGGCAGCCTGGAGGGAGCAGGAGCCTCTCCAAGCCTCTGTTCCAGGTTTGCTTGATGTTCTCACTGCTACGAGCGTGGGCACCTGGTTTTTCCAAAACTCTGCCAAGAAAGGCAGAGCCAGGGTTTCCCCTGAGGCTGGGCCTGTCTAAGCCAGCTGAAGGGCAGCAGCACCAGGCACACAAACCTCCCCAACACAACTTGCTGCACATGCTGATGAAACAGCAGATGAGAAGTTTTGGCTGAGTTATGACTCCAATGACAACACTGATGCCACTGTGAGAGAAATACAAATAAATCAGTTCAACCAGCAGAATCTTAAATATATCATGGATGCTAAGCTGGAAAAAGACACAGTAAATAGCTCAAATATGGTATTAAAGCTTCAGAAGGTGGGTGTTAGGAACTTCCTGCTTTGAGGCTCTGTTCCCAGGTCACCTGCCTCTGCCAGGCTGAGGGGATGTGGGGCAGAGGAGGGTGGACAGGTGGCCAGTGCTCTGCACCCCTGGCAGACACAGGCTGCTAACTACCTCCAGAACCTCTGCTGGTGTGAGTTGGACACTTCCTCTGACAACCCAAGCAGCAAAAATTGCATCTGGGTAACAGCCTGTGCTCAGGCACCACAGCTTGGCCCCACAGACCCCCTTCCCCAGCAATCCTTACCCAGGGTCGATGCAGTCCTGGATATCGGCCACCCACGAGTGCTTCTGCAGGGAGTCAATGGTCTCCAGGATGTACTCGGCCCCATTCTCCACCTGCAGGCCATGTGGGATGGATGGAGTCAGCTGTGCTGGGGTGCTGGCCCCCACCCTGAAGCAAAATACACCCCACAACCCAGCCAGACCCCTGAACAGCACCTCAGCTGAGCAGGAGAGCATCAGTGTCCCACCCTATCCCAGCACAGGAGTTCCATGGGCTGACCCACAGAGATGCATCCAAGATGAACGCCTGACCAAATCTGGAGCTCAAAGGAAAACCCCACCCCACTATTATCAGCAAATACAAGTTTTTTTACAAGGTTTTTACAACCTCCATGGAAAAAACACACCTGGCTGGCAGCATTGGGGTACATGGCACTATGCCCAAGCACAGACACAGAATTCCTCACTCTTGGGGCACCTCTGTGTCCCCCCAAAACTAGCTCTGCATAGGTACAGCAGAAGCCACACTGCTCTCTGCTCCAAAACCCTGCCAGACCTCAGGAGTTTTAAACATCTCCTCCATTATCTTTTTTGCCTACTGGTCCATAAGGCTTCTGACTTCTGATTGCAACAGAATGGGAGAGAAACTCCCTTTCACAGGAAAAAGAAAAATAAAAAAAAATAAAAATTAGGATGCAGAAGAGCCTCCAAACTGTCCAGCCCAAAGGAGCTGTGCCTCTCCGGGGCCAGGCAGAAGCTCCACATCAGTGGACTCAGATGCCATGGGATGGTGTGTGCCTCTGGCAGGTTTCCCTGCATCCCTCATGGAGCCTTAAACATCGTGTTCCCGAGGTGGCAGAGCAGCCCTGACTCCAGGAGGGTGTAGCATTGCCAGCTGAGACAACCTCCAAGCAAATTCAATTAATCACAAACAACTGAATCACCATCCTGAAAATAAGCAGGGAGGGCAGGGAGCAGAGCCCTGGCTGGGGCTGAGCAGTGGCCTGGACCCTGTCCTGAGCAGAGGTGAAGGGGAGTAGCAAAGATCCCCCTCCCCAGTTTGTTTAACTTAAGGATCTTCTCTGGCTTTTTGAGGGCAAGGCATGAAGCTGACGTGGGAGATGGGGCTGCTCACTCATGCAGAGCATGACAGCAAGCAAAGCACGTGCAGGGTCTGGGTATTTTGCAAACACCTGCTTGTGCAATGGAAAAAACTGCATGTGCTTGGTGTCTGATGGGCTCTGGGGACATGCTGACTGCTCATTTTTAGGCAGTCTGGCAGAAACTATTTCAGTGTGGCCTCTCTAAACGAGGCAGGGGCTTTTCCACCCATCATAACCTGTGTGTTGTGTGTGAAGGTTGAGATTGGGCTCCACATCACATGGGAAGGGAAACCACAGCACCCAGCTTGCCCACCTCACCTATACCCCAGCACCGAGGGCTTCCCCCTCACCTCCTCTGCAAGTCCAGCCAGCAAAGGGGGAATGGGAGAGCAGAAAGATGCCCCAGTGAGAAGGACCTGGGCAGAAAATGAGCCACAAATAACAGTGGATGTGAGCAAAGGGGAACAGCATCCTGTGCCAACAGCTGGGAGGGGACAGCAGAGCCTGGCTGGGGTGGCTCCATGCTGTGCTTGCTGCCTCAGCTCACTCAAAGGATCGACTGTGATCAATTCCCCTGTGGCAGGGTGAGAGCCAGGATAGGGCAGGAGCAGGAGGTACCTGGTAAAGCAGGTATTTTCCAGCTGGCAGGGTTTGGAGCATTCCAGAAGGGCATTAAAGGAATGGCTGAAGGAGTCACCAAGCTGTTAGCAGTGGGAGTGGAGAGAACATTTCTGGCTTCAGAAGATGGGAAGAAGTGCAAAATTTTCCTTCAGAAGTTTCCATCAGCAACCAGAGAAACCAACCCTCACAGGCACCCAGGAGGCATCCCAGAACTGAAAGCTCCCAGAAGGGATCTGTCATCACTAAGCCCATCTGCTCATGCTCGTGACAGCCCCAGGGATAGGGGGAAGCAGCGGCACATCCTGGGTGTTGCTTTGGACACTGATGTGACATATTTGAGGTGGGGCTTGTAAGGGGGTCTAGAAAATGTGACAAGAAGTAGTTGATGAGCCATCTTCCAAGAGCAGAGATTGGTGGCTGATGGGTTATCATGGCCAGTGGTCAAAGCTGAGGGATGTGCTCAGCAGCTCCTTCTCATCAAAGGCTCTCTGTGTGTGCTCCTCAGTGATGAGGACAAAAGAATGCGAGGATACCTGATCAATTCATGGATGACATCACACTGCAAGTGTGTTGGAGGATCAGGCAAGAATTCAAATGAACTTGTCAAAGCTGAAGTGGAAGAAAAAGCTGAAACCAGCCTCCAGCTCAAGGACAGGGTGAGCCCTGGGCTCACAGCGATCGCCGTGGGTGTGCGGGCTGGGGAACCGTGACTCGGGAGCAGTTCTGCAAAAATCATCCCAGAGTTACACCAGCCCACAGGCTGCGTGTGAGTCAACACCATCATCGTCGTGCCATGAGGAAAGCAACTGCATCAGCTTGGGCTGGACAGAGAGGAAGAGGAAAGGAGAAGCAATCCTTCCCATCTGCTCTGGGCCATGTACACTTTGGGGTGTTAAATCTCCAGAGCCTGCAAGGAAAGCAAGGAGGACCTTGGGCTGGTCAGTCTGGAAGACAGAAGACACTTGAGGTTGGCCTTTGAGGCACAGCAAACAACAGCTGAAAGAGCCTCTGTGCCCATGGTGGACACTGACCACTGCTGAGGCTGAAGAGCAAGAAGCCCTTGGGGAAAGGAGAAGCTGTGTGACCTTGACAAGGAGCTGGATTAGATGGAAAGAAATTTCCCCTGGGAATGCGTCCTGGGGCCAGGTGGATTTGGAGCTTTCACAAAGCCAGGCTCCATTTCCCCCCTCTTTTCCTTTCATAGTTTTCAAGCAGGTTCATTCAGCTGGGAGGCCTGGCCTCTCTGCTCTGCTGTGCCACACGCTCTTGGGGAGAGGCATCAGGGAGAGCTGTTTGTTGAGAAGAGGTAGAGCACATGCTCAAAATCCAGAGGTCCATCTTCATCGTGGTGTCCAAGACCCTGCAAAATGCAGCCCTGATTTGCCATGACAGGCTGTTGTCTTCCAGCAGAGCAAAAGGCAGCACTGAGCTAATAAATACATAATATGGAAAATTCTGAAGGAAGAGACTTTTACTCTCTGCTCATGCCTGGCTGATCCCCAGGGTCTCACTGGCCACACAGAGCTGTTCCCATGGAATCACTAAGGCTGGAAAAGACCTCCAAGATCATCAAGTCCAACCTTTGACCAGATGCCACCTCATCAACCAGACCACAGCACTAAGGGCCATCACATTGTGACAATGAAACAGCCACCACACGTCACCGATGCGGGACAGCAGCAGCCACAAAACCACAAGCAGCTGCACCAAGGACCATTTTCCCTTGCAGGTTGTCTCGGGTCACTGATTTATCCCATCTCCTGGAAACACTGAGAAGCCAAACCCCATGGTGAAAGCCAAACAGCTTGATCCCAAAACACCCCTGGTGTCAGCTGGGGTCACAGGGATCCTGTGGGGAGCATTCATGCTGTTGGCAAGGATCCCTTTGGGGACTGAGCCTCCTGCAGTGCAGGGTGCAGGTGCAGAGGGCATTCCTGTAGGGATCCACACCCTGCCCTCACCTTTAGGACGAAGGTGTTGTCTTTGTCAGGCATCTCCAGGGGCATGGTGGTGCGCACCTCGACGATGGCCGAAAGAGGGATGCTCACCTTGGGTTTGGAAGCCTGAGAAAACAAAAAAAAAATACCAAAGAAAATAAATTAAAAGAAATCAATGAATTAAAAAAAAAAAAAAAGTCACTCAATTGAATCAAACTGTCCCTGGGGACAATGCAGCAGAGCTCTCAGAGGCAAGATCAGCTCAGCCTGTGTGGTTATTACAGGGAAGGGATAAACAGCATTGATTTCCCTCCCGTGCCTGATAACTCTGAGCTCTGTGAATTAAACCAAGAGGAGGCCCAGTGGAAGACAGGGAGGTGCTTTTAACTGCCAAGCCATCCTCCTTGCTCCAGCACAGGCTGATGTGCCAGCTCTGCCAACACCACTTAATTTCTCTCCATTTTCAACCCTCTCCCGATGGAGAGAGCTGTGCTATCTGACGGGGGATGCTGCCCATGCGGAAACACAGCCCCAGTTCTCCAGCACAGGAGCAGCATTTCAACCAAGCAGTTACAACACAGCAGCCTCAGCCATGCAGGGAATTTTAATTACATTAAAATAAAGAAAAATTAATTTCCCCCAGGGCCCCTGGCACCCGCCAGAGCCTCGGTGGGGAGGCAAGACCCGGTGCCTCCCACTCCAAGTGTTTGCTGAGCAACAAATTCCCCAGATATTTGTTTTAATTACAACAAATCCCCACAAAGGAGCTCGCAGAGCTACTCTCCAGGGCTGGTCCCCTCCAGGGCTCTGGGATTTGGAGCATTGCAGCTGCAGGAAGCAGAGATGAGATTTAGTCACCAAAACCTGTGCCTGGTGCCTTGGGTGCAGTGAGTGGGATGAGGCCAGCAAGGAGCTCCTGGCTGCAAGTTACCAATAACGGGCTCAGTTCCCATTTTTATTGGGAAATAAAAATAAATAAATCCAAGACAGAACAGAAACTGCTTTCTCCCTTGCAGGATGTTTCGTTTTTGCCAGTCCCAGAGCCCCAGTTCTGCCTGCAGACACGTCTCAGCCGTGCAAGGCTCTGCCCATCCCTGGGGAATTTTTCCATCTTGGTGTTTGCACAGGAGAAGGTCAGAAAGGAAGCAGCAGCTGCTTCGGAAGGAAAGGAAACAAGGTGATAATTCACCCCTGAGCCAGAGAAGGGTCTCAGAATCACAGAATGGTTTGGATTGATAGGGACCTTAAAGATCATCTCATTCCAACCCCCTCCTCTCCAGGAGAGTTCTTCCCTTTAAAGGTTTAAAGACATGGCCATAGTTTTTTGTGGGGTCTATGGAAAAACAAAACTGTGGGCTGCTGAAGCAAAAAGCAGTTTTCTTCCAGCTGTGCCAGACTGGTGCCACTTTTACATTCGCCAGATGGAAGGCAAGATGGGATGAGAGGAGAAAACTGTAAACCAAAGTGGGGTGTGATTATAACAGAAGAGCAGACAATGTTCATAAAAGTTGCCATAAAATAATTTCAAAATTGATTTTTAGAGGCAAATCAAGATACACTAAAAAAGGAATCCCTCTACGAGCTCTCTCTTAAATGCTTTAAGAGCAGCAGTTGTTCCATTTTAACCCAAGTTTATTTTCTCTTCGGTGCAGCTGATATGCCAGGCTTCATCAGATGCTCCATCCACAGAATTATGGAATGGGTTGGGTTGGAAGGAATCCTGTTCCACCCCCTGCCATGGGCAGGACACCTTCCATTGTCCCAGGCTGCTCCAAGCCCCATCCAACCTGGCCATGGACACTTCCAAAGATCCAGGTGCAGCCAGAGCTTCTCTGGGCAGCCTGTGCCAGGGCCTCCTCACCCTCACAGGGCAGAATTTCTTCCCAATGTCCCACCTATCCCTATTTAAAGCCATTCCACCTTGTCCCGTGATTCCATGCCTTTGTTAGATATCCCTCTCCAGCTCTTCCATAGGCTGCCTTGTGGGCACCTTGGACATGGGGTTGTTTCCTTCCAACCAGGCCCCATTCCTGGGCTGGGGAAGCCCCCAGTCCAGCCCAGCCCAGCGTAATGCCCACCATCCCTACCCATGCTGATCTCCAGAGAGATGCACTTGAGTCTAAACTCATGTTTTATATTTTCTCAAAAGGTGAGAGGCACAGACCAACACTAACAGTGCAAGGTTCATCCTGGCCTGCAGGCTGGATGGGTTTCAAGCACATTTTCTCATCCATTCTCACCTCAGCCACACAGCACCAGATCTCCCTCTGCACCAGAACTGGATTTCAGCCCAGCTCAGTTTGGAAACAAAAAAAGCCCCAAGCAAAGCCCAACTGCTGCTTGAATTTCTCATAAAAACAACAGTGGACAAAAGCCAAGCCTTACCTTTGGAGGGACATAAAACTCCAGCAGGAACCTCTCTCCTTCCACCTTCACCGCTTTCCGGAGCAGGAGGCGGCACTTCTGCCACTGCGAGCTGCCCACACAGTTCGTGTCATCGGCCACCATGTAGCGCAGCGTCCCCTCCCTCTGGATGTCCACCAGCTCCACCTTGGACGAGGGCACCTTGGACAGGCGCAGCTTGTGTGTCCATTTCTCCCGAGGGTCCCCAGGCTCCTTGCCCCCGGCCGGCCACGGCTCCCTCTCGGCTCTGCGGCCGCCCAGAGCAGCCTCGGCGCCCGGCTCCGGAGAGGATTTGCGGTGCCACATCTCCTTCATCCCATCCACCACGCACAGGCTCATGTTCCTCAGCGAGAAGCCCTTCTTGAACTTGGGCTTGGCGGCAGCGTGGATGGAGACGTCCTCCGAGCTGCGGGACTGCCCGTAGGAGGAGACCTTGTGAGCCTGCACCTGCTGGGCTGGGGTCAGGTAGCGGCTGGCGCCCAGCGGGGCGTCCATGCTGTCCAGAGACTCCGTGGACGTCTCCTCCTTCCTCGGGGTGACCTCCCGCCCGTAAGGGACGTGGCAGTTCTGCAGCCCCACGAAGGGCACGATGTTGTACTTGGTGGGTGAGTCAGACACGAACACCCGGCTGACCTCCAGGCTGAAGATGTCCAAGAAGTTGGCGGTGAAATGGTGGGAGAAGGAGGTCTCTGCCCCGGGGGTGTCGTAGTGGGGGTTCTCCTTCAGGAACTGGCAGAACTTCTGGGCGAAGTCCACGGCGGCTGCCTGGGCGTGCAGCTTGCAGAACTCCCTCCAGTCGGGGAGCGGGGAGGAGGGCTCCTGGCACAGGGCATCGCCGTTCATGGCTGCCCCATTCCACCTGCCGGCGGGCTGCGGGACAAGAACACGGCCTGAGAGTGGCACGGACAACCCATCCTGTCCCCCAAAAACAGGGACATGGACAACCCACCCTGCATCCCCAAACGGGGGTATGGACATGGACAACAAGCCTGACCCCCAAAACGGGGGTCACCCCTTGCCCTGATGCCAGAGCTGATCTGCAGTTCCAGTGCGAAGGAAAATGCTGTGGGAAGGTGTCTGTGTGTCGCTCTCTCTCCACCTCATCCACTAGGAAAAAATCTTGGCCCTGGCAGCAGCCATAAATTGTACTTATTTTACGATAATGACCATGCAAAAGCATTATTGATTTCTCATGAAACCACTAAGAAGTCCCTGAGCAGAGGAGCCCAGGGGGATTTGCCTGCAGGATTCCTCTCACTCTGTGTCTGCCTGGGCATGGCACAGCTCTCCATAGGGGGAGGAAGAACTGGGAAGTATCCACCCAGGGCAGCACCCTCCTCTCTGTACTCAGCAGTTGGTCCTTCTCTTTCTCCAGTCTCTTTGCCTTGGCCCTCATCCTTTGCCACATCAATTTTGGGATTTTGCCCTCCCCACTGAGCATCAGCTACCAGATAACCCAGGACAGGTCCTCAGCAGAAGCCAATGAGTAGGTTGGGTAAAGGGGGAAAAGGAACAGAAGCCAGACCCAGGAGCACACCAGAAATTGATGTGAGCTGCAGACCAGCCCTGTGAGCCCTTGGGAGAAGCACCACTTTTCCCAGCCTCCACACTGGTCCTTCTCCCAGTGACTGTGGGACTGGCAGGGCATGTGCACAGTCCAGCGTGGTGCTCATACTGCACTTGCCAAACCTCTGCCTGGCTGTGGGCAGCATGAACAGCCTCCTCAGGAGGCCCCAGCAGTGACTGCATCTCAAAAATCACCTCCCAGTGCCAAAACTGCTCATGGCTGCTGGTGCTGGTGGGCCTTGGCTGGAGCACTGCTGAGCCCATGACCCCAAACACCTGCTCCCTGTGTCCAGATACCTCTCCTTCCTCCACTCCAAGGGCAGCACTTTGGCAAATCCACCTGACCTGGCTCAAACACCGAGCCCAAGGGTGCCTGTGGCTGCCCTGCTCCAGGCAGGGATTGTGCCTGTGGGATCCAGTTCTGGAAGGGCAGGACAGTTCCCCCGGGTTTTGCTGTTCTCCATTCACAGAGCAGCTCTTTCCCTGGATTTTGCTGCTCTCCATTCACAGAGCAGCTCTTTTGCTGGCGAGGGATTACTCCTGCTAATAAATCACGCGCCGTATCCCGCCGGCAGCTCACACGGCCGGTAATTAATTACTGCTCGGATGAACGGCACAAGCCACGGGATTGGGGCGGGCACTGGGGACTGGCATAAACTGCTCCTTATCCTCCAGACCCCAACCACGTCAGTGCCCAGACCCCAGGAGGAACGAGCCCTGAAGGCTGTGATTCAGAGCAGCTCCAGCCAGGAGCTGGTTGCCAAATCCCCAGCACATCCCCATGGAGGTGAGTTCTCTGGGAGCATCTCCATCCCAGGAAGTGGCTCTCAAGCTCCCCAAACAGGGAGAAACCCACACAGGAAACAAAATCTCAACAGAAATACCATACATGTGGCATTTTCCCACCTTTAAGGCAGGGATGCTTCTCAGTGCCCTGGCTGTGCCAAGGAGGCACTGAGGACAGGTTACACATGGACCTGCACTGGCTCCTCACATCCCACAACAGCAGCAGAGCTCCATCCCCTGCAGAAATCCCTGGCAAAGCTCTCCCCAGCATCACAGGGCTTTCCCAGAGACCTGAGCAGCGAGCCATGCCAGCTGGGAAAAAAACCCATCCCTGCAGTTTAGGAGCAGGGTCTGAATTTCCCCAAGAGACATCAGCAAAGCAGCAGAAAATGCAAAGCTGTTTGTTACCCGCCCAGCAAATGAAATTCCTAATTATCCATCCATCACCAAGCAGAGGGTTTAAAGACTCTGCCCTTTGAATTGAAAATTCACAACCCAATTCTCTGCCATGGCCTGGGAGCTGCCCTGGCACCAAGCCACGGGCCAGGAGTATTTGGGCTCGGGGAGAAAAGGGAGATGGAAAAGGAGTCTCCTGCTGCCAATCCAAGCAGTCACAGCAAGAGCAAGGGAGAGGGAAAGGGTGCAAAGGGAAAAGAGCAGGAAGGGGCTTGTGGGGGGAAGAGAAAGCCTCTCAGAGATGGGTTTATTTGCATCAGCCCTGGGTGTTGAGCCCAGGGGCTTTACTGGTTTCCCTCCCTTGAATTTGGGAGAAAACAGCTCCACATCCCTCTCTCCAGGAGGAACTGGTGCTCAGGGCCTGCCTGCTTGAAAGCAAGGGATGGCAAGCTAACAGACTCTGAGAGGTTAAGGGGGGGGGGGGGGGAAGAGAAGAAGAAGAAGGAAAAAAAGGCACTTCAAAAAAGATAAAGCCCCAAACAAAAAGCCTCAAGGAGATCCAGGCACGGCAGCCGGGCTGAGGCTCCGAGACACTCACGCAGAGGCATCACAGCATCTTCCTTTCATCTGCATGGGGATGACAGACTTTAAAAGGCCAATGTATAAAAATGAAGCCTAGAGGAGAGACAGCTGGCAGGTCTGAGGAGGCGGCGGCGGGGATTACGAACCCTGTGCCGCATATCCAAGCCACCCTGCCCAGAGCACAGCCAGGAGCCCCCGGCCAGGTTCCAATAGCACAGCCTGGGAGTCAGTGGGGCGATTTAAAGGCAGCCCCTGGGACTGCAGAGCCATCCCCGCCCCTGATTCACCTGATTTCTGCAGGAAGCAGGCTCCCAATTATCTGTGTAGATTTACCTTTAATCTGGCTGCCTGCACTCCCCTCCATACCAACAGCTCTGCCCCACTTCTTGAAATAACTTATCATGCCACAGACAGCATCCCCGGGCAGAGCGGTGGAAGCGGAGACGAAAATAAGCTCACGATGAAAATAAGCAGCAAATCTGCAATTGCTTTTTGGGAAGGGCCATCCCCTGCCAGCCCAGCTTCCTGAGGGTTGCAGCATGCTCCAGGCACCTTTCTAAGGAGCCAGATCCCTTTGGAAGTGCCATCAGCCCACTCCAGAACTGGCTCAGGGGCCACAGTCTTGAGTCCCTGGCCTGGGTGACACAAGAGGACAGAAAAATAAATATATAAAGTGGGGTGGTTGTCATGAAGAAGCCATGGGGTGGCAACCACAGCATCAGGCTGGTGACAGGCTCCCAACCCCCCTGCACGAGTCCCCAAACTTGTCCCAGAGCAGAGCCGTGCCTGCTGCCTCTGTCATTTGGGAAACTGAGTCAAGATTTAAGAAGAGAAGATAAAAATAAAGAACTTCTGGGGTTTGCCAAGTGGAAACCCAGGCTGGGATGGCAGGTGAGAACCAGCTGCTGGCAGTGATTTGGGACACCTCTCCCACCAAGGTGTGGACACACAGAGAATAATCTGAAAGTCAAAGCAAAGCTACTGACCTCAAGAAGAAATGAAATTTAAACTGTCAGCAGAAGCGCAGGAGACCATAAAAAAACAACTCGCCCGGTGAAGCAGGAGTCAGGGAGCAACAACAAAGCCACTGGGATTTGCTGAACCAGAGGCGTGGGGAGGAACCAGCATCTAATGAGGTGTTAATAACCCGAATGCGCAACGCCGGTCATGGGATGGCCAGCACAGCCTGCCCAGCGCAGCCTGCCCAGCGCTGCCTCTGATGGCTTTATTTAAGGAAACAACCCTAATAAAGAGATGTTTCCCTTCCGCCCAGCGCAGCCAGGCTGGGACAAAGTGATCCGAAACTCAGTGGGGAAAAGCACTTTCTGGTGGAGGTTGTGAGCGGCAAGTTGAATCCCTCCATCCCTGCATCCCTCCACCTGTGTGGGAAAATTGCCAGAGAGCAACGGGAAAGGAAAATGCAGAGCAGGACGGCGTGCAGCAAAACCCTGGCTCCTGGGGAAGGAGATCCCAGCCCAGCCCCGGCTGTCCCAGTCCTGCAAGGCTGCTCGGTTTCCAGCAAGATCGATGCCACTCAAAACCCCAGCTGGTCATCGCGATCCCATGGGAATGACACGAGGAAACCCAGGCACCTGCTCCCCCAGAAAAGCGCCTGACCTAAGCGTGCCGTGCCAGAGGAGATCCCCGAGTCACGAGCAGGTCGCAGAGCAAGGCGATACCCCCGGCCCCCCCGAGCTGATGCTCCTGGCACACAGCGAGCTCCCGAGGGAGACGGAGAGCAGCGAAAGGGGCTGGCTGCAGGGAGAGAAGCAGGGACATCATCCCCGTTCCTACTGAGCGAGCACAACGGGATGAGGGATGCGTGGGAGCTGATCTCCCCCTCATTCCACAGCTGGCACCTGAAGCGTGTCACCAAGTGACCTCCCTTTGTCGCCTCGAGGACCCTTCCCAGCCCTGGAGCTGTGACTTCAGGCAGAGGCTGAGCTGAGGAAGAGAAAACCAACGAAACAAAAGCAGAAGTCACCTGCCTTGTGCCTTTCACACCCCCCCCGGACCCCCGGCCACAGCCCTGGGCTGGGAGAAGCTGACTGCTCCCCATGCTCCTCAGTACTCCGTGTACTATTTATACTATTGTGCTCTTAAATCAGACTGCTTCTCTGAACCAGACAGAAATGGAAACATTCTTTGTTCCTCTCATTTACTGGCCATCACACTAAAATATTAATTGAACAGCATTTTGGCCTCAAATTTTATAGTCAAACCACCTGCCTCCAACCAATCCCTCAGCAGGAGCTTGCTTTATCCCTGCCCAGATGCACCTCAGGGTCCACCTGCAGCTTAGAAAACATTTTTCTGGAGTGAAAAGACTCCTTGTGCCTTTTTCTGCTGCGCTGTGAGGGGTCCCACTGGCCAGCCCTGCTCTCAAAACAGATGACCCAAAGCACTCAGCAGTGCTGGGTGGCCAGGACAAGGTTTTGGGGTGCAGGTGCTGGTGGGACACATCTTCAGATGAGAAAGTGGGCAAGAAATGAACCTTTCCTCCTCTTGCACATAAGAGTGTCCCCACAGCTCTGTGTGATATCCTGATTCCAGCCCCACAGGAAACAATGCTCCTCAAAGATGGACCCATGAAAGCTCTCCAGCAAAACCTGAGATTTTCTCAATTTCCCACCATTCTGGCCATACCACAGGGTCGTTCCTCTCCCTCCCCTCCAAAATCCCCCACAGAGGATGTTGTACCTCCTGTGCTGACAGCTGCTGGAAAATAAAGACAAGTTCACAGATAAGATCCACTGGATCTTAGATAATCTTTTCCCTGAGTAATTCCATCCAGCTTGCAGGGAGCCACTCTGCCAGCCCATGCACGGGGCCAGAGCATCACCCAAGCCACTCAACCCTGGTTGGGGTAGCTGCTGGTTTTTTGGGGCCTGGGGGACACCTCAGCCATGGGGAACAGGGTCCCCAGGCTGCAGTGACAATGATCAGCAAAGCTTTGATGCATCTGGGCATCGTGAATGCAGCTTGGGGCTTGGAGGCTGTGTCTGGGAATAAAGCAGAGACACCCCCTCAATGCCCCAAAGGAAAAACTATTGGAAAAAATAAATGAATGTTAAAAACCCAGAGCTTTAGGTGAAGGAGGTCAAAGGCTGTTGTCCATTCCCCCTCACTTGGATGCCACCTCACGTGCCTGTCTCCAGCCAGAGAGCTTCCCACAGAGAACTACCCAGTCCAAAGTCTATTTTTAACCACCACAATAGCAGAGCCTCCCCCGAGGAGCAGCAGAAGCCCTGTCCCCAACCAAGCAATCTCACATTTCCCTCGCTAAGCCTCGACTTCCTTCCGCCCCTCAGCCCACAACAAAAACCTTCTCCTCCTCCTCCTCTCGCCTTCCCATCCTTGGGAAACTATTTGCACATCCATCCCTCCAGGCTGGTGTGCTGTGGGTGCAGTGTCCTGCACACCTGTTACACATTAACCACTGACCTGGTACCTGTGGGCAGACCCTTCCTGGACTCAGAAATGCCAAACAACAGGAGATTCATCTGCTCTGCCCCCTCCCCTGGATGCACCCAAAATTCTGGGGATTCAAAGAAAAAGCCCTGCAACATCAACAAAACTGCACTTCCCAAAGCAAGTGCAAACTCTTTATAAAAAGAGATTATTCTTGCCCTGGGGAAATGCCATGGAGGAGCTCTTTGGGTGTTTTTGGGGAGAGAGCTGAGTGGATGCTCAACAAAGCCAACCCTGATGGAGCCAGCACAGTCATCACTGGGGATCCCCCATCATTAGGTCAGAGAAACCCCTGTGATTGTTTTTCAATTACAGCACATAATAAACATGAGATAAAGTTACACAGTTCTGTAGGAAATTTTCTTATTATATTTTTTTTTTACGTTGCAGATCTAATTCCCCACACGCATCACTGTCTCATACCCGCCTGCAAACAGCCTTAAACTGCTGCCTAATGGTATCTGAGCTGGGGAAATTCAATTCTACCCAGCGCCTCACCCAGGACTGCTACAATCACTGCTAATTGCTTAAGTGGTGTATTAAGCAAAATAAAAATTCCAGTGGGCTTTGAACCATCACCCCCCCCCAACCAGATGATGCCAAAACACCCTGTTACAGCTGCCAACCCCGGCTGGAGATCCAACCTCAAATATCCTTTTTCTCTTCACTGTGCAGGGATGCTCCTGGGCAGGCAGAGCTTTCGTACCCAGCATGGCCATGACTGCCCCAGAGGGATTCACAGGCTGTGTCCAACTTTGCCATCCCTCTTGCCAGGGTTCTGGGGTGCCACTGCAGCCCCTCTTGTGGTCCAAATGCTGCCAGGATCCAGTGGAGCAGGGCACAGACATCTTCCCACTGGGACCATGGGGTGGATGCACGCTGTGTCCCTCTCCTGTCCCCCCACCTGTAGGTGTGGATGGATGTGGGGCTCCAGTCAAGTCTCATCCCAAACCCAGACCCTGCATGAGAGCAAACAGATTCTCCAAGCCCTTCTGGTTCTCCCTTTAGCAAAAATCAGGTGTGGGATGCAGTTTTCCCTTTCAGCATGTTCTCTCCTCCTCTCCACTGTGATGGAGCCAGGTGGGATGGGATTGAATTTCTGGGAGCACACCTGGGGGCAGGGCCCCCAGGTTCCCTCTGCTTGCACAAGGAAGGGATCTCTGAGCCAGGGACAAGCCTCCAACCTTTATCCCACCACCTCACTGGCATCCATGGACAGGGAAAGCAGCTGAGGTCAAGTGAGGGGAATGATGCAGGAACCCCAGGGCTGGAAGCACAGCCCTGGGGCATCCCAGCCAGCCTGAGTCAGCAGGGCCAGCAGATGTGCAACCATCATCTCGTTTCTCTGCTTCTGCTGGGAAGAAGAGGAGGAGGAAGAGGAAAGGCATTAGCCAGCAACATCCTCATCTTAAGGAGATGGGTGTTCTACCTCCAAGGAGGAAGGACAAGAGGAGGCTGGACAAGACCATGCTGCCATGAGGGTGCTCACAGTCCACGAGAAGAGGGGACAGATCTGATAGCCCAGAGGATCAGCCAGAAGAGGCAGTCAAGCAGCCACTGCAGCCCTGAACCAACCGAGGAACTCACATGGGAGGAAGGAGGTGATTTTAACCCCAAAGCCTTGACCAGGCGGGGACTGACTCGCCCTCCTTGATGGCACAGGGGTCTGGTCACTGAGCTGGGTGAGACACCACACAGGGCAGGCAAACCTGTGCACTCCCCAAGCTGGAGCAGAGGGGATTATGCAGCTTCTTTAAGAAACACTCAGGGGTAGCCCTGGGCTCCTCTGATGTGTTACAGTGATGGTGAGACACTGGGAAATAGCATTGAAGGACACAGAGGGAAGGTCCAAGGGCACTTGCCATCCCATCTGAGCAGATCTCCTGGCAGCACACACCCACCTGTCTGTACAAATGTGCTCTCCCCCCAGGGAAGAGGGGCTGAGCATTTTGGGAGAGCCTGTGTGGTTTAGGAGGATGATTCCTATATAGAAAGGCATCCCCAGATGTACACGATTCCTCTCCACTCTCCCAACAAACCAAACCAAAAATCCTCATGGAGGGGAGTTCTGAGTAATCACTGAATCGTTTAGTTTGGAAAAGATATCCAAGATCACCCATTCCAACCATCCCCCAGCTCTGCCCAGGCCACCACTAACCCATGTCCCCAAGTGCCACATCCACACGTGTTAAATCCTCCAGGGATGGTGACTCCACCACTGCCCTAGGAAGCCTGACAACCCTTTCAGCAAAGAGATTTTTCCTAATATCCAACTAAACCTCCCCTGGCATAACTTGATGCCATTTCCTCTTGTCTAATCAACTGTACCTGGCTACAACTTCCTTCCAGGCAGTTGTAGAAAGCGAGAAGGTTCCCCCCTGAGCCTCCTTTCCTCCAGGCTGAGCACCCCCAGCTCCTCCTCATCCTCTCAAAGACCCAGGAGCGGGGCCCGCGGGGGATTTTGGGCAGGGTGCTGGGGGGACAGAGAGATTTTTACCTCCTTTCCCGTTCCAGTTCACAAGATCCCCGAAGCACTGGCAGCGTGGCTCTTGCAGGTCAAACGCATAACTTCAACCGATCAATTTCCACACTGGAAGGAAGTACCAGATCGACTTGGAGGGAGGGATCTGGAAGGCAAAGGTTTAGGCTGTCAAGCCCTGGAGCCAGAGCAATATCCCCAGGCACATCTCACCTCCCCCAAGCCACAGTCCTGCTGGGCTCCGGCCTGACTTCACCAAAGCCACAAACAAGCAGTAGGGCCGGGCAGAAAGTCCCCCCGAGCCTCCCGAGGCCCTTCCCGCGGTGCTGCCCAGGCTCAGCGGGGCTGGGGAAGCTCGGGAGCCGCCGCTGCCCCACGGCTGTCCCCGGGGCCCCGCAGGCACCGGGGCTGCCGAGCCCTGGGGGGCCTCCGCCATCCCTCCGCAGCACCCCTCGTGCAAACCCGGGCACACAATACTGACTGGAAGGAAATAAGGGAGCATCCATGCGGGGGCTGCGTGCTGCCTGTGCCCCCCAGCCACGGGGGGAACCAACCCACGGCTGCGGCCCCGGGGAAAACCCCCTCCCCCGGGCAGTCCCTCACGGCCGGAGCCCGGTCCCTGGAGCAGCCCCCGGGCCCGGGGGAGCCCCCAGGGCCGGGGGAGCCCGAGCCATCGCTGCAGCCCCGCTCCCCAGAGACAGCAGCCCCCGCTGCCCGGGCCCAGCCGGGTCTGCCCCATCACGGCCCCCGCGGGGCCCGGGGCCGCCCCGAGAGGCGGCGATGCTCACCGAGAACCGGAGTGGGGGGGAGGTGACCCAGCCCGGGGGGGCGGCGGCGGCGGCCCCGGCCCCGCCGTGCGAGGGGAGGGGGCGGCTGGGGAACCCTCCCGAATGCACCGCGCCGCAGCGGCGGGGGGCGGGACCCTCCCCCGGGCGGTGGATCCGCTGCTGAACGGGGAGGGGGGGAGATAACCGGGAATGAAGGGCCCTCCCCGCCCGCCGGTACCGGTACCGGGGGGTGCGCTCACCCGGCCCCGCTGTCTGCTGGTGTCTCGGCTCGGCTCGGCTCCGCTCGGCTCGGCTCGGCTCCGCTCGGCTCCGCTCGGCCCCGCCGCCCCCCGCCCCGCCGGCAGCGCCGCCCCCGCCCCGCCCCCGCCGCCTTAAAGGGCCCCGCCGGCCCCGGCGCGGTGCTCCGGGATGGGGACCCCGGCCACACCGAGCCCACCACGGGCTGCCGTGGCTGCGGGAGCGCCCCCAGTCACAGCGGGCACCCCGAATCCTCCTGCGGCTCCCCAGATCCTCAGGAAGAGCCCTTCATCCTCGGACGGGCTGCCCAACCCTCACGGGGGCACCGCACATCCTTGGGCAGCACCCTAAATTTTCAAGGTGCCAAGCCTTCAGGCCCCCCAAGAGCATCACGGGGCACCGCTGTGCTTGGAAGAGGGGCTGCAGCCTTTCCTCACGCCATCCATCACCCACCATTTGTCCCAGGGGAGGGGATTGGGGTGATCTTTCCCCCTGCCCCACATTCCCGGGGGGCACAAGGCCGGGTGCTGTGACTGGAGTGTCTCCGGGGGGAACTGGGGGGTCTGGACCCGCTGCCTGCCTTTGTCATCCTGCTGATGAATTCCGGGGCCCATCCCAGAGCATTTTTCCTCCCAGAGGATTCAGGACAGACTGAACCCCAGGACAGGGTGGGTCAGGATGGACCAAGCTCCAGGACAGGGGGGACTGAAGCCCAGAGAGGTTTAAGGGATGGAGTTGGGGGTCACACTCACCTTGCACAGCCCCCCCAGCCTCCCCATGGCATGTCCAGGGGCGGATAAGGATGAGTCACCATAAAAAAAAATATAGAAAAAAAAAAGGGAAAAAAAAAAAGGATTTGCAGGAGGAACAAATCCTTTTTACTTCTGTGAAGTACCTGTAGGATTAAGACAATGCTGGTTATGTAAGAGGTGGAGAAGAGTGGGTTTTATCGTAATTGTTGTTATTATTTATTTAATATGCTTCCTCACCATCCTGTTACCTTGATGGGTGTATTCTGTGGAGATTTGGGGAGAGGCTGGTTTGGGGGAGAAGAAGGAGATTTGTTGTAGGGCTAGTGCAGAGTGATGCATTGTTCGCTTTTTCTTCCCCCAAAGCAGCATCTTCCCAAACATTTGTCTTTTTTGGTGTCTTTTTGGCAGCAGCATGAAACATGGGCTGAGGTGGACAGTGCAAAAGCACTGCTGAGGAGGCACAGCTGGGACAGGAACTCTTGATTTTCTCCATTATGGCTGGGTTTGTGATGATTTTGGGTGGATTCTCTCCCTTCTGCTTCTGGCTGGTCACATTTTCAAGGCCAGGTTGGGCAGGGTTTGGAGCAACTTGGTCTGGCAAAAGGTGTCCCTGCCCATGGCAGGGGGTGGAATGAGATGAGCTTTAAAGTTCCTTCCAACCCAAACCATTAAATGTTTCTGGCATTCTATGATTCCCTTTGCAGGGATGTTCTGGGGGTGAATGGATGCTCACACAGAGGCTGAATCCCACCGCTCAGTGCAGGTGACCCTGGGCCACCCACCTTCACCCACCTCCCACAGCAGCTGGCAATGTGTTTCCACTCCCCCCCCCCGCTTCCCCTGCCTCTCCTCCAAAAGCCTCTCTCCCATTCATATCCATTTTTAAAGAAAACACACAATCAATAGTCTCTCAGGCTGGAATTTCATTAAGGTTTTCATTGCACTCGCTATCGATTGGCAGCAGGGCTGGGAGCTGCACAGAGCTGATGCCTGCGCCACGGGACCACCCAGACCATCCTAAAGGGAACACAGAGGATGAGGCTGCTCCCCTGCATCCCAGCTTTTACTGACTCCTAGATTTTACCAACCATCACTAAGAGCAAAACCAGGAGCCCAGGGAAGGGCTGGGATGCTGGGATTTCTTTCATGAACCAGGAAAAACACTTTGTGGTTGCAAAGGCTTTGGTACACAACAGGCTCTCTCCTGCCTTCCCTCCATGGGATGCTGTTTGTTTCAGGATGCGTAAAACCAGGCTGGAATGCCTGGCCTTGCTTCCATCAAACACGGGGGCTGCAAGTAAAAATCACCCCAGGGCTCGGAGTGTGGAAGGGCACGGATTGCTCCACTGCTGGTCGGTCACTTGGAAAATCAAGTGAAAAATCCCAACCTCTAAAAGGGCTCGTGGGCTAATTTTAGGTCTGGGCCTTGACCAGAGAGATTTACAATAATTGCCAGGGTGAAAGTTTAACTTCTCCCGCAACTTTTCTCAGCAATCCCCAAGGAACTGCGTTCTGCTGTGCAAAGAGCATCCCCGGGCCAGCTCCCCAAATTGCCTTTTTAAGGCTTTATTTTTAAACCAAAGCCACAGGCTGCCTTCAACAGGACAAAAATCCTTCACGAGGCCCAGTCTGCAGCTGGTGGGAGCTCCTGCAGATGGGGATGAGCTTTGGCTCAAATCCTGGTCTCCATTTTTTGGCCCTGCTCATCCCTCTGCCAATCCCACACTCACAGAGCAGAGCCCCATGGACACCCCCATTCCCACTCACCACTAAAATCTTTTCGCAGGACCCACGACAGGAGCAAAGCAGAACACATTGCTTGTAGAACCACGGCTTTCCTGCTATGCTAAATGATTTAAAACTGGTGGTGAATAAACCTAATATCTGCCCTCTCCTGCCAATTCTCATTACTCTGGGACTCCCTCGGAGCGATTAGCAGCCTTAAAAAAAAAAAAAATTTAAAAAAAATTGCTGGAAGGAATCAAGTGCGTGGCTCAGCCAGTGCTGGGGAGGGCTGCTGGCAGCATCCAGGCTGGAGCGTGATGTGCCCTTGAAATCCTGTGCCTGGAGGCATCTGAGCGGTGCCAGCTCCGGGCAGCTCCCATTCCATCCTCGCCACATCCCAGCCCGGCCAGGGGGTGATCCAGGGAGCTGGGAGCTGCTGATTTTCTAGCAAAACCCTCGTGGTTGTGAGGCCACAAAACCGTGGTGGAGAGGGGAGGTGAAGGGGTTTGTCGAGCATCCCGGGAAGAAGCTGGAAGGGAAGTTAGGAGCCCGCTGTGGCTGGGGCAGCCCAGCCAGGAAACCATTCCGTGGGCAGGCACAGCAAAGCCGGGTGTGTGTGTGAGCTGTCAGCCAGGCAGACAGGCCCCAGGCATCTCCTGGGCTGTCACAGCTGCAAATTGTCCAGGAGCAGTCCCTAATGGGATGTAAGGCGAGGATTTATTGGAGGAAGATGTCACAGGGATGAAAGGGGGAAAGAGAGGAAACCTGGAGAAATAGCGGTTTGGGTTTATATTTATTTGTGGAGGAGAAATTGTTTTAAAATGTCCTTTGGTGTGTTGGAGAAGGCAAACAGGCAGTGACAGCCCAGCCACGGGGCTGGAGGAGCCTTCACTGATGGGAAGGCCTTGATGTGCAAATTCCCTTCTCCTCCTCACCCTGCAACTCAGGATTTACCTTCAAGAGGGAGCAAAGCCCTTTCCTTTCAACACAAAAACTGTGTTTAATATTTCCTCTGTGACCTGAGCTTTCTCTTCCCCAGAGTGTTTGTGCAGCCCTGGTTGAGTGATGCTCTCCCAGGATAACCTCAGACCAACCACAGACCAGAACAAAGCCAGACCAGCTGAAATTCCTTGGGGGAGGATGTACAAACAGAAGGGGATATGAAAACACGACCAAAACCCATCCTCATCTTTCTGTGGGATAACCAGTGGAGTTTGGATGGAGATGGAGAGCACCAGCTGAGCGCAGGAGCTGTGCTGGACAGTGGTCAGCCAGCTCTCAGCATCAACAGCTCACCCCACATCCTTTTTGTGGGCACACAGCCTGTCCTTCACCACATGACAGCTCTTCTGTGCTTCAAACATCTGTTCAGGGTTGTGCTCAGTGGCCTCTCGGTGTCTGACTCAGATGGGAGCGAGTAATATTTGGGGTTGATGAGTGGGGAGGGAGTGCAATCTCACTGTCCGGTGGGAAAAGTGTTCCAGCCTTGATCCTTCTGCATCCCTGATGGTGCTGGGAGAAGAGTCGAGAGCAAAAAGGGGATGTTCAGCTCTGTGTCAGCAGGCACAATTCAACATTTCCCATCTTAGAGTGGTTTGTTCTGCCTGATCTTGATGCCTCCAAGAAGGACAAGTCTCTCCTGCTCCATGCTGCTGGGATGGAGCTCACTGGGCCCCTCGGAATGCCACGGATCCGCACCAGCAGGGTCTGTTTGTGCTCCCTCTGTAAGAGATGTTTGACAGGAGACGGGTGCATCTCTCGACTGACCCCGTGTTGTCCTGTAATTCTATATTATTTAAGTATGTTTTTTTTTCCTGCTACAAAATCCCAGAAAAAGCTGAGTTGGGAGGAGCCCACAAGGATCATCCAACACATCTCCTAACCCTGCATGTCCCCAAGAGTCCCATCCCTGTACCTGAGAGAGGATTGTCCAAACAGCACCACCTCTGAGGACACCTCCTTCCCTCCCTCGGGCCACCGCGGGGGAAGCCACCGGAGTCTGGTGCTGCTGCTGCTGCTCTTCTTCCTCCTGCTGATGCAAATGAAAAGCGATGCTGTCCCTGTGCTCCAGCCCCCTCTCGGCACCTGCTGGCAGAGCTCAGGTGGGGAGCTCGCCGAGCGTGCAGTGCTGCGAGCAGGGGCAGGGCACTCACACACCAGTCCTTGTGCTCTGGGGCTGCAGAACTGAAACTTTAGCAAAAAAACCCCCAAAATCACAGTGTGTTTGCTCCTGCCTCCTCTCACCCCTAGGCTCTGTTCCCCATGGCTGTGCTGGTCCTGCTGGGGTGACCAGGCTGTGTCTCTCCCAGGGGGACAGGCACCTTCTGCACCTTCTCTTCCAAACCACCTCCTGTTTCTGCAGGTCAGAGGTTATCAGCTGCTTGTGGGTTGTCTCTTAAATATCCCTTTTCTTTGTGCTGCTCTGCTGGGAGAAATGGTGTCAGAGGCTTTGTTCTGCCTGCTCAGAGACCACGGAGGAAAAGGCTTCAAAAACCTCCCTGCAGCCCCTCTGTGGCTGTGCTGCCCTGGGCAGGAGGGCTTCCAGGAGCATCACCCTTCAGTCACCTCCTGCAGCTGAATCTGTTTGGTGGCCTCTGCCTGGGGTCTCCTGCTCTCCAGTCCTGACTCACAGCCAGGGTGATGGAGCTGGGGACCACAGGACCACATCCCTTGGTCTGTCCCGGGTCAGATCCTTCCCCCTTGCTCTTTCTGAGTGTCACAGAGCTGTGGGCTCCCTCACTGCTGCTGCTCCAAGATCCCATTGTCCCCCTCTGCAGCCTCCAGCCAGCAGGAGCCAAACCCCTGGAGATTTCAGGCACAGAAAAAGGTCTTTCACCTTTCCCACTTGCAAACACTCGAGCAACAGCAGCTCCTTGCACCTGGAAACCTTGGGGAAAACTGTGCTGCTCCTGCTGGCAAAGGGCTGATCTTTGCTGGGCAGGATCCTCTCCCCAACATTTCTTGCTGTGCTGGTCCAAGTGGCTTTTTCATTGCAGTTTTCCAGGGTTTTGCTTTTCCTACAGGCTGGAAAATGCCCTTCTGGCAACCTTGGCTTTGAAGCAGCCCCATGCTGCTGGGTCAGGCTGGCCGTGGTGTTCCTGCAGTGCCCAGCTCTCCTGCAGCAGCTCTGAATCCTCCCTTGCACGTGTGTTCAATAAAAAAAAGAAAGAAAAAAAAATGTATTAAATATTAAAGGAAAAACCACCATTGCCTGGGCTCAGAGCAGCTCTTAAAAATGTTAGCAGCTTCAAAATCCCAGCCTTCCCTTGTCTTTGAAAGCTTCCATCTTTGCAGCAGCTTGTGGGGAGCTGGGCAAGGTTTGTGTGAGGAGCAGGGCTGGTGGGCAAAGTGCCCCCAAAGAAATTCTCAAAATGAAGCCACATGGCAGAAAGCAGCAGCCAGGGAAATTCCATAACCCTGTGAACCTACAGGGGCTGGTGTGTGGAGGGGAACTGGGAAAAAGCCCTGGAAAAATCCCACTTCTGTGTCAGGGCACTGGGAGGTGGTCAGTGAGGGCAGACTGTGTCCCCCAGAGGAGGGGGACACCACACAGGGACAGGACAGGTGCCATCCCACCCCCAGGCACTCGGGATCTGCAGCAGCTGCTCATGGGGGAGGTGTTAGAGCCCCCTCCACCCTGAGGGGCTTTTTCTCTGCAGGGGAATGGCAGTGCCTTGCCGTTTCCCACCCCGATCCCAAACCCAGTCCCTGGGCTGGTGGGATGCTCCATGGGATCAGGCTGCAGAGGGAGGGTTTGCAGAACAAAGCCAGTTTTTTTATGGTGAGGAGCCCTTTCCTGGCTGAGCAGGGGACTAAGAGGATGTTGCACTGCATATTCCCTGTTGTCCAAAAGTGAAGGTTTTAGGGAACATCAGTGGGATCGCTCCTGCTGGTCCAGCCCAAAGCCCTCCTCTGTGCTAAACATCTTCACCAAGCTTCTAAACCACCAAGAGGCTACTTAAAAAATAATAATAATAATAAAATCACTATTTCCTACAGAGCTCTTTATTTCCCCCAGAGACTCTCGGGGGTCCCTTCCCCGATCCTGCTGCAGTTGGAACCTGCAGGATCACCTTCCCAAGCCTCACCTGAGCTCCCTCGGGCAGGAACATCTCCGGCAGGCTCAGCCTGGACCAGCGCGGCATGAAGGGGTTTCCATAGCGACAGGCACCTGAAAAGCCCCAGCTCCTGGGTGTTCAGGGCAAGGATTTGGGGCGGGGTGTACTGAGGGTGTACCCCAGAGCTGGATTGCTGCTGGGGTGCAGCACGATCCCCTCCACACCTCAGAAATCCCACTTGGCATCGCCTTCCTCGCCCTCCCGTGGGGGTCCCCGCGGGATGCTCAGCTCCTGGAGAAGCCCCGGTGCTGCCAGCCTGGCCCTGCCTGCCCCGGGGAGCTGGGGATTGTGGCCAAACCCCCTCGGGTTCCCCTCCGCCCCCGTCCCTCCACGGCTTTTTGTTTGGCTGCCGGTGGGGATGGTTATTCTGGGCAAGGAGAGATGTCACGGGAGGCTGTTCCAGGGCTGGGAAGTGGGGTGCCTAAACACCCTCGGGAAATGAAGGGCAGGGGTTGTGGTGACCCCCTGGCACTGGCTGCTGTCCCCACAGGGATCCCTTGGAGAGGGTCCTTGCTCACAGCCCCGTCAGCATCCCCAGCGCCGGCATTCCCACCTTGTGTGCCTCCGCTGCTTTCCCTGTCTTCATGGGAACGGGTTTTTGGGGCGGGGGCAGCGAGCTGCAGGTCCTTCCCTTCCCCTGGGAGCTGGAAAAGCCTGCGCGGCGCATCTCCAGGGAGACTCTGTAAACAAGGAGCAGGGGGAGGGAGCCGGGGGGGCTCTCCATCTGCCGCACCAGCTTTCGGCCCCGGCCTGCCGTCAGATGTCTCACACAACAGGAAGCAATAAAACACTTATTACCAGCACGGGGGAGCCTCTCTCGCCTGCTGGAGAGCGGGATTTTGCCCAGGATCCCACTCAGGGCTGGCTATTAACAGGGTTAGGGGGCTCGCGTGTTATTAGAGCCCGTGGCAGAGGTGCCCAGCTCTGCCGCAGCAGGGGATGGTGCCAGCCCATCCCTGGGATAACCCGGCTGCGCTTCCCAAGTGCCCCCGCATCCCTCTGCTGGCTGCTGTGCCCTCTGCCACGGCACCGGCATCAGCGAAAAGTGCCCTGGCCAGCATCCGAACCTCGCTGTCCTGTTTAAAACAGCCCATCCGAGCAGCAGCTCTGCCTGCTCCGTGTGTTAGGGAAGGGATGAGAGGGACTCTGCTTGGTGGATTGCAGTGCTGCTCACCCTTGGATGATAATTCCTGCTGCCTGGCTGGAATCCCTGCCTGAACTGGAGCGTGTCTTGCAGACAGATGTTCAGCTGTGATTTAAAGGCATCCAGCGGCGGAGATGCAGCACCACCATTTCCCTGCCTGCTTGTAGTGGATAATTAGAGCCACATTTCCAAAAATAAGTACCTGTGGCCGGCCTGGCCAGGTTCCTGCCGCCAGATATCCAAACCCCTTACTCATTAACTCCTTTTTCCCCACAGGGGCTGTGTCCACGCGTTTGTGGATTGACCCAAACCTCTTCTATCTCATCCCCCTTTTCCCTGCGTGGGCCGTGTCCGTGTCCTGCCCCTGCTCCACGCTCTGTTCATCCACCACATTCCTGGGTACACCCTGAACTTGAAATAACCCGGGCTCTCTGCCCGTGTTTGTGCTTGGAGCTCCTTTTCCGGAGTCTCTCTGGCATCCTGCGATGGCTCCGCCGCCTCCAGCCCCGCTCGGAGCCATCGATCCCCCTTTTCCATCCGCAAACTCGGTGCCTGCCTGGGTGACAGCGGCTCCGCCGCCAGCAGGGACCAGGCGCCCGGACGGAAACCTTTAGGAAATCGCATTATTGGGTTTGTGTTTTTTTATAGCGCTGCGATAATTGCTGCTGTGTATGCTGTGTTTGCTCCTCGCGGAGCTGCCAGGGCATTCAGCATCCTGAATCCACGGGGCCGGAGCGGGATTCAGCCCCGCATCACACATTGGCCACATCCTGGCAGTGATTTCTCTCTCGTCTCCTTTGCCCACGGCAAAAACTGAACTTGTGACCCAGATGTGAGCAGCCTGTTATCTCCTCAGCCAGCCCAGCTTCCCCAGGAGCCTTTTATTTAGCAGATAAACCCCCGAAATTCAGCCTGGGTCTCTGAGATGGGCTGGGAGATTCGCAGGTTAAACAGATGTAAGAAGCACAGGTTTGCTCATAATTATTTTCCTGAATATCTGTCGATACTAATTAAAATTGTTTCCCATAATTAAATTTAAAACAGCAAGGGAGAGCAAGGGGTCGCTGAAATCCTTTTCTTTTGAATCACTCGGGGGTAAAAGGGGTTTTCAAATCAAATTAATAAAAAAATCCATTCCCATTCTCTCTCCCTGCCCCCACGAGAGGGTCGGGTTGTGGGGTGCTTTGGCTGAAAATGGGGTTTAGGGGGGCACAGGGCTGTGGGTCTGTGAGGAGAATTCAGTGTGTCCCCAAACCCCCAGCACAGGCAGGGACACCCCAGTGCTGGATCAGGCAGGGAATGAGGAGCTGGCTGTGCCCTTGTTATATTATATATATATATATTATATATATACATGTTATATTGTTGGCTTTTTGCAAATATTAAAATGAATATGTGTAATGTTGGAAAACTTTGCAGTATGAAACTTAGAAATAGCGGTGTAATACATATATATATACATATATACAGACATATATACACATATATATGTATATACATATGTATACATGTATACACACATATTTACACACATATATACATATATACACACATACATACACATATATATATACATATATACACACATATTTACACACATATATACATATATACACACATACATACACATATATACATATATACACACATATATATATGTATACATATATACACATATATACATACACACATATATAGTGTATATAATATATACATACAAATACATATATACAAATATACAATGTATACAACATGTACATATATACATATATGTATATATTTATATATTGTAATATATTGTAATATATTGTATATATGTATGTGTGTTTGTACATATACATATATACATATATATACACACATATATACATACATATCTATAAAATATATAAAATATATTTTTATATAAAATTTATATATAAATACATAAATATATAAAAATACATATATAAAATATATTTACAGATATAAAATATACAAAAATATTTTATATATATATATATATAATGTGTATATATATGTGTGTGTGTGTGTGTGCATATATATATATATATATATATATATATATATTTATTATATTTTTTAGGCTGTAAAATAAAGCCTGCCCTAAATCCCACACTATGCCAGGACAGCACAAGGACAGTGCTGCTCCTGCTCCCCTCCAGGCAATCCCTGCACAGGGTGAGCTGCTCTGGAGCTCTTGCCTGAAGCTGGGGCTCCTGCTTGCTTTAATTGATGCACAGAATCATTTTCCTGGGGGAAAGGGGTTTGGACACAGCACTGCCAGTACTTCCAAGCTTGGCTGGGTGTGCCAGGAGGTGCTGGGGGCTGGAGGAGCCATCTCCCTGTGCCTGGCCACTTGTGGCCACCCCTCACACGCAGGGCATATCCTGAGACACCAAACCTGGATTTTGTTTTGTCCTAAGCAGGAACATCCCAATGTCCCGGCACACTCCGCTCTGCCTGGAATCACCGGGATCCCCTGGAGCCCAGCACCCAGCACAGCTCTGGGAAAGCAGCTCTGAAAACTTGGCTGAGGCTTTGGGCAGTGACCTGAGAGCTCTCCCCAGCTCAGGCTTTCCCTGCCTCCGGACACGGGGTTTGGCAGCCAGAGCCGGAGCCTTGGGAGCGGCTGCCGGGGACACCCAGCTGTCCCTGGGCAAGGTCACCAGGGCTGGGACGAGCCAGCTGAGGTGAGCTGGGCTGGCAGGGCCGTGCCATGGCAGTGAGAGCTGCAAAACTGGGAGATCAGAAGAGAAAACAACAGCATCTGACGCCTGCCCTCCCCTGGAGGGATTTTGGGACAAATCAGTGAGCTTGTCATTTTTATTTTGGATGGAAGGAGGTGACAGCTGTGCCTGAGGGACAAAATTCAGCAGCTCCAGGGGACTGACAAGACCCAGGTATCCCAAGGGGCTGGGGGGGGAACAGCTCGTGGCCCTCCCCAGACCCCCTCACACATTTTATAAAAATAAATTTTTATTTATTTATTCACACTGCTGGGCTCAGCCAAAGTAAGCTCTGCCTAAAACCCAAAGCTCTGCCAGCCTGGGGCTGCTGAGGTCTCCCAGGGCTGGAAAAGCAAGGAAAAAAAGAGGCTGAGGAAGAGTGGGATCGTGAGTAACTCACCAAAATTAGCCAGGCAAATTAGCACCGTTCCGCTGGAGTGCTTTTGCCAACAGACCCGTGGGGATATCCAGAATATTTCAGGATTTGGGGCTGCCTGGGCTCAATTACCACAGTCCCTCCATCCCCAGAGCCCTGCTGAGGCCCGTGGGATGCTGGTGTTGATGGCAGCTGGGACGCTGGCTCCAGCACATGGGGACAGAGGTCCTGCCCTCCCCGGCGCTGCGAGACATCACTGCCTTTAGCTGCTGTAATGGGTTTCTAAAATTAGCTGCACACTCTGCCCTTGGACTGGAGCAGGACATTTCTCAGTTGTTTAATATCAAAAGTCCAAAAAAATAAAAAAGGAAGCAGAGCACAAAAGCCGCCCAGTCAATGCATGGCTAAGTTTATTTTATCGCTTGTCCAACAGAAGTCGACATCTATTTTAAGTCATTTATGAGGAGTACAAGTGTGAATAGCTGCAGAAGTTTTGCAATTCCAAGACACCACATACAGCTGCTAAAAAAAGCAAATTTAACCTTCCCAACAAAGCCTCAAAAAGCAGCCCACCCTTCCCAGGATCGTGTTTCCCATCTACTGATTTCAGGCAGCCAAAGCTCATCTCCTCCAGATCTGAAGTTGATTTATGAAAATTCATGAAGTTGTTTATGAAAAGGGCCCCAGCAACAGCAGCATCACCCCCTCACTGCATCCTTGGGTGCTTCCCTTCCATTTAAGCTCAGTTTTCCCTGTGCTGAACGGGACAGGTGCAGGTTGGTCCCTTGGGGTTTATCCCTCCCTTCAATTTATGAGTATTTTACATTTTGCCGTCGGCCACAGCTCCTATAAATAAACCCTGGCTGCTCGTGGCAGATGTGAGGCCTTTCCCTGCCTGCACGCTCCGTTAGAGGCCCCGACTTCCCAGCAGCTGGAATGGGGATGGATGTGAGTCTGCAATGAAATATTAATTGGGAGCAATGCTATTCTCCTGTCTACAGAAGGGAATTTTAATTGAGGACCACGTTAACGAGCTAATACCTTCCCTCACCGTGTGGTCACAGAAGGAAGGGGGGGGTTGCTGGGACCTGCTCTTTTTAATTGGAGCCTCTCCTATCACCTCTGTCTCCCCAAATCAACCCAAATTAGCAGCCCAGCGCTCATCACCCAGCAAACCCAATCACCAGCAATCGCTTGATTTGACCTGTGGTTTCCTAAGGGGCAGAAATAATCTCAGCAAGGGGAGTCTGGAGCATCCCTGTGAGGTCAGGCCTGACCAGCAGCACCTCCCTTCATGCCCTTTAAGTCCTAACTATTCCTAAGTATTCCCAAACTCGGGGCTCCAGCTCAAGAAGGGAATCTGCAGCACAGGCAGGAGATCCCTGGAGCTGGAACAAAATAGGAATTCTCAAATAGCACACCTGAAAATGCAAGCTCAGGAGGTTGCTTTTCCTGCCCATTTCTGGCTGGATTTAGCCCACCCAGTGTTGCACTGGACTTCAAACAGGATGGGAGAGAGACGTGGATCTGGGAGGAGGGAAACCTCTGATCTTGCATTTTCCAAGTGTTTTGGTAAAGACTGAGCTCTCTGACACATCAGAAAATCATGGGAACTGCTGCAGCCCTTCCAGGGCTGGAAAATGATTCTCCCTTAGTGGAGGCTTTTAATTTCAAGAGTGGGAGTGGGGGGGATCACTGCCTTCATCCTACAAAGCAGAAAGCAAAGCTACAGAAAAGCAGCGGGGGCAGCTCCTGCTGCGGGACCGGAGGGAGCCGGGGCCGTGTCCAGCTGTCACTGCCACTTGTCACCCATGTCCTCGTTCTTGTGGAACTCGTGGAAGTGGTCAGCATACCTGGGGAGAGGGCAGAGCCACGTTAAGCTGCAGCAAGTCCCCAAGGTGCTCTGGCAGCCGAGCAGGAGCCGCTCCGAATCCAAGGGGTCGTTCCTCGAGGATAAGCACCGTGCTCTGCTCCAGCCACAGGAACTGGGCTGAGCCACGTCTCCAGGATCACGTTTGCTTTTATCAGGATTCCTCCTGGGCAAGGACTGTCTGCAGGGAAGGCTTTGGAAAACACCCAACTGAACACAACACTGCTCTTTAGAAAAGTTCTGTTGAACTTTTTCTGCCCCCCTCCCTCACTGGGTTTAAAGCCCAATTTACTGGCCTTGTTTCCAGCACTGGGGTGCCCAAAAAAATCTGCTGCACACCACCAAACCCTGCCCACCAAACCAGCCCTGAGGCTGGGCTGGCCCAGCCTGTCCTCACTCACTTCTTAGCACAGAAGGCGGCGCAGTCCCGTCCCACGCTCTCGCTCCAGGCGGTTTTGTAGAGCACCTGCCAGGGAAGGAACGGGATCAGCTCTGCTCCCACCTCCATCCCAGCCCCTCCTCACTGCAGTCTGTGCCACTGCTGTGCCAGCCTGGCCCTGCCATCCCATCCTGGAGAGGGACTTGTGACAAGGGCATGGAGTGACAGGACAAAGGAACGGCTTAGAACTGATGGAGAGCAGGTTTAAATTTGGTATCAGGGAGAAATTCTTCCCTGTGAGGGTGGGCAGGCCCTGGCACAGGTGTCCAGAGAAGCTGGGGCTGCCCCTGGATCCTTGGAAGTGTCCAAGGCCAGGCTGGACAGGGCTTGGAGCATCCTGGGACAGTGGAAGGTGTCCCTGGGGTGGAACTGGAAGATTTTTAAGGTCCCTTCCCACCCACGCTGTGGTTCTGTGATCTGTGGGGAACCCCAGTGTGTTGCAGGGGTTGCCCTCAGGATGGTCAAGATGACCTTTCCCAGTGGGTTATTTTTACTGGGACAGTGCTGCTGTGGCTGTGGTGGTTTGGGATAAGGCTCAGGGCTGCACATGGATGGAGAAGTATTTTTGGAACAGGCTTAAGGAAGGTCAGGAAAGGTCAGGAAAGGTCAGGAAGTTCGTAATTAACTTGGCTCCTTTTTACCTCCATGCCTCCGTGTTCTCATTGCAGAGCCGAGGTCTGAGGAGGCAGTGCTGGGTTTGGGACGGGGAGAAGCTCTGGTTTGACTGATTTGTTCAAGCCTTGGGGATTTGTAAGCTGTTATCACCAGGGAATCACCCTAACCACACAAACAGCCACCAGCAGCTCCAAATCAGGGTTATCGAGGTCCCCCAGGATCAGTGGCAGAGATGTCACTCCCACTGTGGGGATGGAGGAGCAGGAGCTCCCCTGAGGCACCCACAGTTCATCCCCACCCAGTGCTGGGTGCTGGATTTCAGGCTCTTTTGTGTCTAGATGATGTAAGATCTCCAGCCATGTAATATTTATGAATTTTCCTTTTTTTTTTTTTTTCTTTTCTTTTTTTTTTTGGGTTAGAGCTTTAAAGTTTAATGATGTTTAACTTTTTATTTCCTTTGCTCCTTTCCTCACCAAAATAACTTTGAGAGCAGGACAGAAATATTGTTCTGATTTGGCTTTCATCTCGTTTCCTCATTTAATTATTGATGATTTGTTTGGCTTTTTTTTTCTCCCTGAAATGACAAATAAACTCCCAGAAACTGTGCAAGGATACAGGAGGAGCTTGCACCACGACAAACAAAAAATCTCTCCCAGGAGATTGGGGCTGGCTGAAGCCTCCATTCCTCTAATTTCTCTAATTTCAACCTTAGTGTAGAGTTGGGGACACTTGAAAACCAGAGAAAAACAGAGCCCCAGGGCATGTCAGGAGCATGGGGAGAGCAGGAGGTTAAGGATGCACCCAGGAATAGAAATCCACGTGGTCTAGAGCCAGGTAGTGTGGGCTCAGGGGCATGTGTTTTATTCCTAAAATCACTTATGGTATTAGATTCATAATAATTTACCAAAATTTTGCTCCCCACTAAGCAGAGGGCTTGCTTGGGGAGCACACTAAACACCTGGCACAGTGGCACCACTCTGCCATGGCTGATCCCAGGAACAACAGGAACACACAGACAGCTTCCAGCTCCTGCCCTTGGGCAAGCCAGGGTGGAATTTCCTCCCTGTGAAGCCGAGGGGATATTCCTTGGCATGTCCCTGTGCCACGCTCCCGGCCTCTGGAACCTCTGACACAGCAGGTGCAACGCTCTCGCTTGGCACAGCATCTTAAACCGGCCCAAATTGCCCCTGGAGGGGGTGACAGTGGATGTTTTGTCTCAGTGCCCACCCCCTGTGGCCCCCACACTCACCAGGAAGACGAGGCAGTGCAGGAACAGGGTGTAGAAGAAGGCCACGGTCCGAGCGGTTTTGTTGGACAGGATGAGCCGCCCCTGCAGAAGAGCAAAATGGAAAATCCTGTTTGAATGTGGGTCACCAGCTCTCCTCAGAGGGGCTTGGAGAGATGCTGGCAAGGACTGGGAGCCTGTTCCTGCCAGACCCTACAAAAACACACGGTCAGGTGGTGTTTGCCACCCACCTGTGCCCACCTCTGAGAAGTGACGCTCCTTCAAAGTGGCTGCACAAGTGCCTGCGCTCTCAGCCCAAATTTGCCCCAACCCAGGTGGATTCAGGGCTGCCAAGTGCAGGCTTTCCCCCACTGAAAACTCTTCTGGGGGTTTATTCTGAGTTGCTTTAGCCCAGCTCTCTCCAGCAGCTCTCCCTGCTCCTGCTGTGCCAGCCCTGCCTCAGTGCCTGCTCCGCAGAGAAACCCCGGCAGTAATTAAGCTTTGCACATTTTTAATTCATAAGCTCAAACGATTTGGTGATTTGCAGCGTCCCCTCGTCGCCTCCTGAGCAGGGCACTGGAGCCAGGGCTGCGTTGGTGTTCCCAGAAGCTGTTCCTGGTGTTCCCTGGTGTCCCCTTGCTCTGGCTCTCCAAGGTCCATCGTGAAAGGTTTGTTCTCCACCCTGGCACGTCCTGTGCCACCCCACAGGGCTGCCCAAGCTCCCTGGGGGCTGGAAACCCACGGGGTCGGGATGAATCGCCCTCCACCCCTCATTTGGGAGAGTCCACTGAACCACAGGCAGACCCTGCTGATGCCTGAGCCCTTTTGGCACATCACACCGAGATCCCAGTGGGAAAACCTTCACGCTCATCCCTTCAAAAGCATGAAAATCAGGAGCGGCAGAGGAGTGGCTCGTCAAGGACGGGTCCTGCCTTCCTTCACAGCCTCTCTTTATTCCTGCTGTAACCCAGGGACTCATTATGGACATAAGCACATTCCCCAAACACCACGCAGCCTTTCCAAAGCTGGCATTAAAACCCACAGATCTCCCACCAAACCCATTCCGGGCTGAAATCGTCTTTGCTATTCACGGCCACGGCGGAGGCTGCTGTAACAAACAAGATTATGTTCTTAAATATTCCCAAGGAATAACTCCCCTAAGTCAGTTTTTTTTTTTGTGAATGCCTTTCATTAATTCTCTGTGGTGCTAGCACGCCACACAATCCATATTCATGTTGGCATTTGCTTGGTTTTTATGCAAATGACAGCTCTGCCTTTATTACAGGATATCTCTGTGTTCTGGGGCTGCTGCTTCACCTCCCTTGTGCTGGAGACCTGGGGGTTAACGCAGCCAAAACCCCATCCTGAGCCTGCTGCTAATGCCACAGATTCCAGTATAAGTCAGATTTCCCCAATCACCACATTTTTAGCTCAGAAAGTCAGACCCTAAGAGATGGCAGCCCAAGCTGGCAGTGGCAGCAGTCACCTCCTGCCCTCTGTGCCTCAGGCAAGCACCCTCTGCTGCTGCACACACCACAGCTTCCCCAGCACTTTCCCTGATGCTTTTTTGGAAGGAAGAGCCAGAGCAGGAAGGATCAGGGCTTGGGAAGGGGTTTTTATGGAGAATGCAATGAGAAGCCAGTGTGTGCCTGAGGATGCTGTGCTGTGTGGGGATCAGATCGTCCCTGGAGTGTTGGACCCTCTGCAGCCCCTCACACTCCTTCTCCCCAGATGTGTGGGGTGCTGGGGCTCTCTGGGGGGGTCTCCTATGCAGGAGGCTTTTCCCCTGGCTGGGGGTGCAGCCCTGAGTCCCACACCATGCCACAAACCAGACGAGAGGTGCTTGGAATCGTAGAATAGAATCAGAATTGTGTACGTTGGAAAAGACCTCAAAAATCCTTGAGTCCAACCATTCCCCCAGCACTGCCAAGCCCACCACTAAACCACGTCCCCAAGTGCCACATCTGCCTTTAAACACCTCTGGGGATGGTGATGCCACCACTGCCCTGGGCAGCAAGGGAGGAAAGGGATTGCTCCTAACCCAAATTCCAGCATGGCCCCAGTGTGCTCTGCACCCCTGCCTGGGACAGCAAGGATGGGGCCTCCCCACTGCCCAGGAGCCCCATTCCCTCACAGGCCCTGGGCTGAAAACCTCTCAGCTGCCAGCAGTGCTGGCAGAGCAGCCACTCACCATGCTCAGCGTGGCTTTATCCCAGGGACTGAGGCTCAGGTACTTCCTCTGGCGTTCCTACAAGGAAACCATACAAGTTTTTAGGGCTCAGAGGGCTAATTTGGGGTTTGCAAAACATGGAAGGAGCTGTGTGCCCTAGGATGGTCCAATTTCCCCCCTCAGCCACTCACCAGCCATCATCTGGGCACAGTGACTTTTATTTATTCTTTATTTTTGAAAGCAAAGGGCGTTTGAGCGCGTTTCATTCTATCAGAGGTCCCTGGATTTCATCTGGAAAGATAAAATCTGCCTCACAGCAGGCAGAGGGGCTGATGCAGAGGGAGGGTGCTGGGGAGCCTTGCTTACCTTCCTGCTGAAGGAGGAGAAAGGGTCCAGGCGTTCCTCATACTGGGAGGAGTAACGCTGCTCCGTGTCATCCCTGCTGCTGCCCTGTGGGAGCAAAGGCAGGCTGAGAGCCAGCAGGGACACCAGCACAAGGACAGGACCCTGAGCTCCCCCACTTGGGAGAAATGACCCCCAAAGGATGGAGCAGCACAGCCCAGAGCTGGCCCACGGGGCTGACAGCATCCGTCCCCTTCAGAAAGGAGAAGCACAACAGGAGCTGCTGAACAAAGCCCTTTCTTCTTGAAACTCTGGAATGGTTTGGGTTGGGAAGGACCTTGGGTTGTTACATCAGGGGATTCTGCCACGAGGATTCCCTGTTTCTCCCGTGTCTCCCTATTTTTGGCCCTTTCCATGAAATAATCATCACCTGACTCATCCTCACAGAGCTCACCTGGGTGGCCACAAATCCCACCTTGGTAGGGCAGGAGGGAGACAGGGGCTCAGGAGGAGGAAATCATTGCTGGGAAAAGGGCAAGGAGCATGAAGAACACCCCTTGAAAGGAGTGAAAGGTTTGGCTGGGTTCAGACAGGATGGATTTTGTCCTTCTCCTGGGACAGAAGTTCCCTTCCCACAGCCCCGGCTGCAGTGAGCCCTGAGGATGCTCGTGAAGCCTCCCCGCTCCTCCTTCCTCCACCTCTGCAGATTCCACATGATTCCTGCCCAAATCCAGCCTGGAAACAGCACATGCTGCCACCAGCCCTGGGCACAGCCCTCTGCAAGCTCTGGCTCCTTGCTCCAGTGCTAATTCCCTGTGCCAGCACGGCGCCGCTTGCCGCTCTGCCCGGCAACACCGACACTCCCCGGGGCTTTCTGGACCTGTTCCTACGTGCTGAGGGTTGCCCTGCCAGGCCCCGTGGCTGCCTGTTACACCTCTGTGTAAGCCTTTAGTAACTCACACACTGCAACCCGAGTCGGGTCAGGGCCATGAGGCCAGAGCCCCATTTAGGGGCGAGGAAGCGGCCGCGGCCTGGCCCACTGCAGTGATCTTTGGTGAGTATTTTTAACATGTCACATGCCCCATTAGGGGGTGAATTATGCAATCCCCTGCACTGCTGCCATGGAGGGTTTTGCTCTTTAGCTCACGGCGATGGCATCCAGGGGTTGCCTCGCGGCGGAGGATAAACATGGAGATGATATTCCGCAGGAGAAACCGGAAAAAAATGTCACAGGGGATGGCCTGGCGTCATCACGGAGACATAAAGAACCAAATAAGGTCCCTCACAGCTGTAGGAGTTTCCCACCCCCAAATGCTATCAAAATATCCCTCCACAAAACAGACTCCAGGTCCAGGCAGCACGGAAAGGCGGCAGCCGTGGGGAGGGATGGCAGGGAATGGGTGTCCCCCCCTCTGTGAGTGGCACTTTTGCATTTCTAATGAAAGCCCGAGGTCAGGGGAGCCTGGCTCTGGCCAGGGAAGTGTTTGCAGAGGGAAGCTCCCAGGCAGCAGCCTGAGCCTCCTGCAAAGCCCCAGGGATGAAGCTCCTGAGGGACATGAGCAGAGCAGATTGCAGCAAAGCCTGGTCCCCTTTCCCAGCCTTCTCCTGGCATTACTGGGATGATTTTGGGCAAGATTCTTCTCCTTTGTCTGTCTTCTGGCTGCTCAGGGAGCAGCTCTCTCTGCTGGATACAAGAAGTTCAGGAATGAGCACAAGTGGGGCAGGATGAATTATTTTCCAGGCTCTTCTGCAGGGTTTATTGCAGGAGGCCCCAGTTTAACCTCTGGCAGAAGTATCCACACTGGAGCAGCACAGTGCCAGCAGTGAGCATCAGAGGGGGGGGGGTAGCAGCTCTCTTAGGGAGGAAATTTGGGCTTCTGGCTTAGAAGATGCCAAAGACCCCTCAGCACAGTTCTAAACTGCCTTCCTGGCGGGGTCTCTGCTCCTCTGGACAGAGCACTGCACCTTTTCCCACCCCAATCAGCTCCAACTTCCATGCAAGCTGGAAATGTGCAATTCCTGTGTCTGGGGCCGGTGTGTCTGTGTGAGCCCAGCCCGGGGATGGACAGACAGACGGACAGGTGGGCACTCACCCGGCCAGGGTAGCTCTGCAGGAACTTGATCTTCTCGTAGAGCTTGATGTTGTCGGCTCTCAGGTTGTCCAGCTCGCTCTGCAGGGCGTGCACCGTGTGCTGCAGCATCCGGTTCTCCTGCACGGGGCGTGGGGGGACAGTGGGATCCAGCCAGGGGGGATTTGGTGCACCCAGCCAGGCTCCAGCCCCTTCTCAGGTGTGAAACCCCCCCTGGCTCTGAATTCAAATTGCTCCCTAATTAAAAATGTCCCAGGTGTGGCAGAAGGGCGCTCACCCATCCCTCAGTGGCCACAGAAGGGCTGAGGGGGGCTTTGGGGTGGGATGTGGCTCCCACAGGAGGTGCAGACACAACTGGACAGCTTTGAAAGGGTTATTTTGAGCTCTGCTTCAATTTGTTAGCCCAAAATGTATTCTCCACCTGCTTTTTCTGTGGCACTTCCCAACACTGTGCCAGGAGGCCAAGCACAGGGACACAGGGGCTGGGACCTGTCCTTGACTCGCTCCTGCTCACAGCAGGATGTATTTTCCTTTCACTTGCAGGGGTTGGTACAGAATTCCCTGCAGGTCAGCAGAGCAGCCAGCCCAGGCTGAGCCCCCCAGCCCCTCCCCAGCAGACTCACCCCCTCCAGCTCCTGGTTCTTGGCCCGGAAGCGTTCCCTCTGGCTGGAGATGATGGAGAGGAGAGAGTCCACCTGCCCCTCGGGGCATGAGCTGCCTGGGGATGGAGGGTGACCTGTGGATGAGGTTTGGAGTGAGAGATGACCTGGCAGATGCCCCTGTGAACAGTTATTACAACACGGACTACTATTTATGTTTTTTTTCCTTTTCATTTTTGAGGACTCATCCTCAAAGTGGACAGGAAAACCAATTGCATTATTTGGTGCAACCTATGGCTGCCTTTCCTGACTCCAACCCTCCCCATCCCTGCCAGACTCTCTCCTCTGGGCTCTGCAGCATCTGCAGCATTAAAATAAAGCCCCAGAGCCACAATCCTCTCTCTCTACCCCAACCCCTCATCCACCACCAGTTGCTCTGCCCAGGATCCCATTTTTTGGGATTTTTTCCCCTCCATGATGGGGGTCTGTGGGTGCCTGGGGGGCTGTGGCCATCCCTTCCTGCTCTTCCTTCCTGGCAGTGGCATTCAGGGCCAAGGAGAAATGTGTCCCCAAGGCCATGACTCAACCATCTGCACAGAGCAGTTATTCATAGAGGATGGGTGGCTGCAGGTTGTTTAGCTTGGTGGGACTGTTGCTGTGATATTGTTTATCTTGTGTTTTCAAAACCTTTCAAAACAAACAGAAAAAAAAACAAGCAAAAAAAAAAAGGAAAGGAAATGTTTATTTTTTTATTTTTTTTCCCCCAGAGGAGCAATGAGTTGTTATTTTTTTTGATTCATTCTCTCCTGCAGAGCTCAGCGCAGGGGCTGATGTACGGGAAATGTTTCACTCGCTGGCTCTGGAGGGGTTTGGTGTGGGAAGAGCAGGAGGCAGAGCACAGAGCTCAGGGTGTTTGGTTCAGCCTGGGCTCAGTTTGCTTCAGGCCTGGCACCTGCCTGCTGCACCCTTGGGAGGAGCCAAAAGATGGGCAAACCATGCCCAGCATGGAAAAACGTCCACGCTGGGCAGGTGACGGCTCAGGAGCATCCTCACGCTGCCATCCCTGCAGAAGTGACCACCCTGCCCATGGTGGGGTGTCCCAGCCCGGCCTGGCTCCCTCCTCTCACCATAAAACAGCGCCGTGGCCTCCTTGATGGGCTCAGGGATCCTCTCCAGGCCGGGGGCGGCCGCGCCCTGGGCAGCACAAGCAGAAAGAAGGGATGAAACACTTCCCACCCACCCAAAGGTGCCTGGGCAAAGCAGCCCCTCCTGGATCCTGCTGGTGCCCTGGCAGCCTCATCCCCGCTGGCCAGGCCCTCTGCAAGGATAAGGACTGGCCCAGCATGGAAAGGGCTGGATGGTTCCTGGATGCCACTGGTGCCACCCCCTCCCACACCAGCACCTCCCTATTGCACAATGCAGATCTCTGCTGGGTGAATTATCAGAAAGGGAGAAAGAACAGGAGGGAAATAATAATAATAATAATAATAATAATAATAATAATAATAATAATAATAATAATAATAATAATAATAATAATAATAATAATAATAATAGTAATAGTAATAGAAAGAAGAAGAGGTGAACGCTCCCCCAGCCCTGAGCCACGTGCAGGGTACCTCTGTCTCCGGACGACACGCAGCAGACAGGGCTTGGATGGTGCTGAGGTCGTGCTCCAGCTTGGCCACCAGCTCCTTCTGGCCAGCCAGGGTGGACACGGCCTCCGTCAGCTGGATCTGCAGCTCGGCACAGCGCACTGCAAAACAGAGCCAGGGCTGTCACCCAGGCACCCCAAACTGTGCCAAGGGGACACCAGAGAGCCCAGAAACCCCACCTGGAGCAGCAGAGCCAGCTCAGAGCAGCAGCCCTGCTCTCTCCTTATGCCTGGGGGCAGCAGGAGGGCCACACCAGCAATCCCAGCTCAGCACCAGGGCTCCAGCCCCCCTTGGTGATGCCCAGGGTGGGCACAATCCCCAGGAAGGAGCATCAGGCAGATATTTTGGTGCCCCTGGCAGCATCCTGGCTGGGCAGAGCAGGGGGACCTGGACAGGGTTAAGGGCAGCTGAGCCCATGAGCTGATCCCAGGTCTGGTCTGCACAGGAAAGGTGATGGAAGAGGCTCCCCTGGCTGTGGGGGCTGGGAGAGCACTCCCAGGGCATGTGGTGGAGTGGGGACACCCCCCAGGAGGGGCTCAGGTGGGACCACTCCTGCCCCAGGCTCGGGGCCAGGCTGCCCCGAGCATTCCCGCTCAGCCAATTTTCTACAAAGGATCCATCTTTCCAGCTGCCCCCCAGAGTAAAACCCACACCCTAAACCACAACAGGCACTGCTGGAATGCTCCAGGAGCAAAACAGAAACCTCTCGTTCCCCTCATATAACCCCAGCCCAGATGTGGAGCCGTGGAGAGCTGCAGCTACAGCGAGAGGCACAGCACCAGCACTGCAGGGCGAACTCCACTGGCAAATCCATTCCCAAACTGTCCTGCAGCAGAAATCCTCTTGTTTCACCTTTCTCCCTTGCTGCCAGCAGTGTCTGGGCCTCCCCCTGGCTTGAAGAACTGCTCAGCTCCAGGTTCAGAGCTGGAGTTTTGCACTGCCAGCACCTCCACCACAGGGACGCAGAATCCATCCCTCTGTGCCTGGATTCCCATCTGTTCCTGTCCCTCCCTGATAATTCCTGTTGTAATTATTCCCCTGAATTCCAGACAGCTGAAAGGCAAAAAAAATTCCTCATTTATCAAGAGCCAGGGAGCCAGAAGTGCAGGGGTTGCCTGGGGAGCAGCAAGGGCGGGCTGTCCTCAGGGCTCCTGCCCTCTCGAAGCCTTTAGACAAGGACTGAACGTGTGCACAGCTCAGCTCCAGCTCTCCCAGCCTTGCCAGACCAGGGGATGCTCCACACACCCTGAAACCAGCTGTGGAGGGAGCTCCTGGCACAGGGAGTGATGCCCTGGCCACAGGGCTGGACTGAGAGCAGCAGTGCTGGAGGCCCAGAGTGGTGCCCAAAGTGACACCCAGGAATCAGGGTCTTTGCAGATGTGGCACTCGGGGACAGTTTGTGGTGGGCTTGGCAGTGATGGGGTAATGATGATCTTAAAGGTCGTTTTCAACCCAAACAGTAAGAAAGACAATTACTGTGTTTGTGTAGTGGAATCCCAGAGTGGTTTGGGTTGGGAAGGGACATCAAAGCCCATCCAATTCCACCCCCTGCCATAGCAGGGACACCTTCCACTGTCCCAGGCTGCTCCAAGCCCTGTCCAACCTGGCCTTGGGCACTCCCAGGGATCCAGGGGCAGCCCCAGCTGCTCTGGGCACCCTGTGCCAGGGCCTGCCCACCCTCACAGGGAACAATTCCTTCCCAATTTCCAATCTAAACTTAGACTGGATAAACTTCTTTCAGTTTAAGGCTATTCCCCTTCCCATGTTATTCAGAAGGACCAAGCCTCACCAGAAAGAAAGAGAGGTGACACATGCTTTGAAAACAACACATGGATTAATTTTTCTCCCCCTCTGCATATTTACATTTTAGAGCCCCCAGTAAGAGACTCAGGATGGAGCAGTAGTTGTGCTAAAGGCACATCCCACTGGAGGTCAGTATTTCTCCAGGAATGGGGAATCCCTGCCTGCTCCAAAACATGGGTGGCCTGATGCAAAATATTTGCATCAAGAAGATTTGGAAAGAAAAAAACCCTCTTCCCTACGGTTAATTATTCAATTGTCTGTCTTTTAAAATTGCATTAAAATGTAATTGGGAAGCTATTGCTGGCCAAACATGGGCTGGGGGGGCCCAGTCCTGCACAAGGCACTGCTGAGCATCCTTTCCACACTCTGGGAGGTTACCTGGGGCAGGATGTGTTCCCTGGCCTCCCACCCAGCCCAAAAATCCTCTGCAGGGCTGAGCTTTGGAGCCTGCAGGAGAGCCAGGCCCTGCCTCCCAGTTCCTGCACCTCTCTCCTAAACAATCCTTTTGGCTTCTGACTTACACGGACTGAGCTTTTCAATTTAAGAGAAAAAAGGGTCAGCAAAGAAAGAGAGCTCTCAGTTTTAAAGGAATCTGCATCCTTTCCTTCCCTCAGGTTTCACTCGGCCTTGGCCAGGCCCCTACGAACCATCCATGAAAACAGCAAAGGCTGGAAGCGTGTCTGACACTGAAAGCAGCCAAACACACGGAGCTTCCCTCTCATCTCCCCCTCAGTGGCACTCCTCACAGTCGCTTTTTGCTGGGTTATTTTTTTAATCACGACTTTCTCTTTTCACAGGGGCCGTGGCCACCCGCCAGCTCGTCACCTCAGTGCCGGCGACTCGTGACCCGGGGCAGCGCGGCTCTGCCAGGCCGGCAGGGCAGCTCAGGCATCCACATCCAGCCAAAGGAAATCTGCCTTTGGCTTCCCTGAGCTGCTGAGCCCTGCTCTGACCCCTCAGATGTGCAAATACCTCAAAGGCCAGGAACAGGAGAGCTACTGCAGAAGGCAATGGGACAAAGAAGGTGAAGTCCTGGGGAAAGTGGGTTTTAAACCACATATCTTTAGTCTCAAATGTCAGCTCTGGCTTTTAAAAAGCCAGGCCTGACACTGCCATGGCCTTATGAAGAAAAGAGGAGTTCAGGGACGGCAGCCCCACACTGGCAGAAGCTCTGATGCCACCCTGGCACAGACAGGGCTGGTTTCCCCTTGTCTGATGCACAGAAAATCAGAAGCTGAGGCTGTTCCCATCCCTGGAAGTGCTCAAGGCCAGGCTGAACAGGGCTCTGAGCAACCTGCTCCAGTGGAAGTTGTCCCTGCCCATGGCAGGGGTTGGACTTGGTGATGTTAAAGGTTCCTTTCCAACCCAAACAATTTAATAATTCTACAGAATCTTGCCAAACACTGAATGAATACTCAGAAAGAGCCTCTGCTCAAAGAAAATGCTGTAAAGAAATGTCTCTTCTGGGAACTTTGTGTGCCCATGGGGCACAGCCATGGATGACACTACCATGGGATGAATGTTTCTGGAAATAACATCAAGGACCTGTAAGGGATCCACGGAGGGGATCCAAGGGACACAAAGCTGCCTCACACAGTGAAGAAACAAAACCCAAATTGCGAATAAAAGATTGACACGAGTCTCACACTTCCTTCATTGTGAACAGCCCTGTCAGTCTCTTGCCATTCCAAAGCTGCAGGTTAAATCCTTGAAGTGATTATTGAAGAAAACAGCCCTGGAGCCCCAGTCCCCAGGCTGGTGGGGAGCAGAGCCTGGCAGATGCAGGGGCTCATCGAGAGTGGCCCTGAGGCCACGAGCCCAGCGCTGCCACAGAGCAACAGCAACTCTGACTCCTGTAACAAGCCCCAGCAACTGGGCTCCCTTGGCAAATCATCCAAAATAAACAGCATCTGTTTTCACAGATGGAGAAAATTAAGACATACTAGCAACTTAGTTTGAAGTTATAAGGCCAGACATAAATAAATGAGAGGCAATCTTTCCATAAGATGGTGGCTTGATTACTGAGGATACAGACAGATGAATAAATCACCTTGGGGTGAGATAGGCTGTAACTTGCTACACATCCATGGGACCGGGGTAACTGCTCATGTGCATCCTCAGAGCCCCGAGGAAATGAAAGCTGGAGCTGAAGGGATAGGGGTAGGAGCACACACATGGACAGTTAGGGCAAATTAGCTGATGCTCTGCAAGTTCACACCCTGATTTGCCTCGTGGAACTTTTTAATCTCCCTCCATTTACTGTCTGGCCTTCCTGAATTTACATAACTGGGAAAAAAAGAAAATAAAATGAAAACAAGCTGAGAAGTGATGTGGCACGCTCTCTTTGAAAAGTCAACTGAAGTGCACTGAAAGCCACTACTTCAAAGGTTTGAAGTCTATTTTATTGACTGGAAGGAAGATGATGGTAAGATAAGTAAACCTTGGAGTGCCTTGGCAGGAAGGCTCAAAGCTGGAGACTCACTCAACACAAACAGGGGTGTCTGAGAGTGCCAGGGCGAGGAGCAAAGCCAGAGGAAGAAGCAGGAAACTGGGTCTGCCATGGACCCTTTGATTTTTCCAGCTCTTTCACCTTTCCCCATGTTGGGCCACTGTAGTTCATGACTGGACAGTTACATCCAAGTTGAAATCATTGTTCTTCCCCATGAAGAAAAAAGTGCCAAGTCCTGGCATCGCTCTCCAGGAGCCTTTCCAAGCCAACAAAGTCTTACCTCCGGCTCTGCCTGATGCCAGAGCTCCCAAGGTTTACACAAACTCGGGCCCAATTTCAGGCTCTTGAAACACTTGGCATTTAGCTTTTAAGGAAGTCTGGAAAAGGCTGTTATTGCCCAAAGTCCTGCTCCCCTTCCAGGAGAATCAACGGGAGATGACTCGACCTTGACCCTGCGCTTTGTAGCTGGAGGGATGAGGTGCACACGGTGCAAACGCTGCAGATCCAACCCTGGATGCACAAGATGATTTTTTTCATGCCTTCTTTTTTTGGTCTGTGAAGATGCTAAGGCAGAAAGATCTGAGCCAAAACCCTTCCCACAACAGGAAGGCCTGTCAAAGGCCTTTCACCATCGTACAGCTCGATTGTTCCAGCTCTGTCTTGACCTTTTCATGGTGAGGGACAACATTTCTGGCCCAGAGTGCGTGGGGGTCACTCCGTCCGCCTCAGCAAAGCCTTTTCCTTGGGGCCACCACTGCTGGGAGCTGTCAGTAGGCTGAGAAACAGGACAAGGAGGCAGGGAATGATTGAATATTTCTTTCTACAAGTCACCAGAGCCCTGCCTGTGGGCTCTGAGGTGTGAATCTGCTCAGAAGCAAAGGCAGAAGAGCAGGCTGTAGTGCAAAAGCCCAGCTGAGCCATCTGCTGAGGTGCATCTCACCTCCCATGAGGCAATGAAAAATCAGAGTCATTCGAAGGGACTGTACTGTTCCAAAAATGTCCCCAGAGTAAAGAAAGATGGTGAAGATCAAGTGCTCCAGAGATCTCACCAATATAACAGAAACAAAAAAGAACTGGGCTTTTGAGACATTTTAAAGCAACTTTTGTAGAAATCTCCAGGGAGGGAGGAGAGGTCAGTCAGCTCCAAGAGCTCCTGAGTAGCCAGAATTCCTGGATTATTAGTCTGGGAATTACCTCAGCCTGCAATGCTGCTCCTGAGCTGTCCTGGTCTATCTGTACCTGCCATGATCAGACCTTCTGCAGGGCTTCTGAAAGGGCAGGAAAAGCAAGGAGAGGAGGAAAAGAAAGGAATGATGACATCTCTAAAAGCCACCTGTAAGTTCTAGCACAGTCTCCCCGGTCTCCAGGCACAGATATCAGGCCTGGAAAGGCTCCAGGAGTGCAGAGATGAGGTTTCTCTGCAGATACAGAGCTGTAAGAGAAGACATCAAGAACATGAGTGAGGTCCTTCAGGGATGATACAGAGGATGAGCAGCTCCAGACAGCAAGGGATGGCTCTGGCACCAGAGAAGGCAGCAAGAACAACCCTGCTCAGTTCTACTTTCATGTGCTGCCAAAGAGACAAGAGAAAATAGGGACAAATAGAGAGCAGATCATGTCCAACACCCTGAGAGCAACATTTGATACTCATCTGCCCAAGTGAAAAGGAAGCACAAGGAAAAGCCCCAGTTGCCATGCCCATTCCAACATCAGCATCCTTCTCTGAGTTCCTGCTGCCCTTTCCTCAGGGCCAGCTTGGAAAATGGACTTGGGGAAGAGAGAAGGAGCCACCAAACTGCAGCATGACAGGACAAGGGGTGATGGTTTTCAACTAGAAGAGGGCTGATCCAGGTGAGCTCTAAGGAAGAAGTTTTTTTTTTTGTGGGGAGGGTGGGCAGGCCCTGGCACAGGGTGCCCAGAGCAGCTGTGGCTGCCCCTGGATCCCTGGGAGTGTCCAAAGCCAGGCTGGACAGGGCTTGGAGCAAGCTGGGACAGTGGGAAAGTGTCCTTTAAATGTCCCTTCCAATGCAAACCATTCCATGATTCTCTGGGGCATCCCTCCCACCTCTGGGTTTCTCTTCTAGTTGCTGCCAGAAGAGGTGCAGGCGAGATTTCTTCTCCCTCCCCTGTTTTTCTCCCTCTATTTTCACATTTTGAGGGCCTGCTGCGAAGGGAAGGTTTGAAGGATTTCTCCTTCCCCTTTTTCCTGGCCCAGCCACTCCAAAATAAACAGCCCCCAGCAATGAAACCCAGTACTGCTTAATAAATTCACCCTGTAAGGGGAGAGATTTCATACAAGAAGGGATTATTTCCAAGGGTACTAAGATAATTACATGGGTAACTTGGAAGAGTTCAAGAAAACAGTTTGAATTTTCTTATCAGTTTCCCATAGCTTGGAGCAAAAAGAAAATAAAATGCTCTGCTGTAATCAAATCATGTTTTCTGAAGCCCTCTGTTGGCAAGTACACAACTCCTTCACCACTTCCATTAACACACAAATACTGGGGAGAAAATGACAGCATTTCCAAGTGGAAAGAAGTGGGGCTCCAAATGCACCATGTCAGCCACTCACAGCTTCCTACCTGGTGGGAACATGGTGAAAAAATATCCCTTTTCCCACTGAAAGTCAAGCTGGCTCTCACTGGTGGTGGTGCAGGAGCCCAGCCAGGACCTTGGTGTGAAGGATGCCACAAATGAGGACTTTTCCCATCAATCCAGCAAATCCCTGTAACATTCCCTAGGCAAACCTCTCCCATCCAGCCCCAGTAGCAGCTCTGTCCCAGCAGGAACTCAGTGATGTCCCAGTTCAAACCAGTAAAAAAACCCCACATTTCTTCCAAAAAGAGAGAATTTTGACATCCTTTTGAAGGGCTGTCCCTATAAAGCTACGGTGGAAGATCCAGCTGTGTCCATGGAAGACCATAAATACCTGCTCCTGACCTCTCAGATGCTTCCTTGTGGTTTAGTTTGCCTTCCTAACTTCCCAAAATTAACTTTTTGAGATTTAGGCTTGAGAGAACAGTCTGGCTCTATCCCAAGATACAAAATTCTGAGCTGCTCTGAACCTCCTCCAGGTCAGGGCTTTCTCAAGTTTAACACAGCCTTTGCTTACGACCACGTGCGGCATTTTAGGAGTTTCATGCTGATACCACCTGAAGAAAAGTGCAGGTTACAAATACACAAATTAACCTACCTGAGGCATAGCATTTTAAAAGTCTAGCTGTTCAGCATCAAGTTTAAAAAAAAATTAGGCTCAAATTATACACAATAATACCATTTATAGCAATCAACAGTTGGGCTAGTTATTAAAGAGAAGGGGGAAAAAATAGTGTTAAACCATGAAGCTTTCCATCCTGTGGAACAACCTGTCACAGACACTTCAAAACCAGAAAATGAACATTTGTCATGAGATGAAGGCATTCAGTAGCATTTTTAATACATTTTGAGGAGAATTCCCCCACACCTGCAGAACTAAAGATGGCAAAGACACACACTGGACACCAACATGGAGCTGGACAAAGTGCCACCCTCACGGGAGTGGGAAATCCCAGCCCAACTCTGCTCTCCAGGACAGAACCACAGCAAATATCCATCCTGGCCCTCCAAAACTCCTATTCCACAGGAATCTCCTAGGAGGGGGCACATGACAGCCTGGCAGGAGAAATGTGTCAGGATGTACCACAGGAGATGGTGGAGCCCCCCAAAATAACCTTTTCAATTCACAAAAAACCAGACACGAGCACACCAGGGAAAACAGAGCCCCCAGGTAAGGAGAGACACACACACATCCTCTACCTGACACCCAGAGCATCCAAAAAAATTATTTCTTCCACTGCTTTTAAAAACATAATGCCACTGATGGGTTACAGCATCTGTTCCTTACCAAACTCCTCACTCTGTAAATACTATTTATAGGAATATCCCATAAGGCACTAAATGAGGAATTTATTTCCCTGTAAAGGATCTGTAAAAATTAACAGTGAGCCAAATATCTGAGAAAAATTCTTTGACATTTTCATTTCTGAATCTAAAGCATTTCTGACCTCAGGTAAATGACTTATTTTTTCTTTTTAATTAGCTGATATGTTGCTGTGGTGCTCAAAACAATCTCCCTTGGCAGTCTCAGACCCCAAATACATATTTTCTGTCCGTGAAGCTGGGTGCCCACCTCACACTGACTGCGGCAGGAATGGCCACACTTGGATTTCACTGAACATTCTGGACATCAATATTTAAGGTACTGGAAACACACACACACACACTCCCCATAGGAACTGATACACAAAAAGTAAATTTTCCTCCCTTGGCCAAACACAAATCCCACCAAACCATCCCTGTGATCTCTCTGGGCATCACCAAAACCAGAAGCACAATGTAAATGTTTGCTGCTTGGACTCAGGTCTCACCTCAATAAAAGACAGCCCACGCGGAATTGTGTTTGTATAAAAGATATTTACTTCAATTATCACACCTAGGGTGCTAGTGAATAATAATAATAATACATCGTGTGAGTTTCATACAGTGATATTGCTTCTCCATATCATATAGGGACCGTTGTACAGTGCTGAGAACAAACATTTTATGGCTAAACCAAACAAAGACAGAAACAATGCCGTCTGCTGACGAGGGAGCGCTGCCCTGCACTGCCAGCCAGATAAACTCTTACTTTTTATGTTTAAACAAATACCAAGAAATAAAATGTTACAAAAGATGAGTCACAGCAACACAATGTGGGCTTCTCAAAGCTACTTGTACAAAAAAAATGACACTTTTTTTTTGTGGTTTTTTTTTCGTTTTGTTTTGTTTTTTTTTTTTTTGGTCAATTGGGTCTTTGTGAGGATCTTTTTTTTTTTTTTCTTTTTTCTTTTTTAAAATCTGTGATTGTGAATATAACAAACAAGCTCTAAAAACATCTAAGACTTAGTGCGTTACAGAAAAAATATAAAATACTGCTAAAAATGTAAGACACCACAATACACTGGGGTAAAAACTGAGCTTATTATTTAAAAAAAAAAAACCAAAAATAATTAAAAAAAAAAAAGTTCTCAGGAAAAAGTACACCACTTTCTGTTCGAGTTCATCTTGTGCTGTGTTAGTAGTCGGGGCATTTCCAAGGTCTGCCCATTCTCATGGCAAGTAGTTATTGCACAAATGCAAAGAGTTAATTTTTTAATTAAAAAAAAAATAAAAATAAAAATGAAGAGGGACATGAGGGGAACAATTAAAAAAAAAAAAAAAGAAAAAAGAAAAAAAAAGAACACCCCCCCCCTCCCCAGCCTCCATCTGCTTTGGGATCGATGTCCAAATTCGTACGTGTGACATTCTCACAGCATTTCCAGCAAGGAATGGGAGAAAATGCTTTTCACCACAGAAATGCATAGAGTATTCCGAGAGGAACAACCTTTTGTTTGGCAGAGCTGGTCCAACACTTACACTAGGGCATTTTTAACTCTGATTTGCAGCTTCTTTTTGGACTACACCAGAAGGAAAACAAACCTGACATTGGAAATTTGCCGGATGGTTGGGTATTTTTTTTTTTTTGTTTTTTGTTTGTTTTTTAGTTTTTTCTAGTGGGACACCCTCGAAAGGCAAAGTGCAAATTTGCTTCCCAAGCCACAGGAGCGATGCTGTGCCCTGCAGCTGCCTCAGCACCTTCTCCTGTGCCCACGCCAGGTGGGACCTGGCACCGGCCCTGGCTCGGCCACGCGTTCCCACCCGGATCTGGAGCTTTTCTGCTGCTCCCCAGGGAAAATCCTGTGTGAACACATCTCGACCCAGCAGCAAAACTCAACCACCCCTCTGTGCCACAGATAATGCACAATGTGGATTTTCCAGAGCTCACACCAGGAATTGTTGCTGCTGCACTTTTTTTCCTCTCTGTTTTTTGTTTGTTTTTTTTTTTTTTTTCTCCCTTGACCAACTTTTGAATGGGAAGGAAATCAGCTCTGAATTCAGAAAGTCAAACATATGCCAACAAAGATGAACATCACAGGAAACCAGTCTCTCATTTTAAATGAACACTCGTGAGTTAATTGCTATGTGCTCTGACCAGGGGCTCTGCGTCTTTAGCAAATTCTCAGTAGAGGCTCTAGGAGGCTCAGGGTATTTTCTCTCTCTGTATATCTTAAGTCTCTTCTCTCACAACTGAGGCTTCTTATTCTCAGTCCTAAATTATTTTAAAAACTATTTAAATAATATTTATTAGGCATTTAGATAAAATACTTTTTTCTTTTTTTCCTTAAAAAAAACAAAATGATTGCTCTAGAAAACACAACAGGGGCACAACGATATGGATACTACAAGCCAACACCACCTGCTCTATCTTTAGGATATCCCAAGCTTTCTCCAACATCCATTTTGGGGACAGCAACCTGGTCTAGTGGGAGATGTCCCTGCCCATGGCAGGGGGTTGGAACAGGATGAGCTTTAAGTTCCCTTCCAGCCCAAACCAATGATATGTAAATACTCCTGTTGTGTTTATCTCCAACAAAAAAAAAAAACCAACCCAAAACAGACCTCGACAAAAACAGAAACTGTTAAAAATTAATCTCATAAACAGAAATATTAGATTGATGTCCTAATCACAAACCAGCTCTGTGTATTTCACCTTCTGATGCTGCAGAGAGAGCGAGCTCAGGCAGGGGATGGGAGAAGGGGAGAGCCTGTTCTGCACAAAACCAAATCCACACTGGAATGACTCGACAGTGCCTGGAGAGAGCCAGCAGGGCCCTGGCCATGGGGACAGCAGGTGTGGCTGATGGCACAGAGGGACATGGAACTGCCACGTGGACGCTCACAGAGCTCCGAGCATCAACTGCTGGGTGATGGCTGAGTCCTGGCCCAGGAACCAACCCACAGGAACGTAGGATTTTCTTTTTCCTCCCACCCAGGAATGTGAATTCTCCTGAAGCAGAGCTCACCCTCGTTGGCTGTGGGATGGGAACCCCCCAGACCCAGAGTTTCTATTGCACAAAGACTCCTCACACGGTGCTGGATGTGCTCGGGAGCCAAGCACGTGCCAGTGCTGGGACACTGGGATGCTCCATCGGTGTTTGCTCCCCCCCTACCCCCAAAAAATGAAAAGTGGCTGGGAATGCTGCAAGCCAGATCACTGTGCTTTAGATTATTCTCCTCAAAGAGATTAGGAAATAAGGCACATAGCTTTCCAAGTAGTGAAAGAGTAAATTTCAGGAAGCAAAACCTAAAGGCTTAATGGGAAATGTGACAACATACAGGATTTTGATGATATGCCTACAGAGTGAAAATAAAATCATTTCAAGCTTGACTAAAATCTTTCTCCCACAAAGAAAAAGGAATGACCCATGAACTCCATCTCTCTAGAGAAGGTGAGAAGGAAATGGAAGCCCTGATTAAGGAAAAGGAAAAGTACAATACAGATATGACCTTGCTTATTCCCCACGCTCCTCCTTTCCAAACCAGATGCTCAAGTACTCCCTGTATCACCTGTACCAGCACCCAGAGGTAACCAGATACTTTGGAAACACTTTTAAAGCTAGTAATAACTTACCCACATATAAATAACACATCAAAACAGCACAAAGGGTCCAACACAAGCTAATAAAAGCCAGGGAAGTCTGATTGAAAGACTGATTGCAAAAATATTTTTCCTAGTTACTTGGAGACAAGATTGTACTTCAGAGCAAGTCAAGTGCCAGGTTTTATTTATTCTCTTGAAAGCACGGACACTCGCCTTCCAAGAGGAGCTGCCTAACAGAAAATTTCTACCTCATTCCTACAAATACTTGAATTTTCAGCTAAGGGAGAGCAAGGCTGAGCTGCTTGCTTTAATTCCATTCTTGGCTTGAATTTATTTCATCAGCTGGTTTTGAGATTGTTTTAAATACGTCTTTACCCTCCACTGTACATTGATAAAGGAGAGAGCACTTCATGTGTGCAAATATCTGGGATATGAACTTCCTGCAGGAAGCCAAACAGATGAGGTTTGACCCCTCCTTTCCAATTCCTTGGCTCTTGCACATCTCAGACCCTTGGGATCATTTTTATGTATTCTGAGCATGATCTTCCCTGTCCTCATTAGTTAAACCCATGCATCTCCAGCAGCCTGGTCTCTCCAGTGGCTAATCCCCTCTTTACAGCAGGGAATGGATCTGACAAGTGGGGAATGGCATCCTCTCCCCATTAAAATACATATTGGTTTTAAGCCCTCGCTCACCTACGTCCCAAATGATTTCACAAATTTGGCTGCACCATTAAAACCAAGCATACAAATGCTAAATACACAGAGGGGCTTTTCCATCCTGGAATGATGCACAGAGACACATTTAACAACTCCCAGAAATGCATATTAATTACCCACATAGACAGAAGAGAACACAAACTCCCATTCTTGCTGTCAAGAGAGAGGCTGTGCTGTTGTGACACTGCCAGGAATTACACAGGAATTGTGCAAAAATCAGGTGTGGCACCACAGCAGCAGGAAATTCCGGGCATGACTCTCCATTTCCAAAGAACTTTGGATGAAGATTGTACCATGTATTACAAATATCCCTGGAATTCAAACAGAAAGCCAAACACATGACATCACAGGGGTATTCACTTTGCTGCACTGGTCCTGCACTGTTTTGTTATGGTTAAGGATTCAGTTGCTCTCTGCACTCAGCTGGTTCAAAGTCCAAAGAAACTGAACTGATGTGATGAAACCAACCATTTTAATAATAGGAAATCTACAGAACCGTGGCTAAAATCTCCCAACACCAGTGTGAGTAAAGCAAGCTTGAAACTGGCAGAACTGTCCTTTATAGAAGAACTGGACAAGGAAAAAATACAATAATCTTATTAATTTTTTAAAAGGAGGCATTTTCTTTCAATGCACTTCAGTGCCAGAAGATGTTTGTGAATAGCAATGACAATCAAGGCCAGGAATCCCATCAGGGCTTTTTTTCCATTCACAGGAGTTGTAGAAATGTGGATTTCACAGAGAGCCAAGGATTTTGGGATGGATATGGATGCCCAGGTCTTGGGAGAAGCAGGTCCTGGATTGCACCAGAGGATGCTGGTGAGGGGCTCACTAATAAAAAGTTCAATGAATGACTTTCTTCCACTGGAAAATGACCTTATAACTAATAACTGCTATTAAATATGCCACAGTACCACTTGGCTGGGGGGAAATCATCCCTGAGGAGAGAGATGGCACCACTTACACACCTGTTTTTAAGGCTTTCTGAAAACTTAAGTGCACAGGCCTAACGCTAATCTTCTCCAAAAGGATAAATTTCAGGTTCAGAGCATAAAACCATTTTATCCTTGCATATTAATAAGGTAGGGTATAGTCCATGACCTGGTCATGTAGGACAAATCCATCCCTAGGCATGGTATAAAGAACTTTTCTTGCTATAAAGTCCATTATTAACTATACTTTATATATGGCATAGTCAATATATCCTATAAAAGAGATGAGGAGGAAAGAAGAAATTGGTGAAATTTGGTGAAATTGGTGAAATTGTATTTCTACATTTTAGTGCTCAAATATATGTGAAGGAGACAGGGACTGATACACCCCTTTTGAACTACAAAGGTTATATCAGAGAAGAAATTCAGATCTTGCACTTCCCCTGCCAGTGATTCTCCTTGTAATGTAAAATCAGATTTTAAACTGATGGGGCCAGGGGGAAAGGTCTTTCCTTTGTATAGAATTTTTAATTTCTCAGAAAAGTTGATTGTATATGCAACACAAAGAAAATGTTGATGTTCACAGAGCAGAAAGGGGAAGGCAGAACAACACAGGAATCAACCCAGTCCTGCTTTGCCAGTGTTTTATCCATTTGAGTTAAATTTCGGGATAAGAGGCTACAGCTGGTCACACCAGAGCCAAAACTGCCACACACTCATGGGAAAGCCTCGACTTGGTTTTAGGGAATGTTAAATCCACTCTCCACCTAAGAACCAACTTTCCTTCTTCTCCTCTTGTTTCTGAATCTCCAAAAGGAGCTTGGCCACACTCGGTGGCTGAAGACAGAGAACATCCACTGGGCAAAGAGGAAATCAGAGAGAATTTCAGAAACTCCTTTGTAGGAAGAGACACAAATGAAATAAAAATAGTGCCCTCCATGTGCAGGTTAAAAATGTCACCCCTCCACTTTCAGTCTACAATAAACTGCCAAGCCACTGATCTCTCACAACCCTGCTAAAGGCACAGGTTACTGCAGGATTTCAACTGAAATAAAACATTTTGGATCCAAGTGCAATGTGTCCATGCCCAATTACTTTTTTTTCTGTGTATTCTCATAATTTCTATATGGTCAAAATGTGATTTTTTTTTTTCCCTGTTTCTAACCTGCCCTGTTTTTGCCAGGAGCATTCTGATTCATAAAAGCTTTAAGAATACTGGAAATTATTAATTTTAAAATGGGAGATGACAGACTTCTGACGGCAGCTGTGCTTGTAAGGACTGCAGCCGCTGTTAGCATTTTCCACTATTTCATCACATTAATTTCTCACATTTCCCCCAATCCTATCTTATGTCAATTTATCAGCTTTGCAGTTTGAATTACCACCAGAATGATGCACTTACTATTTCTCCTATTAAAGGATTGAAAAATAGTGACTTTTAAGTAACTGGACTGGAAAATATTGCATAGAATTCTGGGATGTTCATGATCCCCCTGCTCTATACCAATCCCATATCAACAAGTTACATAAAAATAATGCAGAGATATTTTAGCTAATGAGAAAGGCACATACTTTTTTCTTTTTAGCTGTAATATTGTTCTTTCCTACTACAGCAAGGAGTTTATTACTAAAGGACTAATTCATGATATGGGCAGAGTGCACTGATATGGGTTCCTTTAAAGGGTGGCTCTATTTATAGGCATTTCACCAATGAATAAATAATTTATGGCATCAAAAGCACCTGTAATTAAATGCATTTCTGCCAATAAACATCTGCAATGCTGTTGTCTGAAATCTGTATCCTGAAAAATGGAAGTGTATTGACAATCCCACTGCATGACCCTTCTGCCACGGGATACTCTTTCCTGGCTTTTAGCAAACAAAGCACTGCACTTTTGTCCTTCCCTAATCATCCAGAGAGAAAAATCAACAATTTAACTGCAATATAAACATATTTCTATTAAAACAGCCCCAGCCCTTCATGCACAGTGTTGGTAAGAGCATGGAACTGGAAACAGAGAGAGAAAATAAAATGCTTTTAAAGAACCTCAGGAAAAACAGACTCTGGCATGATGGATTTCCTGAAAACTGCCTGTGCTTTTATCCATCAGGAAAAGAAACGACAGCAAGGAGGGCTCTGCTGCCCTGGGAGATAAGCCCCATGTCACACATTTCACACATTCAGCACCCAAGGGATGACAGCCACTGTGCTGCTCTTTGGCATTTCTTCTCCTTTAACTTTTTATCCTTTGAATTAAATAAAAAAAAAAAAAAAAGTTATTCCAAAGCACATTTTCCTCCCAAGGGTGAGTTCCAAATTAATCCCAACTATCACTCACACCCTGCAGTGTAAGTTCAGCCTCTAAACTGGGGGGGCCTTGGCCAGAAACACCAGCAGGTAACTCATGTCCAACCCGAGAACCTCAGCAGTAGTTCAATTAAAAACTAATCCATCTGACTTTCCACGGAACAGAAAAGCAGCTGTGACCTCGGCTAAAGCCCAGGACAAACCCCGGGAGCATCTCTGAGCTCCAGGTCTGAGGGTGCTCCTCGGCCCCTGCCCTCCAACCAGGGGGTGAGCAAGGAACCCAAAGGGACTCCGGGCAGGAGATCACCCCAACAGCATCTCAGCAGGCTAATCCACATTCAACACAGATCATTAAATATGAAACAGCAAAAGGAGCTAAGCCGTTAATAAAGTGCCAAAAATATAGGAAATACTGACAGCATTTTATTTGATTAATTTTATAATAGATCCCAATGACAACGCTTGGCAGGATGGAGTGACTTCTGACTTCTCAACGCTGTCTTTATCCAGCAAAATTACATGACTCAAATGGAATAATGGAGCTTAGAATTAACGGTTAGTGTTATGAAAGAAAGATTTCCTCTAGGGCAAGCTACAGATATGCTTTTTAAAAATCATTACAGCATTAAAAACTGGGCAGATGCTAAAGAATCCTAAAGAACTAGTGGGAACTAGTGAAAAGCAAACCAAAAATAAACAGGGGAAAAAAAAGAAGATATGTTTCAAGGCACTTACGTATTGCTTATTAAGAAGAGAGATTGACCTTAAGTGCTGCATTTGCGTGCAACCTGTGAATACAGTTCTGCTGTCGTACAATGCAGCCAGAGCTCTCAGTAAGCATCATGGAATGCAATCAGATAGACACAGGCACAACAACAGTTTGGGGAATATTAACTTAAAAAATAAAAAAATTAAAAAGAATCATCAAACAGAAAAAAACCCCTCACTATGGAGAAAGCTGAGAGTAACCACTTGACTGCATCCAGCACCTGGGTCTCAAATCAGCAGACAAGGACAGTAGGAACAGACTGGCAAGTGTATTGCCAGAATTAATTAAAAAACCCAACCTGAACCAAACAACAACGAAGAAAAAAATAAAAATAATTAAAGAACCTAAGAAAATATCTGCGTCTCCTGGGCAGAAGTTTTGCTCTTGGCTGGAGACGCAGCTCGTTGTGACTTGTACTAAGGTATGTGAACTCCTACCAGGACGTGTTTATCCATGGAGCTGTGCTTTGGAAGTCAGACCAGGACACTGGACAGGTACAGAGAGGTCACCCTTGGCTTCACCCCATTCCCACGGACTGGCCACGCTCCCGGTGGGAAGCCAGGACACCCTGGTGTCTGTCACTGCCACTCAGCCCTCAGCTCATCACACAAAGGGGCAGCTGCTCTCTCTCCGTTCCTCAGCTTCAGTTTGGCATCACGAGTCCCCAGTCACCCAAGGAGGAATCCTGAAACAGCTAGCAGTGAAAATCGGAAATAAATCCCTGCCTTTCAGCCTCCTAGAGCCTTCTTTCCTTAGTCATGAGAAGGATGGATTTTAGTGTACTGATTCTTAAATTTGTGAAAACTTGCGCTAAGTGCTGCTGTCGCATGTTAAGAGACTGTAAATGAAATACATAAGTTCTAAAACATCATGCAAGAAATGTGGTTTCACATCTTACAGTCAAAAATCCTACTAATGAATTAATACAAGCACACTGAGGTGTAATATTGGGAACATACCTTTAAAGTCGGAACTCCTCTCCCCCATCCCTCCCTCCCCCAAAATCAGAAAAGTAATATTAATTAAACTTAAGAAGTAATGAATGCACCATTAAAGTGTCATCAAAAAGATGCTGACCTAAGACAAAAGTTCAATGATACACAATACGGTCAAAAAAGTCTTCAATCAATAATATACAGTATGACAACTACATCTTGTAAATTATACCCAATACTGCCGGCAGTCTATCCCTCTAAAGAATATTTGCCCCCTTTCATCCCTTCCTAACAATCAGATAATAAAATACAGCACCTATAAATAAGCAAAAAAAAATTATATATATATATATTTATATATATATATATATTCCGAAATCATCTATTGTTAGTTTTAAAGATATGGCAATAAAGGAGTCTAAATTAGCAAACTTGTAGAAGCCATAACTGATAAAACAGCTTATTGAAAAAAGGTGGCAGTAATGCACTCTATGTGTGCACAAGTACGTAAGAAAATACACAGACGTATAAAATTGCACGCACACACCCACGCACACACATCCTTCCACACACCTCTATGCTCACGCATATACATATAGACAACAGGAGGAGTTAGAGACAAGTTAGAATTGGATTTGTACTTTGATCAGCCCTAACCTGTGCATAAAATAATGGGAAAAGGCTGTATTTCTGCAGGGCAGAACGGGCCCAACTGGGATTCGAGAGCACGAAGGTTTTGGTTTCGATCTTGGGCTGCTTCCACCCCGGTAAGAGCCCGTCTGGTCATTGCCATGTACTCTTTATCCACGCAAAAAAAGGAGCTTCCCACGACTAAATTGTATTTAAAATCAGTGCTCGTGGTGGGAAGAGAGTCAGTAAATGGCCACCAACAGCAGGAAAAGGGCTGGGTCTGCGGCAGCTCCAGTCCCTCTTAGTGGTGTGTGACAGCAATCGGACACATGAACTGCGTTCCCAAGGATTCCAGGTAAGCTGAATGTTCGGGATACGGGCTAGGCCCCCAAGGAGCAGGCTGAAATGTTACTGGCCAACGTTTTTGGAGCGATCTGTCTTTGCTGAAAGGAAATCCTGTACACTACGAACCAAGTGAAATGATCAAGTACATGCTGCTTCTAAGTTGTCTCCTAAACCTCCCAGATATGAGGTCTGATCAGCGTGCTCTGTGGTTAGAGGTTAAAAAGCAGATTATAAAATACCTAGATTCAGATTTTTTTTTTTTGTCCTGATTTGGCCTAAAATGGAGTGTATTAAACAAATTCTGGGCTGCAAAAGACCAGAATCAGTTAAAGCTATGAAACAATGTGCACTACGTGTCAATATTCTATTTCACTTACAAGAAAACACTAAGTCAGCTACCACAAATTAAGATATTTTCCTGATGTGACTTTTTTTTTTTGTTTTGTTAAAAAATATGTGGAGTAAATGTGTTTTTTTTTTTTTAATTCAAAGTTTCAAACAACAAGATTCTTTTCTTTTCTTGAAAATATGTAGGAATCCAAACTAGTGTGTTTAGAGTCGGTTGACTGTGCAATCTCTTAGTGGCAACTGAACAGCTACAAAAAACTTTCTTTTTTTTTCTTTTTCTTGAAAAATCTCCCCTTTTTTCCTGGTTTAAGAAGATAATAGTGTATTATCGCTCTGTAGCCATTAGATGGCAGATAAAAAGCCCCCTTTTAATATGTGGGTTTGATTTTTTTTCTTAAGATTTTTTTTTTTTTAGGTTTTTTTTTTTTTCCTGTTTTTCATTTTTTTAAAGCCCCACACCAAAGAGGAGGGCACAAGGCAAAGCTGTATGAGTTATTCCAGAAATTGTGGAAATCACTTAGGGCAATAATAAAAACACTTCAGGGTACAAAAAAGCTTGACTACACATTTCAGTTTTCTTCCTCGAAAACACAAACATAAATTGGGCTTAACGCTCCTTTTTTTTTTTTTTTTGATTTCTATATGCACCTTGGCCTATGGCGTTTTTGCCCTGTGGCCCGCAGGGCGGTTAAGTGCGAACACAATAAAACCAGTAGAGGTCCAGTTTGTCTTCCCAGCTCTCCCGAGTTGGGCCAGTTTAATCTCAAAACTCCCACTCCACGGCCTCTTCCCGACTCGCGGCCTTCTCCAAGCGGTGGATGATGTTGTTCAAGTTGGCCGCTTTCTTTTTCCTCAGGGAGCTGTCTCGCGTGTTCCTGGAGCTCGCCACCTCCGAGAAGCCGAACAAGCTCTGCAGAGAGTTGGCTTTCTGTGAGCCTGAGGCCGGCGTTGAGCTCGTACTTGGCACACTGGAGATTTTCTCTGAACTTTCTTTTGACTTGTAGGAGCTCTCCCCCGTAAGGACTGAGGTGGAGGCAGCTGAGGTAGAGGCATCCCCTTCCGTGGCAGAGTTTGGCAGTGTCTCCAGAGCGTCTCCCGGGCGCTGCGGTGCCGGCGGGGAGCTCTGGCGCGGCGCTCTGAGCCGGCCCTCGTCGTCGGTGTCCTCCAGGCTCTCGGGCTCCGCTCTCTCCGAAGGCCTGGCGCCTCGCAGTGCCTCTTCCCCCGCCTCGAAAGCCGGCTCGGCGGGCCCTCCCTGAGACTTGGCGGCCGCATTGCTGAACTCGTCCGCCTCCGGGCCGCTCGGCTTGCCGTCGGGAGGGCCCTCCGCGTCCACGCCGTCGCAGCTGTCCCCCTCGGAGCTGTGGGCCGCCCTGCTGCTTCTGGCTGAAGGGGAGTCACTCGACCCGGCCTGGCTCTGGCTCCCGGCTTGGATCTCCTCGATGAACAGCTCCCGGCGGATGCGGGACCTAGGAGACAGGGGAGAGGGATGTGAGTCTGCAGGGGCGGCAAGGAGACGCCCACCTCTGCTTAAAAGGCCCTTTCCATGCCACTAAAGATGCCCTTTTGTGGAATCATTAAGGCTGGAAAAGTCTTCTGAGACCATCAACTTCACTAAAGATGCCCCTCAGTGGAATCATTAAGGCTGGAAAAGACTTCCTTGACCATTGAGTCCAATTCCCAACCCGGTACCACCAAACCCTACCGCCAAGTGCTGCATTGACTCCTTGTTTGAATGCTTCCAGGGGTGGTGACTCCACCACTTCCCTGGTGAGAAGTTAGTATTTTTAACAAAAAATATGAATTCAGTTTTAGGAGATCCAGACTAAAGTGGAAACAATTCAGATTTCTCCTAGAAATGAGCCAGTTTGCCTAAACAAAAAATGAAACCAGGAAAAAGCTGGACAAGCCCCTCGGTGTTCTCCTGGACAGGGAGGAGCGATGAAGATGAAACCAAGCCCATTGTGCTGAAAGCGCTGTGAGAAAGCCCAGCCTGTGACAGGCTGCCAGTCTATGAGCCAGTCTGACTTTTGCCTCATTTTTTATTTAAAAAATCAATTTCACAACATGAACAGTGACAAGCCAAGCAGTGCCTTTCATAGGAATGACTGCACTCCATGTGGGGGTAGAATTGCCTGGTGTGCAAGGATACCCCAAACACACCATCTCTGCCATTTAACTCAGGCCTTCCTCCCTCTTCCTTCTCTGTTTAGGAGTTCCCAAAATCCTCACAAGTACAGAAAAGTTTATGGAAAAACCTTAGGGTTTGGAGTAACCCCTTCTCTATCCTGTTGCATCCATAAACACAATTTAAGTCCTAATTTATAACCAAGAGGGAGCCACAGTGATCCGGGGTCAGGGATGGGTCCACAGGCCTGGGGAGAGTTTATCAAGACTTACTATTTTTCAGAGTGAAGATAAAAAACTCTTGGTTTCAGCCACAGGGAGCTGCCAAGGGGCCTGCAAACCACACGTGAAACGCTGTCCCAGCACTGATGGCTGTAAGGATTTTCTATTTTTCCTTAACTGTGCTATGGAAGACAGCACACAATGGAAAAACATTCGGCTAAATGGAGAACACCACCTGAATACTGCTTTTGAAGCTAATGATCTTATTGACTTACTTGAAATGCAACAGAGTATTTCAGCAGTACTCGCTGACTCCACACTTTTGAAGGATTTAGGGGGTCTGTAATTTTCCCTAGGAGAATATTATTCACCTAACAGAAGCCCACAGGTGCTAACATTAATTTTCTATTACCATTAACTGCATGCATCCTGCAACATCGATTATCAGGCTCTATTTATGCCTAAAATCTCCCTTCATGGACATTGATCCAGAATCATGGTGCTTCTGTAACATTGCCCAGCTCAGGAGAGGAGGCTGGTAAGAGCTGTGTGCCTGTATGGCATTTAAAATAGCTCAGCTCCAGCAGGTACTGAACCTTGCTGAGAATCTGATCACAGCTCTACGAACATCAAACCCATGTCTGTGGAAATCCCTGGAATTCACACCCAATATATTGCTTCTGGAATCTGGTCTGACTCCTGATTAACACAGTAATTAAATTCTTATGGAAAAGAAGAACTGGTGACAGCAGCTAGAGGATTCCAGAGAGCATTCCTCCACACACCCTGTTGGCTTTCACCACTGGAACTCAAAACATCAGAGATCTCCTGGGTGTTTGCTGCAGCTCCCTGGACAAGCCTTCAAGCAACATCAAAACCAGCACAATACAGAGTTCATTGAAAAATACATTCAGAATTTAGGGTTAAAGAATGCTGGATTACAATTCCAGAAAGTCTGGTTTCGTTCCTGATGCCTCTGTAGTATCATCTCTGTGGCCTTACTGAATTTGTGTGTCAGTTTCCACAGGTGAAGTGGGATAGAAATTCCTCCCTCCTGCTTTATTTTTGTACCATTCTTAAGACATCAAAGCCTCAAACTCTGATGTGTCTTGTATGTGCTTCACAAGTATAAAGCGAGGGATATTCATTGTATATTCTGAGAATGCAAAGCCATAGACTTGGAGAAGTTTGCAGACATGTTGAAATCCTTTATACCCATTTATATTCTGAAGTGAATTATTTCTGTGCCTGCTGAGGATATTTTTTTCAGCGTTTCTTTTTGCTGCAGGAAATAAATGCTAATGCTGACTTTCCATCTGGTGGATATGAAGGTAGATCCTGCTGTAACAACCACCTTTGGAAAGTGAGGTTTGGGCTGAATCTGAAAGGAAAAGCATCACTGCAACAGGATTCCCAAGAGACAGCAAGACAAGCTTCTCCAAATCTGTGCCCTCCCTCACCTCAAGCTACAGAAAAATTAGTATTAGATCACAAGCAGATGTTCTGAGATGTGAAAGTGCTTCTGTATAAAAAACTTTGCAGTTTGTAAAAAAAATGGCTGAGGGAGAGTATAAAAGATATTAATAAAGTCAAGTGTGGCCTAGAGAAGAGTGAAAGACCACCCATTTCTGATAACATACGAGCTGCAGAACTGTCAGACCCTGCTCCCCTCACAGAACATGGAACCTGTCCCTCTTCTGCAACACCCTACACATGATTTAAGATAAATTCATGCATGACAGCTAAGAAAGTTATTGTCAAGGGGAACAAAAAATAGATTTGTGTTTCGATTTTTCAGTGCTCAGAGCACACAGGGCTCCAAACAGGCTTGAAACAGCTCTGGAAAGCCCTGGAGTCGCAGCATCACATCTGGGAGCAGGCCCAGATCACTCAATGCTCAGCCTCGTGCTGCCCCCAGCCCCCAGTTTGTAGGGTTTGATTTTGTGTCCAGCTGTCAGCACCTCCTCCCCGGGAAGGTGGGGCTGAAGGCAGCGATCACCGCGGGCTGGCGGCGCCGCACGCCCAGGCAGGGATCTCGTGATAATGAGGGAGGTGACACCTGCCACCAGCGCTCCCGCGCTCGTCTGCCCAAGTGAGAACAGCACATTTTGCTGTCAGGCCCGAAGGGAACATATTTTCATAGGCATCCCTCCAACTTGTGTATAATTGCCTGCAAGTGGGAATTGGAAGAAGCCCTGCGTTTGGAGAACTCTGAGCGGTGAAAAGAGGCTGCATCTGTACTGAATTCAAGGCAGTGAAATTCAGTGTAAATATGATTACTCCATTTTAAAAAATTTTGTATTGTTTACTATAAACATTATTTAACTATTGTGCGCAATGTTTCTGAGATAGCTCATTAAACTCTGCTGCTTTTGCTTCAGCAACTTCCCCAGTAAAAGCTGAGAAGGGCCAAAGTGAAAAACTACCCTTTAAATGTTAGCAGTTTTTAAAAACAAACAAGTTTAGCAATCTGGACTAATTAGGAACATTATTGGCTCCGAGTGAAGGAGCAGAATAGTATTAAATCTGGTAGCTTAACTGTACCTGTTCAATATTCATTAGCACAAATTTCTTGGAGAAAAGTCTGCTGCATTAATTAGGACTTCCAATCCCAAGCATAGTTGATAATATGTTTATTCAAATCCTTATAATTCTTATGTGCTGTTCCACCTTGTCTCCTTTTATCGCTGCCTCTAGGCCAAAACCTACTTCAGGGGTTCAAATGTGGAGAAGGTTACTCCTCAAACAAGAAAGGAACTGAACAGACCAACATTTTATTTCAGTGGGACTTGATGATTTAATCATAACAATGACATAAATCACAGAATTTTGGAATGGTTTGGGTTGGAAGGGACCTAAAAGCTCACCTTGTTCCACCCCCTGCCATGGCAGGGGTATCTTCCACTGTCCCAGGCTGCTCCAAGCCCTGTCCAGCCTGGCCTTGGACACTTTCAGGGACCCAGGGGCAGCCACAGCTTCTGTGGGCACCCTGTGCCAGGGCCTCCTCACCTTCACAGGGAACAATTCCTTCCCAATATCCCATCTATCCCTGCTCTCTGGCTGTTTGAAGCCATTCCCCCTTGTCCTGGCACTCCAGGACCTTGTAAGAAGTCCCTCTCTGTGGCCACATCTGACTTCAGGGTTATTGGTTCCCTGTCCTTCAGGACTCCACGAAGCTTCCCAGAAACACAGCACAAGCACTGTGCCTATTTTCAGAGCTTGGTGACTCAAGGCCTAAAAGAAAATCCTCTTTTTCTTCTGATGCAGGAAAATGACACAATGAAAACAGGGCAGTTCTGATCCAATAAAGGACATTTCTAAGTACCCCCCACCCAGTGACCCAGGGAGAACACCCACCACACGCCCGACACGTGTCTGTGTGAGTCAGACAGAGCAGCCTGGCCTACTGCAGTGGGTTTATAAATATTCATCAGTGGACATCCCTACATCCACACCCACCCCAAAAGCCAGACTTTCTGTTTAAAAGCACTACTCCCATCAATATGTGAGCACTGCTGCTCCTCAGGGATGACTTAAAATCAGTCTGGAGCATTTAGTACCGTGTTAGTGAGAACCTCCCTGCCGTCAAAGCTGCTTGTTTTGCACAACCACCCGCCACAGCACCTGCCAAAGCCAAGCCAGCACATCCCTCAGGAGCAGGGCAGCTCACACACCTGTAATTGTGGAACCAGTTGATCACGGTGCTGGTTTTCAAGTTGAGCTGCGTGGCGAGTTCCTCAATGGTTTTTGGTGATGGGTATGGCTTTTGCTGGTAGGCTCTTTTGAGAGCTTCTTTCTCCTCTGGTGCCAGCACCACCCGGGGCTTCTTGAGCTGGTGCTGGGGCTGGGGGCTGGCACCCTGGCTGTAGTCGATGCCAGCGGACGAGGACTCACAGGACTGGCTGTCGCTGACGGAGCTGTGCCGCCGTTTCATGTAGGCTGAAAGAGAAGCACGTTGGGTCAGCCCTGGCTGAATACAAATGCAGAATCAATGGATGCACGAGCTGAGGGATGATAAACACGGGGACAGCACGTGGGAGATGCAGGGATGGGCTGCCAGAAGGGGATGGGAAGGATGGGGCGCCACCAAAGACCAAACACGGGGAGGATGCAAGAGAAGAAAAGAGGAAAAATCAGCTGGAAACCTGCCAGAGTTTTCTGTCTTTACAATGAATGTGGGACACCAATGACAGGGTTCAGTTCACATGACTCATTGCAGATTCACTCCTTCAAGAGGAGTGAACTCCCACACAAGGTCTTGACTGGGACAGTTGTGCTTCACTTTGACTGAAAGGGGTTTCGTGGTTAAAACACTTCAGGTGTACACAGAGTTCTCTCTGACACTAAGGAAAATACGACTGTGGAAGTGGAGCTGCAGCATTCCCAGCCTTCCCAAGACATCCCCAACACACGATGGCGCCTGGAGCTCAGAGATTCCAGGGATGGGCTGAACAACTCGTCAGGCGTTTGCTGCCTTTCCCTACAGCTCTCTGCTGTGGCAGTGACAGGTTATGAAAGAAAACCAGCCCCCAGCAACCTCCTCCCTTACAAAAAGCTCCTTCCAAAACACAGACACTTTTAAAAAAGCTCTCCCTGCACTGATGGGCTCAGTGAAGCTGATGGCAGGAGCCTGTGATCCTGCCACTGACCCTCCTCCCTGACCAGGAGTGAATTATCCTGGCAAATTCCACAAGGAAGGAGTCCCAGCAAAGGCTGTCACTGACTTGATTGATTTACACTGGGCATGGAGAGGTGGGATTTACTGCACCTGGCAGTACCATGCACAAGCATTACTAATGAGGGGGCTGAAAACAGCAACTATAGATGATTCTTGTCAATAAAATATTTAATTGCCTGTTAAATACCTTCTAGATATTTAAGAGTTTACATATTCAAGAGCTACAATTTGATAACCTCGGGTATTAAGTTCCAGATTACACCAGCCTGACATCAGTCCAGGAGGCATTAAATCTCCAGGAGCCAGGAGCTCTGGTTGGAACCAGGGACACTGTGGGGCCAGTCACACTGGTCAGCAACCAAATTCTTCAAAAATTCAATTTTTCTCTCCCCACAGCTTTGCCTTCAGGCTGAGGCTGCACAATGAATAAAAATGCAGTGCAATCAAATAAAATGCAGTGTTCAAACCCCAGCCAACGTCTCCTGGCAGGGCTCCCTCCAGGACTGGCTGGGTTTTCTGGCTCCAGTGGGTTCCAGCACCCTGCCCTCTCCATTGTGCCTCCAGTGGGACCTTTGGCATTGTGGCTTTACTATCATGGAAGTGAATTCTGAACACACTCTGTAACCTTTGGGGGTATCTGCATGGCCCACATTTTGTTCTTCCTGAATATGACAGATTAGCTGTGGATTGCCTACTGTGTAAGATCACTGATATGGAACACAACGTGAGTTGCTCGTGATCCATCACTCTGACGTGATACAATCCTGCACACATTTGAAATAACCATAAAAAAAAAGGTTTGGTTTTTTTTTTTTTAAAAATCTCCTTTAAAAATCCACCTATCTAAGTTGTTCTAACCAGATGTAAAACTGCAAAAAATCTGCATTATTTCAAGGTGACCCATTGGCCTTATTTTTGCAGCCTTCAAGGAACTGTTACAACCCTTAACTATGGAATTAATCATTCCAACAAGATAATCTCATATTTCTATAAGGTGTTTAATCTCCAAACTCCTTCCTGGCTGTTATTTCCAACTTGCATTGACATGCAAACTACAGCCAAGGCTCCCTTGTCTCCTTGCACAGCAGAACCAAGAGGCTGGAGGACAACATCCATCACCTCAGCAATGGGCAGCAGCTTCAGGGAGGCCACGAGACAAAACAGAACCTGGCATGGGAGACGTGAAAGGTGCTCAGACCACCTCTAATTGGAATTTCTGGAATTTGGTCAGATGACTGAGTCAGCAGGAGACACACAGGGACCAGGATGGGCTGGATCTCCCTTTGTCTGCTCTCCAAAGGATGGGATTTCTGGTAGGGCAGAGCTCCTGTCTTAAACAGCAAAGGACAATCCAGAGCTGTGAGAGCTTGGGAAAAATGTCATTCCTTCCTCTGCTCCTGTAACCTCACACTGGGATCACAAAAGGTGCACTGGCTGAGCTGGGTTGTTCTCATGTCAATGGAACAAATTTTATATAAGCACATATTTAATTAAAATACAAATAAAGAAGAGGATGTCCCACTGTTCTGTCAGAGCAATTGTTTTCTGGAGGATAATCTATTATCAGGACATATTTCCACTGGGCCAAAGGCAGAACTAGGACTCAGAATGACATTTTAAAAAGCTCTTCCATTTTAATTTTTCTTTTTAAACCTATATTCTGTGTGCAGACAACATAAGGAGATCATTCAGCACATCTGCAGTGACAGCAAGGCTCCAACTGGAATCCAAGTTGCGAATACACTTTATTTTTGGAGAAGCTTGATTTTTGTCTGTGACCAGTCTCCACTTCTCAGGAGACATATGAAAAAAAAAGGAAAGCCAGCTGTACTTTGGGCAAAGGTCTGAATTTGAGGCTGAGTTACACCTTTCCCCCCCAGCATCCACGTGTCCCTCTGGGAAGAGTCCCCAGCATGTGCCCAGCTATGGGTGCCACAGACACCGCTGCACAGCTGCCCACTGAGATAAAACAGAGCCCCTTTTAATATAATTTTTATCTTATGTAGTATTGAACAAGATTATTAAAAAGTGAAATAATGGGGAAATAAAGGGAATTCAATTTTCTTCTGACAGCAGTGCTGTTCTGTGAGGAGTGTGATGCTCCAGCAGCCCAACACCCCAGAGGTTATGAGAAGAATGAACTCTTCCAAGGCTGGAAAGGTGTGCAAAATGACTCAGCCTGGTGAGCAGGAACCCCCAGCTCCCTCCAAAGAGCTTGGTTAATGTACATTGCAAATTTTCAGAACCTCTTAAAAGGGACATTTATAGCACAAACTTCAGACTGGCAGAACAGAAAAAAAAAAAAAAAAAAAAAGAGATATGCAGCTCACCTTTATCATAATTATTAATTTACTCTCCTAATAAAATGTGGCAGAGAAATAATTGATAATAATGTTTCACTGGAAGCAGACCCGGTCGCATTGTTCTTTAACTGACATTAGCTGAAGGGAAAGTTAAATTCTTAATGTGGCTCTGAAGCAATTTAAAAGGTTAAATCACAGGATCCTTACCTGCATGAAAGGATTTTGCAGAAAATAGAGGGCTGAATTCACTTTAGACTGCTCTGCTCTGAGGACAGCACTTGCACAGCTCAGGAGCTCAGTGCAGAGTCTTAATGATTTATGGCCTTATCTCTATTCAGATGCCATCTACAGACCATATGTATCACTCACTATTTGATAAGAATCCAGTTTAGAAAATAGTTTTGAAAGGATATTGTCAGTACTACTTTTAAATTATTTTTATTTTATTTTGCTGCATTATGGGCAATATTCTCTGTGAGCCTATAAAAATCCAGCTAGTTGACAATTTTATTCCTGCCATGTTTCTAATACAGCAAAACCCCTCATGATTCCCTTTGGTTTACAGTTGTAAGTGGGAAACCCAAGTGGATTTTACTCCCCATGGAAGATCATGCACAATTTGTGCTAAGATACTGCACTGCTTTATATTACACTGGTTACTGTGACAAGGGTTTGAATTTCTTCTTAAAAACCTGCAAGACTATAATTTTCCCAGAAGCTCCCTCACTGCAATTTTAAATATAATCACCAAGTTCTTGATCAAATGTGTAAATGCTTTCAGAACATCAGTCAACAGCAGAGCTTTCAGTGTACACGATTAATGATGTCTGTGCTAATATCATTAAGGGGTAGCTCCAGAGATGTATATATCATTAATTAGTTAACTGCTGATAATGGCAGCCCACGAGTCTCTCTTGTAAAATCACACAAACATACTAAAAACAGGGCTCTGAATAACCACTGGGTTTTAGAGATGAATTTAAAAGGGAAAGAGCTGGATAAATTTGCAGGATGTACTCCCTACTAAGATATCCAGTAACAACTCAGACCACTCACAAGTGACCCTGTTTTATGTGAGAATAACACACAAATTTCAGTGTATTAACACAATCACCTTCCCCCTCCCTATAAAGGCTACAAAGATCATTATTCTGCAATAGCCTTTTATAAAGGCTGCATTTTTCTCTCCTCCCAGCAACCATCAGTGCAGGACTGGCAAGGAACTTTCCCAGGAATCAATGCACAGTTCTTCCAGCCCAACATCTGTGCCCAGCTGCAGCACTATTAACTAATAACCTAAAGCCAGCTCCCAAACTCACATTTCTCATTTGGTAAGGCAAGTTATCAGTGATACACCAGGGCCTCAGTAATTATTCTATAGGAGAAAACAGCAATGATTCCCAAGCAGCTGGTGAATATTTAGGGTTTGGGGTTGGCTTTTTGTTGTGTGTTTTTTTTTCTTTTTATTTTGAGACGTATCTGCTAGAGCAAGCATCAAATAAAAGCCCCAAAAAACCTGCTGTGAAATCCTTTTGCATAACCCTCATAACACTGGATCAATGCTGCCTCTCCACTATTTCTGGAGGGTTATAAAAGCCAGGCTGATCTTGGGAAGAGCGGAAGGCGTGAGTCAGCACTCTGCTCCCGGTTACCTTTTTTCTCCATGCGCTTCATGTCCATCAGCTTCTCCACGTTGTTGGGATCGTTGAGCCACAGCTGCATGCGGACAAAGGGTTCCCTTCCCTTCAGACTCAGCTTGTGCCAGGGCTTGGGGCGAGCCAGCAGGTCAGAGACAGAGCCTTGTGTCAGCCCTAGGATTGTCTCCCCGAACAAACGCTGACCTAATGCGAAATTGAGAAGCGCATGAATTGGCTCAGCCGAGACACGGAAAAGAACACGAGATCATTCCTCAATTACTCTGACTTCAGAACTGCTCCAAAACCCAGAAGAAACATTTAGGAGAATAAATGCTCTGCCCCCCACTAGAAGGGTAAATATTGAGCTTTACTTTAATCCTCAGGATCTGCCTGGGATAAAGGGAGGAGTTTGACACGTTTGGGGAGCGGGACCTTACAGTGAAACAGTGTGCAAAAATAAAATTAGGAGAGGAAAAATAAACTGAACTTCTAGCTAAGCAGGCAACTAGTGAGAGCAGTGAGGCTACTTAGCTCTTATGCAGGAGGGCAGTGCCACAGCTTTGTTCCAACAGGGCAATCCAAACATTTCCAGCAATCAGTGAACCAAGAGCAACACAAGCTCCCCCTTCAGCAATGGCCATATAAATGTCCTCACAGAAACATGTATGGAATTTCTGTGCTGTAGTATCTGTGGGGATCTAACTGTGCCTTACCCACTAGAGATAATCAGAATTTCCAATACAATTTTTGTTTTACAATCTCTACGGTATTTCTAGTTAAGTATACTTAATTTTTAGTTCTCTTACAAAATGCTGTCATCTGGCAGGGTAAAATCTGCAAATGCTTTACAGTGTATAGTGTTTGTATGTGCAATGCTGACAATGATTTTATATGGGAAAAATCTAACTTATCAAGGATTGGGGAAAATGCCTGTGCAGCTCAAACCCAACCACACAGCTGGTTTTCTAACCCCCTTCACCTCAGTGTTCCTCCTCAGCTGAACTGCCTCAATACCAACTTCTGCTACAGGAGAGAGCCTGGAGTCATCTGAGTCATCAGGATTTAAGATACAAGTGCTGCTGTCATGGGATTTCAAGGTAACCTGAAGATCTTTCCACAGCCCCCAAATTTGGGCCTCAGGGTCTTGTGTCTGATCTGCAGCTTTTGAGTGCCCTCACTACCACACAACAGAATATTCTCCCTTCACATCCCAGCAGTGGTAACCAACAGATCCCTAAGGGACAAGGGGATGAGTGGTGGCTTCTGACCCCACAGCTCTGCAGGACAAGCCTAAAAAAAGCACCAGCAGCTCTTGCCTTCCCTGCTCCCGACACAGACAGCTCATGGCAAATATCTGCTCTGCAGACCCATCCCCTGTGCTTAACTCCAAGATTCCCCTCCTCCATCTCTTTAAAAACATCCCAAGACTTTTGCCCTGATGGGTTTTTTGGGTTTTTTTTTTGCCTGTATGGGAAGAGGAGGGAATATGGGACCAGTCAGAAGCTGCAGAACATCCCACTCAGATGTGTGGGGCAGGTGGGGCTGCAAAGCTTTCAGAGGAGGTAGCTGAGATCATGGGAAGCAGAGAGGGGAAAGGAGAATAGGGCTTAACATGACACTCTGCTAATAAGCTCTAAAACTAACCCTGAAAACAGTTCTTACAGACTGAACAGAAACCTACATTCAAAATACACTCCAATCCCTGAGTAACAAGATTTTCCACTACCCTCAGTATCAGGAAAATCAGACAAAAGAGGTAATTCAGGGGCAATTTTATCAATTCTATCATCATGTTTTTATCACATGTATTGCTGGGGTAACCTGCTCCCTGTTTGTATTTAAAAACATCAGCAAGGCCTCATCCATTTCCCTGTAAACCTGCCAGCTATTAGCAAGATAACACAGTTACTTTAAAAATCTGTTAAAATCATGTGTTGCCACATGAACAGGGATATGGGCACAGATTTGCAAAAGGGTTGGGAATGAGCGGTGCTGGCAGTGCTGCTGAAGGAAATGAACTTCAAACTACGGCCTAAAAATTAAAAATTCAAACGTGGAAGGAGGTAACATCATGTTCTCTAGGTGTTAAGAACAAAGCTAAAGATGTTTGTGCTGTCTATTTTATGTCAGGATATGGCAGGACAGGAGAAAACACCTGAAAGACTCCCAAGCTAAGGGGGAAGGTGTCAGAAATCATCCTTGGGGGTAGCAGGTGTATCACGCTCCATCTTCATCAGAGCACTATTAATAACAGGAATATTTTTAAGCACAGGTTTCCTAAAACTCCTCCCCATCCTTCACGCCTGTTCCCACCGATTTGGATCCTAATGGACAAAACTGTGGTGGTTTCATGGATAGTCTTGACCCTTCCTGTAAAATGCCCCAAACAGCTGAGTGCATCTGCTTCCCTCTGTGAGCTCTGCGTAGCCCAGCAGGGAAGCACTGAGGACAGTCTGACTTTTGGGGCTCAGAACATCAGCAGCACTTCAGTGTGAACACTGCCAGCATCATGTGCTGAAGCCACAGAACCTTCAGGGAATGCTTTGGGTTGGAAGGGACCTTAAAGATCACCCAGTCCCAACTCCTAGTGAAAAGAACACCTTCCACTCTCCCAGATTGCTCCAAGCCCTGTCCAGCCTGGCCTTGGACTCTTCCAGGGATCCAGGGGCAGCCTGTGCTGGGACCTCCCCACCCTCACAGGGGACAATTCCTTCCTAACATCCCATGTGAACCTACTCTGTTTCACTTTGAAGCCATTCCCCTGACTGGTGATGCGAGGAGAGACCAACCCAGCTGAGTCTAAATTGTTCTGTAAACCTGTGGTCCTCACTGGCTGGTGACACTGGGACACCTCAGCCACCACCAGTTGCCTACAACAGGTTCACAAGGCCCAGTGGCCTAAACCAGAGAAACCTGTGCACCAGAAAACCTGGTGCACTCGCACACTGAGGGCACAAAAGGAGACATTGAAACTGGTTCCACACCTAATGCAGAGTTTGGGGCACCTTTCCTGGCTCTTCTGCTGCTTTTTAGGCTTGTCAGCCACACTGTAGGAAAACAAAAATCATGGGAAATAAAAAAGACTAAGTAAAAATGGCATCAAAGCAAATGTAAACAAAAATACTTTTTTTTTTTTTTTTCAAACCTCTCTGGAATACCAGAGCAGGTACAGCACTCAATAGCATTTTGCCCAAAAACCAGGAGCTTGGATCTGCAAACCCTTACCATGGTTTGGGGCTTTATCTCTACGTTATCTCCACTGAACAAACAACCACCATCTGCCCAAGCCAAATGCATGGGCAAGGAATTCTGCTGGGCTCAGTGGAACTCAATCTCATTCAGGGTATGTCAGTGATCAGGGCCATTTCCTTTCCCCCAAATTATGCTAGATGAGAACTTAGGACCTCCCCCATCCCAGTATTTTTCTCCCTTTAAAAAAAAATGTTAAGACAATAACACATTATTCTGTGTCTAGATGAAAAAAGGTTTCCTCACATATTAAAATAGAGGAGTTTTTACTTTTACAGTCATCATTGTCAGATGATAGGGCTAAAATTGTTCTCACTTAAGTAACATCATCAGTCTAAATCTAAACTTTTGGTCCTATTTGTAGTGAAGGAACAGAAACTGGCATTTCTGGAGAGTACCAGACATTCCCCTGGATGCCTAATGCAGGAAGGATGAATCCCTTGCTAAGACCCAGAAGCAGGAGCAGGTAACACTGGGACAGCCTTACTGCCCTCCTGCCAGAGCCCTCAAAGGATCCCAGAAACATTTCCCAAAGCCTTGTGAGGGAAATATGGGTTAAAGACATGAAGAACCAGTGATTTAGAGGCATAGTGACAGTATTAATGTGGACTTCCCATACTCACATCAGGTTACTCCCTGTGACTATTCCAAACAGTCATGACACTGAATTCAACAGCCAAAAACCCATCTGTAGGCAAAAGCAGCCTCAGCTTTGCACATCTCTGAGCAGAATAACTGAGTGGCCCTGTGCACTTATCTCAGGCTCATCTAAATCTCATCTGAGTCTGGATTTTCCCTCCCAGCTCTGCAGGGACACTGTGCTCCTGCTTGTGGTGCTCCTCCCTCTCCAACCACGCTGGGCTCCTCTACTTCACCCAAAATGGGCCTGGAATTTGCAAGTGTGGGGGGGAAAGAGCCTTTCCCCAAGGGGAGACCTCACTGGCTCTGGGGTTCTGGGGGTCCTGACAGCCTGCTGCACTCGGTTTTGTGAGGTGGGAGCAGTGCCTGGCTGCTGAGCCAGGAGCAGAGCTTAGGAAGAGCGAGGGTGTGATGACATTTCAAGTAGAGTGTGACAATCTGGAAGGAGTTTTCTACCAGTTTAAAAAAATTAGGTATCTTTTTAGCAAATTAAAGCTTAGAGCAGAATGAAACCCAGGCATTCTCATACCCATCTACTGTAGCTAACAATACATGAACACTTAGACACAATTTTGGTCAAAAAGTGAGAATAAAATGATTTACCAAGATTGTTGTCCGTGAGCACTTCCTTGACCCTCTTGGTGATGCCATAGGTGTCCAGCTCAGGGGACATGGCCACCAGTTCTTGGATGCTGAGTGCTGAGTGGCCAGAGAGTGGCAGAGGGGTCGTGGATTGGGATTCAGATGCAGGGGGCTCACTGGATTCCTGGGATTTGCCATCCTTACTCGTCTCGATGGGGGGACAGGGCTGCTGTACCAACTCAGTCAGGCTTTTCACTGATTCACTGGAACTCATGGGAGATTCAGGAGCAGGACTGCAACTCGCAGAAGTCTTTGGAGTACTTTCTGTAATTAAAAAAAAAAGAGAAAAAAGTCCCCACTTTAGCATAATTGTAATGTTTTGATTGCAGGATATTTAACTTTCCTCCTCATTTATATTCTACCTACTTAAAGAAATGCCTAAGTATGCAAAATGCTACTTGCTATGACTTGGGTACTAAAAAGCCTCTTTTTCAAAACAAAAATTATTTTCTAATTTTATCTTGAGTCATCTCTGATTTTTTATAAAGACAAGATGTACAAATACAAATAAAAATCAGGAAAAACTGAAGTGCAATAGTCTGTAAGTTTGCACACAATTTCCTTGGTCAGGAAATCTCAGTTTTGCTTGCCACAACATTTTTATATAAGGATGGTTTAAAAGCTACCATTCTAGACTGGTTTAAACCTCCTTCTGTGACTTGTAAGAACTGTTTTGTTCTGTCAATGAGGGATTTTCTACAACTGATACAACTCTCTATCTCGAGAATGTTATTGATTTCACTTTGTTTCTTATCACACACATCACAATTTTTGCAATTCTCTTTGTCCAGAAATAACAAGATTAAAATACAGTTTGTAATTATGTTGTATTAATTAAAGTGTTTGAGAATCCAACATAAAGATAGTGAGTGGATCAGACACCCAAATCTATTATTGTGACACTTGGTTTAAAAGAAAGCTTTTCCAATCTGTTAATTTGCCAACAACAATAGGTTCTGTACAAAATGTTGTTTTCCCCCCAATAAATTTATCTCTCACAGAACGTACTGACTGAGTTTATTCAGAGATTCCAGACATCTGAGGGTACAGCCTGAACCTTTTTTAAAGCAACAACACAGAGGCAACATGGTTTACAAGAATAATTCAGGAGATAAGAAGCACAGGCGATTTCTCCACCCAGAGCTTTTCCCATTTCTGTGGGGCTGCTTCCTGCTCCTTGCTGTCTCCCACCCATTACTTGCCAGGGTTAATGACATGGATTCCAGCCTCACACATCCGTGCCTTTGGCTCCAGCTGTCTGGAGGAAGCTGACAGAGCTCTCAGCTGCACAGAGAGGAGGCCAGACCCATCCAAACCCAGTCCCTCCAACAGAGCCCAGAGTTTTCTGAGCCCTGCAGTGCCACCACAGAGGATTCTCAGGTCCCATCAGGCAGTGGCTGCCAGCAAACCTCACTGGTTTTTGAGTTTGTTACCCAGAATATTGTCAGATCGTTCCAGAGCATGCAGTCTGTGTAGTGTGGAAACACATCCCAAATACTGAAGGAAAGTATTACCACAGGAAAAGTCAGGCCCAAATGGAGCAGAGTGCAGAGGATAATGGTGTCTGTTGTTCAGGGTCCTGGGAGCTTTCCCATGCTGCATTCAAGAGCTTCCCTGACACTCACTTGAAGTTGCTCTCTCAAACCTAAAAATCTGACTTTTTCCCTTAGTGCTTTACATGAGATGCAGAAGAGGAAGACAGAAAGGAGAGTGAGGTGCATGTAAATCTTTAAGGTAAAGGGGATCCTACAAATCCTATTTCTTTTCTCTGCTCACCCTGGGTCGTCATACAACCGAACAGAAACCCTAGGAAATGTTATTTCTGTACCAGGAGCAGCAAAGGAATCGTACTGTAAATTTGCCCTGATTCACCCAAGCGAGGGACCAATTTGGCAGATCATCCATCTTGCTCACTGTACACTGTCAGGGATGGCATGAATTCCCTACATGATAAACAGATTTCTTCTCAGGTCTGTGTCCTTTAACCCACAGCAAGGTCAAAATTATGGCTGCCTAGCTAATAAACTGCAAGGCACTCGTTCAACTTCCCTCTAATTTTGTCCCTTGTGCCAGCTTATACAAATCTTACTGAATAACTAGAGCAGCTGCAGATTTCCTATACAATTCCTCATCCGTGCACATGGAGCACAGGGGGAAAAAAAAAAAAAAGACAAAATAATATAAAAAAAAACCCCACCAAAAACCAAACCCAACCCAACCACACAGGACTAAACAAAAGCATTTCCTAATGCCTCCTTCTCCCTCTCCTTTCCCTGCCCAGCCTAATTATGAACACAACAAAGGTAATCTGTGTTATCATCTATCACTGAGATGCTCTCTGTTGCTCACATATTAGCTTATTTATTTTTTATATCACTTACCAAGAGCTTACTTGAATTTCATTTTTAAGACCAATCTGCTGCTCATTTACTCCAAAAGGTGGGATTATCTGAATCTAATTTTGGAAGGCAGTACAGATGACAAACTGCTTTTTTTCCCCACCAAAAGGCAAGTGTACAGTGATTTCAGGCGAGGCATTATGTACACGTACTACAAATAACTCAAAATATGTTCCTCATTCATTTTTAGCATTTTTCCCTTCTGGAAAAACATTTTCAAGATCACATAAATATTTGAGGAAAAGATCCATTATTTGGGAAAGTAAATTCAATAATCAAATAATGCAAACATTTCCCGTTAATCTACTTAAAAAATTAAATAGACATTTAGAGTACAAGTGACTGCTGACAGAACAAAGGGGAAAATTGACTGTATTCACTATTCCAGATTTAACTGTCAATCCACAGCCATTTCACATGTTTTATGAAATAATTTGTCTGTATTCATTTCTCTCAAGTTCCTCACAAGACAAAGACATAAATTCAGGATATCTGAAAAATATACATTAAGATTTCCAAAGCAGCAATTGAACATTTCCAATGAAAACAATACATTGAAAGCTTATTTCTTTAAGCTTTTTTAACGCCAGACTGCTCTGAAGAAGAACACTAACTTAAGAGCAATCCTGTTTTTTAAAAGTAATATTCACTGGATGCTTTCACATTTGTGTTTAAGGAGAAAGGGACAATTTTGACAACATAAATATAAAACTGCATTACAGAACAACCTGCAAACTCCATGGCCAGCATTTATTATGAAATTACTTCAACAAATTCCAGGTAAACTTTGCTCTACCAAAAGGGTTTGCTTTCCAACAGTCTGTATCCAATTTAAGATGTGAAGTAAAAGCTCCAAAGCTTCAAAAATGAGGTGCTGGAAGAGATCAAGAGCATCACCAGTGACAAGGTCATTGCAGAACCTGGGAAATCTTTAAGTTTCAGGTAGCCAAAGACATCAGTAGTGCCCTGAGCTTTTCAGAGGCAGGGCTTTTGTCCCCAAAAATGACTTTATGGGAAGATGGTGACCATTAGACCATGCGTGTGATGAAGACACAGATTAACACATCAGTTTTAAATCATAAAAAAACCCCATGTAACTTCTACACAATTACAGGTTGGTGTTGACAAATGCCATTAAAGATGCAGAGACAGCATAAATGCACTTAAATCATCCAAACTTTTGAAGATGTAAGTAAAACTGAGTCATGAAAGGGCAAAGGTTCTCCCAGCACTTCTTACATTATTAATTCAAAATACAGGCTGGCGTATAGGGAAGTTAAGCTCTTCCAAGCGATTTTAAGGAGCACATTCAAATATGCAGCATAGAAAATAATCATCAAAAATTCAAATCAAGTAGTAGAAGTGATGTCTGCAGAAATGGGCCAGCAAACTGGAATGTTTGGCAAGTGGAACTGGGCCCCATTCATGGCCAAGACATGAGGAGAACCAAACAGCAACCCAGGCTGTTTCACAGCTATAACAGCTCAGAGAGCGATGCCCCTGCACTGAAGGGCAGCTTCCAGGTTTTGGAGGCAAATGTGTCTCCAGAAAGACAAATACACCTGATTCAGTCTGCCAGCACTTGGGATATCCTGGAAGAGAACATGGCAGGAAATTCTTCCCTTCTGTGTTTTCCTATAATGTTAGAGAGGGATACACAGTCTAAAATGAAGGTGTATAAATGAGTGGAAATGAAGTCAACATTATACAAATACGTCCTGCTTTCTTTTAAAATACCATTTTCTCAATATAAAATTGCTGCTTGAATGATCATTTAACTGCAATAAAACCCCAAACCATCATCACAGCCTGCCCTTTCCCTTCCCACCCTTTAGTAGTTATCTGGTAAGGAACTAAACCAACTTTGCAAGCAATTCAGCACATAGGTGTGGGGTCTGAGTATTTTACAAACCTGGCTGAGAACCATAACAAACTAACTCTGCCTTTATTACTCAAACACAGAAAATCTTTTATGGTCTTGCATTCCTTGGCACAAATGCTGCTCTGGTCCCATCCATCCTCTACACCTTCCCCATAGCATCTGCCATGACAGGAAGCCTGAAACCAGAGTTCTTCTCTCAGTTCATTGATTACAGGTGGTTTTCCTGAACTCCAGATTTTCTTATTCTTCTCCAAGACTTCCCACTCCATGTTGGGTTCAGGTCCCCAGTACTGGGTGCTGATATCTCAGTTGCTTGACTATCCCACTGATAGCTGGCAAATCACCTGAAAACACTTCCCCCAACACAGTCTCAGCCTGACACCTCCCTCTGCAAGGTCTGCTGTGTTCTGTGGCAGAGTCCCTGCAGTGTGTAAGGAACCCCAGGCTGTGCAGGGCTCCTCTCCTGAGCATCAGCAGCTCTGCAGGAGCCCAGCAGTCAGGGACATTCAGAACTGCAGGGCACTGCTCAAGAGGGACCATTTCTGTGATGTTCAGGAACTCTTCCCAAGTCCACAGGGCGAATCCAACAGGCCCCTCCGTGCCAAAGCACAGCTCAGATCCACAGCACTCTTCACCTGGAGGCTCCTTCTGAAGCTCAGGACGTCTCAGATGCAAAGACCTGCAGGTGCCACCTGCTCCAAGCTCCCCAGCAGATCTGAGACATCTACAGGACCTGACACCAGTGCAGGATTGTATCCTCTCCAAGGAGGCATTCAGATGACAGAGCAGTGTTGAGACACAGATCAGGTTTCACCAGTCCCAGAGGCATCACATCTGCCAGCACAGACAGGTTCCTCCACTGCAACTTCTCCTATGCATTTTGAGAGCTGCAGGTTTGCTGCTTTTGCTCAGACCCTGCCTCACCCCTGACAGCAAACTGACTTTACAGCCACTTTTAAATCCAAGCTTCAGAGATTAGAACAAGAGCATCTGGATCTGGGAGCACAAGCCACAAGCCCACTCTCAGTCTCTCCTCCCAGCACAGCATCCATCCTTAGACACACCTGCTACTCCTGGAGCTGCTGGGAGAGTTCCCTGTCCAGCCCTTGCTGCTAACACAAGCTTAGCAGCAACAGGACTCATGGGGAACGAGGTACAGACATGGTGAAGTTGAGGAAGACCATGCAAAACACAGAAGGTATTCAGGGGCCTCTAAAAGGATTATGAAAAATATTATGTTCTAAAGACAGCAGGCAGACAACAGCTGCCTTAAGTTTCAGAGTGAAGTGGATTGAAAAAATGGATCCACTATAATTTTCAGAGACAAATCTCTGTAGTTTATCTGATCCACTATTTAAATTTCAATACACAGTCCTCTATCTGCAGTAATAATAACCTAAATTCCATTTAGTGTTCATTTGAGCAGTCAGGATAAAGTCATTTCTTATTATCTCCCCACTGTGTAAAAAACAGCTTGAAGGTAGGAAGTCAGCAAGCATTTTCACCAAAAAGTAATTATTGTAAGTGACATTTTTACTGCTGGCATGCCATAAGGCGAACTGCGCATTTGGAAGGACAAGTTGCTAAAACAAAATGACAGGGTACTCTGTGACATTCCGACGAGAACCCAAACATGATTTCACTGGCGTTTGCTTTGATGCACCACTTTTCCCACTGTCCAAAGCTCGGGCTGCAGGTTTGTGCCAAACTGGTCCAAGTTGCTTCCCGAGGAGCTGGGGGAAGGGGCACATCCCGCGGGAGCCGGGAGCATCCCGGGCTCTGCTCGCTCCCAAATCAGCACATCAGTGGGCGAGATGAAAGCAGACAAATGTGGACAGGAGATTTCTCAGCAACCTCTTAAAAGAGCATTTGCTACTTCAGGGCTGCATTTACCTCCTCATGTAGATGAGTTAGTTAATGGACAACAACAGGCCTGGCAGGTTGCCTGAGATCAAAGTGTCTCACACTGGGACTGGATTAGTTTCTGTTTCCCTGATGATGAGGCTGCCCATTCTTGTAGACCAAAACCTGGTGAATGCTGCCCTGAGAATCAGGGCCTGATCACACACAGCTGATCAATATCCCCAGGACAACCCTGGTATTCAGTTTCCCAGGGTGTGAAAATTTCAGGGAGAGATTTCTTCTCCAACCTTCTATTTGATTTTACCTTTAGCTATGGTTGCATTTGCAGAGTCTTATCAGACAACCACGGAATGATTTGGGTTGGGAGGAACCTTAAATCTCCTCTGGTTCCACCCCCTGCCATGGCAGGGACACCTTCCACAATCCCAGGGTGCTCCAAGCCCCGTCCAACCTGGCCTTGGACACTTCCAAGTATGAGAAGAAATTAGCATTCTAAAGTTCATCTTTTAAAGCACCATAATAGCAACTCTCCTCACTAACAGTGGGTGCAGCACAAGCCTGAACTACGTAATAAAGCTGAGCAGCACTTGTGGGAGAGCCCTGCAACACATCCCTCTTCTCACTAATTAAAGAAAATAAGCGTGAAAGCGCCTTCTCCCAGGTAGTGCTTTTGGTGGATTTACTCTGAGTGAGTGAACCTTGCCTAGTCACAATTTGCAAATTAATGTGGCTCATGAAAATATGATCCTCCCTACAGTTATAAACTCCCCCAGTTCTATGTAGGGAGAGCACAAAGCTCCCTGCAGTTTGCATCTACAATGACGTCAAATTCGTAGGTACGCGCACTTAGAGTTGTGAGCGCTCGCTGGAGTTGCCACCACTCCGACTGTGGAGAATTTGTTTGTTTGTTTGCTTCCTAAATGTTGTAACTTTGGGGAAAATGTTATTTTGGGCCTTGGCTCAGAGGGAAATTTTATGTGGATGGGGGGAGGGATCAAAGGAAAAACCCCTTTAGGAAAGCGTGCAGATGTATGTGCGTCTGCACGGAAAGGGGAGGAAGCAGCTTTGGTTAACTCTGCAATTACTGGGGAAATATAAATATAAAGGTTCCCACTCTGCATATATGTTAAAACTTAATAATCAGGGCAGATGTTAGAATTACCTGAAAAAACCTGTTTTTGAGTATTGCTGAAGGATTACACTGCAATGTTGCAATTCAAGCTGCATTTTCAATAACTGTTTTAGCTTTGTGCCTCTACTTAAAAAATGCGTTTTCAGCTCTGGAAAGCAGAAGGAACTGGAGAAACCAAATGAAGTTGAGAAAAGAGCACGGAAGATGGGAGCTGGTGATAGACTCATGAGGAGAGATTTACAGCTGGATGTTTAAAAGTACTTGGAGAAGTCAGGCAACCAATTCTCCCTTCAACAAACCCGCAGCCACAAACGCCTCCAGGTTTTAGAAATCCCACTGTTGTGCCCAAAGCTACACCAAAACCTATTTAAAAGCTACATAAAGTGAAACCATCAGACTTCCAGCGAGTTAGGAGGACTGGGGAGTACAGATGGCTCCCAAGGATGTCTGGAATCTTGTGCAGGAAGATACAACTGGAGTCAATCAGTTCAAGTGAAATTTGTCCTGAGATCTGACTTTGGAGCAGACACACCAAGCCCTGACACAACCACGCCCCAGGAGAAAACCCTCAGAGGAGAAAAATTAAGGGACATTTTTGCATTAGCCTGGAGGGAAGATGAAGCCTCTGTAACCCTAAGAACTACTTTACAATAAAACACAAGGAAGCTTAGGAATTTTTTAGCTGTATTAGGACACAGTCAAAAACATCAGAGCAATGCCCAGATCAGGCCAACAGCCCCAAATCATCCTATGAGTCTATGATTCCTGAGCCAAAAGTGGGATCTTGGCATTGATTATAATTTTTTGGTTTTACAGATTGCCCTTAACCAATAAAAAACCCCTTTCCAAAAATACACCGTATTTTAAATTAGGTGATTAATGGCAGAATCATGGCTGCTTTAAAAGACATTGCTCTACTCTGCCAACATTTACTTAATATTCGGATTTTTTCTGTGTTTCCATAACTTAGCTAGAAATCAATATTTAGAAATAACTGCTGGAAAATATTTTCAATAACCTTATTATTAAACCAGCTTGTGTGCAGACGCTTTATTAAGGATTTTCTGAATGCTAAAACAAATATGTCATGGAAGCAATCAATCAAGATGCCACAACCCCACAGTGTTATATTTTTAGTATAATCAAGACAAATGCGTGCACAATACCTTTTGGAAAACAGAGTGAGAGCCTCCACGAGGAGGTTCTGCTGCAGTTTGTGGTGTCTTTGTTGACTTGCTGACCTTGTGAATTGACGTGTTAAACCAACTTGCTTGAACGTGGCACCAATTTTATGACTGTTTGTTGTCCTCCTGTGTCAGGAGTGTGAAGGTATTTCCACACCCTCCTTTGAGAGTGGAAGCTGGTGTGTGCTCAGAGCAGAGGCTGCAGCAGGATGCATATGTGCAGTGTGCACTGCATTTACAGAGATCTCCCCCACTAAACAATGTGGACATCCCCTCGCCACGGGCAATGTCCATACGGGATGGATCCCAGGCTAATGACCACCCTCCTTCCTTCCTTCCAGCAGAGAAGTCCCATCTTCCACCCTCACCATGGAGAAACAGAGTGACCCTGAGCATTGCTGCACTAAAAACCCACCTTTTTTGGAGGAGTGCTGGGGAAAGTGCTGAAACAAAATGACATTTACATTGTACGCAACAATATTATAAAAGCTATTAAGGTACATTATTTTACACATCCTCATAATCTCTCCATACTGCTTTACTTAATTTGTGATAAAATTGTTGAGAAAGGGTACTTAATGTAGGACAGTCAGTAAAAGTAATTTATCATCTTCCCGCTTCGGTGCTCACGTTATCAGCGAACTCATTTTCTGCATTCATCATGCAATCAGCCTATTATTTGCATATTAATCAGGCAGTGGACCATGAAAGAGCCGCATCCCAGCCAAATGCTGCACTATCTCAGGAGGAACACTCAGTAATTATCATACATCAGTGTTATGATGTGGTAATTGATTATAACATCTTTCTGTTGCCCCTGGGGAGTCCCACTGCTAACCCAGCTTCAGGCATTCTGTGCAGATTTTTCTCTGAAAATTAGAGAAACCATTGCTGTCCTTTTATTAATGTTTTTACCTTTACAATAGACAGCTCTCTGAGCATTTCCAAGGTACTTTTGCCTTTTTCTTTCTTTCTTTCTTTCTTTTTTTTTTTTTTTTTAATAAAACCTTCATTAGGGAAAACACCTGTCTTGGATCAAAAAAAGTAAAAAAAACAAAAAACCCAAGCAATCATCCAAATCAGACCCCCCTAGAAAACCCAGTTGGGCTCGTTCATGTTCGTCCTCTCTCTTTCAAGGTCTGGTGGCTTTTTAGGTGCTGGTGTCGCTTATATAATGCCCTTCCCCATCAAACACAACAAAATGTTGCAACTTCAATAGACAGTAATTGCAAAGTTCGCATAAAGGCAGTTAAGTTGCTTTATTTAGGTGCCAAATGAGAGGCTAATTTTGGTCCTCTCGTAAAGGACAAATGAAACATCTGCCAGTTCAAACTTGCACTATTTTTAGGACCCAAGTTCCAGAGGGGTAAGCCAGAGAAACAAACACTAACCACAGCTGTGGTTACGCCGTGGTCAATCTCACACCTCCTTCGTGTAGGAACCCATCCCAGGATCCCTTGGAAAGCAGCAGGAAAAAAGGGAGATGGCCCTGGAGATGAGACCAGAAGGGATCACCTCACAGAAAACAGAGGAGAAGGCTTTTCCAAGGGCATGGAGGGACAGAACAATGGGGGAATGGCTTCCCACTGCCAGAGGGCAGGGAGAGATGGGATATTGGGGAGGAATTCTTCCCTGTGAAGGTGAGGCCCTGGCACAGGGTGCCCAGAGCAGCTGTGGCTGCCCCAGCCCTGGAAATGTTCCAGGCCAGGTTGGACAGGGTTTGGAGCAGCAACCTGGGATAGTGGAAGGTGTCTCTACCCATGGCAGGGGTGGGAATGTATGGGCTTTAAGATCTCTCTCAACCCAAATCATTCCGTAATTCTGTGACAAGCTGCCATCAGCAATATCTTTGACAAGTATAAATACTGAACATGTACTATCAGGCCTATTTTACATTTCTTGTTGTAATTGTATTTTCTCCTTTCATTGGCTTTTTAATTGGCTATCTTTCTCTTTTCACTTTTATTTAAATTTGATCTCAAATCCACTTTGCTTTATTTTCAATGCAAGTTGCATTTTTCTCCAGATTTAAAATAGTCAGTGGATTCTTTCATTTGCTGTTTCTCTGGAAGGTTGCTGGCAAGTCAAAAACCCTCCAACACACATCAGATGAGGTGAGACAAATTCGTAAGTTCCTCTCACACCCTAATGCAAAGGACAGGCTGGAAGGTAACTTAGAAGACATTAATTTCCTTGTAATATTCTGTTTTTTCATCTAGGGAATGATTTGCTATCAAGCAATATGTAACTCTATAATCAGAACAGGCTGTTTATTTCCCTGTTTCAGAGGTGCTGGGTGAAGAGCATTTCCATCCCCATTATAAAATGGAAATGACAACCCACACATATGGTGCTCACACATCTTTTTCTCAGTATTTTGGGAGGAAACTAGCCCATTATCAGTTCTTCGAATTGAAAGCAAGGTAATTTTCATCCAGTGGAGGAGGATTTGGTAATCTGCTGAGCAGCAGGCCCAAGGAGGGCTGAGGGTACCGGGGCCACCTCCACCCCTCCGGTGGCAACAGGGCTGGACCTGCAGCCCCCCTCCTTTTCCCACCAGCAACCAAAAGACCAACGTGAGCTTCTGCCAGCTGCCAGAGTCTTCTATCCCCAACAGAAAATCATCTGCTCCCTTTGAGAAGCGCCTTTCCAAGCTCTTGTGCAGCTGCCAGCCCACAGGGGACAGAGCCCGGCGGCCGCCCCGGCTCCTGACCCTGCCCGCGGTGGCTCGGCCGCCCCGCGCTGGAGCTCCTCAGCCACGGCCTCACTCGTGTGTCTGCGCTGCTCCAGCTCGCTTGGAATTCGCCTTTCCAATCTATCAGCTCCTCGTTTTCCTCCCAGCCCCTCGTTTTCCTCCCAGCCCCTCGTTTTCCTCCCAGCCCCTCGTTCTCCAGCCAGCCCCTCCGTGCTTTGCAGCTGGCAGCGGGGAGGGTGTGTGGGCCCCTCCCCAGGGGAGGCCGCGCGGCTCCGAATGCGCACGCAGAGGGGAAGGGAAATGCTGGTAATTAATGAAATGAAGTAATAAGTAATGAAATGAACAACAGTGGAATTTACAGAGCTCGACTACTCAATGGGCATGGTTTCTCTCCCTAACTGCACCCCCTTTTTTAGCAACTCTCATGCCAACTGCTACTCTGTGAACTACCTGAGAAGGCTGAGGCAATAATGATCAGGAAAGTTTCTTCTTTTCACCCAGCTTAAAAACCATTTTCATTTATTAATTCTGCTCTTTGAAAATAAAGACTTTAAGGATAAGGAATTGCTGTGCCTGGCTCAGTGCTGCTGCAGAGCCACACTTGAACTCCTTGCTTGGGGATCTCACACTAAGGGGGAGGGAGTGTCAAGGACCCACATTCCCAAATTAAGCACAGAAATAAAACATAGCTGAAACTTGACTGGGCAACTTCTCCAGAACGAATGCTAGGAGTCCATAACTGCACTTTGGAGTGAATTAATTTGCCTTCAGAATCCAGCACAGGTCTCCTCTTTGCTATATTAACATGAACACTGGAATTAAGTCACAAGGAGTATCTGCCTAGAAAACAGTGTTTTGTGTTTTACTTTAGCCCTTCTGTAACAGCAAAGCTGTGACCACAGTGAGGACAGAGTCGTCTTCTACAAATTTAATCACTGGGTGGTTCCATGGACAGAGAATACAAGCAGGAGAGGAATTTCTCCACAAATGCTGCCTCTTTGCAAAGCATTTCTGCTGGAGAAGGAGCAGTGGGAGGCAGCCTGGGCAGCCCCAGCGGGCAGCAGGAATGCCCAGCTGATGGCCAGGAATCACAGCCAGAGCTATGTTCAGATCAACTCGAGGCACTGACTTCATGCTGCCTTCCCAGGTCCCAGTGAGGTGCCTTGACAGCCATTCTCCTGGTTTTATTGATACCAGAAAGGCTGCCAGGGAGGTTTTCATGGTCCAAATGTCAGGGAAATGGCACAGAAGAGGATCACACACGTTACAGACAGACTACAACAGCTGCCCTTATGAGGAGCCAACTGATACCCGATGGTTTGAAATCAAGACAGCCACGGACAACTGCTCCTGAGCCCAATCCCAAACCTCACAGAAAGAATGTGGAAACTTCACCAGGATGTGCCAGCGTGCTCCAGGGATAAGCATGAAGGTAACTCTGGCTGACGTAGTTGTTCAGCTCTGAGCTTTAAAACCACATTTGCACCTAGCACAAAAGGCCACAAGTTTCCCAAGTCCAAGACTCAATAATTGGTCATCAAACACAAAACATCTCTGTAAGGAATTCCTGCAGTCGGCTGTCTGAGGCATGTGATCTCCCTTCTCTTCCATTTCACAGACTACATTAACCACAAACATTTCATGTCATACATTTTTATTAACCTGGAATGCCAGCAAATGACTGCAAAACCATCTCTCTCTCTTTTTTTATTTTTTGATTGAACGACAAAAACCAGCTCCAATTTGGGAAGGTCTGTCAGCATCACTGCACCAACCACTTTGGTGATGTCACAGTGGAAGGACTCAGCTCTCCCTAATCCCAGCTGTGCTCTGGACCACCACTGGACAGCTCTGCCCACCCAAACAAACCAGAACAATGCAAGAAAAGATGATAAACCACAGGGAGATGGGGGTAAGAGCTTCTCCTTTGCAAGGCAACTGAGCTCTTCCCAGAAGTGCATCAGGATGGTATTCCCAAATTTGGGCTGCCAGCCTGGTTTCTGCCTACTTTTTCTCCCAGAGTAGCCGATGGGACAGAATTCTCCTGGTATCAGGAAAATGGGAATATCCACACAGCACACAGTTAACTACCTGCCCACTCAGCAGCCTCTGTACTAGCAAATGTTACAGGAATCTGTATTACATAAATAAAAATGCAATGGATACCTGGCTTTGCCATCACACCCCGATCTCTCTGTTAATATCATAATGACACTAAACCATCCAGTTTTTCCAATTTCCTTTCCCAAGGGATGATAAGAAGTAATCTCCCTGTTGTTACAAATGCTTTATTTTGAAAAGAAAGCTTTTATGCATATTTTAGTTGATCTAAATACAGTAGATCTCGCGTTTTTAAATCACCAGATAATATGCAATTATCTCAAGCTAGATTCTGATTTTGAAACAAGCTCTAATTAGCTCCCCATTTTATGCTGCTATAATCCTTTCTTCAACTCCCATGAGTGTTACTATTGCTAAGCAGCATGAGGTTAGGAATGATGGATGATACCCAGAAAGGAAGACAAACAAAAGGGAAATTCAAAATCCCCTGAGATCACCCGCAGCTGTATCGGCAAATGAAGATTTCCACATTAGGTCATAAGACGACCCTTACAGAAACACACACCAAAAAGGCACGTCTTCTTCCCACTGAGTATTTGCAAGCCTTTAATGTAGTATATAGAGAGTGTATGTCCTTCACAGAGGATAAAATAAAAAGTGAATGTAAAAATTCAGCTCTCCTGCTAGCAGCCACGGAATCAACAGCACCAAAAAGGAAACTCTGTCTCAATCTCCTATAGATACGCAGCACAAACCCCCAAAATAAAACCAACTAATAAAAGCTGTGCACAGTACAAGTATTTAGAAAAATATCTGAGCCTTCTCCTGGCACATGGCAACTGTTCAAACCCACCCCAGCTCCCATCAGCAGTAATGCAACTAAATAAGGGCCAAATTCATCATGAAAAAATGCTGATGCAGTTGGGTGACACTAATTCAACTTTTTTTTCCATGTGATTTGGTCCATGCTTTTGACACATAAATCATTAAAAAGGCAGATTTACCCAAGGGCATTAGAGCATTTAGGTGGAAAGAAATACACAGGAAAAATGTTCAAAAAGGCACAGCAAATACTATTTTTGACCACCTAGGGTATAGACACTGTTTTTGTGTAAAACATGTTCCCTGAAACTTGCACAAAATCACCAAGCCTCAAGGAGAGCTCACAGACAGAAAATACAGGTATATACACCTGCCTGCCATTTTGGTATAGGCTGTTTTTTATAAAATTCATGAATACAGCTTCCAAAGAAGAAAACCAAGCCTGGCTTCTCTTTCCTACCTCAACACATATATAAATATATAAAATATATACATGTTTAGCCATTCATTATATGAAACACTGATGGGCCCGTCTGTCCACACGTGAAAATGGAAAATTACTGGACCAAAGGTGACATTTTCATGAATGAGGTGTTAATCAAAACCTTATGATCTAGAAGTGTAACTAACTGGGTCAGAAATCCAGCAAATCTTGCTAGTTTGATAGAATAGAGCCAAACAGTAACGAAAATACTCCCAGCTAATAAAAGTTTGAGTCGTTACTATGCATGTTGACACTCTGTACACTGAAGACCTTCTTGGCAAAGCACTCAGGAGCCACTGAGTGTATTAGTTTAATTTCACTTCTTTCCCTTCATGCATTCAACAAGTTCCAAGCCAATTATATTACATGGAAAAGGCTCCAGACCTTTCCTCGTTTCAAAATTGTTCTGATTAATTTCTGTTTTAAAATTACAAGTATGCAACCTTCTCCGCCTTGATTTTCCTGGGAAATGTCTCAGAAGACCAGAAAATTGGAGCTGTCTCTCTCTCTCTCTCTCTTTTTTTTTTCTCCCTGCCCTGGAGTGATGGATCTTTCACAAATGCATAATTATTATTACCTTTTCCAAACTGTTTGCTGCATTTTTAATTACAGAACAGCTGCTAATAAAAGGAAATTACCAAACTGCCCTTCCTAATTCAAATAACTTGGTTTTTTGCTCTTTTGTTCTGCCTGGTGTCACAACCTTCCTTATTCCTTCACACGGAGAAAGGCACCAAGAAAAGAACATTTTGTACAACAATTCTATTTTTAATCCTCCGAGAGGAGGTAGAAAAGGGCATGAGCCCATTTTCTCATTTGTAAGTCGGCTTTAAGGAATGAAGGAGGACAGTCATCAATAACATGATTTTATTAGCTGATAGGAACGTGTCACCTCACAAAATATTAGCTCAAGGGCAGGAACTGACAAACGACACTGGGAGTGTGGGAGGGAACAAAATATCCCGGCAGCAAAACTGAACTTCCTGAAGGAAATCACTTTCAGCTCCCAGTGATCCCGCGGGAATCCAGGAGGTGGTCGGATTTTAATACTATGGGCTTGTCTTTCCATCTTTTATAATTACAGTTAGTCATAAATATGAAGATTAGCAATAACAATGCAGCATTTCCCAGCTCCTCTGATTTCGAATTCCCCCTAAAATGGCTACAATTAATTACTCATGTTTTCCACGCTGTCTCAGGCGTTTGTGACTGTGACACTCTTGCACAGCATTGATGCCACAAAAAAAGTACTCAATGGCATGTTTTTAATGAACCATCACAGGAAATTTCCATGTTCCCTAAATGCTTGGCTATAAGTAACAATAGCCCTATGATTGCAAATAATTTTCTCCCATTTTGGTTTTGTTTTCATGGCTTGTTTTTGCTGGGGACAATTTTTTTTTTTTTTGCTTTTATGTATTTATTTTCAACTGTTCTCCTTAAGAAAAACGTGGACTGAATATCATAATGAATTTTCTTCTAGTAAAATCTTTCAGAATGCAAAATAGTTTCCCCAGTAGAGAGAAAAAAAACACTTTGGTTGGGATATTTAGTGTAAAGCCAGCGAGCTGCAGAGAGAAAGGAGCATTTCAGAATAGCAGAAAGGTGGAAGAAGAACACAACTCATCCCTGTCTGTGCCCTGAAATGCAGCAATTCTCCAACACAGGGCACTGGCTGTAAGCACAGAGCAGGGCATGGGTATTTTTGTGGAGTGTTTTACGTCAGTGAAGCATTTCATTGGTAAGAGGCTGTGTGGGTAGAGTTTGGTATCTAACAGCAGGAACACAGCTGTTCTCTCCTGTCCCAGCCTCCCTCCTATCCTGTGACCATCTCTAAAGCCTTCAGCCACTCATTTCTCTGACACTCAGCTTTGCTGCATCTGCTTTTTTATTTTTTATTTTGTTTTTGCAAATGGAAAGGAGAAAAAAAAATCAGCTGGGAATATTTAATGAAGCTTGAAAAAGACATAATGTGGTCTGTTCCCCACCTTCGAATTAACAAAGCAGATTTTGTGCAAAGGAGAATGGAAAAAAACCTGCCAGCGAGTGAGGCAGCTGGAGTATGTGGATCACATTACAAACCAAGGGCTTGTTTTACAGCCATTGTCACATGTCACATTGATAAGCTGAACTATGGCAAAAAAAAAACCAAACCCTTACAGAGCCAATGATCTCTAAGATCAGACAGAGTCTCTCTACCTAATATATGCAGCTAAATATGTGTGCTCCCTACATCTGCCATAGCAACAAGGAGAGAAGGAGGAATTAACTGCATTAATAAAAAAAAAAAACTGAAGGGACTCCTGTATGATACAACAAAACGTGAGAAACCTCTCAGCATCAAAGCAAACGCAACAAAAGCACAGAGAATTATTTCAGAGCAAATCATTGAAACCAGCTGATTACCTGAGCTTGCACATCCCTGCTGTAGGGAATCCTGTAATGATGTCACAGAGTGAAGGACTAGATAAGAGAGGAGAGGAAAATCAGGGAACAATAAAAGGAGATGCCAAACCACAAACTAAACAGTAAGCAGGCTCAACAAATAGCAAAGTGCTGATCTCGGCAAGGGTTCGCTGCTCAGTTAACTCATGGCACAGAAAGGTACGGCCCAGGCCAGGCTCCAGCCTGGCTTTTCTGTGTCAATAGGTGTTAGGGGAAGAGACAGCCACAATAAAAGTGTCATTGCAACCCAGCATTCCCCCTATAAAGCTTAGTTTTCCTGCTCACCTCCTGAGACAGCAATCGATATTCTCCCTGGAACAATCCAAATCCCCTGTGCAACCCTAGGAAACAGCGCGCAACATTTTCCAGCTCTTTGGCCAAAATTTTTGGGATTGCGTGTCATATTCATGCCTAGATAATATCACCCTAATGAGGAACTTGATAACTGCTGCTTATCAATTACACATAAATGTTTGTAAACATTCCCAGCACGTCCCCTTAGGGACTGGCTGGGCTGCCAGGGTGGATGGTGCCACTTCCATAACGCCTGGACCAGCAATGGTGCAAGGCTGGCTTACTGCAAATTTAAAAAAAAAAAAAATAAAAAATACAGAAAATAGGAAAAAAAAAATGGAAAAAAAAAAAATCTCCTCCTCCTCCTCAACTCAAACAACATAGTGGAATTTTAATTACCTTGTCCTTGTTGCTGCCCTTGTGCGGGCAGGACACACTGTCCCAGCTCACCATTCAACCAGAGCTGCATACGAATAAATGGTTCTCGGCCTTTTTGGGTCAATTTGCTCCATGGCTTTGGCCTGGAGAGCATGTCACTGACACTTCCTTGGGACAGCCCCAATACCTGAAGTGAAGCAACCAAGAATGGCACGTTAACACACTGGCAGTGGAAACGGGGGGAATTTAATTCACTTTGGTTTCCTTTACTGTATTGCTCAAATTGTTTGTATATGGACAATTGTAAGAACGGTAAAAATTGGACAATTATAAGAACTGTTTTTTGTGGGTACTCAGATGGAAATGCTTTTCTTCCTGCCACGTTGCCTTCTGAAGGAAGGTGGGTTTTTCCTGCAGGATCTGGGTGGCAGCAGTCTGGTGAGGGATTTGCATGCTTTTCATATTTTGTGTCAAACAGTTTCATCAGTTTTAACAGGAAAAACACCGAGTCCAGGCACACACAGGCAGATGAAACAGGCAATGACTGGCATGTATTTTGTTCTCAAACAAAAATAATTGGGACTTTTGAGACTAGGCCTATATTTTGTTGATTTTTGGGGGATGAATTATAACAATGTGTGTTTTCACCTGTAGCAGCGGCTGCTCCACGTAAGTAAATATTTAAGAATACAGCCGACTGCAGTGGGGGGGAGAATTTCAGACAGGCAAAACACATTTACTTGACTGGAATTCAGCACAGGTACAAGAGTTAAAAATCATACTTAATGAAAGCTGCCATGGGATCTTTAATGACCCTGAGAGGTCAGACTTTTCATTTTACATCTTAGTGAGAAGGTAATAGTGCGATGCCAGCTCCTATTACACTTTTACATTGATTCAATTCTTTATAGGAAGAAGAAACAAAAAATGTCCAACACTTTTTACAGCCTGGGAGGGGATTTCTGGTGGTTAGGGACCCTCAAAATCCCACGTGCTCAGTGCTTAGGGCTTACAACGTGAGAACTTCAGGGAGCCTTATCTGTAATCAAACATTGCTCTAAAACATCTCAGAGCACACTGAGGAACTGAGCACCAGGTATTAGAAGTGACTTGGAATTCTTGACTTCAGACTAAGGAGAGTAGGGGATTTTCCATGTGTTTGTTTTAATGCCCTTACGCACATTTCCAAATAATAACGAAAAAGGAAAAATGTTCTTGTGTCCACAATCTTCACTTATAACAAAGTTAAGACTCTCCAGTCGTGACAGTGGTATTACTCAAATATTCCACGAATTCATTACATTAAGCATGAAATATTGAGTCTCAGCAACGTTTGCTTCAGCTTTCAAGTTTTCTAAACTCGGGGCCCCATTCCTAATTCCAAGTGGCTGAAGCCAATCCCTGTATAAAAACCCTTGCAATTCCTACCACACAGGGAAACTAATACTTCGTGAGCTTCGTTTGGAAACGCTTCACACACGGAGCAAAACCATTTTTCCATAGGACACCCTTGGCACATCCCCCTGTGGCTCTGCACCCGTGTAAGGAGCAGAGGGCACAATCACAACACTGGTGAAACAAGAGAGAACCACTTCTTTACCTTTTCCCCAAAGATCCTTTGGCAGATGCCATTCTTTGCTAGCTTTTCCTTGACCTGCCGCGTTAGCTCTATCGTATCCACCTCCTGGTACATATAAATCTCATACTGCTCGGGTGTCAGTGGAGGAACCGAAGGTTTGGATGGCTTGGACAAGGACACGATAGGGGATGAAGGGAGGGGGCTATTTTGTGGTGTCTCACTGCGACTCGCCCCAGTCATGCTCAATTCAGAACTCTGCGAGTACGGAGATTCCGCGTTTGGCCACTCTTTCCAATACTCGGAAGAAGACGGTCCTTGGAGCTGGCTACGATCTGGCCTAGTCTGATTGCTGACCTTTTCTTTTCCACCACTGGCTTCCTCAACTTTTATATCTTCGGGAAGAGCTGCATTTCTTCTCTCATGCTGCACAGTATTCCACCAATGGTCCTTCCAAACACCACCACGTCCCAACTCATTTTTAACATGCCTCAACATACCCTGGGCAGAATCACTTATTCCATGAAGCTCTAAAACAGGTGCCTCCTGAGGCTCCTTTTTGAGCCCAGAGAGGTTCTGCAATGCAGAGATACTGGAATCAGTGACAGATGAATGTTTCTTCAGGGATATGGCCAAAGGAGAATAGCTGGAAACCGAAGACATTGCAGGTGTAGACACTAGTTTGGGGGACAGGATAGAAATGTCAGCTTGAGATAGAGGTGGTGTTTTTAAGGCAGGTTCAAGGGCAGCCTGCTGTGCCTCCATTTCCCGTCGGGCTTGTTGCAGAATGGATCGAATTGCATCATCAGAATTGCCACTGCTAGAGGCAGAAGGCGGCTGAGCCGGCTCAGCTATGAAAAACAACCAAAAGACTAAATGCAACAGAGGAAAATGCTTTATATTCAACACGTGCTACTGTAAACATTTCCCTGACAGGAAAAAAAGAAAAAAAAAAGGGGGGGGCTGAAATACATTTCTGGATGGGAGGGAGGAGTTTTTGTTAAGCAAAGATTTGCACTTTTCAAAATAAGGTAAGATTTCCAAAGTTCTTTACTGGAAAATTTTCAGAGTTGCCAAAGTGCTGGATGTTTGCACGCACAGACTCAGCTGCACAAGTCTGGGATCACTTGCCCTTCCACTGTAAAAATTTTCAAAGAAATGCCTTTGAAAATCAAGCCTTCACCTCTTCCTCCCCCACCCCCACGTGGTCAATAACATTTTATAGCTGCATTTACAAAGTTATTTAACCTTTCACTTCACTCTTTTCTCCACAAATTAATTTAACACGCACTCAGAACTGAACACAGCTGCATTCACCTGGACAGACTATTACAGTATAAATAAGGTGAGACCTTTTAACTTCAAAAACACAACACACAAATTACAACAAAGGCAGAACTTTAGGAAGAGATCATCATCATCATTATTTCACTTGACAAACTAAATATGCTCCTGCTTCCTGTTTGCTTGTTCCATGGTCCCAACCACTGAAATAAACAGCTCTACCAGAGCCAGGCTGACACCTGGCCATCACCCTCTCCCTTATCCCAAGCTCTAGGGTGGAGTCATGGGTGCTTTCAGCAGAGATAACCCCCAAATGCAGCATTCCAGTGGGGAGCCAGGATTTGGGTGGCTGTGCTGCAGCAGATGACTGGAGTTGATGAGCAGAGACTGGAACGTGGGTGGGGAATTATCTCTGCAGAGCCAGGAGGTTTTGCAATGGCAACTACTTCTATTTCAGTCTCCACTGAGGTCCCCAGTGCTTGGAAACCAGGTCCTCTGAAAGCTGCTCTGCAGAGAACAGGGAAAGTTGAAGCACCAGGTGGGAGCAGGGAACCCCAAACTGCAAGGAGTGGCCTCAAAGTGAAATAAGATTTGCAGCACGCTGTCTATCTCTCCAGTAATACTAAGGCTCATCTGAATGCATTTCTGAATTTGCCTTACTACATTCCTTCCTGTCAAATGCTGTAAAACAGATGAAAAGCTAAGAAATAGGAAAAAAAGACAGTGAGACTCTCTCTGTGGTTTTATCTGCTGGTTTCACAGGGAGTTTTGAGGGCCAAATTAATATTTGAAAGGAAGTCTGAGACTCTCAGATGAAACATGCTACTGAATAACATTCTTGCAGTTTCCTGCACAAAGCCCGTATTTTTCTCTATGTAATAATTTCCTGTATAAAGTCATATTATTTAGATCATATATTAACTAGTGTTTTATACTCTGCCATGAGATTAACTTAGTTATCATTTGAAAGACAACTATCCAAAACTGTAAATCAGTATTTACTTTAAAAAAATGAAACCGAAGTATTGCACAGTAATTTCTACTTCAGCCCAATAGCAGTACTGGGAACTCTTAAAGCTGAAAGGGCTATGGACGAGACAGAAATGTGAATTACATGACAGCATAAAATGAGAAATTAGACTTAGCTCAGGCTAAGAGGGATTTTTTGGGAAAGAGAATGTGCTTTGGATTTGCTAGTTCATTCACTGAATATATTCTGTAACCAAAAATAAAGTCATCTAAGAGTCAGGACTGAGTGTGCCTATGTGAGTACAGGATGTAGCATGGTGCTGGGACTGGTAATTGCTGCCTGGAGTGTGACCTTCATCCCAACAAACCCATCCAGCCCCTCTCCCATGCAGTTGTGTCCCTGGGGCCTGAGTGAGACAGAAGAGGAGAGAAAGCAGGAGCTGCTCCCTTTCCAAGGAGCAACCTGGGAGAAGAAAGGATTCTGTAGGTTCCCCTCAGTGACTGCTGCAGGTCTGGAGGGCAGCCAGGAGCTCAGAGCTCTGCACAGGGATAAAGGTGCTCAGAAATCCCACAGGGAGAGGGGCAGAGCAGAGACCCCACACGTGCCACCTTAACTTGGGATGTCTCAGAGACAGAAACAACCCCACTAAATAACGATAAAAATCTCCAAAAAACTCTTCAAACCTACACTGAATATTTTAAGAATATAATTAACTGACCAGAAAGCTCATGGCAATTGTTTTAATTAAGTTCTGCAGTAAAAGCAGGCAGAGACAAAATGAGCCCATACCTGTTTTCTGTACTTGCAGCTCCCTTTTGGCTTGTTCGAGAATGGATTTGATGGCTTCATCAGAGCCAGACTCTGTGGTTCGGATTCGTGTGGTTATGTTACCTGGGGAGGAAAACACAACTAATGACACCAGGAAAACTCTCATTTGGCTGTTTTTATAACACAAAGACACACTGTATATGATACATGGCCAACACAACCTGAGGACAACTTGCACGGGACCTTTACCAACATGAACACTCAAAAAAATTAAAATAATAATAAAAAGCAAAATATCCTCGTTGTGCCTGTCTCTAGCTGCCCTGGAATGGTGAGAACATCAGAGGAAGAACTAGGTGGTCATATATTCCTTTTCTATGGTAATATATACAGATCTATTCTTTTTTCTTTTCTTTTTGTTTTTTTTTTTTTGGAGGGGGAGAGGAAACAGAAGGGAAAAGAATCAGAGGGGAAAGGAAGAAAGCTAAAAACGTAAGTCTAGGAATCAACTTCAAAATGGCATCAGCTGCTAGGCAAATCAGGATGAGTATACATTCAGCCCAAAACAGAATTAAACAGTAACTAGATAAAAACAATTTTTAAATTTCTAGAGGTGACATTTTTAAGAGAAAGAGTCATTTAAACGCAGATACCATTTGAAGTACTCTCCAGCTAAGAGCTATTACTTGGTTGTTTGGTTTTGCTTTGTTATTTTTTTTTTGTTTTGTTCTGTTTTTTAACCTCTAAGGGGAAGAAAAGGAGAGAAAACTGTGAGTGCTACTGCACTTAACTGCATTTTCCATTATGAGATTAATGTTTGTAAGCAAGCAAGGTAATTTGTGACTGGAGTCAAAATAACTACAGACTTTTGGTGTACCTGCTTTTGATTTTCCTTCTTTCTGGTCTTACTAAAAGAAAAATTCTACAACTAATCTATTACAAAAATGTGCAGACTTCCTATTCAGTGATAATTTATGGATCTGATGTTCACTTATCTTGTTGTTTTTTTCATATGTAATACTGAACTAAGCATCACACTAATTTAGCATTGTTTTAAAGTGGAATCTGTCAGCATAAGCCCCATGAGAAGAAAGAAGTAAATCTAGAGCAGAAGCAGTATGCAATTGATGTTATAACTGCGCAACTTTCTCCCTCCAAAACCATAAAAATAGCAAAGAGAGCATTTCAATAGATCTGATGACTTTATAAAGCCACTTCTATCACTTCTCTGTCTTTATCTGCATACGCAGGGAGGATGGGAGTGGAAGAACTATCCAAACAGGGTTATGTTAGTACAGCAGCAGCAGAATTAGAAAAAGCCAAGTGTTCATCTAACCCATGGTTTGTTTTATACTTACTGTCTGTTTTTCTATCAGATTCCAGGCCAGAATCAAACTGCACAGTTTTAAGGAAACACACAGCTAAAGCACACTCCACTTCCTAGGGATTGACTGCAAAGAAAAACACCTGCCTGTGACGTACCTTCAGACCCATTTCTTCGTTTCGGTACTTCCTGAAATAGTCTGTTCAGGTTCTGGCCTGGATTCTCTGTTGAAAAACAAGTTTGGTAAGAACAAAACAATCAGGGGATGGTTGCTCTGACATCACGGGCTGTGTGACATGAGGAGCTGGCAGCCTGGCCCTGAGCTCTCCTGGCCCCTCGGGCCCCTGAGCAGGAGGAACTGGCTACTTGGGAAGAAGCAAGGCTGGCTGATTTGTTAATAAAGATTACAGCTATGTTCGGAAAGGAGATTAGACAGATATAAATAAATGTCTAGAGATACCAAAAATGAAGAGGTTAAAGATGGGCAGATAATCCCCTCAAGTACAATCATCAAAAGGAAGAACAGATTATAAATCTAACTGTGTGTGCTTCCAATTAAACAAAATCTAGGAAAACCCTGCCTGTCCTTTCCAATATTTCTTGACTGTAAACAACTCACTTTTCAGTTTCTCTAAATGTAAATCTCAGCCTTAAGATGAATCACAATGAAATGCATGTTACTTTGTAAAATCGCTGCCTTAAATATGCAAAGCTGCTTTAAACTGGGATTGTGTTTTAATTACTCATCTCATGCATCACCTACCCTATTTTGTCAGAACACTTTGGGGTAAAAACATAATCACACAAGACACAACAAAAGCCTGGTCTCAGTAAACAACCTCAAATAAAATTTCCCAAGTATTTCTGAGGGCTGATACCCCGAGTAGCTGCTGACCCTTTTTGCTCCGTGTTTAGCTGTGGCACGGAGGGGTTGGGAAGTGAAGGCTGGGAGTGTCCCTGCTGCTCCTGCTGACAGGCACCAGCCAGTGGCTAAAAAAAGCATAAGCAGAGATACGAACCTGCCTGAGTGCTGCAAAGCAGGGCTGGAGAGCTGAACTTGCTGCACCTGGCACCTGACCTGGGTGAGAGCAGCAGCAGCAGCAGCAGCAGCAGCAGCAGTGCACAAACGACCCCAGATGGAGAAGCTCCTGGTTTGGAATGGTTGGAGCTAAGAGGAGCAGGGGGCTGGGGAGCTCTTACCTCTTTGTCTGCCCTGGATGCTGCGAAGAGCCAGGATGTTCTGCTCGTCCGACAGGAACTGCTTCATCTTATGAAATGGCTCCTTGCCTCTCACAGTCAGTTTATTCCATGGCTTTGGCCGGGCCAGGATCTCACTCACAGACCCTTGTGACAGTCCCAACACATAATGTCCAAATATCCGCTGTCCAATATTGTGCTTGATCAACTGCTCTTTCACCTGACGTGCAATTTCGGCCGTGTCTATCTCCTCTCCTTCAGAGATGCTCCCAGCACTTTCTGACTGGCTGGGAGATGGGGCCATGCCATTTACATCCGGGCTTTGTTGTAATGGACTTTGGGAAGATATGGAGTTTGTGCTGTATGGACCTGTTGGAAAAATCATGCTTGTGCTTCCTGCTTCCTGCATTGCCTTGGAGTAGAAGGACTGCATTAGCTGTCGCTGGAGGAGAGAGTTTAGTGCAAATTTTCCTGTGGAGGCCAGGGGTAAGCTGGGGCTCGCCAGGGATGAGCTGAAAAAGTCTTGACTTAAACCCGTTGGTGAGAACTGGTGTGTACCATTAGTATTGGAAGCCTGCTCCCCCGCGTTGCGGAGCAACTGGGAAGGAGGGGAGGCCGGCAAGGTTGCAGGACGCTGACTCTCAGGCTGGTCTTTCCCTTTTCTCCTGGCTGACCCTACAAGGAAGGTCAAACATAATGCATTATGGGGGGTCAAAGAGGGAAAAACCAAGATAAAAAAATGCAAAGTTTGCCCCGCAAAGGGAAAAAGTGCAGATTGACACGGGCCAATGGAGTGGCAGTGGGAGTTTTGGTTTTGTTTGGTTTTGGTTTGTTTTCATTTGTTGGGTTATTTTTTTTTTTTTAATTTTTATTTTTAATTTTATTTTTTTTTTTCCATGATTGAAAATTTTTAAGCCAAACAAGGCCCCCAAAACAAACAACATGCATTTCATGTTTGCACCTTTCTTGTATGTTGCAGCCTGGAGAATCCCCCTTACAGACATTAACACTAGAACAGTTACATGAAGTGCAGTGATACAGTTAAATAAATGCAGTTACAGACAGCAAGTCTCTCTGTTGTCTCTCATTCAAGATATGACTCATTGGACCTGACTGAACCCAAATGCAGCAAACATTTACATTTTGGAACAAACCAATTTGAATAAAGGAATAACCATTAGGTGGATGCACCAAGATCGCTCAGTTAAAAGTCATAAAACACTTCAGAATTCAGTAATCCCAGGGCCAGTGGCAACTTTTAACTTTCTTCCAGCTGCAAAAACAATCATTCCAGAATCTGGAAATTTCACTACTTGCCATTTAAAAAATGTGCACACAAGATGTAAAAGCCCACATTAGGAAAGCCAAACAGCAAACACACTTCGCTGGAAAGAAAGGATTTTGCTTTCCCAAGCTGACCTGCTGGTGGTATATCCAAATGTATCAGACAGGAAGACTGTGCTCTACATGCAAACATTTTGCATAACACTGTGTGTGGGGGAGAGATGGATTTGTTCCCAAAACAGAAGACATCCTCCAACACTGGTACAGCCTGTAATGCCTCTTCCTTAACCTTTACAGACTCTCTAACTTTTACTTCATTATCCAGTCTATAAAACTACAGAAATCCAACATTACTCAGTGCTCCTGTCGCTTCTTAATCCTCCTGCCATGCATTAGCTCAGACACTCAGCTCTCACTCAGCCCTCCCTCCCGTCACAGGACAGCAGAGGCACCAGAAGAGCCAAAATTTGGGTGGACCTACCGCTCAGGTCGCTGTTGGTGATGCGCAGCGTGGCGTTCTCCGACTGCAGCGAGCGGTTCTTCTCCAGCAGCAGCACCTCCAGCGGCTTGGATGCATCCTAAAGGAAACCAAACGGGGGAGGTTTGTTTCTCAAAGGATTGAGAATCTCACTCAGGCACTAACAAGGATTTCAGAGGGAGACAATTTAAAAAAACCCCAAGTGCTTGACTGGTCTCTGAAGGCAGTGAGGGAATTCGCTGGGCACAGATGAGCAGGAATCACTCTGGGCTCTGGTGGGAGCCATGGAGGAGATTCACTCTTTGATTTTCATTCTAAATCACTCATCAATTCAAGTATTATTTTGAGATGTGTAACGGAATGTTTTCTTAATCCTACTTATTTTTAAATGGTCCTGGCACGCTTTCAGTTTAAAAGCTGTGGACTTCTTTTAATCTGATTAAAACAGGAGTTAAGATTATATTATTCCTTCTAGGTCAACTGACCCAAGCTAAGCATTTTCTTGACATGCTGTGCTTCAGCAGACACAGTTTGTTCAAAATAACATCAGTCAGAGTAACCTGCTATTTACTCTCCCCTAAATATCTAACCCTTGATCATTAAAAAACCCATTGAAAATTAATCCCAGGATATCGATATTCAGTTCAGACTTCAGAAACAGGAATTTAATTCATAACCTTTAAACTGAATTAAGATTAATTTGCTGGAACAGCAGAGCCTTCTCAGTACTCCAAGGTTTGTTTTCTTTTGTGAAAAAAAAATTTCAAGGCTAACAAATACTTTAAAATGCTGAAGTCCTTGCACAGTGTGCTGCCTGTACACCAACTCCAGTATCTTTAAATGACTCAACTTCACAACATTCTGGTTTATCCACTCCAGCACAGCTGAAACATCGCTTTGTCCTTGATCACTTAAATGAAATTAACAGGCAAAAAAAAAAAAAAAAAGTCCAGTTCAGCTTTTTACATAAGAAAACATCAAGAAAATCAAGGATGGACCCAGAAGCCTCAACATCAACAGGAAAATGTTGATGTCAACACTAAGGAATTGCAAGACAAAATTTTTGTTAATCAACTGAGCCGCTGAATAAGTAAGAAAACAAAAATAAATTCAGTACCTGCGCACCAGAGCTTTCAGATGGTGCAAACTCCATGGATTTCAATATACTGTGGAAGGCAGAAAAAATAAATTATTTTCTATTTCTCCTTTTCATAACAACTCCACTAATGAGCATTAACGTTATCATGTCCTGTTCTCCAGCACCACCACAAGTGATGACAACTTTCCTCGCAGTAACACAATCTCCTAATGAATACAGAATAACTCCTCAAACCAGTTATTGGATAAGAAAATTTTCTTGAGCATCATCTAAATCATTCCATATGCAATCCCACCAGGCCAGTTTAAAGCGTAAATTTAAAGGTTAATAAGGATATAACATTTTAAGCTGTCAGAAACAATATAAATTTATCTGTGAAGCTGGAAGGGAATGATGAAGTTGTAGCAAAGCAACAAAATAGGAATCACCACCACAGTACAGCACTTTATAGAATATACACCAGCTCACCAGCAAGGAAAATATGCACAAATAATCTTCCCAACCAAGGCACTACAGGCTAAAAAGCAGTTTTTCATTTTAATAACCCCCTCGTTCTATGGCAAAGGGAAGACAAAATGGCCCAATATTTCTCAAGAAATATGAAAGATCCAAATATTTATAAGTACATTAGAAGAAGAATCTGATAGTCTCATTGTCAGTATTTTATACAAATAGTGAGTGGTCAGAGGACGTCTCCCTTCAGAGGCTTTCAGTTAGAGCTGTCTGACAAACCAGAATCTTACAGGAATCCAGACTTATTACTGTGCTTTGTTGGATAATTTTTTTTAAATCAGTCTGCTGCAGGCAGGACATGAACTTCCTCAGACTGTAGCAATAAATGATTTCAGCTTCTTACTGTACAAAGACGACATTCATTTGGTGAAGAAAAACACATAAACACATATAGATGGTGTTTATACAGCATTTGTCATGTATAAAGCACCAGGAACTCTGAGAGCAGGAACAATCTGTTTAATCATGTATTAAACTGTATTAAAAGCTATGGATCATGTATTAAAGGTTCTTGGAATTGCCTCTGGATCCCTGGAAGTGTCCAAGGCTAGGCTGGATGGAGCTTGGAGTAACCTGGGATAGTGAATGTGTCCCTGTCCCTGGCAGGGGGTGAGACTGGATGAGTTTAAGGTCCCTTCCAGCCCAAAACATTCAGTGATTCCATGAAATGTGGAAACTGAAAGAAAAAAAAGGCAAAGTCCAGTATTGAGACACAGGAACTGGTTCTGGATGCCGTGAGGAGTTAGCCAGGCATCCATTAAGTGCCTGAACCTGGCCCTGGATTAATCCAGAGCTAGATGTGCATTAAGTGACACTCTGGAAATCAGGTCTCTGGGCCATTCTAGATTACTCAAAGTTATAGAAAACTCAAGGGGAAAAAAGTCATTCTGAGAAAGTGTCCTCATGTATCTTGCATCTGTGCATACTCATTGCACACACGGTTAATTCTGACAGGCATCCCTAAAATACAGTAATTAATGACACCACAAATTTCTGGCAGTCACTTTCATTACATGGCACCACTCAGTGTCATCTCTTGCCTGGCTGTAGGGTAGAGCCATCACTCCACAAACAGCATATAAAGTGATGTTGTGAAGACTTTAAATGGGCACAACAGCTCTGCCACGTGCAGAACCAACTCTTGTGCCATCAGAGCACTCGTGCCAGTCAAGGGCAGAGCATGTGGACTAATGGCCTGAGTTCTCAGAGACCCTGACATCACCCTGACATCAAGGAGTGTGTCTCAGGGGGCACATCCCCGAAAGCCAGTGTTTCTAGGGTCACCCCTTTGGAGACCAGCTCTGCATCGCAGGACTCCGAGGTGCTGGGGGACATAAATGCACAGAGACTCATCCAGGGAAAACCCCAGCCACTGGCAAGTTGCAGTTTCCATGAATTCTGAAGGGAATGGTCTCTGCAGGGACAGCCAGGCCTAATGCACATCCTCACCATGCCCAAATGAGGAGACTCATCTGAATTTCAAACCCAGTTTGAACAGCAAATTATCATGTGGCAAACGTCCCATGGGAAACCCCATTTCAGTTCAGACCAGTGGTGACCTTCACTTACCACACGTGGGTTTGCCATGTGGAGCAATCCAGCAGCATTCCAAACACCTTCCTTCCTCCTGGATGAGGCTAAACCAGAAAAAGCTGCTCTCTCCCAAAAGGAGCAGATGTGAGTGCTGCCCTGACCACACTGTGCTGCTCCCAGAACCAGGATGACAATGGTTGGAAGCATAAACCTGTTCATGGTTGTATTTGGTTCTCCACACCAAAAATCTCCCTCTAAAGCCCTGATCCTGTCATCCCTCTCCTTGCACAGGCTGATGCATTTTAGTTCTGAGAAACTGCTGCCAGTTGGGACCCTCAGGAAGGATCCTGAGCCTTGCAGCAGCTGTGTTTCCAGCAAGATTGGTGCAGGCAATGTGTATTCAAACCTTGGCTGGAAACCTACTGACCTCTGCCTACCTGAAGGGGATTCTTTGCTAACTGAATTAACTTTCTGACAATTTCACAGGTAATTTCCTATACAGTCGAAACACAAAATATACTAAAAATCAAGCTGATGGCACCTCTAATTGCCCTGAGAGGAATATTCACTCCAGCAGGTTCATTTTTAAAAGAATGTAAAAGTTAAACATGTCAAAAATGACTCTCCAAATGTGTCACAAAAGACACATTCTCCTCAGGAATATGAGGAAGCACAATGTTTCTTCTTTGGATTCCAGGAATATCTTTGCCCATGAGATCTTGACTCAATCTATGGCTCAAGATCAGTTACCTGCTTTTTAAAGGAATGATCTTGTGACTTGAATCTGCACATCTAAGGAGACTTGAAAGATCTGACTGTAAAGCAAAGTGTGCATTGGGACAGCTCGACTTTCTGTTTGTCTGATCCCGACTGCAAAGGCAGCAGGGTCAGCGCTGTCGTGCTACTCGAGAGGGAGCTGAAAGCACACACAGAGCCCTTAGATCTCAAAAATAGGTTTAAAAAGCATTGGGCACAAAAGCCAGAGCAGAGAGTGAAGAAACCTCCTATGCCAGACCTTGACATGGGCCCACCTAAGTTCCTCCAGAGTCAGAAGTTGGCTGATACTGAGACCCCTCAGCCTAGAATGCCTCTAACATCCCAGGAAGGATTAAGGAAAATACATCAGTGCCAAAACACCTAAAAAATTCATCCTCTTCCCGCCTTACTGACAAAATCTCTTTTCTCTTGGTGCAAATGTTATGAGCAGTTCATTTCTGTCAGTGTTTCAGGCAGGTGCAGCAGGACTCGGTGTGAGGGCTCCAGATTTACAGCAACAGACCGCTCCCAGTCTCATTTACAGCAAGTCTCCCTTCAGATCAGACTGTCACTGCCAAGGGATGCACATTTAGCCTTCAGCACACCTTTTGGATTAGGTGGAGCATGGGAATGGTGTGATCCACCTGCTTGGGAGATGCAGCACTGCAAACATCCTCAGTGCTCTCTTGGAGAGTCTCAACCCTCAGACCATCCCACAGGATGAAGATGGACCCTAGGGTCCTTACAAGCCAGCTATCAATCCACAAATTAGGGATATAAAAGCTGGAACAGATGGGAAAACAGGGTTAATTTACTGGCACCCAACCAGGGCCACTTCCAGGAGAGTCTCCCATTTATTTCACTGCAGGCTCATCCTGAGCAGAAGCACTGTAAGAAGCCTCCTGTGTCACAGCTCCTCTCATCTGCCTTTCCATCCCTGTCCTTATGTAAGCCAGTGTTGTAAAAAAAAATAGAATTTAAAATATTGGTATTATCACCAGAAATACAGGGTTTGCATTTAAAGTACAAATGCAAAGTAAGCTTAAATGAGTATATTGAATGAGTATATTGGGTTTTTGTCACCTTAAGTCTGGCTTTAAAGTCCTGGTCCTGTTGTATTAAACCTTTGCATTAAACCAGGTAGGATTCAAAACTCATTTGTTGTTTCAGCACATTTACATTTAACATCTAATGTAAGAAGCTGGAAGGTTGTGGCCTTATTCCCATTCACTGCTTTGCATATGAGGACATAAACTGGCTAAAACCTGAAGCTGTTCCCTTAACTCAGGAGAGGACATGGGTGTATTTACCCCTAATCACTAAATGATGATGCTATTTTGAGCCCAGGTAATAATCAGGTAAAATGACCAAAGAAATGGTCAATTCATTTAATTTAAATGAAAATTATACCCCTACATCAGGGTGTGCTGCAGATGGTGGTGAACCAGAACCTCAGCCAGCATGGCTTGAATAAATCAGCACCAGGGGCTGGGCAGTTGTGGGGCTTGCAAATCCAAATCTGCTTTCCATATTCTCCAGGGACGTGTAAACAAAAGCACATGACTACCAGCCTCATCTGAAATACCTCATTAAACCAGGGAATGGGTTATTTCAGCCTTTTTAAAACACACACAGAAATGCCAGAATGATGAAAGAAGAGATGGGAGTTTCTTGCAGTTATTTAAACCTTGACACTAAACATATTTCCAGTCAGAAAAGTTCTCTTCTGAACCTGACAGCTTATCTTGTTATAGTTTAAAATGAGGCTCCTTTAAGTCTCTAAAGAAAATCCCTTGAAATAGGAAGAGGCTGTTTGTGGCTTTAGTTTAAAACCACAATGTATTAGCAAAAATATACAGTGAAACAAGCCCAGCATTAAACTGTAAGTGCTGAACACTGGCTGGCAGGAGCAGAGAAAAGGTACCATGGCCAAAGGCTCTGCATGACATTTTTGGTCCACATTACCCTCAGCTGTTGGCTGGAGATTTTTAAAGAGTGGTCCACCTAAAACACCACAGATTTTGTAACTTTTTTCCCCTCTGTGGACAATAGTTTTAGTGGCTTTTCTTCGTGGACACGTGTTTTAGTTGCTATTGTGTTCCCCTGCTGCAACAAAGAGGAGCTCTCTCAGATATGGCAGCTCCACTGGTTCTGGATGCAATTCCTGCCAATATTCCCAATTTCCCTGTCTTTGTGGTTTTGACTGAATTCTTTATTGTTCCAAGAACACAGATTTGTGGCTTCATTTAACAAGCACTGTTCAACCAGAGTTTGTGAAAAAAATTATGTAAGCATTTAACACTTACTTTAATTCTTTCTTAACCTCTTCATAATCAGCCTGTCCTTTCAGTTTTTCTTCCAGTTGCTTTAAAAGAGAAAACATGGATTTAATTATTTACATTGTTGTTTTTTTTTTTCTGCAGGCTTTGAAAATCATCTTCAAATTATTCCATATATACAGCAGCGCACAAGTGAGGGTTAATGACTCATACCTAATTTACATATATTAGAAAACAAACTATAACCAATTAAACGTAAACACAATTATACCTCGCTCATCCTTTGTTTACAGAGTGCCAAGCATGACAGAATTCGGTGGGTCCCAATTTGGCTGTTTGCAATGTCACTGTCGTGTGTTCAGGGAAGAGATCGGGCATGAAGGTATTAAAAAAAATGGGGCAGCTGAAATTTTCAGGGAGATTGAGTAAACAAGCAGGATGCTTTGGCACATACTGTATTCTTAATAGGACAGTTCTTGATAACCTTATCTGCATGATAAAAAGAACAGACTGAAGAAGCTGTTGTTGACTGGAATGCCTTAGGCTTGGAAGGCTCCTACAGCACCTCATGCCCAAACAAAACAGCTGTACCAGGAGGTTTTACAAGCGTTACTGATTGCAGGAACTGCTGTGGTTACACTCCAGAGAGGGAGAATTGAGGCCACCCCAGCAGCTCCTTCTGCTCTGCCCCACCCAGGGCGGCCTCAGTGGCTTCTCCTGGGTGTGAGGATGCCCCAAAGGCTGAACCAAACCCGCTGCCACAATCCAGAACGCAATGCCACACACTTGGACCTTACCCAGCTCCCAACAAAGTGCTCATCACTACGGGGTAAATGCTTCAGGAGGCCTAAAACATAGTGATACATAATTGATGCCGTTACGTTGCTTGCAGAAGCCACATTCATCTCAATAATTTCTTTGCTTAGTGCAGGCACACCTGATCTAAGCAAGGAACAGAACTTAACTGGCTTGCAACTTCCATGGATAAATTCAGGCTAGCTCTGCTTCAGTTCATTCTTGGTGTTAGAATTGGCACAGAATCCCAAAGGTCACGGGAAACAGAAATAACGCAAGGACTTATCACCTCAAAGACAGAGAATCTGCTTTGAAAAGGAAAGGAGTATATGACATGAGAAAGAAAAATAGGACTTTATGTCCAGGAGAGGCTGCCTTCAGGGGAGAAGGGAATTCAAGGTCCTACATCCACTCTGGGGCTGCTTGTTGGATGCAGGTGGAGGGCACAGGAGGGCTGATGGGGACTTGGATTATTTTAGCAAAGCTGTTTAAAATGCAGCCCAGCTGTGGGGGCATGGAGGCAGGGCTGGGGCAGGCCAACAACAGGATTGGGAACCTGTTCCCTGTGCTGTCTTCCCCAGTAAGTCAGCGTGTGGGTATCACTCACCTCAGAGCAGTACCCAAATGATGTAGCAAAACACCCACAGGACAGTGAATCCATGGTTTCAGTCATCTCAGTAATTTAAATGAGGCTTTTTCAGATGCCAACAGCAGCATGGTGGGGCTTTGTGGGACCTCCAGCTATTCTGCCATTTTTTAAAGGATTTCCTACCCAGACCTTTGCAGCTCTCACACTGCTGACATTTCTGCCTTGCCATTAAGCGTGGATATTAAGGAGCAGTGACAAAGTGGACACCCACATTTTCAACACACAGCCCTCTCCAGGTCCTGTTCCTGCTGTCTGACACCACAGCCCAGCATCCTCACCACCGCTGCCCACAGGAATCTCCTGGCAGGAACAGCCAGGCCCTGCTCAACGAGCAGCTCTGAATGGATCACAGGAACTGCTGCTCAGTGAGGAATTTGCACTCTCTGGGGCACTGATGAAACGAGTGGCCTCTTAAAAAGGTCTGTGTCCCAGCGTCTTTTGTCATCAGTGCCTCGTGCAGTCATTCCAGTTGTGTTAAAAAGAAAAATAAAGTGTCTGTTTTAGCTACAACAGTGTTTTTTTTTCATCTGGAATAAATACAGGGCAAGTTTTAGAGTTTTTTTCACTGAACAAAATACAGTGACTCCAACAAAGCATCCAGGTGGAATTTTTAGTGCATCAGGTCAGGCTGGGGAAGGATCTTTAAATGAAACCAGTGAGCCAGAGAGCCCTTGGTACTGGGAGGAGATTCAGCATCACAGCTGAGAATTTTCCAAGTGGTCAGAGGCAATGGGAGGACCTGCCAAATCCCAGGATATCCTTCTGCTCTCCTTGGTCTTTGTCACTTTGTCTGTCTGTCTCTGTTTGGTGCTCTACAAATCCACTGCAATTCACCCTTCCCATAACTCTATGACTTGTAACGTTTTGGGTCTGGAGCAGAGGAGCTTTTAGAGCAGGAATAACTGTCAATTTATACCAGTTCTCAGCATAAAAAGCACCAGAAGAAATTTTAAACAAATAATACCCTGGATTAATATGTAACTTATGCAAGGGTATGCTAAGAAAACAGCCTTTTGTAGAAACAGATATAAACCACAGAAAAGCTAATGATTCCCATTTTAATTCAATCTGTATTAAATATAATCCTGTGCAGGGAAGTGCTATACCCTGGTAGGGTACTTCTGGAAAATTTAGGCACAAAACACAGGTAGAAAAATAAAGTAAAAAAAGATATATTGACAAAATGCAGCTGTTTTGGACTCTCAGGTACTTGTGTGCTGGTACAGCAGTATGACACCCAGCAATATTTTACTTTGGATTGTATAAAAACCACACACATCCATCATTCCCAAGTACCTAATATAGAGATTGTTGCCATGGAAAATCTGCACCTAAACATCTACTTTAGTAAACAATATAAACTAACAACTGAGGATGCAGTGCCTGTGTAGAAACAGAACATTTAGGCACTTGGCATCTTCCCAGTCAATGACTGTTTTAAAATGTATTAGTATGGTAATTGTCTCCAAGAACCCTGTAAAATGCACAGAACACAGGATAACAAAGGTTCAAGCTGTGAGACAATCTGGAGGAACTAATATCTTGCACTAAATATCAACCTGGTTAATTCAGACAAAATATATTCCAATGACCTCCAACACACAAAAATGCAGGAGCCAGGGGGCAGAAGGAATGGACTGGTGGCTTTTCTGCACATTAAATTTGCAAATATCCCATGTTAAAGAATCATCTTGTATCTGTGGTGTGAATGAACCCATGTTAGAGCATGCAGAGATTGGGTCCCTCCTCATGTTACTTAGAAAAGACAATCACTATTGTATTATTAACTGAAGTGGCATAGATAAATAGCAGGGGCTGTATTGAGGGGCTTAAAACATTTAAATAACCATTAGATTAACACTGTAGTTCAGTTTAGAGTGATCAACTCACATTATTGGAATTTAACTGGGTAGCAGGGATGTTCTAGCATCCAGCCACAAAGGGTTAATACAATTAGAGTGAGAAAAGTCTTGTTACTAGAGGACATGTTTTGATTATTAGATCAGATGAAGATAAAGAAGCAATAATTTTGAAAGTATTTCTGTATTGTTTCATTAAGTCACAGAGTATTAAACAATTCCCTCAAGATACAGGTTGAGAACATTGCTTTAATTTGTGAAACTGTGAGTTGTTTTTTGTGGAGGCAACCATTAAAATCTCTGTTATTTCAGAGGCAATTCCTCCATAATCAAACAGGAGATCAGCACATCATCACTGAGATTTGTACAACGTGTGCCTGGCACAGGCTTTCCCAGCACTTTGGGGTGAAAGTAAGTATTTGGAAATACTTTTGTAGTTGCAACAAATAAGGTTAAAGAGGGTTGAAATGACTAAAACTATCAATAGAGGTACTACATCAGACACTATCAACAGAAAGCTAAATGCAGAGCATTAGCCAGGCAAGGCTATGAGAAAATGGAAGGAGATTACTGAAATGGAAATCAAAGACTTGCTCTGTCATTTCTGTGATCCTACTCCCTTTGAAGTTAATGGCTAAACTAATACTGACCTCACCAGGAACATGCTTTATTCCAAGAAAATCTGTCAAGTGCAAGGACTCAAGATATTTTCTATCAGGCTTTATGAAAAAGTAAAATAAAAAAATCCCCTGAGCACGGGTGTAGCCAGCAGAAAGTGTCCCTCAAAACCAGGGCAGCTCCTTTCTCCCTCAATAAAAGTGGTGCCCAAATGGTGACAGGTGGGCAGAGACTGATACTGTCAATGGAGTTACATAATAGGTGTCCTTTGCTCCACTGAATTTTCATAAAAATTCTGCAAAGCTGGCTTCAAACATGCAGAAAACACTGACTGCAACACTTCAGCTTTCATTCCTAACAGGTCTCTCTCCATGTGAATTATGCTCCACCACAGCAAAACCAGTAACTGCTAAAAAATGTCAGAATTAGAGCAATTTGTAAGAGTTTCAATTGAACATTAAATCATTCTGATAGAGCAAAGCTGCCCACGCCACAGTCAGAGCTGAGTGGGAACTATCAGCCTCCTGCTCTCAGAAAACTCTCAGACTATCAAACCTGCAGAATTACCAAGTCTTTAATGGAATAGATAAATTTATCTTGTTTACACTTCAGAGCTCATAGATGGTGGAACAATGAGGGAGACGGGAGTTACAGGAAACTGATTCATACCCCACGTCAGGAAACATTTCTCATGCTCACTCAGAGATCAGAACTGTGTGGGCTCAGCACAGGGAGGGTGAAACTGCCCAAAAGAGAGGTAAAAGGGTCATTCAGAGAATTCTTAGCTGTTCCTTCTGGTTTTAGTGCAGCACTGCTCCTATGCAAACGATATAGGGCCAGACTGCTAATTATAAATGGGAATTATTGTGCAGCAAATACACAGTTAAAAAATAATTAAATGGTTATTGAAGCTAAAAGTCTTCTCCATGTCCTGATTTTGCTTGTTTCTGTCTCCTAAGTAATACACTTTCCATTTCCAGTGGAGACAACTGGATGAGGTAGCAGGGAAATTGAAAGATAAACCAATTCCTTGCAAATCTTCAAGATGTATAAATGGAATGGGAATTAAAAGTTGGAAAATCTAAGAGGGATTTTCTGTGCCTTTTCAGTTCAACTGTTTCATTACATATCCATGGTCAATGTATGTTGGGGTTTGGTGGTGATTGTAATCCTAAAGGCAGCCTTGTTCTGCAAAAACACATTTCAGAACAGTAAGGATTGGGCCATTGAGAATTTAAAAGACATGTGATCCCTTAGGAAACAATACATCCAGGGGGGTGGAATGGGATGGGTTTGAAGGTCCCTTCTAACTCAAATCATTCTGTGATTCATGAATGCCGCAGAAACCAGAATTCAGCCACACCCTGAAGAAGCCAATGAAACTCACACCAGCAAACCCCAATATCACCAGCTCTGAGACATCCTTTGGGCACAACTGAGCCTTACTTTGAGTGTGCTGTTCTTGGCTGTCAGCTGCTGCTCCAGCTGGGAGATTTGGCTGCTGGAGTTCTCCCTCAGCTTGGTGAGGCTGCCCTGGAGTCTCTGGACATCTTCAACCAGCTGGGCGATCTCGCGCTCCTTCGCAGCCAGCTCCACTTCCAGGCTGGAGCGTGTCAGCACCTCGATGGCCTGCTCCTGGAGGGGGGAAAAGAGGATCAGACCACAAAAAGGAAGGAAAGGCAACAAACCTAAATTCAGGGTAGTTTGGCAGGGAGCAAACACGGCATTGGGTGGCACAAGAAACAGACGGTTCCTAAATCTGGGACTCCTGTGATTGACCTTGGGAATCTGGAAGATGGAACTTCCTACAGCCCAGGACAGCTCTCTGGGAAAACAGGGATAACAGAGGGAATAAATTTCCCTATTTCATAAGTGCACTGGAAAGATGCAGCCGTGAAAGTCAAAGGATTCTATTTAGATCTATTTATTATTAATAGCCCAAATGCTTTGACAACTATGAAAATCTGTGCTTACAAAATACTAATCAGATAAAATATTCTGAAGTAATGGAGCAGAATTTCTTAATCAGGAACGGCAGAGACATGTGCCTGTGGCTCTCTGCATGCACACTGCACGTTTCAGGCAAAATTGTCAAAAATTGCCCCAAACTGCTACTTCCAATGAACTTGCTCCTTGCATGAAAATTGTTCATGTTAACATTATTGCAAGCATCCCTCCATGGGGAAGAAGAGAGATGTGACAGCTCTAAGACAAGGCCATTCTCCCTTTGGTCACCGCTTTCAGAAATTCCCTTTCCTAAATCTTCCTTCTTCCAGTTTTCCACAGCTGTAAAATCTGTCCTCAAGTCTGGAACTTCCTCTCTGGACTGACTTCTTGGGGGGACAAGGAATCAGAGAGGACAGAGAGGCCCAGAAGAAGGCAGATGCATTCAGAGAAGAGAATAGAGACTAATTGTACCACCTCTGTCTCCTTTTGTGCTGGGAGATTTCAGCTGTGATGCACCGGGGAGCTCTGAGCCTCCTCCGTGGGGAGGGTGAGGAAAGCCTTGTGCCAGTGTGGGGGCACACATTCCATTAAAGATCCCAAACTGCATCTCACAAAGGTTAATGGCTGTTCCTCAGAAGCACCAGTGAAGGAGGAGAGAACCCATTCAGCAAGAGGCAGATGAAGATGGCGAGCACTAAACCAAAGATCTGTGGTGAAAGAGCTGAGAATTCACCCCAGCCGCATCCTGACAAATGAAGATGACACTACAGCAGATTGAAATATACTCCATATCCTCTTTTCTGGGAATACAGGAACAACAAAATCCCCTTTTCCATATCTCCTAAACATTCAGCTTGATTCTCAGTGACTACACCCCGCTGCACTCACAGAAAGCTGCATGTACGAACAGCAGTTAACAACGCTCTCCTATTACACTGAATTACACTTTTAACTTGAAAAAACCTCTAATTTGCTTGCATGAAACATCACAAGTTGTATAATCATCTGCTGCTTGTGCCTATTGAGACTAGAACGTAGAGTCTGAAATAAGATAGATAATGATCATTTTCATCCTGCAGTAGTTGTCATATTAAATATAAATGAAGTGCAGAAGTACTATTAAATACAAGAAAGACCTAATGTTAAAATAATGATAAGACTAGGACACAAGATAGGAAGAGGCAGGTAATTCAGAGTTACAAGTGATATTCAGGCTTTTTATTTTTTGTTTTGCAGCCTACTTGTCTATCTTTTGACTTCTCTGAGAAAATACTGGGTTGTATTAATAGACAACCAAACAGATCTGGAGGACTTATGGTTTGTTACTCGTTCTCTGCAAACGATTTTTAAAGGCAGCCATGTGTTCCTCTGCTATCAGTGTCAAGCATGTATAAAGCTTGCAAGGGAAAAAAAAGCAATGATTTCTTTTGTTTCTTAAATCTGCTGCTTAGAAGTAGACTAAATTTCACTTAATTGCATATTTACATTTAAATACTCCTATTTCTCCTTTGGCAAACAAAACTCAAAATGATCTGGCTGCTCATCTGTGATACCTGCTCAGCCAGGGCCAGCTGGAGCCCTGTAACAATCCCCTGTGCCTGCAGGTCCCATCAGCAGCCTCGGGATTTCAGAGCCACACAGAGGAGGAAACAAGCAGGAGTGCAGGGTATCTTCTCAATTGTCCAAGGATTTATAGGTGCAAGTCTCAGTTTAGATACAGCCAGTGAAAACTGCAGTGGTATCAAATTTATTTCCAGTTTCTGTGACAGCCCAGACACGGAGTGAGGAGAGGCATAGTGGGCAGGGAGCTCTGGGATGGAGCCCCACACCTCAGGGCCACACGTGCTGATGGCCACCAAGGCTCTCCCACTGCCTCTGTTCCTCCTCTGCCGATGCTCTCAGCCCTGTGAAATGATTTCTGAGAGTTGTGCTGTCCACCTGGAGCAGGCAGTGATGGATCACCACGGAGCCAAGTGACCTCTGTCCTTCCCGTGGTCTCCTCCAGCCACCAACCCCCTCAGAAGCGGAGCCCCACCACAATCCCGAAGGAACACCACTCCCTTTTAGTTAAAATACGACTTCAAACAGCTGTTTTTATAGCTGTGGGCATGAACTGAAGGAGCTGTACTGCAGGAATGTCAGAAACCTGTAAGAGTCAGTAAATATTTTCTCTCACCACATCAGGTGCCTTCTGGATCTGCGTAGCAAGTTGGAGAGATTTGTTAGCTGATGAGAGCTGCTCCCTTAAGGTCTCTGCCTCTCTCTGAGCCACCTCTGCCCTCTGAAGGAAATGAAAAGGGGTGAAAAGAGAAAGTACATTCAGTTTAACAACTGACAATTATTACAAGAACATTCATCAATTCATGCCTGACTGAATATAATTGATTTTCCTAAACACTCAACCTAATAAATGTTAGAAAAAAACATAGAATGTGATGGATTTTTATTTTAAACAGTACAAGGAAGAAATAATTGAGCGATTATGACAGTAATTTAACGCTAGGAGCAAGGAATCCCCTGCTGATACTAATGCTGCGGCCCACTGAATTTCCCAGACTGAATAAATACAAGTGGAAATGGAGTCTTTTTATTCAATTTCTTTCTATTCTCATAGACCAAGCAGATTTTATTGCAAGGCTCCTCATGGGAATAATTCTCACGGGTAAATGCTGAATTAAAAGATATTCTGACCACTCTCTCAAACACACATACAATGTTGTGGGCTGTCTTTCTGCAGTAATTATTCCCTAAAACATGAATTGTTAGATTCTGTTCTTTCAGCAGGTCTATTTATTCAACAATATTTAACCCTGAAGTGACAATATTGCACAGCTCAGTTACCAGCTGCTGAGGATTTACGCAATAGCTGATAAGCCTCTGACTTGGCCACTGGTCAAAATTCCCATCTAAATATTGAATAATAATAGAAAGGAGAGAGAATGATGAGGAAAAATTGTCTGTATGAGAGTTTGGGTAGAGACAGATGGATCAGTAACTTCAGGCAATAAATAGCAGCAAAGTCCTTTTCATAACTGTCTGTAAGCTTCTGTTAGAAATGGAACAAAACCTGGTTATTTTACAATATACACTCCTCCTGGCAAGACTGTCTTCTCTCTTCTTAAAAAAAATGTATTTTATTGTTATAAAACCACACTGCTTCCCTCCTTGAGTAATCACTGCTTTTTGCCTGGGCTACTCCACATAAATCATGCTGTGCTTTCCGAAAACAGCCAAAATAATTTTTTCTCTCCACTTCTAAGACCTGTCTCCAATTCTACCAAATCCATCAGCTGCCACCAGTGAAGCTCAAAACTCTCCTTGACCAGCTGATGGATCCCTTCTTTTATGGAATGATGAATTCTCACTGCCATTTTTGAGCCACCCAAACTGCCACAGATTCCTTGCTAATCCTTTGGAAAACCTAGGTCATCTGAAATAGTGAATATAGAACACAGAGCAAATAGAAAGCCTGTAGTGGATATAAAATTATAGTGAATATAGAAGCTATAGCTAATGTACAACTTACAGAAATATAAAACCTATAATGAATATGAAATCTATAGCAAATATAAAATCTATAGAAAATGTAGACCCTACAGTGAATAAGCCCTATAGCCCTGTGTGTGTGTGGTCTCTGACTTCCTCACCAGTCAAAGCAGACTCTGCATGTTTAATCAATGAGTAAACTAACAGCAATCAAATACTAAACGCATCATCTGCGCTATTTGCTCACAACATTGTATTAAATGATTTTGCATAGGTTCTACAGCTGTAATTAAAATGTGATTGTAAAAAGTACAGTGACGTGGCTCCAATAATCAGAGCAGGGGACACAACCTATTGTGTGCTTGGAAAACGTGGAAGCAGCAGCAAAAAAAGGCACAAAAAGAGCGATTTATGTTGTTTATGCAGCTGGATAATATCAGGATAAATACTGAGCTAACAATACACATTGAGATAAATTATTTTCTGGTACTTTATTAGATGTGCAGCTACATATATTGATCTAATAACTGCAGAACAACTCCAGCAAAGCAGGACAAGTTACTACACTGTGGCACTTGCTCTTCCATCTATGCTGTATAAGTAATGGGTTTTGCAGCCTTGAGCAATTCTGCTGATGGCTTCCATTCAGCGCAGCATTGTTTGGAGAATCTATTCAGCTCGCATGCGAGCAAACCACAGAGGATATTGCTAATAGGTGGTACATCTGCATATACAGTGAGCTGTCAGCTGCCCTTTCTGCACAGCCTCCCCAGCCAATTCCCAACACCTGTTGTGATCCTCGGAATAATACCAGACAAGATTTCATACTAGGCATTGTTAAAAATACATCAGCACAAACTCTGGGCAATTCTAGTTGGGAAATGCTGGTCAATTTTACTCTTTTTTATTCCCCCCTCACAGAATGGAAGCTTTTTAGAGCCAGAATTACAGATGTGCTCAGTGTCTGGAAAGCACTTTTGGGTGCTATTGCAATATAAATTATAAATGACACACAAAACCCTGTTAAAAGAATGGCAGTTTCAAATTTGAGCACTTACAAGTTTGGAAAGGCCAAGCCCAAGGCTGGTGCTCAGCCACCCTGTGTGAGGGTTCAGGAGTGGGATAGCACCACACAGGACCTGCTGTGGCTTTTCCAATGACATTTTCCCAATGAGAAATTCAGGAACATGGCTTGGTGAGTAGATCTTCTGCTTTGTCCTCTTGTTCTGTGTGTGACCCCTGCACTTCATCTGCTCCCCCGGTGGCATTAACCTGCTCCTCACAGGAGCTGTGCTGCACCACCAGAAGTGCTTCAGGACATTACTGACTGCACTGGCACAAGCCTTGTTTGGGTTCCTGGAGCCCCTGGCACATTTCCCTGCACGGCAGCCCTGGCTGGAGGCTCCCAGCCCGGCAGGAGCTGCCCCTGCCCGCTCCTGAGCCGAGGCTCTGTGCAGTGGCTGCAGTGCTGCTCCCCTGCCAGACCCTCTGGGTTTGCCTCTTCCACTGCCACCCCTCTCTGCTTGTCACTCTGTCCCCTTCCTAATTCATTTTGGCTGCTGGAAGCACCATTTCTGTCTTCTCTGTGCTCCACGGCGCCTTCAGCTGCAGGCAGGCAAACCCCAGCTCGTACCTCACACGACCTAATGAACATCCACAAACTTCCAGAATGAGCCTTACCCCCACGATTTTCTCCTTCCTCTTTTCCTCCTTCCTCTTCTCCTCCTTCCTCTTTTCCTCCTTCCTCTTCTCCTCGTTGCTTCTTCTCCAAATGTGCTCACAAAAGGTCCTCCAAGTGTCCCTGTCCCAGTGTTTGTCCCCATTCCCTCCCCACCATGAACCCCTCTCCCTGTCCTGCTCCCATGCTGATGTCTCCAGCTGTGGCAGGGGCAGCCTGGGCAGCGTCTCCCCTCCCTGTTCCCCCCCAAAACCTCACATCACACCCAGAAAAAGCGAAACCTGCCTGGTTAATGTTCACCCAGCAGTGCCAGACTGCAGCGTGCCTGGGACAGGCACCGACAGCAAAGCCTGAACAAACTCAAACCAGATTCTGCTGAGTTTCTGTGAACTCTTTTTTCCAGACTCTTACAGGCTGGCCAAAGTTGAGGCTGTTTTTCAATTTATTTTTTTTTTTAAACTTTTTTACTTGAAGCAACAGAAGATACAACACTGAGAAAAAAGCGAACCATCCCTCGTCAAACCCTTTCTATTAAATCTGGGCACAGCAGGCTCCCCAGCAAAACAGCAAGAAAAACTCGTAACATCTGGGGGAAAACGGATTTTCTTTTTCCTAATCTTGTCCTTAGAAATGGTTGAACAATTTTTCCTGAAGTAAGAAATAAAGAGTGCAGCCAGAGACAGGCGCCCAGTATGGAAAATGGCTAAACCCGAGGAATCTTGCACAACTTGGAGCCACTGGAAAGTTCACAAAACCTTCTGTTTGTGGGAAACTGTTCCACTTCAGCTGAGAAATACAGAGATAGCCACAGAATCACAGAAAGGCTTGGTTTGGAAGGGACCTTGGCCAGGTCAGGGACACTTCTACTATCCCAAGCTGCTCCAAGCCCTGTCCAACCTGGCCTTGGACACTTCCAGGGATCCAGGGGCAGCCACAGCTGCTCTGGGCACCCTGTGCCAGGGTCTCCCCACCCTCACAGGGAACAATTCCTTCCCAATATCCCATCCATCCCTGCCCTCTGGCAGTGGGAAGTCATTCCCTGCTGTCCTGGAGCTCCATTCCTTGTCCCAAGTCCCTCTCCAGCTTTCCTGGAGCCCCTTTAGGTACTGGACATGTCACAGCACAGTTGCTTTTCACCAGCCAGTACTAAAACTCTGGCTTTCTTACTCCCAAATCCTATGCACAGCCTAAAAAAAACCCCTCAATGACCAGTGACAGCCACATTAATGGCCTTGATGAAGCTCATGCAAATCCAATATTGCCCAAAATCCTATTTTTCAGCGTAGTTCAGTCATACAACTCCTTCTAATTCCTACACCGCTGTTTTCTAGTACAGAACTACCTCCCTGGTAACAAAATATTTCAAAATAGTTCCATTTTCCTTCATACAGCAGGTAAATATTGTACTGCTCACAGCGGAGCCAGGAGGTCACAATGATAACACTGCTGTGTGGTTTCCAATTAAAAATAGAAAAAAAAAGAAAAAAAAGCCTTACACAATATATCCAGTTTAAATTATTCTCCTTGTTTCCTGACAAGATAATGAATAGCATGAACCGAGTGCTCTCCTACTTACAGTAAAATGTTAATTTGATCAAAGACCAGTGGTGTGAACAGCAAAATGAGATACTTATGTGAAAAAAAATGTATAACCTTTCCCTTAAAGTTCCACCAGCCAAACTCTATTTCCTTATTCTATGCTAAATTCAGTGCTGCATGTGGGAAAATCTTCCTATGGGTGAGGAGTGGGTATTATCACAAGTAATTCTGCTGCAGTTAATGAGCCTGGTTATGGCAGCAATCACCACACTTGGAGCTGACATTCAGACTTGCAAGCTGCTGCAAAAGCTGTGTTTCTCAGAGTACAACATCAATTAAAACACACTGGTTCAATGTGCTTTAATTTCTCAACTTTTCAGATATAAAAATTTGCTATAAAACCTTTAGATGGCCCTAACTTCCACAGAACAGCTGTAAGGTTAGCAGAACATCAGGGACATGAAAGATTTTTCGGGGCTCTGGTACCTATTTTTTCCAACAATGGAGAATTACATGAAAAAAAAGAGAAAAAACTCCACCAACCAGAAGAGGTTGGGTTGTCTTCATTCTTGTCTTCAGGCTATTGCACTTTCCTCTGTTTGCTGAAAGGCTGCCAGATAAATGTATTCCCAACTGATAGCCAGGCATTTGCAGGAAACCCATGTTTGCATGAAAATAATATTAACCATATTTTGCCTTTATACAGAACTTCTCCGTGCAAGGATCTCAAATGCCCTTTGTAAAGTAAATATTATTCCCATTCTGCAGACAGTGAAATCCCAGGATTAAGTGAATGACTTCATCTGCCATGAAGCAGTGTAACTTAACTGGATCCATGGAATGGTTTGGGCTGGGAGGGACCTTAAACCTCATCTCATTCCGCCCCCTGACACGGCAGAGATGACTTTCCCTATCCCAGGGTGCTCCAAGCTCCATCCAGCCTGGTCTGGGGCACTTCCAGGGATGGCACACGATGGAAGCATCCAGTTCACTGCTGAGGGAATCAGAAATAAAAGCAAATCCTCTGGCAGTGCCTGTGTCAGCCTTGGTGCAATGCAGGAGTCAAGGCAGGATGAATTCCCTTCCTCATGGAAGAGCAAACCCAAGGATTCCTCACCAGGGCTGTGGTGGTCACAGCAAAGCCCCCCCAGGCACCAGCACCACCTGTATTGTGCTGCACTTGTGCTGCTGAGTGAAAAGGGGAATTTATTCCATCTGCTGCTCAAAAACATACATATTTTATGGCAATCTCACTTAGCAGGAATATCTTTTCGAACCGTTTTCCAATGTGATTTGTTGGAGACAGGAAGGTGCCATACCCAAGGAAATAAAAAATAATCTTGAGAGCAGCATTTCTGCTAAAACATCCTGGCGAGGTTTTCTTTCTACTTTTATAGCAGACACTCTTTTATGTATTTTAGTGGCAGTTTGGCTCCAAAAGAATGCTTAAATTCACTAATTCTTCCTCTACAGACTTTAAAACCCAAAACTACATTTCTGTGGAATAAATGATATTGATCCAGTCTAGATTCTTTAATAAAAGCTGTTATATTTTAGAAAGTACAGTTTTCCTGATTTATTGGTATTAGTAGTTTATGTATTTGACTTTCTTTCCCCAGAAAAAATAAGAAGTAGAAATCTGGGAGCACTATCAAGATGGAAAGAAAACTAATGGGAACATATGGCTTTTCCAAAGGGATAACAGAAGAAAAAATAAATTAATTCTTCTTCTATAGCTTACACAAAGTAGTCCACACACACACAAAAGTCTCACGTTTTCTTTCTCTTACCACTGTCAAAATCTAACAATACCTATACCTGAGTCTGCTTTTCAAATCTAGATCCTTCTCTTTCAGATAAAAATACAATAACCCAGGATCAAACAACCCTAACCAAAGTTCTTCTCTTTTTGTTTTAAAAGTGAAAAAGAAGCTTTTTCATTACAGGAAGCTCAAAATACAAAGCCCATTAGATTTTTAATTTTTTTTTAACCAGGTGATCAATGTATAAAGGCAGAAAAGAGATCTGGACACATCAATGACACAAAGCCAGAAATTTAGACTCAGTATTAAAACCTTAAGATGAGCTCTGCTGTAATTTGAAAAAATTAAATATTTTTAATAAACTTAAAAATTAAAATACATTTAAATATTTCTGTTTTCACAACCTAGGAATTATTCTTTCCAACAAAAACCTCTTTTTCTCAGGCACAACTGGGTTGTTCCTGGATGAAGTACAGAAATAGAACAATAATTTGTTTGAATAAATTTGTCGTCCCAAAAGATTCGTGACTTTGCTGCCATAAACACTGGAAAGGTGTAAACTTGAAAAGGTACAGGAAAGTGCTAACCATAAATATTTGTCTAAAATAAACAGTCACACAAGTGTAACTGCTGTGAATGCAGAAATATATATACTGGAGCTTCATTAACTTCCCTGATTGGAAATTAGAATATTCTGGGAATCCAACAATAAAAAATTCAAAGATGCTGTATCCCAAACTATGATAAATCATTTATTTTGACAAGTACGGGTATTTTAGTTTTAATTATTTATTCTTATACTTCGTAGCATATCAGAAAATATGCAGTGATTTATTGTGCAAAATGAAATCTTAATAAAACGAGTCCCTTCACCAAACTACAGCATTATTAAATCTTCATGGAAATGCAGGGGGAACTGGTGGGTTATGTTATCAAGTTTTGTCATTGAGCTGCTGGGTTAATAAAGTGAAAAGGAGCCCTTGCTATTGTACTTGGCTCTGTTGTGCCCTCAGCTCCTGCACAGAGCCACAGCTGGGGGATGAGGAGAGGATGGACAGGGATTCTGCAGCCACGGCTCTCCTGCTGCCTGGGAAAGGATGGAATTGCATCTTTTACCACCAAACCAGACGGGGTTTTGGCTTCAGAACTTTTACCCCTCCTAAAGCTCCATGGCAGGAGCTGACAGCTCCTCTCGAGGCAGCTGCAGCTGCAGCAGACAGTTTAATGCACTATTCTTGCCCTTTTTTATATAAAAAAACCTCTTGGGACTTTCAAAGGGAAGGGTTACACCCATGGCACCCTCACAGAAGCTGTAACTTGGTGTACTCTGATCTCTGCCAGTCAGAACGGACCTGCCCTGCCACAAAATCCCACTAAAGGTCGTGGATTAATGGTCCTGAGCAGCTGAGGAAGAAGGGGCTGTCAGCAGCCTTCATCTCCAGCACCCTCCTCTGTCCCAGCCAGGGAATCATTTCTCCCACTATTATGTTTTGTGGGAAAATTCAGTTTACACCTTGTGTTAATGACACAATGGAGAGGGAGGGAGCTTTGGGGTCATTACCCCTCCCTCTCTCTGAGCAGAAAATTGCAAAGCTCACTGGCATTTAAAGGCAATTATTCTGATGAGCCAGTAATTTATTCTGGGGTTGGTATCACAGCAAAGTAGCCCAGAAAGCTCCTGCATGAAAAAGCTTAAGGATCCAGGTGAGAAAAAACACTGGGAGAAGAGAGGTGATGGAGCTAAAGGTAAGAATGGTCCCTGCTTCACCCATCAGGACACGGGGCTGGGAGCCACAACATCACCTCTGTCCCTGTGGATTTGACCATTTTTATGGACACCTGGACCAAGGTCAGGTCCCTGGAGAACTGGAGAGGAAAAGGCACTCCCCACCTCTCAGGAGCTACAGAGGAGTGCTCACAACAGCAAGGGAAGTTCTGAAGTGCCAGCTCTGAATTTAAAAAGGGCAGTAATCGGGAAAGACATTTTCAAGAAATGTCAGATATATAAAAACTTACACCACTTTCTTTTTATCATATTTTTACTGGAAACATGTAAATCTGTACTCTGAATCCCAGTCATTTGGGTCAGTGCTAATTCCAGAGCAGCAAAACATCACATCCACATCAGCAAGGCAGTCCCTGAGCAAAGAGGAAGTCGTGCTGAGCACTACTCTTTAAAGGTAGCCTTAATAATGGGGAATGAGCACTTACTGAAATGGTAAAAGGAAATGTTAATTTAACTATTAAATACATAATTAGGTTAAGTACTTGTTTCTGCAATTGTAACACTTCAGCCTGATGCAAACTCACTTTCTGGCCTGTGCAATAGATTTAATTTCTTCTAGTATTTTTTTTTTCCGACTATGAAAAGGTAAAACACAGGAATTGCTGCTGCAAAGATTAGATATAATTCATCTAAGTGTTTTATAAAGGCAAAGGCTCTATGGGCATGCTTCAGCAAATGAGCTGAGCCACTGCAGCAGCTCCTGCTCCTCTCCAGGTGAATCTGCCCTTCCCTTCTCCAGCTCTTTTAGGGCCACAGAGTCCCTGTGTGTCCCTCGTGGGGCTCCAGCACAAGAAAGACACGGAGCTGCTGAACAGTTCCAGAGGAGACCATGGAGAAGCTCCCAGGGCTGCTTTATCCAGCTGCTCTTTGGGAGGGGATGGGACCACAGCAGTCAGAGGGGGAAAGGAGGATAGGGAGATGGAGAAAGGGGAGACAGGATCCCCTCCTCTGGTTTTCCAACAGCTCAGAGGAACGGCACTGTGATTTTATGTACAGTCAAATTTTGCAGAATTACAACCAAACTAAGGGTTATGCACATAAGCAGTTATAAATTTTACCTAATTACAAGAAAAGCACCACAACAAAGTAAAAAAAAACCCCAACCCACATTGCAGCTTTGTACCAGTTAGGCAGAAAAACAGCATTTCTGGATAAATATGTATAATCCATTTTAGGAGGCAATGAGGAATTCAGAAATACTTGTTCTTTAACTACAGCCCCCTTTAGACTAAGGGGAAAAAAACAGCTACTGGCTAAATCATTGCAAAATGTACTGCCTTTGCAAAAATCACAAAATAATTCTACCAAAACATTTTTAACACCTACATAATTTCTAAAAAGTCTACATATTTTCAAATAATTACTAGCACTTTCATAAATATTTAATGCTGTCTACAAAAGTTCTTTGACAGAACTAAAAACCCACTGTGCAAACACCAGTTTGCTTTTACTGACTAAATAATCAACTCAACAACTTACAAATCTGATTTTGGCTTCATTAAGACATTAAGATGCTGGAGGTGTGTCCAGAGAAGGGAACGGAGCTGGGGAAGGGTCTGGGGCACCAGGAGTGGCTCAGGGAGCTGGGAGGGCTCAGCCTGGGGAAAAGGGAATTTCTCTTTACAAATCCCTGGAAGGAGGCTTTAGGTGAGGGTTGGGCTCTGCTCCCAGGTAAAAGTGACAGGACATAAGAAAACAGCCTCAGGCTGCTCCAAGGGAGGTTTAGGTTGGATATCAGGGAAAATCTCTTCATTTGAAGGGTTGTCCAGCCTTGGCACCCAGGGCAGGGGTGGAGTTGCAATCCCTTTGGGGATTTCAGAGCCCCATGGATGTGGCACTTGGGGACATGGGTGAATGGTGGCCTGGGCAGTGCTGGGTGATGGTTGGACAGATGATCTTGGAGGGCTTTTCCAGTGGAAATGATTCTGTGATTTGTATTTTTCCAGTTTTCTGAGAACTAATATAAAGGCCGACAGCACTTGCTGTAACTTGGCAGCTGCAGCAGGGGAGTGTGGGGGCTGAAAGCTGATCTGGCAAAAGGGAAAAGACAAAACAAAACAGCAGCTGGAGCAGGGGGTACATTTTCAACAGGATCAGTGACCTGGTCTGGCTCACACAACCACTGCTGACAGCAGGACCCAGGGAAGGGAAGGAGCTGCCACCATTCCTCCTGGAAAGGAGCTGCTGTCAAGCTAAACTTCAGCTGGATTATACATCCATAGCCTGGGAGATTCAAGATTGCAATCTCTGGTTGTACCTGGCAGAGGGATTAATGAAACTCACTGATAAGCAAATGCCTGGCTGAGGTTTCCTTCTGTGAAGCCACCACCCAGTGGCTTGTGGAATTTCCTTTGTCATGGAATCCTGCCTGGCCATACACATCTCCTCCACCACCTCACTCATTCACTCACAGGGTTCCCTGCATGGCCATTGGGTTTGGGTTTGTTAAAACTCAGTATTTCTGGTACTCGTGTCAGGAGTGTGTGCACTGTGAGGGATGGCCAGAGAGACATCTCACAGCCCAAATTAACATCTGCAGGAACAAATGGCAATTTCTCTGTGGTCCTGCACAGAAAGAACAGTCTGAACCCTTGCTAAAAATTAATATGCCAATAAAACACAGCAGAAAAGGAAGGGGGAAAATAAGTCTGGAGAAGTCCCCAAAACCTGCAGCCCTGCCACAGCCACAGGGCAGAGACCCTTTAATTTGGGCAAACCATTTACCTGCATGTCTGAGCAGGGGCCAACATGACAGATTTAGAAACACAGAGCCAAGAATAACTACAGTGGGAAATGTAAGTTTAAATTATTAGAAGGTAAATATATGGCAAGCACTGCTCTACTGTGCCCACAATCCTTACAGAGCATCCCTAAAGAGCTGTATTTTGCTTGAAATTTGCATATTTTCTTACTCCATGCAGTTATGACTGCAAAGTGCATATAAAAGAACTGTCATGAAATCCAAAAGAGAATTAAAAAAGAATAATCAAAGTCACACTTAGAATTTTATGGGGAACTCATTTAAAATCCTACCTGATTCGCTCTTTCAAGGTCTGTCATGATCATCTCGATTTCATCAGCCCTGGGAGAACAAGAGAGCAGAAGTTTTGTTATCACACAGAGAAGAGCTGCTGCACGAGCTCAGGCACAGCAACAGGCACACAAACACCACCAATTGTCAATATTTATTTGTAAAAGGACACAGTAGGACTGAGCAGCTCATCTCCCAACTGGTGAGATCCTCTGGAGTTTTCTGGGTCAGTCTGTAAATCTCCAATTCCTTTGCTTGCTGCCCTTTTTTTGCAATGCAATAGGCAAATTGATAGCTGAGCATATTCATTGGATATTTGAAGGTCTTACTCCCCAAAATTCCAGGCAGTGTCATCTTTCCAGATGCTTCCCAAGTGATAATTATGGAGAAGTCAAAGACTGCAGTTCTTCAGTCAACTCCCCACATATACAAAAGCACCCAGCTACTCTTCTGCTTCAGTGTGCCCACAAGTATGGTTCTTAATTTGGCTTAAAAAAAAAAAAATCAAGAGGTCAAAGAGACCAAGAAATTAAATCTTACATTACGTGGAAAGGAGGGGTTTTTTTTTACAAGAATTTATCAAACTCTAAATTTAGACTCCTAATGCACTTTGCAAAGCTGAATTGGAAAGTCAAAGGGTTGAAAACTACACAAATAGTCAAGGAAAAAAAAGAGATCCTTCAGATCCCCCTGTCAGGGAGCAGCTCCCAGACCTGACCCCTTAAAAATCAGCATTTCTAATACTTCACTCACACAAATGGAGCCAATCCATAAGCAATGTTTTCTTATCTTCAAGCTCAATCATGGGCAAGTATTTCCCACTCAGGCTCTCACCTGGGAAAGGTACCAGGAAAAAGGGCTGACAGCCCTAAAGAATGTTCTGTATCAATAAAATAAGACATATTATTCTCCCCAGACATTTTCCCTGTCTTGTATGCCTGGACCATATGGAAGCAATAAACACTGTCCTCATCTCCTCTGAACAGCAGCTTTACCAGCAAGTCCTTTTGCAATCTGCCAACACCATAATGTCTGGTTTTTGTTTTTAATCTGTAGCAGATCATTATCAGTAAAAGCTGTGAAATACTGGAATTCCCTTCCTCTGCCCATGCAGAAAAGTCAGGGTTTGATTTTCTGCTGATTCCCACAGAAGATCCATTTCCCTGTGCAGGTGTTTGTTAGGAAAGATGGTTAATTGAAGTACATCAGGGTTCTGGCACACTCCACACTGGATCATTACAGTGAATATTGATTTATTCCTCAACAGCATTTTAGGCTTTTGGGTCTACACTTAAGGAAATGCAGAAAAAGATCATAATAAGTAAATGTGCATGTATATAAATTAATGGAAAATTATTTTTAATTACAGCCTTTAATGTTGTTGGGGCAATCTGAACTGCATTCTGAAAAAAATCTTTTGGACAATAATGGAAAACAGATTAACATGTGTTTTCTTGTGCAGGAGAAGATAATGTGCTCTTACACTGGGCAGAAATCCTGCACACCACGTTTTGAATTAATAATAAATAATGGTCATTACTTACTGAACTGAACAACCACTGCCTGGGCAAAAAAAGATTCAAGGGAGCAGCCACAAGACTGACCTGGGCACATTAACATCAGCCTGCAATAACACTTTCCACCTCTTTAGCCTCTGCAGTTGTGAAACATATTTTGTTTTAGACTCCAGGCCCAAAAAGCTTATTAACCAATTTATGGAAATGACAGCATTTCACGTGAAAAAGATGTCCCAAAGCCCATGCAAGTGACCCAACTGTATTATCTGTAACAGAGATAAGTGGGAAGAGAACATCCCAGCACACTAAAAAGATGCTTCCCAGCACTTCACAAATATTTTTGGACAGGATAGTTTAAGGATCCTCTTTATATAAGCTTCTGCATTCGGGCTCAATTTATGTGTGAATGCCTCAGGTTCTATGGAGCCAGTAAATGATGTCTGGGTTATGTCACACACTGGGAATGTCCCAGCCAGCCTCAGCTGAAGCAAATCCAGCTTCCTCTCCTTCTCTGGAGGGGAGAACAATAAAATCCCTGCATTTCCACCCAACCAGGGGGTGCCAGGTATCAGCCAAAGGTCTGGAACAACACAGCACCTGAGAGGAGTGAAAGCCTCAGAAACAAAAACCCCTGGGATTGGGAGAGGAAGAGTGCCTGGCTTTGGGAGCAGAAGGTGGGGCTTCAGCTCAGCCAGGGAAACTCTTTATTTTTCTGGCAGAAAGGAAGATGACTCTGATGGAGGAAAGATGAGTGGGAAGGGGTGGAAGTGTGAGGGAGTCTGGACCCATCCAAAGACCTTCAGCCACCTTGAAAGTGGCAAGATAAGGGGAGCCAGAGGTTGGGAAATGGGAGAGGACAGAGGAGCAAGGGAAGGAACAGAGGGATATCCGAGGCCAATGGACCAAGGGGAGAGGGGACCAAGAGCAGTAAAGCAGAGGAGCACCCCAAGCCAGAGGAAAGGTGGGTGGCTTCCAGGGAAACACAAGATGGTGCTGGAAAAACAAGGTAAAAAGGCTCAACCCTGCATTTAAAAGGGAGAGAAATATTAATACTGGTATTTGTGTCCCATTTTGGCCAGGGTCAGGATTTAAGAGCTCTATTACAGCACTGAGATACACAGCCAATTACAAAAAAAAAGCAACTGAGGATATAGAATGCCATAAAAATGACATTTGTGCCCTTCAGCGTGCGCAGATAATTCTGACTGAATCCAGTAAAGTGTCAAACTGTAGCCAAAGGCAAAATTGTCCCTTTGTCCTTGTATCCAGACACACCAGCTGACTGATCCTGAACTCCCCTTTCCCTCCTACATTTTTTTCTCTTCCAGCACACCTAATAAAAGGATGCAACATCTTCCAAAAAATTCAAATAAACACCTCCAGCCTAGCAGTCTGCACATCGATAGAGGGTAATGCTGCAACCATAAATGTTATCTTTAAGTAAAGTAATGAATTAAATCACTCTGTATTCTTTCCTAGCACAAGTGTCAACAGCATTCAGGGGAATCTTCAAAAGGAATTCAGGCTTTTCATTTTAAAAGCTCAACTACCACATCAGTAGCTGGCACTCAGCAGCCTAAAATCACTTATTTGAGAAAGTCTCTAATAGCTGCATTCACTGTTTGCTCAGTACAAGTATTTATTATAAAATAAATTACAGTTCTCACACCTTTTATGCACTCACAGAAACAACCTGCATTGATTTATTGTTTACAAAGGATTGTGTCAAATTCAGACCTGTTAGGCACGGGGCAGCTCTGCTTGGCTCACTGAATGAGTCCCACACAGGTCATTTTTGCTGTATTCACTCTCCACTACATTTGCTCATTTTCAGCCCTTCCTATTTCAATATTCCTCCTGATTTCCATGGAACAACTTGGCAGGCAAAGCACCATCCAGCTCTGGGCTTATCCTGCAGGCTTGCACTGAAAATCTGATGGGAATCTCGATGGGAACTTGGAAGGGACCTTGGAAAATCACCTTGTTCCACCCCTGCCATAGCAGGGACACCTTCCACTGTCCCAGGCTGCTCCAAGCCCTGTCCAGCCTGGCCTTGGGCACTCCCAGGGATCCAGGGGCAGCCCCAGATTCTCTGGGCACCCTGTGCCAGGGCCTGCCCACCCTCACAGGGAACAATTTCTTCACCTAATCAATAAATTTGTGGTTACCCAGGATCTATTTGTGACCAAAGTCACCCCATGTGAACTAAACTGACTTTTAGGAACCAGAGATCTGATTATTTCACTTTTTACTTTCTTTACTCCTGGAGGAACACACACCTTGGCCTCTCATGAGTGTCTCAATTTCCCCATCACCCCAAGAGATGAAGGCAAGGAGAAAAGTTCTTTCTTCAGAGAATGAGGATAATTCATAACAAGGAGATATTCTGCTAAAATACACTGATATTTATGGTGGCTTACACCACATTTCCACATTGCAACCCAACATCAATCAGGGCTTGGCCAAGGGTGATACTTCCTAAACATTAACACAGATCAGGAGAAAAAGAGTGAGGGAAAGCTGTTTTCAGGAATAAATGTGATCTACCCAGTGTTTTTGCATTCCACAGATAATATAATCATTTATCTGATCTAGTTTCTTGTAATCTCCATGGTAGAGGAAAAGTAATCATGTAAGCAAGACAGTTCTTCAGGGTGTATTACAGCTAGTTCTAAGTTTCAACATTTTCAGACTAAGGAATTTAGGAAATCAAATTTTAAGCCCAAGCATTTGGAGCTACAAAATCAGCATCACCATGAAAAAAGAATCTGAATTGTTGAAACAGCACAACCATGAAATGTTCTAGTATTTCTTCTTTCAGTACTGTGTTTGAAGTGAGAAACAAAATGCATTAAGAGCTATGGATTTTACAAGGTATAAGCTTTTACCAGTCATGAAACAGCCCTCAAAGCTAACATGCCATCTATAAAACACAACTTAAAGAGTTGAAAAAAAAATACCCAAACCAGCCCACTTTTCAATTCAATTGCTTATGGGAAATAAAAAGTGCAGAAAGGCTCGATTTTCATTTTAAGATCAAGAAAACCGATTAGGTTTGAACAGCATAACAAGTGAGCAAATTCAGGGGTTGGTAACAGGGAAGAAGCCTGGTTCTTCTTCTAAACAAAATTAAATCAGATGAAAACTCTGAACACCACAAAATTATTCACTTGCAAGGAAAAAGAATCTGGACTTCATGATTAAAATCCAGCTGATTCAAGCCCTTCATTTAGCTACTAGCTTAAAGAGGCAGAAACAATTCCTTTTTTATTAACATGACAAGTGAATGGTTTGCCAAATCTTGTGGCTACAGCCCCCTAAACATTCAAATTTACTCAACCTTGAAGGAAACTGCTGTTGGATTCTTTATACATGGGAGGACTGAAAAATACAGATGACACTTTGGAAATTGCAGTCAGTGGCATGGCCAAGAAACTTCCCTACCAGGGCAGATTAATACTTTGGTTTGGCAAAAAACAAACAACATTTTTTCCCACACATTTGTTTTCTTTAAAAACATGTAAAAGTTTACTAGTCAGAGCAAACGGTATATGGAGCCAGTGGGGCTTGTTAAAATGTTCTAATTACCCAAACATTTACACAGGCAATTTCAAACTAAAAGCAGACATTATCAACTAATGTGCATTTATGTTTAATTAAGGAAAAAAAAAGAAAAATCCTCCTTGTAACGTATATCTGTGATCGGCACAGAGCAGATTTTGGCCAAATTAGGTAAACAGCTCAGCCTCCTAAAATTACAGAAAGTGAAACCCAGCACTTGGCCAGCACATGGCAAAAAATGTGAGGTTATTTGGGAAATTTGGGAAGGGAAGAAAAGAAGAACAGGGGCCAAAGCATTTAAAGAAGAAAAAAAAAGAAAAAAAAAGACAGCAAAAGGCAGTGCACTGAATTTTTTTCAGGTTTCAATGAAATTTTTATCAGGGAAGGTTCCTGGGTCTAGGAAGCAATTTCGGATCACTAAACAATGGCAGAATTGCCTGCAGTCCAATGATCACGGCATTCACTCAGGGCATGAGAGCATCCCAGCATTTGAATATTCAATTTTATTTTTTCTTTTAGCAAAGCAGAGGGATGACAAATTCCCTACCCAAATTCAAACCACCTCCTGAGCTCTGCTGTGGACGCCCTCATCTAATCCCTGCTCCTCAGTGACCTGCCAAGGTGCTCAGGATTTCTTGCCTAATTTCTAGGAAAGAAAAAAAACCAACAAACATTTTCTTAGAAAGTTTCCAAAAGAAAATAATATAAAAAAACCCACTAATTTTATTTTCTGGCACTTTATGAGTATCACTGTACACACATTTACGTGTTTTTTAGAATTCATAATTATTTCAATCCAACAAACATCCACAGAGGATAAATTCACCTTTACTGCCAGTAAAAGATGGAATAATAGGCAGAGGGGTTGTACAAAGAACAAAATAAAAAGTGATCTCAGCATAACATGTCAAAGGGGAAGATCTCACACACTTTTTACTGCTAAGTTCTCAAATCTACTTTTCAAATTGCAAGAGCTATAGGTTAATATTTTCTTTCAGAGCAACCCTCTAAGGATCTTCAGATCAGATAATCCTTTTTCCAGTGTCATATAAATCCAGGCCTCTTGTAAAAGAATTTCTCTGTTCAGGGATTCATAAATCCACCAAGTTTAGTAATGAACTGGGTGTTTCCTTTCCTAGGAACTCAATTGAAGGAAAAAAATCCCCTCTCTGCTAAGCAGTGAAAGACTGGAGGCTTTAAATTGAGAGATCAAAGGCAGGCAGGGTTCAGGTGCTCTGGTGATTACACCCAATGTCATCTGGGAGTGGGGAAATGTCCACTGGACACTGCCCAGACCCCTCTGTGCAGACACCCTGCACTAAATCAAGTTCCTCCCTCGGTAAAAAGCAGAGACACCCAAGGCTTTTCCCATCTTTTTTTGTTGTTTTATTAGAATTCATCGCGGTTTCCTCTCGCCGCCCCCACGCACGGCGCCCGTACAAATCCGGGCTGGGGGAATAAATCTCATGGAAAGATTCCTCATTAAGCACACCAGGATTGAGCAGCCACACCAGCTGCAGGTATGATCTTCAAATAAACCAGGGCCTGGGTGCTTGAAAGGTGTCAAGTGAGCATCAAATATTGAAAAAGGTTAAAGAGACTGCTTATAAAGCCCTAGATACTGAGCAAATCAGATCCCTGACAAAACAAGAATCATCTCAATCATTAGAGAGAAAAGACCCTGTAGAATAAAACATCTTTCAGTCCTTATGAAAAGTGATTTCCAAGAAAACCTGCACAGCACTTTGTTTTCTCTTCATGTTTAAGGCAGGATTTCAGGGATAAAACAATCATGTTTGCAATTATAAAGTTTTAAAGATGACAGAAATCAGTTTTATTCCAGTGATACAAAAGGGAGTAGTTTCTAAAGATCATCTGCTTTCTTAATCATTTCTGGAGAGAAATTGATATGACTGACACTAAAGATAGTGTCAGTCATATCAAAGATAGCAATTTTTAATAAGTTCAATTAGTTCAATTGATAAGTTAACTAATAATTTTTTTATTAAAAATAAAAAAGTTCTTATTTTTCCTCTTTGCCTTTTATTGAGAATTGATATGAGCAATAAAAGGCAAAGAGGAAAAATAAGAATTATATGTGACAGGCAACATCAACTCACAGCACCCCAGAGCTGTAATTCCCACAGTGTCACACACACACAACCTTGGCACACTTGGCAAACCAGAGAACACTTAATGTAAGCAGCTGGAAGAAAGAAAAGATGTATTGGTTGGATTAAAAAAAAAAAACCCAATATATAAACAGATAATCTATCTTTTTTATTTGATGGCAATACTATCTTTTTATGTGGCACATATTTGCACATGTTGCACCACGGCCAGTATGAATTTTGGCTCCCCAGACTGTTTAACCCTTCATTTAAAAACCCCTTACTCAGCTCTCATTGTGTTTTTCTCTCCCTAAGAACAGATCTCTTGTGAGCTCCATGAGCAGCAATCATGCTGCCCATCACAAAAAGGAAAAGAAATGTAATAAATCTTTTTACTCCAGATATTTTTCTTTCACAGTGTGTTTTTGCTTCACCCTGCAAAGCCCTGTGAGTAGCATTAAAATCAGAAATTAGGAGTGTCCAGATTTGGATCATTCTGGGTTTCCTCCCATCTCAGAGCACTGGTCCCAATCCTTTGGGCCACAGAGTAGTGCAAAAAAAGGTGTTGAAACTCTAGACAATTTTTGCACCTGAAATTTGAAGAAACAAATAATCTTGTCTAAAAATCCATTCCCACCAACTCCTGAGGGAGGCTGGTTGGAAATTTGGACCCTCTGGAGCTGTGGGACACAAGCACAGACCCTGCAACTCCATTCTCCTGTGCTTTTCTGACCTGTCTTTCCAGACCATGGAGAACAGCAAGGAAGAACATCCTGATCTTTAATTTTTCATGTATTTACATCAGAATCCCACCCACACTGAGGCCCTGAGATTGAGGTGCTGCACAAGGCCAACAGATTTGCAGGATGGAGTCCTCAGGGTGGGGAACAAAACCTCCAGGCTGTGCCAAGTGTTTGTGCTCAGATTTAGACAAACATTGCCAGCCTGCCCTGGGAAGCAGGAGCCATTCCTGATGCGACAGATTTTCCTAACAACGTGAGATGACATGGAAGCAGCAAACTCCCAATTTCCTTGTGCCTCCTGGTACAAATTGAAAGAGCTTTCTGCAATTCCCCTCTCCTGACTTCAGCTGATTCAATAAAACACCAGAATTTAAACACAGGCACCCTTCCCTCTCCCCTCCTTGCACACAAAGCATATCAAACCCATGGAATTACTCCTGACTTGGCCTTGAGCAGCCAACACGATGTCAATTTTACATGTTTTATAAAGCAACAGCATGTAGAAAGCAACTCAAATGCAGGTCATATCAAGCATGTGACCCACAGAGCAATCAAAGACTGCCTGAAACTGTCATTCAAGGTTCAATCAGCTTCTTGCAGGAAAAATGAAACATCTGTGGCCCAGAGAATTAAGTTATGTATTGCATAATTCATCTGGTGTCTGCCACAGCAGCCATTTTAATGCTCTAGTGATAAACATGTTTGATTATTTTTGTTTTGTTTCCTGTCGCCTCCATGGTATTTCTATTTATCCACCCATACCACAATGCAGAATGGAGATAACAAATATACAAAACAGTGTTATAGTCAGCCGATAAGATGTGGGAAATCAGCAGCCTTATTAATCACATCAAGGCAGCAGCACTGTTAAACCTTATGTTCCCTGCAACTGTCCTCATTTGGGGTCTTTTGGGTACACTCTGTAGTTAGATTTGCTGATGAAATCATTGTTTCCCAAGGATCCAAAGATTTGGATTGAGCTTTAGAGGTTTTTCTATTAGGAAAGCTGCTCTCCTCATACACAAAGCAAGTTCATTGCTGGTTCCAGGGCCTGGGTGCTTGAAAGGTGTCAAGTGAGCATCAAATACTGAAAAAGGTTAAAGAAACTGCTTATAAAGCCCTAGATACTGAGCAAATCAGATCCCTGACAAAACAAGAATCATCTCAATCAGTTTTCCATCCCCTCAGTTTTTCTGATCCTGACACAAGTAGGACAAATGTGTATCTCACACCAGGCCCTAGATACTTTTCCAATCCCTTATTGCACTGGTGGGTTTGTGATCCACACTGGCAGAAGCCCTGGTTCAGCCTCTGCAAGTCATTTTGGGAAGAGATTGTCTTATTAATGGTAACTTAGTCCACTTTACTCCCAAATCTGTAAAGCCTGACACTTTCCCACCTGCCCTGCACTTCCCTGATTTCCAGAACACATTTCTGCAGCAGGTGGGGACTTGGAGGCTCTGGGTGTTTATTCCCCTTGCCAGGAGCTGAACATTTGAGCAGTCTGCTCACAGAAATTCAGCTGGCAGTTAATTTGTTCCCCAATTAAACATAATCTCAGGGAGATTTAATAGACTTGGGTGATGGCAATTGACTCCAAAAAGCAGCTTTGAACTGGCTGCTGCAAGTAACCAAGGAGCAGCCTCTGAAGTGGTGGGGTCAGGTGGGTTCTGCCCCATTTTTGTGACTGAGAGTCTGTGGGGTTCCTGCAGTGAGGAAATCCTCCCTGCACAAGAGCAGCTCCATGGCAGAGCTTGCTTCACCTGACAGCCAGAGCTGCTTCCTGAGGTGCTGCTGATGGAGGTGAGCCAGGGATAAAAAACATCCTTCCCCAAGCACCAAACAAATCCCTGCTTCCCACCGATTGTTCCCACAAAGTTGTTTAGACAGCACGGATTGTGACAGTATCAGCTGTGCCATCTGGGCCTTTTTAGCTGCCCCCCATTGCTGCTTCCTCCTGCAGCATCTCCAGGTCCCTCCTTCGATGTCCCCTCTTCACCTCCCACCCACAAATTGTAGGAAATACAGATTAAAGACACTCTCCAGCCATGGAGACCTCAACCTGCAGCCCTCAAATGGGTTCTCTGCCTGCCTTTCCTCCCATTCCCAGTTCCTCCAAGCTCCACCAGAGCTCCCCATGCCAGGGATTCCTAATGTTGTTAATTACTGCCGAAGTCAATCATCAGCTTCCAAGTTAATTTAGGAGGGGAACTGAGGAGCTCCAAGCAGGCTGGCAGTAAAACAGAGCACAGGCTCGTGGAAGCTCCATTTCCTTCGGAAACTGGGATAAAGGCTGTGGTTCTGCAGGGCTGTGGATGCATGAACAGGCTGCTCTGCTCCCAGGGCACAGCAGCAGAACCTGCCAGGTTTTCAGAATTTGCCCTTTTTTTTTTCAATTTTACTTGAGAAAAATAAAAATGATAATAAAGTATAAAATAACTTCCTAAAAGAGCAAATCTTATTAATTCTCCTTCTATATCTCACATAAGCTCATTTACAATTCTTTCTTCACTAACTACATAAATAGAATTTATTTTTATATATAACATTTAATAATAAGAGTAGTAGTAGTTTGATATTTCGAAAATAAAGACCTCACAACCATTTGCTTATTTTTTACTTATGGAGTTAAAATAGATGATTTAGCCAAAATTAGAAGCCTTAATTGCAGGCATCTTAAGTGTCATTCTCTTTTATCGGAATAGCAATGTTTCAGATTGAAGAATCAGCAGGAGGAATTGTCTGTGCTTTGATTAAAGATCCTCTAAAAATACACACAAATACTTTAATTTACTTAATAATATCACTGCAGTTACAATGTGTAAAATGAGCACATATATCTTGTCAATGGTATGGAAGGGATTGCTGGCTTTTTGATTTTTGTTTTTATTAGGCTCCTGTTACATATGAAAAATCCCTTTAGGTTTTGAGCAGCTACAACCCCAAAATGAACAATCTTCCCTCATACTACACCACTGCCAAAATCACAGATTTCTGTATGTTTGTTTTCTTTAGGGCAGAAAAACCTCAAAAAATTGGAGACTGTTCAGAATTTTTATTCAATCAACATTCATATTCCAGATTAATCTTTAGGAGCTTCTTTCCAGAGACATTTAGCATCTCCTCCTTAACCACAGAGAGAGCTGAGGAGCTCAGTAATTTGGAAAAATTAGGTATCGATTGATTTCTGCCCTTATTCCCCTTATTTATTCTGCGTCTTTGTCCATCGCTGTAAGAACCTATAAAAGCTTTTCTCTAACTCCCCCCAGTTTATATTCAGTACAACAGCTTTAAGTCACTTTGAAAATGAGAGAGCACAGACAGAATTCTGTGTACAGGTGTCACTGCACAGGCACAGATCAAAGGGGAATGACTGGATCCCAGCAGAGCAGTGACAGAGCCCAGCTCCTGCAATCCCCCAGGGACCCCAACAGGGAGCAGGGAAAATCCCCCACCCTAAAGAAGGGAAAGCCAGACCTGTTCCAATCACAGCCCAAATGCTCTGAATTATCTGTGCCTTTACCCAGCCTGACCTGGCAACTGGTGCTGTGGAGTGTAAGACAACATCCTGCATGGCCTTTTGAAGGATTTATTGCCAGGTAACACAATGAATGTGTCCACCAGGCCAATAATCTCCAATTTACTATTTCTTACCCAGCTGCTGATGTATCCCTCCAAGCACATTAACCAACAGGCACTCAAATACAACAATATCCTGCTTTCACTGTCAAATCACCTGTAGCATCTGGACAGTGGTTTATGGGCAACAAAAAGGCATTATTTAGGGATGGAATCTGCATTAAAATGCAACCTTTTGCCTTTCTCAGTGTAAAGGACATGCATATTGAGCAAAAGAAAAGCTGAACACTGACAGCAGTAACAGCATTCAAGTGGGAGATGTATTTGGAGAATGCTTTAGATGCTCTTGGCTTAGAAATGAACACAGGTGATGTGCCCATTCGCTGTTAGCTTCTCAAGCAAGTTATTTCCTCCTGGCTATTGAAAATAGCATTACATGGTCTTTGATAAAGGCAACTGATCTCCTTCTATCCAATAAAGGGAATGAAAATTGTAGAAAGTATGATAGAGATGTGTTTATTCTATATTTTGAGTAGGTTTTACTTTTCCCAGGAGCTATGCTGAAGATTAAGAACCAGGATGATTGCTGTCTTTATAATAATGTATTCAATTACCAATATGGTTTTCTCTCTTCCCAATTTGGTCCAGCTTCGCTCTGAATGGAGACACCACTCCTGTCAAATGGCAATCATGTCAGCACTTTGCAGCTTCACTTTAGAACTACCAACATCAATCTTGCTGACCCTCTTGTGACAAAGCAGCGAAAATAAAAACCAGTCAGAAAGAAACAAAGGAGGGAATGTCAGAGCACAGAGTAGGGAAGACAAACCAGGGCAAGGAGAACAGGCAGGTGTTGTCCAAACCTGCACTGGTCATTATCACTTTATGTGGGCAGGCCCCTGAGACACAGAGCAACCTCCTGGGCTTCAGAGGAAGGAGTTGCCTCCCTCTCTCTCCCTTCACTGTGTGGGACACCCAGAAATCAGGCTCAGCCCCCAGAGCCCCCAGGAGCTGGATGACAATTTGGTACTGACCCCTTGCTGTGCAGGAGCTTCCCCTGAGCCTCCTGCGCCAGCCGAGCATCCAACAGGTTTTGTGTTTACATCTCTGCTGAATATATAACTATGCTCAATTTCTTCTAACTTTAGCATCCAGCTGTATTGGATTATGAGGGATGCTCACTAATATGACTGACAGATTGCATGTCTACACAGAATCCAAACTAGACAGCAAAATTACTTTAAGTAGTCCTCCACGGCAAACCCCAACAACACCAGGTACTACTGCAAGCCCTTGGAGGACAACAGAGCAGGATTTTCTGATTTAACCTTTTAAAATGTTATTTGCAGGAATACTTTTCAAATTTTTTATTTCCCTTTCAACAGTTGTTGAGACTTTAAAATGCTGCTGAAATAAAACAGCTTCAGGCTTGACTAATGCTATACTCCATGGTAAGGAACTATTTGATTATTCTGTTTTGACAGTTAATGAACAGGTTTAGTATTTCTACAGAAGGGGAGTTTGAACTAGAAATATTAGTTTTGTGTTGCTAATGACAATTCCTCAACGTTTCGACTACAGCAGAATCCTCGAGTGGCTGAAAAACATCCTTCCTACACGAACAAATAGCTGTGGGAAAGAAGGGAAGTAAGGAAATGCCAACCAGCCTTTTGGATTTGCCTGGTTTTTGCTGCAGGGCTAATTCTGTAACCAACAGGTCTCAGATCCACAAACCCAGCATTTGCTTAATGAATAATTTCACCCTGCTTAGACCCTCAGTGCCAAACACTGTCCCTGCTGTTCCCAGACCTGGGGAGGTGTAAAGGTAACCCTGTAACCCTGCCAGGTGTCCCACCTGCATCTCCTCTGCTCCAGCACCATCCTCAGCTGTGGCAACCTCTGCCCAGCTCTGTGGTCCCCCAGGTCTGAGCCCATGGCTTCAGCTCTGTGGAGCATGAGGCTGTAACCAGGCACAGCCACGGAGCAGGACAATTCCCACTTCTCTTCCCAAAGCACACAGTTTGTGCCAGCAGCTCTTGCACTGCGTGTGTAACACTGGAACTTCCCAAAAAGAGCTGGTTTACTCTTCTGCTGTTTTCACTGGGCTCAGCTCCTTTCATGGCACTGTGTAGTAAGTGATTATTCCAGGGAACCTCACTTTGCCTCTCCAGTGTTCTACAAACAGTGAGGATGGGGCTCTCTGCCTCTGTCTCCTTCCTCATCCCCTTTCCCAGTGGCTGCAGCTGCAGCATCTTCCCAAGCCATGGGCTGAAGCTTTCAGCAGGAGTTTATTTGATGTTATGACAGAAATAAAAGTGTGGGAGGGGAGGTCTGTATGGGCAGGATGCATAAATACATTGTAAGGCTCACAAATTTAATCCAGGGATGTTTTATATTAAATTTGTTCCAAGAAATGGTCAATAATTAAGTCTCCCACAGGCCCTGACCATGTAGGTTATTTTAGGGTATCGAATACAGCTAAACTTATTCAGTCCCACTGCTATGGAGATAGAAGGTACAAGAGATCAGGAATTAATTTGAGACAATGTGAATATAAATGATAAATAAGAAAAGTTTAGTTCATACAGACAGCAGACAGTATGCCTTAACAAAAAGTGTTAAGTTTATCCACCATACACTGCACAGGATTGTTAAACACTGCCCTGGGTGAGGACAGGCACGTGCCTGGCAGGTCCCACCACTGCCAGCTCCCTGGATGGCAGGGAGGTGACAGAAATCAATCCAACAGGCAGCAAGACAAATAAGTCATCTGTATCACAGCTAAAATATGGTGTTGATCAATAACAGAAAATGAACTCGCACTCCTTTGCCAAGAAAATAGATTATTTAATCAGGGTACAGACAGATAGAGATGTTACATAATCAAAAAGAGCTCGTGCTGCTATATTTAGTGGCCACTGTCTTTTAGAGAGGAGGGCAAAAGTACACCCATTATCAGCTACCAGCCCTCTGCTGAAATGCTTTTCTGATGAGTTAAGCTGGTCAGACACCACAATATTGTATATTTAAAACTACAACAACTATGACAGTACGAAGGCAACAAATAGGGGAAAAGACAAGGAGTCACTGCTGTCCTAGGGACAGAAATCCTCAGGTTTAAAAGGATCAAGTCCCAGCCAGAACTTACAGACCAGGGGATCTCCAGCAGTCATTTCTAACTTCCAGACTACCTGGAGTTTTCCATCAAAGGATGGAACGTTAGTACAGCACATTTGCAGTTTATGACTGGTTGCCTTTCACAGTTATTGCTGTGATTTCTCAGCAATAACCAGTGGAATTGCAGGAATTTGCAGAACACACAGAAAATCACTGATCAGGACCATCAGCACAGAGCTCACTTGGTACCACTGCAGCCTGCCTGGCCATGGCACAGCTGAGATCCAACCCTGAGATCCACAGGGCTGTGGAACCATTAGAATCTCAAAGGAAAGTCTGTCCATGGATATTCCCCCAGATGTGAACATCACCCTCAACAGGATCATCTTCCCTCCAGCTTCCCCACCCAACAATGAACACTGGGAAAAAGAGTCCCATTAATGCTGAAGTCAAGCATTAAGGAAGGAAAACTCCCTGTTCTGAAGTGGAACATGAATAAAAAGAACATTAAATAGAATAGCCAGCGATTAAACTTGGTAACCACCCTTTCTTCTATTGTTTTAGGGTGCAAACCCAATGAGGAATTATTGAAATTAGGATTTGCATGAGGTTTATAGAGCTGCTTCATGTGGGTGTACAGCCACAGCAGCTCTTGTTTAAAGCACTCCTGGAAGATGATCCTGCAGGACCAAAGCTCTGCCATGGATTTTTCCCTGGGATATCCATTTTGTACATCCAAAGGAAGCAAAAACTTCATGAAGACAAAAAATTCTTGGTGAGCATTTTAGAAAGATAAAACAAAATGTCTAAACAGGGATCAAAGATGCTGCTTCAGTGTAAGGTACATTAAAGATCCCTCAAATATTCAGGAAAGCTAGAGAGGAAAGAAAGCACTATGCCCATTAATAATAATAATAATAAAAGATAATTATAGCTGGCTCCAAATGTTAACAATTTAATAGTTACAGGATCTAAGTACTGTAAATGACTAATGCAGGCAGCAAATGTATTTGCAGCAGCATGCAAAACAAAGCCCTTAAAAGTAGATAGCTCTGGGAAAGGAAGGATAAACTGCTTTATTATTTTTTTTTTAATTTTTTTTTTATAGCATCAGCTCTGAGCACATGACATTGAGAAGGGCTCTGTGCTATCTTCCTTTTGTGACTGGTGACAAGAACATGTCCTTGATTTACCAAGATGATGAAAACCCAATAATGCCCAGTTTGGAGCACCAGATACCGGTGTGATTCCAACAGCAGTGTTGTATCTTTACTGTTCTTAGGAGAATGATACATGATGGGTGATTTTTTTCTGTTTGCACAAGAATTCACAACACACTTCCAGACTTCAGCCATATGAAAAGCCAGGGAAAGACTGCTGATGAATTTAAGTGACTACAAACTGGAATAAGCAGCAAAACTGCTGATTATTTACTACCTAAAACTTCCAGGCTATATTCTCCTACCAGAAACTGTGTTGAGTAATGCTTTCATTCGATTTGCTCACGATGTTCTCTGTTGATGAATATATCTGATTTCATGTAAATGTGATTAAATAAATCAGACAGTGTTAGGCTGTACTGAGTCTCAAGAGGTTCTAATTCAAGATGTGCAATACTTGCCCCAATAAGCACAACTGAGCTAAACCTTGTGCTTTATTACCTTCTTAACCTCAAAAACCCTCTGGTTGCCTCCTTATTATTGTTAACATGGGTGTAACATCAGATTTTGCATAAGTTTCCCACACTAATTCAAAGATATGTGAGGACTGAAGAGGAAGGGATAGAAAATGAAAAGGAGAAATAAAGAAGGTGGGTAAATTCCTTCAAAGCATCTTGACTTCATTGGAGCTCCCAGCTCCTGGCACACAGAGGAATCAGGTAAAAAAGGCTTTTTGGAAAGGTGTTAGATGAAAAGCAGCATGATTCAGAACAGGAACTGTGTCTGCAAGTGGCAGTGCCCCCTTGTTCTGTTAGTCCCCACCAAACTTGTATTCTGCCACTTGCAGAGGTGGCAGAACCTGAGGTGTCACCTTCCTGAGGGTGACAAGGTTGTCACTTCCAGCATGACTCTCCTACAAAACTGGGGTCCTAGCTTCCAGCCTCTAGGGAATGATGGATATGAGGGCTTCTCCTGGCTGTCATTTGCTCATTGTCAACACATCAAATTCAGATGGACCACCAAACCCCTCACTTCTACAGCAGATTAGCACAGGATCACAGAATGGCTTGGGTTGAAAGGGACCTTAGGGATCATCTCATTCCAACCCCCTGACATGAGCAAGGACACCTTCCATGTGCTCAGGGCCCCATCCAACCCAGCCTTGAATACTTCAGTCCCTTTTTGTTCATGCCAGGTGCACCTTCTACCAGGAATTTTACCCCTCTGTGAGTCAGTCCCTAGATGTCTCCTAGAGTTTGGCAGGGAGGTGAAGGAGACCTACACACTCTGTGGGAACCATACCTGGAATCATGTCTGGAGCTCTTCCCACCCAAGGAACAGCTCCTGCCACTAAGGCAAGGCTGAATTTGCACTCAAGCAATGGATTAGGGCTCATCCATACCCCAAAAGGGTTTGTTTGGTTTGTTTGCTCTGCTGCAGACAAACTCTGATATGAACTGGCAGACAATGCACTGGCTGAATGTGGAACAAAGAGGCTGTTGGTGTCTCCAGCAAGTTAGGGACAACACTAAACAACTCCACTTGTAAGCAGAACATTATTTTCCCTGATATCATACACAGAAGCTGCTGTTTAATTAAAACTAAGCTGCTTAAGCCATTAAACTGGCAAATGGCTGTACCAAATGACTTGTCATTGTTAGCATTCCAGCAGCAGGAGTTGTTTGCTGTCACTCAGATGGCAACTTCCAATGCTAATGCACATTTCCCAACTGGCTCCACGGATCTAAACCAGCCCAGGACAGGGAAGTTATTAAAATTGCTGCTGCATATTACCAAGAAGTACCTTCTTCAAAAACACCCACATCGTGTACTCTGCTGCAATTTAATTATTTCAGATTTCTCCCCTAGAAATATGAGCCATTCCAGGCATTCACTTGCATTTTAGAAAGTAGAATGTGTATCAATGCTGGCTTTGAGCCCTAAGTTTAAGCAAGTCCAGATCAGCCTCCTGATTTAGATCCTGCAGATCTCAGCATCAAAATCTGTAATTAAAAATCATAACCTACTACAGCAGCTACTTTATTCTGACTACACAGAAATAAAAAAAAAAAAAAAAATAAATAAAAATAAACATTTTCTCTTGGGTCAGTAACAAGAAAAGATCATTCTGACCATGCTGACCATCCAAGAATCCAAGTGGAGACATTCCAGAGGACTCTGTTTGCTTATCACTTGGATCTGTGTCAAAACAGAGAGCATCAGGCAGAGGTGTCTCTGGAATCCATGGTAGGACACTCTGCCTCTTCTCCTCTGCAATCTCCCTTCCCTTCCCCTAAATGGGAAGGACTGTGGTGAGGAACAGAAATGGTTAAAATGAATTTGTCGATCTTTTTACTTCCTATGAGTCATGTTCCTCAACTCTACCCCTCTGTGTATAAAAATCTGCTACGACTCATTAAATAAATATTTCCACTTCGGCTCAGTAAAAGCAGAGGGCTCCTACAATAAAGCACCACACAGGTAAAACAATGAAAAAGGGTAGAATGATTAAAACTGCCCATCCCAGTGCCCTGAGATGGGACAGTCAGTGGTAACACAGCATTAATTTTATGGCAGATGCCATATGCATCTTTTTTCCTTTGGTGTGGTCTCCAGGAAAGAAGAATATTTCCCTTCACCACAGAATGACTTAATGGATGTCCAAATGAATGATCAGCAAATGCATTTTCTGTGCTTCTATTTATGTACCTTTATTTTTACAGCTACAATGCAAGCACCACAACAGCACTTCCCCTTTCCTATCCAAGGGCTGAAAGACTACCCACATTAATGAAGTCTGGCCTTACCCTGTGTGCCCTTTTCACATATGGCACAACTGAGTCATCTCCCTTGGTTTAGGTAGTGTGCTTGACACAACAAAAATAAGATGTAGAGCTAATTACCACTACAGCAATAAAAACAGGAGTGTCCTTTTCATAAGCCAGTCTCAAAGTGAATTCCTATCAAAATACAGTGGTTTTTTTATAGAAATGAAGTTAATAGATACCTAGAACTACTGAATGAACCAACAGGATCTCTCTGCATTTAGCAACAAGTCTTGAAAACCCTAATCTTGTGAGTCAGTAATAACAGTGGAGGAAGCCAAGTCAATCTTGGGTCTATAATAATAAGACAAGCTGTTTAAAAGAGCTCCTCTGAAACAAATGTGTAAACGTCTCACCAAGGCTGAGATGCTGATTTAAGATTAGACAGTGTAGATGTACTTATTTTGGTATCAGTTAAGAACAACTTGTGTTTCTCATTCACAAAGGTTTATGGCAAATGGTTTAACAGCACTTGAGCACAAGCTCCTCACCAAGTCTTTCTCCAAATGCCATTAACACCTCTGCCTGTCCTGTGTCCCAAAATACAAATTTTCTCTTGACAAAATCGTGCTGAGGTCCCCAGTGAGGCCAGTCCTGGCTGTAACACTGCTGCCAAAAAGAACCAACCAGGAAAACCCCAAAGGTTATCCAGAGAGACAGGGGAGGATTTTCAGAGCAATATTCCTCCAGATAATGCATCAGGAGTGATGTTGTTTAAGAAGGACTGATACAGAAAAGCTGATGATCAGCACTGCAGCACTAACTGCGGAAAAGCAGAATTATTATTGCCAAAACTAAAGAAGAGTAAAAAGTCCAGACATTAAACCAAATCAGGTGAAGAGGCAGCTTTACAGCAGATGAAATTCAACACTAACAAACATGTGCCAATGCCCTGAAGAGTATTTGGGCTACTTTTCTCCACTGCTGGGCCCTACACTTCTCACTAGGTAAATAAGGAGATGGAGTAATAGGAACACCCCCATCTAGTTAAGATCACATTCCAGACAGAGCAAAATCCCCTCAGACAGACCATCACGATTCACCACATGAACAGCTAAATGATCCAATCTGGAAGAGCAGGAACCTATGGCAAATTCATCTCCATGATGCATTACAGAGCTGATTTAATCTTTTTTCCCTCTCTGGCCATCGAGCCTGGGTTGTTATCAGAGCACAGACAGTGGGCAAGACAGTGTCCTTTTATCCACTACAGAATGACTGCAGCGTTGTGGAGGCCAGGAAAAGGGAACAGCCTCAAAAATTCCCATTATTAAAAGAGGTAAAGCATAGCCTTGATAATTTTGGGAGTCAAAATCCTGGCTGGACGGCGCATCTGGGATCTTCATCCCATGTGTGTTAATCTACAGGGAAATGAAGTGCTACACCCTGGGTAAGGCAGGGGTTAATTCCAACTGCTGTCGAATGCCCCAAGTCTGTGCTCTGTTCATCAGAGCATTAAATCTGAAAGCTCAAGAGAGTAGTGCAGCCGTGCTGCAAGGGCTATGTTATAAAGTTCTGCATTAAAAATTCATATCGTAGGCTTGCCACAGTACTCTGCTCTGGCTGAAAGGAGAGCTGGCGGGGAAATATTAGACACCCCACTGTCTTTCTGGCAATTGGAGACATTCCTCAACAAACAGCACCTCAGGAAGGGAATGAAAGGGCAAACAAACCGTGAAACAAATCAATGAGTTCAATTATCTCTCTCTCTCTCTCGGAAAGGAAACTTTTCATTTTTAAGGCTGTTTCATGAAATCTTTTAATGACGGCCCTTCACACGGGTGCTGGGCACTCTGGCTGCAGAGCTGGCTGCTTGGCAGGGCTTTTTATTTGTTTTACACGAGACACAGATTCCCAAACACAGAGGGTGAAACAGAGAGCAGGGTATAGGGATCTCTCTGCAGAACAAGAACTCTACTTACCCTTTACATTACCACGACCACGTGGGATAAGAGGCTGTAGAAATTGTTCCCATTTTCCCTGAAGTGTCTCCAGCAAAGAGTGAACTTAGATTTATTAAGATGGTTGGTTACTCCATGGTTAAGTTATGTGCTCCTCACTACTGGTTAAGGCTGTGTGCATTTCACAGCGATTTATGGCAGCCCAACTGGTGGATGACACAGTTCACAATGATGGAAATGGGTGGTATATTTTTATGAAAGCCATATGTGCCCTTCAGGTTATCTGTCTGATGTAACCACTGTATTCAGGCAGGTTAATAATCCCCATCCCATAAATGAGGAAATACATAGGAAATGAAACATCAGTAAATACAATTTTTTGAGGAAACCATGCAAAAAAAAAGTTACCTGCTCACAATCCTCCCCTGCAATTCTGCTTAGCACAAACTGTAATAGAAAAATTCCCTTTTCCCAGAGCTGAATTTCAACTCAAAGGAAGGGAAAGGAAGAAAATAGAACCCATTGGACAAAAGTTGCCATGGCACTTCATCTGTAGTTTTATATATATATATATATATGAATATATCTGGTTGTTAGTATAGCTGAAAACCCAAGTGACTTCAGCCCAGCAATCTGGGTTTTGAGGGGCTCAGCCCCATGAGGAGGGGCATGAATTCATCCAGGGGGTGCAGTCCCCAGGGAACCCAGGAGATTTATGCTCAGCACAAAACAAATAAACACCAGTGTAGCCTAAAGCCCCTCACTAATAAAAACCTGCATGGGGGAGGGAATAAACCCCCACCATTGAGCTGAAAGTTCATTAGTTCCATCGAAGGAATAAAGACAGGTTGGAGAGCTGGTGATCACAAGTAACCAAAGATCAGCTATTAAAAGGCACTGAAAATCTGCTACAAAAGGTTAGCAGCCCCAAGGCAGTGCTTCAGTCAAATTTAATTTTTGCTCAAAATTTCTTACAAACAGGCAGTTAGAGCTTGCAAGCAAGACTTGATCAGCTGGGGTTTATTCTGGGTTTCATGCAGGGGAAGCAGAAGTCCTTTCCTCTGTGTACTGCCTTGATTTCTCAGTTGTGATCCTTGCTGTAGTACTGGTTGCCTTCCAGTATTCCAGCTCCTGAGCAATCTCCCTGTGACTCAGTTTCTCAATGTGTTAAAACTCTGGGAGGCAAGGCACAAAATCACAGCCTCTGCTCTGTTCTGCTCCTCCAGAAACACCAGAGAAGTGTTAAGGGTTAATAATCTCAGGCTCACAGGATTTGTGTATTATGCATTTGTTTATTTAATGCTTTACATGAATGCTAATGAAGTTATTAACAGGCCTGCATGTTGTCTATTGTTTTTCTTGGGTTTAGTGTCTGCACCATCCTGCCTTATCCCTTCTGCTCCATGAGCTGGCCAACACCCAGCTCTTCCAAATCCCTCAATCAGTGTTCTATCCTGGACTCTCAGTTTCCTGATCAAAGACAGTATTTTTTTAAACTTCTTTGTTGAAATATTATCTTTTAAAAAAATCTCATCAAGATAAAGCAATTCTATTTCCCCACATCAGATATTTTCTGTGACACAAAACTGCAATCCCACATGGCCTTATTGTCTTTTAATTAGTTCAGAGGATATGTAAATGAGGCAATATTTCTTAGGTCCCATTAAGTGATGTCTCCAGGAGGATCAGAGGGGGCTGAAGCAGGCAGGACACGCTCCTGTGACATCCACATCCTCACGCTGACCTGCCCCACGCTCCAACTGCTCCTCAGGAAAGGCTTGGATTTAGTGGAAATGCCACTGTTTTATGGCCTTATTGCTGCCAAAACTGCTCCAAGTCTGCAGAGCAAAACCCCTTTTCTCCTGTGACCAGAGCACAGGGAAAGTGCTGGGGTGACTCCTGCCTGTGCCAGTGCAGACACTCCCTCCCAGCCCTGCTTCTGCCACAGACATGAGGAAAAGAGATCAAAGAGAATTCAAAGAATTATATGGGAGTGGGCAGGAGAAATAATTGGGAGTTTTAAAGCAGGGATGACCTGTACAGCAATGCAGGCACAGGACTTCATTCTGTAGCTTTCACCCTGGGTTTCCAACATCAGCAGTAGGAACTGATGACACAAATCAGAATACTTTTTATTTTTAAAGCATCTGTGGAAAGGATAACATCCCTGCTTCTGCAGCCAGGTGGCTGATAGCTTGGGCATCACAGCAACTTTTTAAGGCAGGGATGCATTCAGACCTACCTTCATTTAGGTGTAGGTTTAATGAGATGCTGAAAAACCTTTCTAATGAGGAAACAGCATAGGGATACTTCCATAAGGCAAGTTGTGCCAGATGCATCCCCTGGCAGTGATGGCTCACACCTTCCTGTTCTCGGAAAAGCCAAACAAAAAACCCAAATGAAAGCACTGGGGGAATGTGAAAGTTGTCCATATGAAACAGTGTGGGACCTGGGGGAGCGGGGCTGCCAGCTCTCACAGCAAACACCTGCATTTCCAAAGGGAAAGAAGATCAAGGCAGAAGAAAGAGGCTGTTTTCCAGGATACAGAGTTTTAGTGCCTGGGATCTCACTAAGTTTCCTGAACTTCCATTCTCGTTCAGGACGTTCTCATCTCTTTCAATAAATGAGAGAGCACAGTGCACTTTCCTGACTCATTTCTCTGCCTGCGTGGGAGTGGGAAAAGCAGCTGGAATCCATCCCTGGAGCACAAGGAGAGTTTCCAGTACACACCAGCACAGGAAATCACCCATTAAACACGTGGCCAGGTAGAGACAAGCAGTGGAGCACCTGTCAGTTTAACTCAGCTCCTCCTGCAGAGCTCTGCTTTGGGGCTGGAAATGGGGAACCCTACAGGGCAGGGCCCTATTGGAAACAGCTGAACCATTTGTTTCTGATGATTCCAGGGTTTCTCCCGCTCGCCTCCCCCGCCATCCCAGCCCTGCTGGAGCTGGAGCACGGCACAGCCACGTGCCCTCCTGCTGTCACAGACAAGGCCTCGCCAGGAAGCGGTTCTGCACCAAAATAACTCTGTTGATTTGCTACTTTGCATTGAAAAATAAAAATAAAATTAAAAAAAGAGGCTGTTGTAATTTGCAGCCACACATGAAAGAGCTGCGTGGAATCCAGGCTCAGCTGACTGGCAGATGCAAGCCCAAGGACCACTGTCCCTGCTGGGGGCAGCTGTGCCTCTGCCAGAGGAGTTTCCTTCCCTCTGACTCTCTCCTCTTCTTCCTCACACGGCCCTCCCAGGCACCTTCAAAGTTCAGCTGCTACAGGTAAAAGGACCTGCTGTGCTGAGATGGCTCCAAAAACTGCAATGTCCTTTGGCTGGCCTCACAGGGAAAGCCAATCCCTGCTGGAGGATGGGATTGCAGAACCCACTCGTGGTCCCTGCGTTCCTGGACCCAGCCTGGAGAGGTCTGGCTCTACAAGAGCAAGTGGGGACAGACAGGACAGGGACACAGGGACACACAGACCCACGTCCTCCCCATGCAGCTTCACTCCCTGGTTGCACCCATGGCCAGCATGACCCCCCAGCCTGGCTGGCACAGGAGCCAAAGTGCTTTGCATTTATTTAAAGATTTCCATCTGAGGATCTCATGTCAACCCAAGGTTACGGATAACAGGGTGATGACTAGAATATGCTGGAATACCCTAAGGCTATGTTTTTCTACTTTGGGTTGTTAAATAACACCAGCTTTTAGGCTATACTAGAAAAAGGAACCGAACAGTCTCGCTGGAGGTTAAAACACAAACAAAATAAAAACCCTAAGAGGACCTAGGGCACTTTTGTGCTGTCAGAAAGTTACATTAACTAATTTGCAAGCATTACAAGTCTAACAAAAGAGGCAACAGAGCCCAGCCACAGCACGAACTCCTACTGACTCCAATGGCTCCATTTATATGGAGTGCTCAGAAAAGCACCCTTAGAAATGAAAAATGAAAATAAATAACCTTTTTGTCAGTTTGTGGTCTATCATTCACATGTCTGCATATTTCTAGACTCCAGCCAAGGCTAGACTGCTGCCTTTGGGCTTTATCCACATGCCTTGTGCCTCAGTTTCCCTATCCAAAAGTAAAGGTTAATGCCAGTGCTTCAAGGATTTCACAGAACCAAGTTTTTTACAGGAACACAGAATTCTCTTCCCATACAACTTTGCAGCTTTTCTGGTGTGACTGCAGGCTGAAGCAAAAATGTGACAAAAAGGGCTGGTTTGCACATGGGCTCTCAAGCCCTCTTTCACACCAAAGCTTTAGGTCAAAGGAAGAAGCACATCTCTCAAGTATTTCCATTCATCTTCACTTACAGGTTTTTAAGCAAAATATTAATGTTTTAATAGTGACTTTCAGCCTGGTGAGTTTTGCATAAGGCACAGTTAAAACTTTGAACCTCAAATGTTAAATGCAGACAGAGCTTTCTGTAAGATTCAAAACATTCAGTTTTTCTTCACTTTTTTTTTTTTCCTTAAAAAAGAATAGTTCTCTGTAAAATCTTCCCTGGTTTTTCAGAGTTTCATTGCCACCAATCCTGGGGTTTCAATGGTGGCAGTAGGACTAGGAAACTGAAGGAAAAACTCTGAAAAGAGACATGGCCTATGAAGTTCTTCATCTCCTGTTTTTAGGGAAATCACTTTAAATACAGCAATAATTCCAAAGCTGAGCATTAGAAGTTAATGACTCATCAAAGGAACAGGAAATAGGAAACTTTAAGACCTTAAAGGCACAGCAAATAGAAGCTATTTCATGTCATGTCCAACACCACCACTAACTACAGTACTTCAGGCTCAATGGGGGGAAGCAGCATATGAGACCATTTATCACAGTAATTATGTGATGCTGGAGGGAGCACAACTTTATTTTTTATTCAGTTTGACCCTGAGCACCACCAAAATGGAAGACTACAAACATGTGAGAAGTGATATATTGTCACCAGCCAGCACTTAAACAAGAAAGACTTGTTTAAAAAAAATTAAAGTAAATAATTAAATTCTCGCTATATATTGGGAATTATTCCCCTTAAGTCCAAGTTAACTGAGATTTTCCCTGATATAACAGAAGATTTCACATGAATACTTCAATTCCACCACGTAACTCCAGGCAGAAATAACTCTTCAGGAATTCTCTAAAACTTCTGGTCCCCTGTCTCCAAGCCTAATCCTACACTCCTTCCATGCAGAAAAGCACATAAATAAATAGTAGATAATAAAGTAGAACTTTTTCCCACACTGATGCCTGAAGGACAGGTCTGTTTGATAATGTGGAAGTAGATCATCGTTTACCCCAAAGAGCCAAAACCCAAAGGCATCTCCTCCTGTTCCCATTGTCCTCCTGTGTCATCCTTAGCTGTGCTGCCAAAAAACACAATAATCAGTCTGATCTATGGAAGGACAACAATTCTCTGCCCATATACTGGAGGCAAAATGTTTTTCTACAAGTTATTGAAAGTAGCTGTGTGTGGATGACTGCTTCAGTAAATATGAAAAGCTCCTTCTCCGTTGCATTCCTGTGCTACTTTTAGAAGGACAAAAAGTCTGAATTTTATAAAAAATCCACTGGTAACAAAAGTGGTGGTGGCAGAGCTGCTCTGACTGACAACCTTAACCTAAACATTTTCTGGTTTGTGTTGTTTATGAAGGTTTTTTATTGCAGAACTGGGGCGGGGGGGGGAGTGGGCAGTACCCGAAATCCTCACAAGACTACTTAAAGCTGGCTGGTGAAAATGGAGCATTTCAGTGAAATTCGATATTTTCTTTCATCAAAGGCTGGGAGCCTCAACCCACATGTTAACAGTAATGTAACAGGCCTACTGTATGTGCTGCAACCCAAGGTCCTTTTCCAATTAGAATTCATTTAGGTTGGGGGAGAGCAGGGGTCGGAGCAAAGAGGTGGCTCTGGAATTGATCTAAAACTGGAATCCAACCATTCCGGCTGGGAACTCAGCTGGGAATCCCAAACACTTGCTTGGATTCTGCAGCAAATCAGAAGTGAAAGAGCACTGTTAGAGAGAACAGATTGTCCCTGGAAAACTGAGGAAATGTATACAGAATGTTTCTTTTTCTACAGAGAAAGAAAAAGTCTGCTGCACTAGGGAAAAAAACAAGACAACCCCAATATTCTTTTACTTCTCTGCGACTCAAATCTGAGTTTACTTTTCAGTTCCAGGTCTGATAGAATCTCCAGATCAAACTCATTAGTGTTGGTTAAATCCAGGTTTGCTGATAGGAATGTGTGGGACAGCAAACAAAATCAGTGTCAGGCCTCGAGAGAGGATGTGCCTCTTTAATTGAAAAAGGCAGAGTAATCATTCATTTATTTAACCCAGAGATGATTATAATCTGAAAACCTTGAAATCCTCTTACACAACAACTGTTTTGGCAAGCCCCTCTGTGTTCCAACAAATATTAAACTGTGCTTGCCATTTGTCTAAGGAATCTTGTATTAATAAACATGAAGAAGAACACTTTTACCTCCCACACTCAATGACAGAAGAAAACAAAGACCAGCTGTATTCATCAATGGATCCTTGTTCTGCACATAAAGGCTAATTACATTTTACTTCAAGCCTACACATGGAAAACTTTGCTCCTGCCATCTTGTCAAAGGCAGCTTCTGATATTCCAGCTGACAGACTGCAATGACTGCACATAATAAACTTCTTTTTGTCATTAACACCTTCAGTGCCCGGCCCTGGGCTGTGCTGGGGCTCAGGGAAGGGGCAGGGGCAGCACACACCCACCTGCTGGGAATTTTCTACGTGGGGATGACAGAATTGGACTGGAAATTTTAATTCCAGCTGCTGATCTCATCTGAAGGTGCCTGGCTGTGCCTCTGCCCCTCCCTTTGCACGTAGAGTGCTTTGAACAGGACATTGTGAAAAGATAAAACAAATAAGTTGACATAATGATTTCCAACTTTTCAGATCACCGCAAACGGTCTCCAGGATAAAATCCAGACTCCTTAACGCTGATAATGAAGACTTCTCACTCTGTACTTCTTTGGCTTCTTGGGGGTTTTTTGCCTTGTTTGAAAGATTTTCAAAGTTTCAAGTAGTTGAAAGACAGCTTTATTCTGAGACTGAAAATCTTAAAAGCACTGTTAGCTTTAAAAAATTGACAATTATCTGTTTTTTTCCTGAAGGCACTCCAATTCATCTGCATCAAATAAGCGTCTGTAAAACTAACAATTCTGGCCTAAGATAAAAATCACATGTTTTTAAAACATAAAATTAAAATTGGCAATACAAGTAGCTTTTCAGACTTAAGATCAAAAGAGGGCTTCTTTTAAGAAAAGAATCAAACTGTCTTTCACCCTTTTTATTGGTGTTTTTTCAGCCTTTCTCCCAGCTTTTACAATTAAAATAGATGACTCAATTTCACTGTCTACATTCATTCCCTTTTCATGTTCTTCTAGATTTCCATATTGCAAAATTTGGGCTAGAAACGCTACAGACAACTGTTGTTATGCAAGAACTATTCCTGCCATAAATATCCAAAACAATGATAAAATATTTCTGCTGTTATTAGGACCTACAAGTTTGTTTTCACAGTACATTAGTCTGGCAGATAAAGTACAAGCTTAATGTCTGCTTCAGGATTCAGCTCTGTGACCACTCTATTCCAGAGCCAGTCTCCATAATCATTCTGCTACAGAACACAATAAACACAATAAAATATAGAGCACAATAAACTTCTTGTTACTGCAGATGCCACTAATTTTATGTAATTCTATATAAATTAGGTAAGAGTCACTCTCAAGATCATATAAAAAATAAATATTTCTGTGTGAATCTCCCCAAAAGAGTGAGATTAGAAATGCAAACAAATATTTTAAGAGAACAGATTTTGCTCAGTGTAAGATAAATTACAGCACTTAGGGAAACTGTATCAAAAAATGAAGCACTCTGCAAATAAACACATTAAAAAGGGTCAGGGGTTATTAGGTTCAGTGCCTACAACCACTGATCTCTGCCTGTTCTCCCAGAAGTGACTGCAAGATGAAATAACAGCAACAATATCAGTTATGTGCAGGAAAAAACAAAGTCAGTCTGCAGGAATTTAAGGCTCAATCTGAACCAGCATTTGTTCACATTCCTTAGAGAGGGATGGATCAATGAGGGAACAAAAATACTTTTGATCGCCTTCCATGGAACTCATCCTACATGGAGCTCAAAGGAAAGTGGTCTTCCAGAGCCAGACCAAAATTCACCTGAAAAATTATCCTGAAGGACATAAAAGGTGTTTAAACTCCAAGTGCTGATTGTTAAAACCACCGTGGGTTGAATTTTGTGAGCTCCAGCTGGGTTCCCCACATCCTCAGTGGGGAATCAGATCCTCAGCAGGCACAGTACCATGGGGTAAGAAATTTAAAATTGGTGCCAGTTTGACTGGTTTTTAACCCTGGGCAGTGGGCACAGGGAGGTGACACTGAGTCCCAGCCCTTCCCTTGAGTGTCCCAGCCATCTGAAATGGCTGCTTCGTTCCCATCCCATTTCCAGACACTGAAATGACTCTTTGTGCTTAATCCCGCTGATCATGAGAATTCCTTCTCATTATTAACTTTCCTTAAATATGAAGGGTTCAAAGGAAACCAGCAGCAGTCTGTCTCTTTTGTTGTTCCCTGCCCTGATGGTTAATAAAACCAGAGGATAATTGGAAACAGTAGCTATTAAGAAGACAAGAATATATCTTTTTAAGACTACCTTCATGTTCTACTTGAAAACAAGGAAAATTGGCCCAAAATGCTGCTCTCTGTAATTAGGGGTGAACCTGGCAGAGCAAGGACTACTACCCCAAAAGCAGAAAGAACCAGGGTGCCTAAGAGTCAAACAGAAATCTTTTACTAAATGAAGCTTTGTTTTCACCAAGATGGGAAGATCACAATGAATACCTTATTTCTGAAACTGCCCTATTTCTAAATAAAATACAAGAGATATACAGGGTAAGAGATACACAGATGAAGCACCTGAGAATGAAACCAGGAATGCAGCAGCGTGTGTGCCAGGAGAAGTGTCTTGTTGGGGGGAAGAAAATATAAAAACTAATAATCTCTCCATAGGAGGCCAAATTATGACCATGTTTTCCAAAAAATTTGGATGCCTGAGCCTCCCTCATCTCATCTCTCTCCAACAGACAGATACAAAACAAAAAAAAAATCAGTGATACCCTGAAGGAAGACACAGAAAGAAAACAGGGAAATCTTACTTTGCAGTAGTTTCTTCATCGTATTTTGTTTTCAGATCAAATAGTTCTGTCCTGGTTTTTTCCAAGGCTAAAAGGCATAAACATGAAACATTACAGTACTGAAATAGCAGTATTCAGTCATAAATAAGGCTCTACATCTCCTGATGAAAAAAAAATAAAGCTGTACACCTCCTTAGCTTTATCTTTCTACCTAGGCAAACCATTATGGCTTAGAAAAATCCATAGGGTTTTGACTTTTTTCACAATTTCTTACAGTATTTCTGTTGCATTGCAAGAATTTCCACCTTCTGCTTAACCAAGCTAGACATTATTAGTTTCTTATTAAGGTGGCTAAACTGCTTATTCCTTCGAAATAGTTATTGCAGTAGTTCAGGGAATAAAATTTCTTCTGTTCTCATAGTAAACAAAGTCAAATGAGTCCAGACCTGGAATTTTGAAGTATGCAGAGATGAAAATGAATGGCAAATCATAGCAACAGGCAAGAAACAGGGTTCACACTGATCAGTACAGATATTTGTCACAGTTTGGACATGTGTGGAAGCAGAGCACACATGGAGGGTAAGTTCCATGGCCTGCTGTAATTCCAGGTATGCTCTGATTCTCTGTGTGCCCCCTGGTCCCTGTATTTGCCAGTGACAGCTGCAACAGGAGCGTTTGCTCTGATTCACAAAGCACATCTGAGCTCTGCTGGAGCTCCCTGCATGCCAAGAGCTGCTTCACACCCAGTCCTGACACACCCAACCATCCCTGCCCTCTCACCTCCCACCTGATCACCTGGAAAAGGTCACAAAAGCCACGCCAAACCTGTTTGCAAAGCTTGAACTTTGTGCTCGGCTTCCTCCAGCTTCGAGGCTGTTGACATCTGGGTCTCCTGCAATTTTCTGTCAAGGGGAGAGGTGAGGTGAGAGCAGAGCTCGTGATCACGTCAAACAACTCATCTGTGCCTTGCAGATTTGGGGGATGGAGCGATTAAACGTCTCAACTGGAATGAGACAACTGCCAACACCACACAGGCTCTGAGGTGCTTCCATGGGACCCATAAACGCTGTCACGTTGTGAGATGCTGTTCCTACTTTGTGGTCCCACTTATTAAAATTTTAACAGTGTAGCCACCTCATAACATAAGCTGTGAACGTTATAAAGAGTTGACTGCTATATAAATGACAACTTCAGTGGAAGGTTTTCTTGAGCATAATTTGTTTTGGAAATGTCACACACATTGAGAAAATTGTCACCAAGCACCCTCTGTTGTACAAAGTTAGTACAAGAAGAATGATACATTTCCATTTTAGTGTCATAATGAAGGAATTTGTTGCCATAACTGATGGAGTGAATAGATGCAGCAGCTGTTTCATCAGAGCTGTAATGGGTGCCAAACGCAGTAATATTATTAGCTACTCTTTAAGAAAACACACATATTTCAAAACAAATCTCACAGTGATATTTTCTATAGAACACGAGCAAAACTTTAATATGCTCACATTTCTTATGTCCACAGGCAACATTTTCTAGTTTGTGTCAGTTAAACTCATTTTTACATCATCTGGCCACGCAGCCACTGCACTCCTTGCTAAGGGCCAGGCTGCAGGAGTTATAAAACTCATCTTTGAAAGGAGCTGCTCCAACATCTCCCAGGAGCCGTGCTTTTTACAACACTGCTTTTAGGATATTCTGCAGATCTCAGAATTGTGAAATGGCTTATGAAACTACCAGCATCCTGCCTGCACTCCATAGGGTGCACAAATTTCTTCTCCAACACTGCTGACCAGGTTAATAACTATTTATAGCGAGAATCATGCGTCAGCTCCCTTCATACTCAACCATATACTCTGAGACCTCAAAACCTCTCTTACACACACTTTTACTTGCATTCCACGACCTGCCATTTTGTTTTATTTTTAAGTACATTGAAATTGCAGTTGTTAAAAACACTGCTTAGCAGAAAAGTAACCACAGGTATTAATGAATACAAAATACAGCTTTGCATTCACTGGTAGATTCTTCCCACTCAGCCCTGATTTTAAACAACCAACCCTCTAACTAAAAAGCTCACGTGAACTGAAGGTTTTCCACGCTATGTTGAACATATTATAGCTTCAGTGTTATTGCTCCGCGGGAGAAATAAATTCTCAAAGCAGGGAATGCAGCCTGAAAGAACTCCCTCTTTAGCCCCTTGGTTTTATCCTGCCTGATTTATTTGCCCACCAGCCTAAAGATTCAAATGCTCCCTGCTCATTTGCAAAAGATCAGAAACACATCCAAAATGTTGTTTTGTTTTGTTTTGTTTTGTTTTGTTTAAATCAATAGTAAATAATTAAAACCCTTCTTAATTTTGGCATGTGGGAAGATGCAAACCTTCCCAGGATAATTCAGGAAGACATCCCTTATCTCAGCCATTCCCAGGGGAGCAGGGCTGGTGCTTCCCTGGCCCAGGCTGTGGGTGCAGGGGTTCATCTGCCCCAGCCCAGGGCTGCAGAGCCTGTGACACACGAAGAGTTGCCCTGGCTAATGGAGACAGATTGGTGTCACAGAGGACAGTGCAGCCAGGGAGGAATAAAAACAGGTTTGCACCCTCCTGAACATGACACCTCCCCCTGCCCCACACCACGGAGAAGAGACAATCTGTCCTTGTTTCACTTCCACACTCTCCCGATTGTTTTCCTGGGCAAAGTTGAGTATCAAATGATTCCGTGTCAAACGCATAAATCGCTGGAATCACTCAATGGATGAGCTGTCTCCAGCCACCAGTCCTGGCTGGGAACATTAAACAGAAAAATACCTCTCTCCTCCTCCCCAACACCCAGACACACCCACACCCACACCCACACCCACACACTCACCTCTCCTTCTCCGCAAAATCATTTTGTAACTTTTGTTCCTTTTCAAGGGCTATGTTCTCCGCTTGGTTCTTCAGGGTCTGTTCATATTCTCGGATTTTCTCCTTAAGTGCTTTTATTGTAACCTCTGCAGGAAAACAATAGGGAAGAATGAGTTTACACAGCTCCACGTGGTTCCACAACACAAGGCTTGCTTTACCCTGTAGGCTCAGTGTGTTTTAAACTTTAGCTCTTCAACTCTGACACAAAATCAATGGATATGAGTCCCTTTGGAGACCTTTTACTCCCTAAATGTTAAATTGAACTTTAAGTGTTTAGGTTGAGAAGGATCAATGGAGTTTGCTGGAAAGCAGAGTGAAGAAGGTTCCTCTAACACAAATTTTTTTAAAAAAAAAGAAGGGGAAAAAAAATCAATTGTAAAATATAATATCACTTTATTGACTAGTCTAAAATTAGCTCAGTGCTGAAAGAAGATTAATAAAGTCCCAGTGTAGGTTTAAGCATGCATTTACACACAGGACACTTAATTCACCTGACTGTGCTCATGCACTAAGAGGTAGTTCCACCATGGTTCATGCACAGATGTAATCTCACACTAATTGAACACATATCTCAGCTACAGCTCTCTTCTGCTTCCCAGCTGAGGAGAAACCCAGCACTTGGGATCCAACTGCTGCATCAACAGCAGGCACTGGACCTCTGCATGTCCCAGTTGCTGTCGCTGCCTCGTCACCCACCCCAGGGTTTACACACCAACATTGACTATTTTAACTTTCTGAGGCACTTGCAGCCTTCCAGGGAATTTGCAGAACCTTTCCCTCAGATAAAGGAGCTCTCCTGCATTTCCCCATGTCCAGCACTGGCTGAGAGCAGACGCAGAAACCTGCAGAGCTACAGCTCAGCATCTGCTTACGTGCCCTGATCTGTTCCTACGTGAAAGCCCTGTGATCCCACCCAAAGGAAAGGACTGAATCCTTATAGGGCTCAGAAGAGGAAAAGCAGGACATCCACCAGAGTATGCTTTGTAACAATAATGGAATTTGGAAAAATTCTTGGACTGCCAGAAGACTCACAGCAGCAGCACAGCTCAGAGTACTCACACAGGGATGCAGGGGGGCTTAAAGACATCAGCTAATTAAGAGATACCATTAATAATGCTTGAGGAAAAAGTAGAAACTTGGATGTGAATAGTTTCATATTCTGCAGAAACAGAGGAAGACAAACCCTGATATGAAAAATAAACCCTATGGGCTTGGGGGGGAAAAAAATCTCAATAATATCACACAAACCCACACATAATCCTTTCAAAGTCCCAATGCTGAGAGTTGAGCAGGGAGCTGTGAAGCAGACAGGAGGTAGCTGGTGACATGATCTGCTGTCTGGGCACTACCAAAGGCAGCTTGGGCCACTGTGACCACAAAAAAGGGGAGAAGAGTGATAAAAATGTTCGCCAGCAAAGCAGCTGCCTCTGCCTGAAGGAGCAGGATTTTGCTGGCTGTGCAGAAATCAGCTGAGGCTCATTACTGAGTAACAGGCCGTGAAAAGGACACGTCACTTCTTTTTTTCTTAAGCAAAGGGAAATTCTTCCCTGAGATCCGGGAAGTCATACAAATCCTGATCTCTTCCTGAATAAGCAAAGGATGCTCCTTCCCACAGACAGTAGGATGCTGCTCCTGTGGGCAAAGGGTGCTGCACTCCCTTCTGGGAACACCTCTGCTCCAGGTGTTTCCAGATATAAATCTGCAAAAACATTCTGGGTATATGGAGAAGCAGAGAGCAAAATAATCTCACAGAAATTCACGTAATTGCACCCTGACTAAGTTTCAATGTATAATTTTAAAAGAAAACAAAACTACGAAAATGTAACTTTCGTAATAAAATCTGTTTTTACCTTTAAGCATACAGCTGAATTCTCTACATTGCTTGAAGCACTAAGTGCTTTCTTCAGTGCTCAGGTCAGCTACAGCTTGTCAGGCACTGCCATTTATACCAGTTTTGGAAGTTCTTACAGGCACCACAGAGCTCATATCAGCCCTCCAAACAAAGAGATTAACTGATCAAAGCACCCTCAGCTAACAACAGCCTTTTCCCTGGATAGCTTATTAATCCCTGTTTGAAACTGAGAGTAAAACCACTGCACTGGAGTGAAAAACAACACAAAGGCTACAGTGGGGAAATGGAAAGGAAGTTCCAGCACAGCAGGGAAAATCAAAAATGTCAGTTATGAGTGGTTGTAGCAAAAAACTCTACAAGTCAAGAGCTTTTCCACTTTGTGGGATGAACCCCCATGTCATACTTGGTTGTACTGGATGCACAGCCTCAGGAAAACTGCACAGTGAACTGCAATGATTGTACATTTCCAGCCAAAAATACAGTCTTGCTTAGAGCATTACAGTTCCAACATGACATCTCCTGCAGTCCAGCCCAAACCCTGGCATGCTGATACCTGTCCTCTCCAGGGGTCACACCCTCTAGGTTAAAACAAAATATATTCCAAAATGCATAACTGCATAGATGTTCCCTCAGCAAAAAATGAGATTTAACAAAACCAACTTAGTTGCTAACACAGCTTTCAAATGTTACTTGGCTGTACAACAGTTCCATAATATAAGAAATTAAATAAAATCTCCATTGTTCCAAATGCCAAGACAATTTACCTTTCCACCATCCAGAACTGGGAATTAAAGATGGAAATGAGAACTCCCATGGATGGGCAACTAAATGTATGGATGAGAAAAATTTTTTCCTGGTGCAGGAAACTGAATCACAAGAAAACTTAAGCAGTCTTAAAGCCAACAGGCTTTAAATCTCATTGAGATTTTCATGTATTTTCATGCACTTTAGTCTCATTAAAACTTAAATAATTTAACAGTAATAGCTTGTATTTACATTGCTCTATGGATGGTCTCTAGAGTAAAAATAAAGGGCATATACTGAATGTACTCCAGTAGTACATTTAGAAAAGGAAAAATGGTACAGAAAAAGTTCCATTTTGTACAGATTCATATGTGGGTACAAAATACTGAATTTTTGTGTTTGTCTGTGCAAGCTGCACATCCTCCAAGTACCAACACCCACGTTCAGCTTGATGTCAGTACCAGCACTGCCTCTCATAAAATGTCACAAATAACGTCAGTCAGGTGTAATTTTCAGTGCTGAAGGCTACAATCAAATATGCACAATAACAACTCCATCCTCTGACTTGGTGCTACAGTAAATGAAACTTCCAATAAATCCAAAGAGTCTGCCCACAGCCCATCTCCACACACAAATACAGAAGTGGCTCTAATAGACTATTGCACTTTCTCCACTGAATTTCAATGCTACTGTCACCTCTACCTTTAAGAAACAAAACTGAATTCGATCCCTGTCTTCAAATTTCAGTGTGTATTTAAAGCTGATAATAAGGTTGCAACCTACCCTGATTTTTCACCTCGGCAAATTCTTTATTGTATTCCTCCAGAGTTTCCCTAAGTTTCTGGTTTTCTGTTTCAATATCGTGCATGCGTTGAACCTTCAGCTGAAGCTGCTGTCCTAAATCCAAGGCTGGAACCGGATCTGAAAAAGAAACAGTAAGATAAAATGTAACAGGAACACTTCTGTGACCCAAGCAGTTCAGAGCAGTCCTTTATTCTCCATTTTGGTGCCAGCAGGGCCCTTCTTTGAGTTATTAGACCTGTACATTCCTTACATTGTATAAAAAACCAGAAATACTTCATTCTGTGTTCCCTTTAAATACAGAACCAGGCTGACAGGGCCAGGGGTGTTCAGCCAGGAGAAGAAAAAGCTCTGGGGAGACCTTAGAGCCCCTTCCAGCACCTAAAGGGGATCCAAGAGAGCTGGAGAGGGACTTGGGACAAGGACTTGGAAGTGACAGGACAAGGGGGAATGGCTTCCCACTGCCAGAGGGCAGGGATAGATGTGATATTGGGACAAAATTCTTGGCTGTGAGGGAGGTGAGGTCGCAGCACAGCTTGCCCTGGTTGTAGCTACCCCATCCCTGGAAGTGTTCAAGGCTGGACAGGGCTTGGAGCAACCTGGAACAGTGGAAGGTGTCCCTGCCCATGGCAGGAGGTGGAATGGGATGAGCTTTAAGGTCTCTCCCAACCCAAACCATTCTGTGATTCCAGGGAATTTGGACACAGCTTCTTCACCCTGGCAGTAATCCCCAGGACAGCGTTCCTGAGAGCAGACAGTCATGATACAAAAGTGTGTGAGAGTTTTAAGCTTCCATTTCTTATTGCAAAATGAGAAATTTTGGGTGAAAAGCAATCAACCTGCATCACCCTGCACAGCAGAGCTCAAACAGGTTCTGTGACCGTGGAGATCTAAACGGTACCTTTTCCAATTAATAGGTCAATAATAATCAGAAAAATTGTGTAGATATAATCAATTCCATGAACCTTGGGTTCGGATCTCTCTTTTTCTTACACTATTAATAAAATGTCCTCTCACTATCAATCCTCTGATGTTCATCCCCTTCTTGTAAAGAGGGTTCTCAGCACACACCTGACATGTGCATGTGTGATTTATTCTGGGACTTCTTCAGGACAGGAGAACTCTGGAGTATGATGGACTTATAAAAGATTATTGAACATATTTCTGCTATAGGCGCCAGCATCTCTTGTGAAATGGCTGCAAGGATTTAGTCTCCTGTTGAGGAATGCTAAACACCAAACTCAGTGGATCAACAACAGTATATATTAGGGAGTTCACTTAATTTTCAACCACCACAGTCATTAATTTTTCAGACCACCCTCAGTTCCAGTCTCTGGAAACACATAATAAGTCTATTGTACCTCTGTTAACACATTAAGCATGAGCCTGTGTGTTTTTTCAATATGCCAGCGTTGTTGCATAGTTTATAAAAGAATAGCACTGGGTTATGTTGAGCTCAGAGACATTCTAAGTAGCAGCGTGCTGCATTTTGTTACTCGGGTTCTTCAACAGCTTATGGCATTACCCTGTTCATAATACAAAATCTAGGTTGCTTGTCATCTGTTCTCTGCACATACATAGTTTATGACTACATAGCTTTTTCATTTATGCTTTTTAGGCCAAATACTTTTCGTTATTATTATCTGTATTAAAATATTTATAATAAATCAAACTTAAAATGTTATTGTGGCAGAGACAGGGGGGTACAGGTAAGGAATTAAATAGAGAGCTGAAGTGGCAGCAGTAGCATGAGCTGAAGGCTCTGCAGTATTTATGGATGGTCCTGTTACGGTGTGGGCTGTCACAACATTCCCCTGCTCCCATGGAGGTCCCTGACCTTCCTCTGCATGGAGCATTTTGTCACACTCCTGAAGCTCAGCATCCCCCAAAGAGCCAGCCCGGGACATTCATCTGCTGAGCACAAAGAAAGGCCGGATTGTCTCGCTCTGGCCACTTCTTAAATTGTTACAGGAACCACAAATCCTATCGGGCCCAGGATCTTAAGCTTCAGCTGTGTGCATTTCTATGAAATAGTGTTAAAGTGCCACGATGAAAGAAACTGAATTAGACAAAATTGTGGGTGCACTTTTCCCCACCCTCATTTTAACATGCCCACTGTAAAAAGCGAGGACACGTACAAGAAGTATTTTGCTCCTAATACGCAGGGCTTTTTATATTGAAATCAGTAAAGAATTGAAAGACAAAAATAACATGGGCATTATAAAGTGAATAATGACTAAACCTTTAGTCACATTTGCAATCCCTGAGAAGCTTCATGTACAAAATGAAAATGCTTGCAATCTCATAATTATTCATCAGGACATGTATATTTAATTTAGCTTTATTAAAGGTTAATGTTCAAGTAGCAAAACAGTGGCAGAACAAACAAAATGTAAAAAAAGTCTCTGTGCATTAAACTTCAAACTTCACTAGAGCCTATTTGAAGGACTAATGGCCTGCAGCCACCAAATACTGCTGGAGGACATGTAAAAAAAACCCATGGGTGAAGCACCTCTTAGACTTAATTTTTATAAACTGCATTAAAGAAAACTAATAGTTGTATAACAATAAAATGACCAACCAAGACATTTTGGGCAGAGAGAAAAATCATTTCTCATGGCAAGCTCCAACATGCGCTTTTAGCTTGAAAAACCTAAAACCTGTTATTTCTGGAGTATTTATAAACACCAATTAACCTGAAACAAGCATAAACCTTAGAGTCACAACGGTTTTTTTCCTACCTGAGTGGAGCAGATTAAAAATAAATAAAAATACTCTCCTTTTTCCCAACACATGCATGCATGGAAAAGCATACCTTTTTATATTAACCAGGTTTGCAAAGTATGTTTCATGTCATTTAACAGGAGGTCACTGAATTTTTAAACAAGCAATGGACCAAAACTTTCGATTCATTACACAAACAACAGGCATACACAGCTCAAAAAAGATCAACTGGCCCTGGCTTATGGAGAGAGGCAACGAGGGAAATGCCCTTTCTGTGGTCTGTAAGAGAGAAAAATCACCTCGTTTAACACTGAAATATGGAAACCTCATCACACATTATTCCCTTGCTTTGAGTTTTCTCTCGTGAAATTCCAGAATCCCTGCTAGGTACAGGGTAAATAAAAAAATGAGAAAATTAGTAAAAGGGATCTGATCATCCAGAACTTGAAGAAGCATTTTGCAAGATCCTTACTGCCCGAGAGTAGATTGAGATGTCTATTTTTACACTAAACTTAGTGTATTTCTTTCTCTTGCTTCCTATTCTCCTCATTTTCCCTAATCCACTTGTTGAATGCCATACCCACAGAGAAGCCCTCTGCATCCTGTGCTTGCAGGCAGCCCAGCACATCTGGATCCGATCCCTGACGGGGTTTCCTCCACGCTACCACTGAAGAAACAGAAACCACCGTATTCCAACCCTGCAGAGCTCGCCCCTGCCTCTCCTTCCCCAGGGATTGCAGAGCTCTGGGCACATCCCCTGCTTGCTGGTGGGACACACCTCACTTCTGTCCCCACAAAGGAGGAGGACGAACATGTCTCAGTGGACACAGACACAAAAACAATTAATGTTACAAATGCCAAGCTATTCTTATAGCAGTTAATACTTCACATCAAACGAGCTGGTGTGATGCAGCCGCAGCAACACCTCTCAGGCTGTTCTCCCACCACGCACATGCCCTGACGATGGATATTTTTTCAGGGAAAGGAAACCTTTCTTTTTTTGCTGCTGTTTAGGTATGTAAAGTACTGACTTCACAAACAAAATTAAGATTGCTTTTGCCTGGACTATGCATTACATGAGGCAGCCCCTCACCACCCTGGGTGCAGTTTTGAGCGCCACAATGTAAGAAAGATATAAAGCTGTAAGACAGTGTCCGAAGGAGGGACACAGTCAGTGAAGGGTCAGCAGGGGCCGTACAAGGAGCGGCTGAGGACACTTGCTTTGTTCAGCTGGAGGAGACTGAGAGGAGACTCACTGGAGTCTGCAGCTCTGATCTCTGCTCTCTGTGACCAGTGACAGCAGGAGGGAATGGCTGGACCTCTGGAGAGGTCTAGGCTGGATATCAGGGAAAGGTTCTTCCCCCAGAGGGTGCTGGCACTGCCCAGGCTCCCCAGTGAATGGGCATGGCCCCGAGGCTGCCAGAGCTCCAGGAGTGTTTGGACAGCGCTCCCAGGGATGCCCAGGCTGGGATTGTTGGGGCTGTGCTGTGCCCAGTTGGACTGATGATCCTTATGGGCCCCTTCCAGCTCAGGATATTCTGTGACTCTACAATCCAACCCTCACGCCACATCGCCCAAATCTCAATCCCTGAGATACAACAGGGCCATCGATGACTGTCTGAACTTCCCAAGTGAGTTTTCTTGATCAACTCCCATTCCTCCCCCATCCTGCGAGCTGGAAGAAGGCACAGCTCTCAGTGTCAACAATCCCATCCCGGTGTTGACACCGTGGGCGCTGGCGCAGGGTTGCCCTCCCCGATCATTACGGCCAAAATGACCACGGCTGCCCCCGTGCCCCTCGCCCGGTGACATCCCAGTGCCGCCCGCCTTCCTTTTCGCCAGGGCACTCTGGGCTAATGTAATCATACGATTACATAATTAACCCAGCTGTCTCATTAAGAAAATCAACTGGAATTCAGGGCATAATTAGTCATACAGCAATTAGCATGCTGATGAGCAACTGATGAAAAGCTGTCTCGATATAGAGTATGCTGGGACCACCCTCGTTATTTAAGGAGAGGGGGGAAAAGCCCACCTCGGCTCACAGAAAAGGAGCTCCTACGGGACAAGGAATGTTTAAAGTTTATGTTTAACCCTTCGTCCGTGGCTGCTGCTGCCGTGAGGGCTGAGGACCCCCGACAACACTGAGGGGCTGATGGCGGGGTTTGCCAAACGGAGTGGAAAAACTGTGTCATTGTTTAAATGTACAATTTGCAGCACGCAGAGCCAAATTACCCTCTCTCCCCATATAAATTTATATAAATATATATATATAAAACCCCGGGGCTGCAGAATGCTGCTCGGCAGGAGCAGTCCCGAGCAATGGGCTTCGACAGCCCCGCCGGGAGAGAGCAGCGGGACCCCTGAGGTACAGCCCGGACCCCGGAGTGACCAACGGGGCCCCCGGAGGGAACGCAGGGACCCCCAGACGGGCTGTCCGGACCCCGTGAGGGGCTGTCCGGGCACCGTGAGGGGCTGTCCGGGCCCCCAGAGGGGCTGTCCGGACCCCGTGAGGAGCCGTCCGGACCCCCAAAAGAGCTGTCCGGAGCCCCAGAAGGGCTGTCTGAACCCCGTGAGGGGCCGTCCGGACCCCGTGAGGGGCTGTCCGGACCCCGTGAGGGGCCGTCCGGACCCCGTGAGGGGCTGTCCGGACCCCGGAGCGACCGCCCGGACCCCGCAGGAACCCCCGGCCGGCCGTGGCGGGGAGAGCGGCAAAGCCCGGCCTGGATCGCAGCGCGGGCGGATCGGGCGGCGGCCGCGGGTGTCGGTGCGGTGCCGGGGGGCTCCTCACACGCTGTAAAATCACCACAAATGGAGTCTTTCCGTGCGGTGAGACCACCACGGATGGGCCAGGATCTGCAAAAGAGCCCAGCGTTCTGCTCTGCCCTGTCCAAGGTTCGCTCTCGGCTTATTCGCATAGAATATTTTATAGAAATGACACAATCGTGGACTGGTTTGGCTTGGAAGGGACCTTAAAGCTAATCTCGTTCCACCCCTGCCATAGCAGGGACACCTTCCACTGTCCCAGGCTGCTCCAAGCCCTGTCCAGCCTGGCCTTGGGCACTCCCAGGGATCCAGGGGCAGCCCCAGCTTCTCTGGGCACCCTGTGCCAGGGCCTGCCCACCCTCACAGGGAACAATTCCTTCCTAATATCTAAATTAAACCTCTTCTCTTTTCCTTTTAATCTATTCCTTTGGTATCATAACATGGAGCTCCTAAAAGAGCCTCTTCCAAAACAAAGGACTTGCCTTTTAATACCCCCCTTCCCTCTTCATTTACAGGCCTGTAACACTGGAAACGATAAGAAAGCAAGTTATGAAACAGTGCCAGAACTACAGGGGCAATTAATAATTTATATCACTGGAAATGTGTTTCCTAAGGTTGGGATCTAAAAATAATTCAAGGAAGGCAACGCGTCTCTTTCAAAGCGACTGAATTTCTGTTGCCCAAACCCCGCTGTAAGCAAAGCTCTCGGTGATCGCTCACCAGAAACGCCCACACGAAACGATAAGGGAGGGGGGAAAAAAAATAATAGTCCTCCTAAAACACAACTTCATTAAGGCAATTCAACTTTTTCAAGGAGCCAGGAGTTCAGCCTCGTTGTCACAATACTTTAGTCACGAAGTAAAGGAAGTTTTTTTCCCCCCTTCCTAAATGCAACACTGCACTTCGCAGGGAGTGTTCCTGCCGGAGAATGATCCCTGGATTACAGACACGGAGAAGTGATGCAGTAACTGCTTTTGTGGGAGACTGCATGTCTGAAAATAACCTGAAAATGTGTTTTAGAAAAAATAATAATTACATTGTAGCTTTTGAATATTCAAACACCTCACAGCATACTTAATTAATTCATTAATTATTCCCCAGAAATTTCAGGGGTAAATTGAAATAGCCTAGAGAGACTGAGACAAAGATTTCACGGAATAAATGATAGCTTTGCTCCTGTTCCCCTATGACTCTGGTAGCCCAGGGACAGAAGAGTTATAGCCGTAATTCCATTTGAAACAAAGCTCATCATCTCTCCAACTCCTCACTTCATAAAAACCATGAAAAGGTTCTTCCTTCAATCAAGAATTATACATATTTTCTTACTCCCCCATCCCACAGGACTGGGATCTGTGTCTTCCTTTTATTTTTTTCCACTTTTTAACAGCATTCTCCTCACCCTCTGGCTCTTAGAGCGTTCTGTGCAGGCTGAACCGGGGAATTCAAAGTGCCCACAAGAGGGTGAGGGACTCTCATTTTCCTTACCAGAAAAAAAAGAAAAGAAAAAGAAAAGCCAAATCCCAAATTCTGCCGGCCTCTGGAAGCAGCAAAGCCAGACTGATGGGACCCCCCTGTGTGGGGATGGGGGAGTGGCAGCAGACCGGCGCCTTTCCTCCCCATTAATCACGGCACAAGTTCTCCAAAGCTTGCAGGGTTAAATGAAACAGCACGGGATGGTGCACAGGCAGTGTGACCACAATCATACAGATCCCTCCCAGAGTGTGGTCCTTACATCTTGTGGGCTATTATTTAAAAACATCCTTTATTTATCTCCCAACTTGGGAATGGTTACTGCCAGAAAGATGCCCCAGATTGAGATGCATCACTATCCTAGACTGAAAAAAAATCACGTAAGGCAGAATAAATTATCAACTCCATGAACTGCACTGTAGTTCCCTCTAGTTTCAAAAGAATAACCAAAGTAAATCCTCAGAAAAGTTTTTAATATTAAACGTGGGGTTTGCATAATAGGTAGGGCAGTACTTGATGGCGCTATGTCAGCTGAAAAAGAACCTAATGAGTTACAAGAGAAGCCACTGCAACTTAAAAGGCTCCAATTTGATTGTTAATGTTCTAGTAATGGCCCGGGACACTGGAATTTCTGCTCACACAACGAGCTCAATGCAGAGGACACTTACAGAAAAAAACACTTGTACTTCAAGTTTCATTTCTCCTACTTCGAGATTATAAAAGAAAAAAGAGCCTTCTACTATGTTTGAAATAATTTCTGCTATATTCATCCCTTCTTTCTCCTAAAAGCTTCTGAACAGACTTATCACTAAACCCTCTGAAAGCTGGGGTTTATTTTAATTCCAGTTCACATTCCTGCAACCGAGAAAGGGAAAGTCCAATATTCCCCCTCCCCAGCACGCTCTGCCTTTTGCTCCTGTCTCGGGCCTTGGGGCTGCTGTAAATCTCTCCCTGCAGCAACATTTTCTGAAGGGCTTCGGTGACACCCCGCAGGTGAACACAGCCCATTCCCGCAGGGATATCTGCTGGGATATCTCCTTCTACCGCACATTCTTCCTGCTCCTATTCACTGCATCCTTCCCCTTGTCTGCACCTCCCCTCTTCCTTCCGTGCCTTCAGCCTACCAAGTAAAATAGGGCTTGACAACCACACAATAAATTTTTTAAAGTGAATGCTTTAGGGATATTTCTTCCTCTGAATATTTATTCCGGCTTTTATAAAGGAATTTATCCAATTATTAATTCAACGTGAAAAACTAGAGAAAAAAGTATGTGATCAGACAAGCCCAACTTCAAGCCACGTATTCAGGTAACAGAACTATTTTCAGTTATTTTGACATGGGTTTCAAAACAGAAGGATAAAGTGAATGAGTTCTAAAGATGGGAACTGGCCAGGACTTTGTGCTCCATCTGAAAATAGCAGTGCAACACTGACAGTGCTGCCCGACCAGCATCCCAAACTGCCCGTTGTGCTGCAGCTCGGAATTCCAGCCCCATGGGGAAGGAGGCTGAAGTGATTATGAGCTGCTTGGACATTCCTCAGCACTGGACTGCCAAGGCTGGAGCAGCATTCCGGGCGATTCAGGATATTCTGGAGAACGAAACGGCGGCAGCTCTGTCCCTCTGAGAACTCTGCTCAAATCTCACCTCTGCAGTTGGGACTTTAAACTGTTCCTCTCATTCCCACTCAGCACCCCTTGCAGATTTGCTGAACTGTTTGGGGAGAGTCACTACTAAATTTCTACAGTCTGTAATTTTTTGCTGTACTGACTTTGCTTCCAGATTTTCCTGGTTGTGCAACTCCTTCTTTTTACTTGCTTCAAACACGCAGGTGATGCATCAAGGATTTTGGCTGCAGATGGGATCCACTCACCAGCTAAATCACTGCCTGCAGCCACAGGGGTTTATGGCTTTTCACTCTTTCAAGTATTAACTATGCTCAATTTTCTGCTTAATTTTATCAGATTTTCAAGTGTGTTTAGAAAGACACCCGACTACTGCGTTTGAGGAGTGTCTGTGCCACTTCTGTGTCCGTAAGCAAGTTCATTTTGTTTCCTTTCCCCCTGAGAGTACTCACTGTAATATTGTTTTCCTTTCCCTCTAAGGTTGAGAAAAGGCACGTTCTGAATATTCATTTCCCTTGTACAGTCTGGGGCAGAAAAACCATAAACTTGTTCATTTTATGGGTCTGTCCTTTTTTTTTATTCTAACATATTTTATTGGGAAAGGGGTGACAGTTCTGACATGTATTATTAACAAATGAGGAACTGCCTAAACTTTTTCACACTGCAATGATATCAAACATTTCTCAAAAATGGTCTGTGCTGTTCAGCCTCGATGTACCACAAACTCAGGGTTTACTATAACCTGATCTTGCTCTTTAGACAGTTTTGCCAAACAATTAACCATTATCTCAGACAAGAGCACTTTAAATATTAACTTTTTGGAACTCTTTTTAGTAGTCTACTTTGGGATGTGCTTAAACACAGTTCCTCAGAGTGAATCTCTTTCCCCTCACCTCTCTTTATTATCCCCTAAATTTACATTCACCCAGCTCTCCCTACAGGCAGAAAAGCCTGGGGGTACACCTAGGTTGAAATTTTAGCACATCATGAGACATCTGGGTCTGAAAAAACTTTATTATACAGACTTCCTTACCAAGGCTGGCATTAGCCTTTCTGCTTAACATTATATTTTCCCAAAAAATCCAAACATGTCACAGGATGTACATAAACACAACAACTTCTTGCACATTTATCACCTCCAACATAAGCAGCAGATAATTTTTCTGGGGGAAAATGCCCCCAGCCAAATCCAAAATCAAACCTGTTTTTCTCTTGTATCACCTTTAACCTCAGGACATTGATCAAATACACTTTAAATGGAATTTTCTCGTAGCCCAAACAGCAGTGCAAGTCTGGAGCGGGCCATGAGTTGTAAATAATCAAAAGGCAAAGGTTTATAAATGGCTGATTATTTGCAAGCACTGCAAATAATTTTCATTTCTGCCTTTAGAAGTAATTCCCTCACACTTATTTAGTGCTTTACTGATCTTTTGTTCAAAAAGAACTTTGTGTTTCCTCAGCCAAAGCATTCCTTGGAAAAAGAACACCCTGTGCAGGGCAGTTGGAATTTGCAAGGCTGAGCTGGGGTTGTGTGTAGGCTAAAATCCTACATGTAGTGATAGGTGTGTGGAAAGCTCCTGTGGAAGGAGCCTGCTCCTCCTTCAAACCCCTTTCTGAGACACAATCCCCCTGGCTGGGTGTGCAATTTATGACGGCAAGGAGCAAGGGAAAGATAAAATTTCCACTTCAGCCATCTTTCACTGTTATTGCTTTTGATTGTTTTGACAGGGCGCATTAAAAAAAACCATCTTATTTTTACCTTCTCTGGTTTTTGTTATAGTTCCCTTCGATAGCAGGTCCTCTGAGCTAAAACCCACATCACACACATTATATAGCATCAAATCTGATCACAGCACAGACCCAGGAAGAGTCTCCAATAAAACCACACGCACATCCCCTTTTACACCCCGAGAGTCGTTTTGTTTCCTGATGAGAAAATTCCCATAAGGAGAAACAAAACCCATTTCTGGCTCAGCCTTGAAGGCGGCACAGCCCCTCCAAACCAAAAGCAAACAGTTTTCATTAACCTTTCCTCGCTCTCAAATGTACATATGCTGAAAAAACTCTGTGTTTTTTCCTATTCTACAGACTGAACCCAACTGGGTTTAATTGTGCCACATCCAGAGAGCAGAGTTTGTGTTTAAAGGCAGAATTTTCTTTGCCTGCAGAGGAGCAATACTGAGACAAAATACTGAGCAAATCCACCGTGGCACTGGGCTGTAACTGCAGTGATCCATTGCAGAAAGAACACTCTATTTAACCACTTTATCCAGACACTGACACCTGGCATTCACTTGGTCTCCATGTTTTAACTTTTACTTGAAAATTACACTCAAGTGTTGTTTTAAAAAAATAAAGTAGTGAACACAGTTCCTTTTGAAATAAAAATATTTAGCATTTTTAATGCTTACCATTGTTCCTTTAAATATTTAGGGGGGAAAAAAAAAATTTGAATATGCTATTTCTGCAAGGCAACACCATTCCTCCAAACACACAACAAGGCTCTAATTTCACTTAAGTGCTTGCAAGATTAAGACCCTAAAAGCCAAGAGTGTTAACATAATACACTCATTTTATAAAACTGGAGACAAAGGAATCTTGAACAGATGGAAAAAGGCTTCCTCAAAACACAGACCCAACCTCACTTTACTTCAAAATAATTATATTCATATTATTTTTAAAGGTAAGTTGTGACAACCTTGTTGATTAGCGCAATCCATGTGGCAGCATTCACTTTTCCCTAGCTCTGTACTGCATACTGAAAATAAGGCAATTAAATGAGAAAATTAATTCCATTAATTAAAAATGTTCAGTCTCAAGCAAGACAGAACTGAATGAGAAGTATAGCTGTATAAATGTACATAAACCAAAATGTTTTCCTTGACATGTGCTTTCCTTTAGGAAGGATAAATTTTGCAGCACAAAGTAATGATAATGCTATTTTAACAGCATCATAAAGCTGGAGAGAGATATATAAAAGGTCTGTTTTATCTTTTAAAGAAAAACCCCCTGATGTACATAGGAAAATTTACAAGTAAAATACCACCCCCTCCCACAAATTCCTTACTGGTGAGCCTCAGTGAAAACTCTGGTCAGGTCAGGAAAGAAAATCATTAAAATTTGCTGAATCCATAAAGCACTGTAGCTGGAGTTTCAATACAGATCATTTTATAGTAAAATTAAAATAGAAGCCCTTTTTAATTATATAAAGTGTGCACATTATTACTGAGGAGAGAAATACACGCTTTCCTCAAGAACCATAAAATTGGCTGCTGGGAATTAGACTTCAGCTGCAATTATTATATGGTCCTATAAAGGATATTGAAAGTCTGATAAAATTGCACCCTTGTCATGTAACAGCGATGCTTAATGCTAAATAACCACTCTGCAGCATTCCAGGCATAGCTTCCTCCAAACATCATCGCTCCCTTCTCACACCGAAAAGAAAACACAGCAGCATTGGGGAGCTAAAAGTGTACCTAAATATTTGAAATACCAAACTAACAGGTCAAAAGATATGTAAAGCCACACGGAGGCAAAGCAAGACATGTGATAAATGAAAACTGATGGCTGTTTATAAAGGAGGGCTCTCCATGGACACCCAGCCAACCTCCATGGACACTGCCCAAAGTAGCAGACTACGCAGGATGAGAGGGGGGAAAAAAGAGCAATGCAATGAAGCAGAGTGACAAAGACCAGTGCCACACATTGCTAATGGCTGCTTTCCTTCTCCTTGCAGTGTGTGTTGTAAACTGTGAGTATTTGTTACGCCTGCACATAGCTACACTAGAGATGGACTTCTCCTGGAGAACCTGGAGTTTACTTTTACCTCAGACCTCCAGGTAAGAGCATGGGCCTAAAACCTGAAGATATTGCTCATCCCACAGACTCCACTGCGCTCCCAACTCAGCCAAGCTGAAGTTTTTATGTGTTTTAAGAATATCAAAGAAATATTTCTGTGACGGGTGACATAAGGCACGCGCAGGGGACGGAGGGGCAAGAGAGGCTGTGGGGTGTGGGAGCAGGGCTGTAAATTTTGCTCCTGAAATTGAAAGGAAAGAGAAAATTCTTTCTCCTACAAAGAAGTCCTGACAAAGTCCTTCACCATTTCAACAGCATGGGTGGGATATAAATCCTACCTTATCCTCAAGGCTTGGTCTGATCTGCTGCTCAGATCCCAGCACCTGTGATCGTGCCAGGCTTCAGAAAGAAGCCTGTGCACAAGAGCACACGAAGGATCCCACACAGCTCTTGTTTGACACCACTTCTCAGTCGTGAAAAAAGCCAGACTGTTCCAACTCAAACCTACTCAGCTCCCAAATTATGGCAGGAAACTGCAGCAAGTGTTAGTGTGGAGATGGAGGGGCTGCAGTGCCTCTCCCCAGCGCTCACTGCTGGACTCCCAGGCTGCAGAGATGTTGGGAATGTTCTCATGGAGGGGTTTCTTTCCAAGCCAGAGCTGTGGGTGCCCATCCCAGGCCCACACTGCTCATGCCAGGCAAACTGCCCGTGACAGTCGGGACCCTCTCCGAGTTATCCACTCCTCCCATGGCATGAGCAGGTGGCCAAAGGGAAATGTTCTGTTCAGCAGAATGTTACTGACACTCTGAGCAGGAAATAAGAGAAGGAAAACTCACAGGCCACAGATGACTAACCTAAAAATATTTCCAAGGTAAATTGTGGCCCAGGAAGAGCGTGGCGAGTCCCTGCATCCCTACAGAGGGACTGGCCACTGGGCACTGCTCAGATATGAATGGGGATTCATAAAAATATATATTTGTTAGCTCAGACTAAGCATCTGAAAACACTGACCTTTCAACCAGCTAATCATTAAACTAAAACATAAAAAATTTAATTATAATTTGAAGCATGAATGAAATGTGCTCCCCTTAAATGGTAAAACCAGTAAAGGCCAGGGTACTATGAAGCCCTAAAAGTATTTAAAAGTATTAATTACACCTCAAAGGCCCTCTTGAGGTATTTGGAATATTATATATATACGTGATGTTTTATAAAACCATAAAATGACACAGAGTCATGTACCAAAAGCTCAGCCAGGTCAAGATGTGGCAGTGGAGACTTGGGCTCCTCACTCCCTGTGATATGGATGTAAAAAGAAAAATCTGTTCAGGCAGTTATTTATTTTCCACTGGGAAAAAATACAAACAAACAACAACAACAACAACAAAAAAAAACCCCAAAACCAACTCCCAAAATGTAAAAAGAAGTGAACTGAAACCAAATGCCAAACAAAGAAAGTTCAGATGCCAAACAAAAGGGAAGTTGAAAACACATACAATAAAGGCCTTTGAATAAAATTTATGATCACACTTACACTGCACAGAACTGAAATTTGGTAGTGATTTACTTTTCAGTAAGGCTTTTTCTTTTGTTTTTTTTGGAAGGCATGAAAAGTTTTCTCTGTCCTTTGAAAGTACAAATATTGCTGTTTCTTGGTAAAGCTTTGAGATGCATTTTTTTTTTGTTAAAGTTGTCTGAACCCTCTAACAAAACAAATACTGAGGATCACATAGTATCATAATAATGTAAATTGATTCATACAAACATTAACATGTAGATGCACTGAGAAGTCCTGAAATGTGCCACAGTTAGAGTTCACTCCATTAGAAACAATACAGGAGTCTATCAGTTCCAGAACAAAATCATTGCTCATATTTACCTTATTAAAGGTAGGAAAAATGCCCAGTAGCATTCACACAAACATGAACCATTAGTTTCTCAGAATAAGGGAATAATTTGCTTACCTGGAACATCAATTAATCTCTTATAAACATTCAAGAAGGCTGCCTCTGCTTCTTTGCTTCGTTTACCCAATGCATCAATCTAAAAGGGGAGATGAGAGAAGAAGCTTTAAGACTTGTTCCAATACAACTCTCACACTCAGAATTATAAATATAAATTAATAATATCACATGAAACTAGTAAGTACATAGAAAGGGAACCTAGGTCTCCTGTGTACAGCTCCTATAGAAGTAGTCTTAAAAGATTGTTCCTGCTACATTTGTACTGAATATAATTTAAAGGCCATTTTTCAGCCCAATAACAAGCATCAATATTTTTATGAACACTCCTGCCTGTTGTGATTCCTTACTTTAAATCTTTATATAAAGCCTGGTATTTGCCAGGCAGATTCTCTGCTCAACAACTGTTTTCCTTTACCACTTACTGAAATCTAACACAGCAAATGGAATCACAGCCACTTCTGATGTCCCACTCTGCCTTTATTGTGGTAAATAGATTTCTCTATTATTTCCAATGAGCCTGTGAGGAGATGAAAAGATGAACTTGTTGAGTGCCCTGTGATACTTAACACTAAATAACTGTGAATCTTCTACATGCAAAGAAGTTTTCTAATACAGCTCAGGCACAGTCTGCACTCCTGAGCTTCTCTGACCAGCTTCTCCTTGTGTTCTGTAACACACACAATACTCATCTAAGAATTTATTTTTATTATTTATTTTATTATTTTCCCTCTCTGTCTGTATTTTCATCTAAAACTCCATTTTACAAGGAAAGGCAGTTTAACGGCTCCAGGACTAAAATGCTTATTCCACAGCAACTTTTTTTTTGTAAACATGTATTTTCCTATTGTACTAGAAACCAGAGGATTTACTATTGCTTCATATTGACAATAAACAACCAAACTGACTCGGGATCAGATCCAGTGAATTAATACTCCAAAGCAGAGGGACAGAAAGGGAAACAGGAAAGCCTGACACAGCTCTGTGGCAGCTTACCCAAATCAGGAAACCAAAGGCATGGAGATTATCGTTCCCATATTTTAATAAAAGGCAAGGAAGGATCTGAAGAACTGCGGATACAAAGGCCTGATATCAATTCTTCTGTGTATTTGAAAGGCAGTGAATATTATGGAACCATTTAAAGGTGCGGACGTCACCGCAGCCTAAAAAAAGGAAGGCCCTGTCTGAAAAACGTCCTTGAATTCTTTCTCTACATTATTGATTCAGTAGATAAGGCAGAAACAATGGCCAGAGTTTACTGTATCTGTATTTCAGGAAAGTATCTGATATTTTATTCTGCGGGAGGGGGATTTGCAGCACTGGGAAGCGTGTGACCAAGCCAGCGCTTGGGCTTGGGAAGCGCCGGGTGCCCGAGAGAGGAAGAGGAGAGGAGATAAAGCAGGAGGGTGCTGCAGGGTCAGCCCTGGTGCCACGTGTGTTTAGTCTGTCCTGAAATGCCTCTGTGAAGAGAAGGGAAAGATTTGGGAAGGGAGAGGAGGGCAATCCTACAGCGTGGACGATGAAATAATGTAGGGAGCCGGTGTCGGAGCGCAGCAGGGCTGGTGTTGATCAGCCTCATGGCTGGTCAGGAACTTGTTGATCATTGCGGGCAGGATTAAGGCCACAAAACCAAAGGACAAGAACAATTGTGGAAATCACACAGAGGCACAATGCTCAAGGAAAGACTTGGAGGGGAGGAGGGGTCAAGGAGGGAAATAAGGACACGGCCAGAGTCCACACAGCATTTGGCAGCAGCAGCAAGGAAATCTTGGGAGATACTGCGAGAGGCTGGGAAGAGACAAGTTCTGGCAACACAATACAAGGTTGTATTTAAAGAAATAAACCAAGTTCCTATTTTGCTTACAGCCCCCCAGGATCTGGATTAATTTATGGAGGTGAGTGGAGGTGTGGTGTAACTGACACCTGTTTGCAGATTATCAAAGGGTATTGGAAAAGTGATAAATGAGCATCAGAAATGATGGAGGATGTGGAGAGCAGATACAAATTCTCAAGAAGAGTTGGCCATGCTGGTCTTTCAGGAGTTTACCAAGAAAAACCACGGAAAGGCACTGGAATCTCCCAAGGCATCTAATGTGCCACAGAGCAAGGGATTGATGGCTGTGAATAACCCACTTAATAATCCGAATTGGAGCAATCACAGATGGACTGATGCTCATTAGGGAAAGAGAACAGAAGCGATTTGGAGAGAACATTTTCACACGAGAAGTACTTGAAATGAGCCTGTGGAACGAAGTGCCAAAGGCAGGGAGGCCCCAGGATGTGTAAATCCATGCTGGGGAGTGTCAGGCACCGCTCGGGGATGGGGTGAGAAGGAAGGGGCACCACCAGGGACACTCATGCAGTTGAGCTGTTTCATGGGTGCACAGAGACTCTCTGAAGGCCAAACCACACCATATGTTACACTTCTGGACTTCAATGTTCCCACATAAAATCTTCTCTCGCTGCTGCTCGGTAGAGAGCAGCCAAATTTAAATTACTATTATTAAATACAATTAGCATTACAGCACTGATTCTGTACTGTATTTTGAAAAATTCATTTGCCCCTTTTATGAAAAGCAAAGCACTTAAAATGCTTCCATTTCTGGGAAATAACAGGATGGATTTGTTTTCCTATTACAGTTTTTCCACATTTTAATAAAGAGCATTTGTACTTTTATTCTCTCTAAGTATTATAGAAGGTATGGTTTATTTGCTCCTTACCAGTTATAGAGTGATGGAAATATAAACCAGATTTGAAACAACATCTTGCAAGGAGATCAGAGACTTTCCAAAGGAAGCAGTTTGTAAATCACAGGTATTTTACACCTTTTTTCGCCTTCAAATTCAAAACCAGAATTCCAAACAATCCCGCTAGGCAGAAATATGGGTTTATGTTTTAGTTGTTAAAAAAAATAAATCAACCTGTCTGGTTTAAAGTTCTACTAAAAATGAGCAGTGCAACTATTTTATATCTTAAAATAAAATTTAGGAAAAGCACCGTGACAACTTTAACTGGAATAAAAAAATAATTAAGCATGCCAGCACCCAGGTGCTTAAGGAAATAAAGAAATACAGGAGGAAAAAGACATCAAAAATAGCAAATTATAAATGAAGTCCAGAGAGAGAGGAAACAGAAGACTGAAATGACATGGAAACATTTGGAAGTTCACTGAAAATTTTTCAAATCAAAGTAAAATTGGTTCAGGAGCCAACAAGGCTGAGCTGCAATCGGCTCACATTAAACCGTTGAACTACATTATAAAACTCTTGCTAAACATTTTTATTTGACTCTAAAAACTTCAGGGACCCTGAGAGAAGTCAACTTATAATTACACTCGCGTTGTCTTGACACGAGCTTAGCTCCAAATCTTAATTTATCTAAACCAGGCCCCATTATGTCTTCTCTGAGCAGAAAGAAACAACAGTGACCTCTGTATTCCCCACCACCCCCATAAACATATGTTCACTTTTAAGTTTTGGCATTCCTATTTGTCTTGATAATACCACTGGCGCTGCAGTGAGATAACAGAACTGAGGAATCCTCCCTGCTCAGCACAGCCTTCATCTCACTCTTCATCCCTAAAACATCTCCAGAGGAGGAGGAGCCGTGGCCAGACACCACACTGAGACCAGTCCTCCCTTTATCCACCTTGTTTTTCCAGGTCAAGTGCTCTCCTGAGTTGATGCTCAGGGTACCAAGGTCACCCCAGAGGCTGAGTGTCCCCCTTCATCCTCCACAATCGTCTCCTTCCGACCTGCCCGTGAAGATCTCCGTGGTTTGATCCCACTCTCCCTTGTTGTCTGACACTGCTGGCTTGCTCCCCCCAAAAACATGGACAGTCTAGCTCAGGAGCACTTGGTCCCAGTCTAATACCCACTGCACCTGCCTGAAATCAAAACATCATCAAAGAAATCCATGGATTTATCTCCACATTTACGTAAGCACCACAAATCTGACACCTAGGCCAGGGAAGGTGCTGAACCTAGATTTATCTGAATGTTGCCTCTTTCAGCTTTGTCCAGCCAAGTTCTGAAGGATAAAAGCAAAGTCTGTGGCTTTAGTTTGGAATCTGACAGTTTTTATGCAGTAGGAGATTTCAGCGTTAATTCAAGTCTGATGCTTAGTGCCCCGTAATCTTTTGAGCACGGGTCTGCAGGGCTGGGATGCTCTGGGCTGTATGAATGTGGTATGGCCCCAAGGACTGCAGTCACACTGAAGGATGCACACCTCTGCTCCTGGATTTAAAGATGGACCAGGATGATGAAGCTCTCTGCAAGGAAGATGGACTGCCAGATGCCAGCACATCCTGCACTGACACTTGAATTCACTGAACTGAGGGGTATCAGCACATTAACACATCTCTGATCACGGGACTGGCACATGTGCTGCTCATCTTAGATCCACGCAGATCATCAGCAGAGCTAGAAGATTGGGATGCTGCACTCAGCATCCCAAAGACAGCTCCTTTGTGAGGGGTTCCCAGTGCTGTGTCTGTCTGTCATTACCAAAGCACTGGTGATTTGCTCTCAGTACCACAAACACAAGTGTTCACACAACTGTGCTAAATAGGAACTTCACAGTCCCAGCTCTTCCACTTATCCTCACAGTTCTCCAATTTAGTTCTCTCTTGTTAACCACCTTAACATGTCTTTTACTGCCTTGCACACGATCTGGAACTAATTTATCAAGTAAAAATAAATTATTTAAAATAGAAGTTATTTTTCTGTTCTGATTTTTAATAAATGGATGCCTTAAGGAGACACCCATCCCTTTTCCCTTACACATCTTCTGTCATATTGTTTTGCATCACGAATATTTTCCATTTGTCTTCAATTACTACAAGTTACCAAGACACCATTAAGAACTGGAAGAACCATATGAAACGAAGGGAAAAGCACGAGAACAACTCATTAAAGCACCACTCTGTTAAGCCATGCTGTATTCTTAAGTAATTGCCTTGGAATCAAATGGCAGCTATTGCAGGATTATTAATGCATCAGTCTTGCTTTGAAGCCTTTACAATACAGTTGGCTTGACCTCCCTTTCTTAATACCAAGAGATATTAATAAATAAATTATTAAAAATAACATTGTAATTTACAAATTAATAAAAATTTATTCACCATCCCTGTTAATTTATTTTGCCACTGACAAAAGAAAAAGTAAAAAAAATATTATTTTTAGCTTTGTTGCAATTAAAACAGTTTTGAAGCAAAATTATAAAGAAATTATTTCTGTGCAGTTGCTTAAGGCATATGGCGTGGATTTTAGCTGGGCTATAAATTCTTTAACAGAATTAAGGACTTCACAGAGGATCCAATACCAATCTGTTTAACAAAGCTGCTTTTGGGTCTGGACATAGGTACCAGGAAAGAGCCTGGGAAGGGCATGCCTGCATCACCAACTTGTTGGTTTAACCTCAAGTTAAGCAGAGAGCTTTAGGAAGGACTCAAACCCCTCAACTTTTCAATTCTCTTCCCTCCACTGTGAAACAGCTGCAACTTTGAACCCTTAAAACCTCCTCTTCCTTTCATGCCCAGATAAATCCTGATTTTCCCAGACAAACAATGCTGCCATCCCCTGAGGAATGTTCTCACAGGACAACTTCTTGCTGCTTTTCCAATCTTTGATCTTCATTCCCAGTAAAACAGCCCAGCCCAACATGTGCCTGCAGATATTGACAGCAGAGCCACAGCTCTGATTAAATCCTGTTTGCCACCCTGCCTTTGGATCAGCGGCTGTGCTGTCCCTGCTGGACCTCTCCTGGAGCCTTGGATAACCCACCTGCCTCCCTCCTCACCTCCCTCTGCATTTCACAGCAGGTTTCCCAGCTCCCAAGGCATCCACGAGGCAGTCGGGGAGCAGCCCCGCTCCCTCCTCCTGCCCTGCCAGAGTGGGATTCAGCTCAGTGGCTCGGTGAAAAACTAAGGAAGGAGAGGAAGAATTTATTTTCCATTGTGCTGGCAAACTGACCTGACTCATCCTGTGCATTTGCTGGGCTCAGCACGAGGGAGGAGGTGGGGACCCAGAGCTGGGGCAAGGACACCCCACAGCATCGGTCCCTCAGCCGCACGGATCGGGTACGACACGAAACCAGTGACAAGGAATGGATGGCACAAGGAGGCTCAGAGTGCCAAATGTTACCAGAATTCTCTTTTATCGAGCAATCTTTACAGTATGGAAGTGGATTAACTCTGCTTATATCTGTATTAGTGCATATTATACACTCTGATGTAATGACATGTTACAATTTTCCTGGAGGCTTTGCTGTTTTTCATGCTCAAGTAAAACAAATCAGAGGACAGCCTGGTCCTGGAAATAAGGACTTTGCTCATGGAAGGACTTGCTGAACACCAAGCTAATGCCAACATCCCAGCCCCTCTGACACTTTATTCAAACCCTCACAGTGTTTTCTGGCGTCACAAACCTGTAACTCCACCAAGACTGACCCCAGGGACGCCTGGATCCATAGACTGCTGTGGAAATAGGGTTGTTTTGCAATGTTTTAATGCAATTATTAAGTGTGGGTGCTAGTGATTAGTTAAATTGTGTTGAATTTTAAGGGGTGTAAAAACCTCGTGTGAAACCAGACAAGGGGTGCCCTAATTTGGCTGCACAATGAATAATTATTTACCCTTGTAATTCTACACTTTGCATCCCAGCCTCTCTCCTCAAGTCAGCACACACCAGTCATGAATTTTCTTAATGCCAAAAAGATAAAACAGAACTGAGCTGACCTCCAGATGGGGGACACCTCATTCCCCCAAAACTGAAGGAACATCTCTGTAGTGAATAAATCAGCAAATCATTTGTTCTGTCACCAAAGAGAGAGATGTCAGAGCTTGCCAGTCCTGATCCTTGAGGTTCTCGAGGATAGAGAACAACTCTGGCCACGCCAGCCCAGCCATGTTTGGTGTGGGAAATGGGGCAGGGAGGAAGGGGAGGAAGCCAGGACAGATCAGCCTGGGCTATCCCACATCCCTCCCAGCCTCCCAGCAGCTGGAGCTCCGTGTGAGTGGGTGCTCTCACCTGCCCATGCACCTCTCCTCCAGTCTCTGAGCACTGACCTGGAATCCACAATCACTCCTCTCCCTTATAGATGATCCAAACTTCTGTTTAGGTATTTTTAAAAAAAAATAGGTCAGAGGAATCTGTGCAAGAAGGAGTTTATTAAACACCTTTGTGCAAAATCCACCTGCACATAAATACCAAGATGCACCCTGTTCCTGGTGTTTTGTACTGAGCTCACCCTCTTGTTTCTCTTTTCTGACAAAGCAAGACCAGACAGCAGCTTGTACAGCACCTCATAGTAAATCTGTAATAAATAGAGGTAATTCTGTAATAAATACAGAGATAATTCTGTATTTGGAGAAACAGGGACTAGGCAGAATGCCTCACCCAGCCCTCCCATCCCCATCCCTTCCAGCACACTTCAAGCTCTCTTTTTTTCTCCTGAGGATGAGAAGACACTCCTGACCCTGTGAGCTGCACCAGTGCTGCCTGTCGGAATCCTGAATAAACTGAATTTCCCACCACTGTTCCCGTTGCCCCCGAGCGCATGGCAGCGGCACAGCGTGCCTCGGTACAGACAGCCCACCAGCTGCCAACAGGAATTTCAGCACTTTGTCAATTATGTAAAAATAAGAGGATTTGGGCTGATCCTCCCCAAAGTTACCCTGGTAGTCTCTGCTGTCTTGGTACAACTTGCCTGCAAGTTGGAAAGGAGCTGCAAGAGCTCCGGGGAAGGTGCACAGTGCCTGTCGCTGCTTCTGGTGGGATGTGTAAGGTTTGGGACTTTGCCTGTTATCTCCACAGCTGAGAGCTGTCCCAGGAAGGAAAAAGGGATGCAATAGGAGAGGCTCTGACTGTATTTTAGTCTCTGCAGATCTGTCCCTCCCCTGCAGGTCAGTGTCTCCTCTCAGGGATGCTTTGGGCCCTGCAGCAGCCACCCCGTGTGCTCAGCAGGGAGAGTTCATCTGCCCCTGAGATGCTGGAGTATATTTAAATCACCTTCCTCAGGAAAGATGTTGTTTAAACTGCAATCAAGCCAGCCAAAAATAAATAAATAATCATTTACACACTTCTGTAAACAAAGAAATGAAAGCACTGTGGAGCTGCCATTACCCCAAGAACGGGTCACGACCTCTCCCTGCTTTGGGGAACAGAACTGATATGCAGTGGATTTTAAAAGAGAATTAACTGCCAAAAATATTCACTTTTGGTAAATAGAGGGTTTTGATGGGACTACCATTGAAAAGCAGGGAGGCTCTGGGCCCAAACATGAGCGCTGGATTTTGATGTATGCTGTTGACTTCCCCAACACAGAGCAATTTGTAATAGCTTTGCCACGCTGTTGTTTTCAAAGCTCCTGCTACATCACAAGCATTTATTTCTGACCACAAAATTACATTTATTCAACAGAAAGCAGCTCAGGGTCTTTAAGAGGTTAACTTCTGGAGTGCTTGGCTGCTCTCCAGCCTCCCTACGAGCATCAGTGCTAACGCAAGGCACACAACAGCACCCAGCCTGGCCGTGATTAATAGAGTGCTGAACACGCTGCTTTCCACATACACACACTTTTCATTCCCTTGCTTCCATAGATCATGGACTTATCCTCAAAATATCTGACTGAAATTGAATTTGGCTTCTCTCTCAACCGTTCATTTCCTATGTTATGCAAGGTTATATCCTTTTCTGCATGAGCAGAACCAAACCAGCTGCAGCTTTTGAGAAGAAAATGTGTTTTCAATTATGAAGTTGGCCTGAATATTGAACCACAGTTCTACTGCTGCTCTAATTGAGCCATCATGGAGTGAACGTACAGGAAAGAAATTGTATTAATTAGGTTTGGAAGTTTAACATAAGGAAATTAAAGGGGGCAAAATAGAAAAATATGAGTATCAGCTCAGGAATAGTCCTTCAAAATGCAGAGAGAACGTAGGTCTGAAGTGGTTTAGGCACACACATTATTAGAGTACTCCTTCAAAGACATGATTAGTAGTTCCAGCACATCAAACTGATTTTCAGCTTCTGTTGTCTGCATATGGAAAATTATTAAATTACTCGACTGACCAAATTAATAGTTTAAAGAGCAATTCAGCTGAGTGGGGAGCCAGAGTGGTCTCATCAGAATGGCAATACCCTTAAAAGTACTTGCTCTGGGAGAAGAATATGAGAAATGGCTTTCACAGACATCAAGTCCAGATCGTTGTTTTGGAGTCTGTGCCTTAGAGGGTTCTCCAAATGAGGGATTACTGCATTACTGTTGGACAGTGCTCTTATGCCACATGAAAAGAATGCTAATGACCTCAGGAAATCCTTTCCCAACCTTAAAATATCTGTCTGATGACTTCACAAATACGGATTCCAACATTAGATTTCCATACCACAACTTCAGTTCTGTAAATTAACACAGCCAAAGAACATCCCTTCTTTTTTTGTTGTTTTGGTTTTTTTGGGGGGATTTCAGGTACAAATATCCATCAATTGATATATCCATGGTAAAGCACAGTGACCTACCCAAAACACAGCTTATTCAGATGGCTGCTTGCAGGTGTGCCTTGATAATTATATATAACAATCATGTCATGATTGCATGGTAAAGCTCTTTAACCTTTCCTGATTCTGTCCTGTATTTAGCCCACAACAGGCAGAGCAAGCCATTAATAAGTTGCATCCTCAAGTTAATGGCAAGGAAAAGGAAAAGCAAGACAGAGATTTAAGATCAAAATTACAGGAATTTTACACTTCTGAAATTAATGACTTTTAACTGTCTTGCTCACAATAGCCTATTTACACCACCCAGACCTTAAATCTTCCAGAGAAGGCAGAAAAGTTACCCACAGATTTCAAAAGAACAATACCATCAGCTCAGAAGCAGACACAACATTCTGTTAAATTAGAAAACTGCCTTCAAATTTCCATTAAGATCCTAAATAAGGAAAAAGTACTATAATAAAACTATTCTCCAGTGATGAATTAATAGTGGTTTATGCTGAACTAGGAATGCATTTGAAAATTTGTAGTATGCTAAATTCCATAGTGCTTTCACTTTAACTCTTATCATAAAAAATCCAGTTACTTAAAGCACTGAGATCTATACAAAAAAAGGTTATTTCCAAGTACTAATGGAAATTGAGTATTTGATAACTGGAACAGTTTTTACCTGAATGAATGAGATAAATAACTAAGGAATACAGAATGTTCTGCTTTGTCCGGTATTTATAAATTCATATGATATAAAGGGAAAATACTGGGGGGAAGTATCAACATTCCATGCTTAAACTAAAGAGAAAAATTGGATAAAGTGACCTGTGGGTTTGTTTAAAAAAACCAACTGGCCCCAGGTTTACCAGCAGCTCCCATAAATTGTGCTTGGGAGGGGACATAAATACCTGAGCTTAACTTCCCCTCTCTCTAAGTCACATCAGGCTGACCCAGGCACAGTTCAAGGACAGTTTAAGTCAACCTGAGCTGACACTTTGTGCTCCTCCTGCCCCTGGCTTTGCTCTCCTGGCCTCTCCCTTGCACTGAGCTGCTGCTCTGAACCCACCTGGTGGGAAACCAAGCCAGCAAAAAGAGGGGAAAAAACCCCAACTTTGTGCTGAACGTGGGATCACACCAGAAAAAAAGTGCTGAGGAGAGGCAGGGGGTGGGGAGCAGGAACACAGCAATATCCACGTAAAGCTGCTTAAATACCTGTGCTGCTTAGGGAGCTGACTCCATCCTCTGATCTGCTGGCCCTCCCTAGAGCCCAGAGCCCTGTGGACAGCCCAGCCCACATGGGATTGGCAAAAGCCCATTTCCCTTCTGATGCGGAGTCTGATTTATTATTCCATGCCAAAAGCAGCCAGCTCTGTCTAAGAGCAGAGTTAGAGCAAAGGATGGGGCAGCATCAGCAGTGGGGGGTGGAGACAGGAGTTGCAGGCAGAAATGTGCTGGACACTCTCCCACAGGGAAATGGAGAGGTTGCATCAGGCAGGAACCTTTTTCCTCACTTGTGAGTGAGCAGCTGGTGGTGCCCCAAAGCTCCTTATTCCCATCCACAATGCCTATGGAGGCTGCTCCTACAGCATTCCCTACTCCTGCTCCAGGACACTCTCTTCAGCACAAGGGGCTCTAGGAAACATTTATTCTCACCACTTCTCTCTGCTTTATTTACTCACTGCTGTTAATCTTTTTTTTAAAAAACACAGAATCATAGAATCACTGAAAAGTTTGGTTTGGAAGGGATCTTAAAGCCCATCTTGCCCCAGCTCCCTTGCCATGTGCACCTTCCACTAGAGCAGGTTACTCAGAGCCCCATCCAGCCTGGCCTTGAACACTTCCAGGGGCAAATCTGGGGCTGAAACCTGACATTTGAGTGGTAAAATCAGGGAGCCTCTTACCCTATTCCTCCTCCCCTGCTCACATCCCATCCCACAGGTACTGTGTGACCAAAAGGTCTCTCTGCCAGCTCCGCCCAGGATATTCAATATCCCCTGGCAGGGAATAAATTATTGCAAGGCAATCCCAGGAGGCTGCTGGGGTGAGTGTCCTGTTCCCAGCAGCGTTGCTCCCTGAGCCTCTCAAGGAACAGGAACTGAGGAATCTCCTGTGGATTTGAAATGGAGAGAAGCCTATCTGCTCAACAAAACTTGTTTTTGAGATACCCAGAGCAATCATCTCCTGAAGTCAACCTTAACAACAACCAGAAACCAGATCTATATCCTGAACAATCAAATATAACTCAACAGAACAGGCTCGTATCCTTGGTATTTTGATTTGTCTCCAAAACAAGATACAGTAATTACATCTATAATCAAATACCATAATTCACAGTTTAATGTGGTGCATTTATGTAGTCAATCATGATTAGTTCAGGTTTTTTAGGTTTCTGAAACCCTGTCTCGATTAGGGAGAATGGAAACACCAGCTCAGAGATTCAGCAGCACAATCTTTTAATGTATTTCTGCTTCATTTACGTAACAGGGGATTACAACAACAAATTTTACTCTGGTGAGGTTGAATTTATACCAAAATAAACTTCACTTTTATATCAGTGAAGCAAAACTACAGGAGAGGAGTGTGTGTGAGCCATACCAAGGTAACAGGGAGCCGTCTCCACCAGGGAAGATCTAATGGGAGAATCTCCTTCACTGTAGCCAAATTCAAAATTTATGTTTCTTACTTGATCCTCAGACATTCCCTTCATTAAAGAACAGTGCTGAAAGCACACATGCACTTTTCAGTCAGTGCACTGCAAGCTTGAAACTGAAGTGAAAAGGTTCTAAGAGCACTGCAGTGCACTCAGAGCAATTTTAAAGTGTAAATTTCCATTGGCAACCGGACTCACGCAAGTCATTCTTTGTTCTCACAAATGTCTGTTGGATATATCAAGGACAGAGTTATCCTGTTTATTTATTTATTTCTAGCAATACTTGGGAAATCAGGTTGTAAAACAAAAAGTACCATGCTGTTTTTAAATGAGGGATTATTGCCTAGCTGGGACACAGATTTAGCAGGACATACAAGTGATCAGGAATGCAAGCCTCACTAAGGGGAGCTATGCACTGAAATCCCTCTCCTGCAAACACTCCTGAACTTCCCTGTGCTGATGGAACTGCCACAATCTAATGTCAGTGAACAACTCAGGGATTGAGGAAGTGCTGGAACACAATTCTTGTGGGGCAGAGCTGTGTAATGCCTATCAGTGTGAGCTCAAAGCTCCATCCAGCACCCCACGCAGGCAGGAGTTTACAGGCACAAATGTAATTCCCACCCTCCCTCCCCGGCGCCTTCCAAGCGGCAGAACCAGGGCTCCCATCTGGCCACAGTGAAAATGGAAATCTCTCTAATTGGCCCAGCTGCCTTTGCCTATAGAAACTCTTCAGAATAACAACAGTTGGCTTTTAAACTCGTGAGCACTCTGCTCCTGTGTTCTCGGTGAGGGCTGTGAAGAAGTCGGCAGCGGGGCTGGAGCCTTCTGCAGCCTTTCCCACAAACACCTGCCAACCCAAGGTTTTCCATCAGCCCTCTGGAATACAATCTTTTCCAGCTGAAAACCTTTGCAGTATCTTCGTGTTTTATCAGTGCACTACACTGCATTCATAAAGAGCTCAACCTGTAGGGTCAGTGAGGCCCAGCGAGCTGGATGTGCCACCTGGGTCCCTGCCACGGGGACAGGAGGTTCAGGGATGCTCAGGAAAACTCAGAGATGCTCAGGGAGGCTCAGGGATGCTCAGGAAAACTCAGGGATGCTCAGGAACGCTCAGAGCAAAAAGATGTGACCAGTTTAGATTGACCAGCACAAACCCAGCATATCAGAGAATCACAGAATGACCTGGGTGGGAAGGGACCTTAAGGATCATCTTGTTCCACCCCACTGCCATGAGCAGGGACACTTTCCTCTATCCCAGGTTGCTCAGGTTTAAAACCAACCTGGTTTTAAACACTTCCAGGGATGAGGCAGCCACAGCTTGCTGGACAACCTCTGCCAGGCCCCACCACCCTCACAGGGAAGAATTTCTTCCCAATATCCAATCTAAACCTAATCTCTGACAGTTTGAAGCCATTCCCCCTTGTCCTGTCACTTTGTGCTCTTGTAAAAGCTCCCTCTCCATCTCCAGGCTCCCTTGAGGTGCTGACATTCCCTGCACACACAAAGTGCAAAGGACTGAGCCTTGAGGGCTCTGTGCTCAGCTGGCCACACACCCCCAGCCAGCACACCAGGCTCGTGTGAGGCAGCACTGAAAACATCCAAAGAACCAGAAGAAGCTCTTACCTCTCCCTGGAAACTCTTCAGTAATGGAGCTACCTGTTTGCGCAGGTCCTGGAAGACAGAAGCAGGATATCCCATCAAAAAGTGCACAGGACAAGTCATCATCATGTTTTTTAGATGTTATTTTCAGTTCTCAAGTGTTACTTAAATTCTGATCACATTTTGTGGGAGCTTTGATTGAAATAGAATTATACCTGGAGTTCACTTTGAACAGGTCTGAATTTCCAGTTTGACATACACCTGCATCTGCTGCAAATGGTATTAATTATCCAAAGTGTGGTGGTGCTGGGTAAGCACTGAATGCCTTCAGTCTCCTAATTCAGCTGAAACATTAATGAGATTAGCAGTAAATGCCTCTATCTACCTCCACAGCAGCTACACCTCTGAACTTATGCCAAGGAAATTCCCACAAATGGAAGCCAGGCTTAAAGGAAGATGATTCTGGACGATCATTTCAACTAAAGTGTTGCCATTTTGTAAAATCTCTGCTTTATTTATTATTTTCCCTAGAGTGCTCTGGCTTTAGTCATCAGAGAACTGGAGCTCATTGAAGATGACAAGTATTATTTGTTGGTTTCTGTATAACTCAAAATTTCTTCTTCCAAATTACAACACACTCAGTGCTACACAATTCATTAAAATACTGCCCACAGAATCACTCTAAAGGTTTATAGCATATTTTTATTTAGCAACTGAGATAAATTAGGACAAAAAAGGTATATTTATCATACATAAAATTTTCTCTGGCTTCAATTCTAAGCTGGTTTGGGTCTAATTCACTTACAAATTCCATAATTCTTATTTTGTGTGTGCCTGAAGATTAAAATCCAGTAACTTTGCAGAGGACACTATTAGTCATGTACAGCCAAGATGTTGCATTCCTGCTTTTGCCACTGACAAGGCACAAGCAGCCACTTTGTAGTGCACGTACACCTGGAAACAAATCTGCAAGAGAATTAAACCAATAACCTGGTACTGCATCACTTGAGAGGGCAGCACTGATGCTGCTGCAGGGAAAGGGTGGAATTCCCATCCTTGGAGATTTCCAAGGCTCAGCTGAGCAGAACTAGCGCTGAGTGCTGAAGACCCATTTTTAAGGCCAGGCGAGATCTGATCAGACTCTGGACAACCCCTCCAGCGCTGAGTCCTACAATGCTCTGGGAATACTGCCCAGAACTGCTGGAACAGTCACCAGCTGCTTCAGTAACCATGAAATCTTCCTACCTGCACACAGGCCACAGTCCCTGAGCTACCTGAACCTCGTGCAGGGGGTCACCAAGACATATTTGAAGCATTTTCTCCATACAGAAAAGGGCCTGCTGAGGCCTGAAGCTTTTCAGAAAAGATGACCTTAAAAAGTTGGGAAATTCTCTTTTCCAACACATTTACTTTTACATCTACAGTCATGCAACATATTGGTTGTTAAACCACTCACCAAAACACTCTCAGCCCTGGGTTTAATCTGATTTTCCTGAAGGAAAAGTAGGCTTTTGAGAGAAGTGATTTTTGTCATTTAAATGACAAGTCATGCAGAGAGTTGAGTATCAGGACTTCTCCCACTCCCTGAGAAATGGCTTAGGGGGCCCAAGGCAAATGAAGCTATCAAAGACAAATGATCAGTCAAATTTCACTTCTGACATGGTTATTGCACTAAAATACAGCTTAATCCCCATCAAGTCAAGGATAATATTGCAGCTTTGTGAGCTCCCTCTTCGGACTGAACCAAACTGTGCTTCTGTTCTTAGGCCAAGCCAACTCACCCAAACGCTTCCTGATCTATCCTGCTGCCTGTTTTGGGACACAGAAAGGTTGGACACCGTCCTTGTGGATCACAAACTTCTACAAATTACGTTTCTACCAAAGCAAACTGGCAGGTTGAGCAGCTTTTCCCCACTCCTTGCCTCCTCAGGGGGACCTGAGGGCTGTGCACATTTTAGAACATGTTTTCTTTGTAACCTGATGATGCTGACATTGAAGAAAGTAACAATAACCACTGATGGCAAAATAAATGCCCCCATTCAAGGCCAAAATATGGCAGAGGTGGTTTTAGTGCCCAGTGAAATTACAAACAGAATTAGATTTACAGCCCAGATACCGGCACCCTTTATAAAATCAGGAAAAATTATATCATCCAAGCAAAGCAACTTTGCTTGAAATAAAAATCTCAGCTGATTGAAAATCACTGGGTGTAGGGCTTTTGTCCCTGATATTGCCTCTGAATTTACTGACTTGCTTGGCACCAGCCAGAAAAGTGATGTCAGAAGTGAAGGCAGAAATACAGGAGATGTAATCCCAGATCCAGAGGCAGGAGAATGTCATCCTTGCTCCTGTGTCCATGGCAAGATCCTGCTATTTAACTGCCTCCTCTGGCACATCCTGACTTCTGAAAGACAGGATTTGCAGCACTTTTTATTTCATGATATAAACAATGTCAGGACTTCACCTTCACATTCATCTTGAATAATGAGGGATGTTGTTGTTGGCTGTAACAGCAGAGAGGGAGAGAAGCAGGGATAGGGAGAGGAATAGAAGGAGCATCCCAAAGCCACGAAATCAGAAACAAAAAGGGAGAAGACCTTTCAAGTGTGTTCATTTAGAAAATTCAGGATGCTGAATACTAACCCCAGCAATCAGAATGTTACCAAGCAAAATTCATGCCATCATGAGAAAAACAGTGCTGGATTCAGACAGCAGCTTGTGGTAGGGGTAAAACTGCTTTTACAATATTTCCTGATAGAGGAGAAGGCAGCTCAGCGTGATTCAGCTCCATTGGCAAGCAATGGGTTATCCCACTGCAATCCACCCAGGGCAATCCCAGGACACATCAGAACACACACTTGAACTGGGTAAAATGCTTTGACAACTTGAAATCTTCACAATAACTGGAAATCTGTTGCAGCTGAACAACTGAGACAGAGCATCCCACTGCCATCCTCCTCCCAGAGCGAACAGGCCAGGAAAGGGAACTGCAGGAATGTGATCCAGTGTTTTAAACTCAGTGGATAAATGGCACACACCACAGCAAAAGGCATAAACACCTTTTTCACACCAGTTTTTCTTCTCTCCCCTCTCTTCCTGGCTTGCCCTTGGAAGGAGTTTATAGGAAAGAGTTTATAGGGTACTTTTATAATTCCTTCCTCAGCAAAACAACATCAAAACTTGAGACAGCTCACAACCAAAGGGAAATAAAAATAAACAGACAGAAGTCAGGAATACATATGCCTCGAGTCACAGCTCTGCTGGGGAGATTTATTTTTGGCAGTTTGGAAAAATTTCTCATCAGGCTTTGTCTCAAAATATTACACTGAACTTCAAACAGAATTTTACCTTCTTTACACTAAATTGAACAGGAAGAAGGACGTTCAGTTCAGGCCCGGGGGAATCTGCAGTGTTGGTTAGCAAGGACATCGGGTGATTTATTATCTGTTTAAAGTGTGGTGGCCTTTACTGCCTGGGCTGTGATCAAAACAGGAAAAGCATCCAGGCTCCAGCCCTCACAAAGCTACCAAACCACAGCAGCCAAGCAGAACAGCTGAAAAGGGTCCATGCAACTGAACATTAAATTATAATTTATCAACACAAACACACTGAAATATTTGAGTATAGGAATACAATCCCATTATTAGCCTATTTTTCCATGCCATCTAAATACATGCATTCTTTCTCTCTGGATGATTTATCAGGGGTAGAGCAGTTTTCTGAAAAGGGCTCTATAACAGACAAACTCAGTATCTGATGAAGAACCCATGAATTAGGATGTTGTATCATTATCTGAATCAAACCTGATGGCTGAAAGCTAATATAGCATTTCCTCTTTACAAGAGTAAAAACAATGAGTTTATATTTTGATCAAGTAGCTAAACAATGAAATCTGAATCCACATAATTTTTAACTCCCTTTCCATCCTCATTAAAAATAACTCAGCAGAAAATAAACCAAGAATAAATCTGTGTTAAAATCCTGGGCAACAAATGCTTGTCTTTCTGACAACTAAACTATATTATTTATCTAGATCTTAATACCCTGTGTAGAGTACAAAGGACATAGCAATGGCCAGACTACCAACACTGGATTTGTAATTTACTTGAGGTCTGAAGCACTGACAAGTGCCCAAATTGGCATGGGCTGGACAGCCTGACCCCAGATTCTGTCTTGTAAGAACTTAAAAAAAGAAAGAAAAGTAAAAAAACCAGCACAGAACAACCTCCAGACAACCCCCAGGATGTACTGGCTGTGCAGGAGGGTGTTTGTAATTCCACCAACACTGAACACTTCCCATCCTTGGACGTGTTCAAGGCCAGGTTGGATGGAGCTTGGAGCAGCCTGGGGTAGTGGAAGGTGTCCCTACCCATGGCAGGGGTGGAATGAGATGAGATTTAAAGTCCCCTTCCAACCCAAACCACACCAGGACTCCATTCTAAGGAACAGCACAGCTGAAGGGGAGCTCTCCTGTCAAAAACTGCGTGCCAGGTTCATGCCCCTCTCCCCAGAGGCAGCGTGCTGGGAGGGTGGATGTCTGTTCCTAGGGACTGGGAGGATGTTTATCCACGTGCCCTCCCAGCCAGGGCTCCACACACTCCATCCACCCTGCTATTATCTCCAGAATGTTGCTGAGCTTCCCATAAATACAGCTGAAAGGGGGAGAGGTGAGAGGCAGCCAAGCATGAAGGATTTGGGAAGAACGCTGGCATCGACTTCTGAGGTGTGTTTGATTATTGTGTACTTCAAGGACACAACTTGTCACCATGAAACACACAAATCAGCAAGTTAACTATAATTAGGAGTAAGCAGTTCTGCTGGTTAATTAGAGAGAGGCAGCAAGCACAGATGCTTCACCCTGCTATGGGAAAATGGGTGAAGGGGTTGGGATCACTCAGACTCTCACCTACCAGTGCACAAGTTTTAAATATTATTTCTGTGTATTGTGAAAAAATCCAGAATCTTCCAATTTTTTTTCCCACCAGAAACCCTGGGTACATGTGACTGGGGGTGTACTAAAGGAAACATTTAAGTCTTTATTTAATTAGTTCCAGCAAGTTCCACTTTGCTTTCATCTAAAAGAGATGCAACTGAAATCCCAGATAATTGTTCAAACAGGTATTATACAGTAGCTTAGATGACTTAATTCCTAAAATATAAGGCAAAGTAAATTATATGAGTAAACAATTTATTGCTCAATTTACACTTTGATTTAATGAGATATAAAACCTCCTATTGCTTAAGGCTGCTGAAGTATTTACTTGAAATCCGATCATTAAAAAATGAATCATGATCTTATCAATCTTCTGTGATATTTTTAGTTATTTCAATACACTAACATGCCAGTGTTTTCTCTGTACAAAGAAAACCCCTTTTTAAGTTACATTTATAGATATGTTTCAACCTAGCACAATGATAAATAAAAAATCCTGATTTACAGTAGCAAAACGTACACCACAGTACTTTCGGAAATATTTCAAGCTCACAGATCTTGTGCAAATTCCATTAGCTTTAATTATTTATTAGCAGTAGATTTAGATTACTGTTCTTGACCTATTTTTCAGTGTATGGACCCACCCAGCAAGAAGTGAAAAAATATTCCATTTGTGAAGGGCTGATTTAGTGAGCGCAGACTTTCAGCTTCGAGTGGAACATCGAGCAAAACCCTGGGCGTTGTAATTCAGGGGGAGAGAGGTTACAAAGCAGGGCCTGCAGAATAAACACTGATGGGGCTTCCTTGAAAAGAGAGGGAATTTTTACTGTTTGACCACTTCAGACAATTTTGCAAGACTGCAGCCACGTGACAATCCCAAAGGAAGGGACAGCAGACCCCACGGAGAAGTTTCAGGAGTTTCTTTGTGGAAATTCCCCAGTTTCTACCAAAGACCACGTGGTTCCTACACAGCCATGGGGAAAGGGGTCAGGAGGGAGGATTTTGGGGCTGGTCCTGTGGCCCCTTTCAGTGGCAAGGTGCAAACTGTGCTCTTCCCAAGCTGGGGAAGAAGGAGCATCTGGGAAGGAGCCTCCTCGCCGCGCTGGGACTTGGCTTTCAATGGAATTTGCCCGAGTCTTAATGGAATCCTCTTATGGTTTCTTCCAAGCTCAAATAAACAAAAAGCTCACAGGTTTACTCTGGGCCTGTGCAGCCACGTCCAAACAGCCTGGGGACCTTCACAAGTGTTTAAAAAGCCACCCTGCCAGAGAGGAACTGTTGCACCCATATATATGTATGGAAGCGTGTGTGCATATATACACACACACTATGTAGAATAGAAAAAGGACTTTTTTAACTAACTTTACAAATTAATGTGGTGAACTAAGCTTTTTAGCATCATGTGACAACCCTGGTGTCATTTATAAACCAGTGAGTTAACAGTGGCTAGGAAAGACATTGAACAGGAACTATGCAGAACTTAAAAAGTAGAGTTGCTAGGAAACAAAAAAATTAGTTCAGACAAAAATGATTCAGGTGGAGCTTTGGAAGAAGGTAATTCTAATGAAATGAAAGCCTGGTCACTAAAATTTCAATAGGGGGAAAAAAAAGGAAAGGATGACTTGTGTAACAGTGAAAAAGATCCTGAACACTCCTCCCAAATCACATCTTGCAGGATTTCATTCTCCATCCACTGCATTTCCAGCTCTGAAAGTCCAGAGAAAAAGTATTCCTAATGCTCCCCTGGTTATCCAGAATTACAGCCTGCAGATCAGAGGTTTCTCTTCAGTGTAAAATAGGGAACTTCTGAAAAAAGGTAATTATGATGAGCCCTAAAAAATTAACATGTCTAACGAGAGGCTAATGACAGGGGCCATGACTCTGCAGAAGAGGCACCTAAGTGCTGTGGTCCAATTAACAACACCAGTCCAAACACAGCCTAATGCTTCACATGGCGGATTTAGAAAGAAGAATATTTAATGTGAAACCATAATTGCAGCTGTAATTTTCTAGATTCCCTCCCCACAAGCAGGGCTGGAATCAGAGTGCACCCTACTTCAGCCTCCTGGGATGATGGATCAGGAGCTGGAGCTGTCTGGCAGCACTGGGCTCATGGGACTGGGATTTCTCCTCAATCTCAAGGAAAAGATGGATAGAAATTCAGAAATTCATTCAGAAATCATGAATCCTAATGAACTGCTTCATTTAGGAAAAGTGAGATTACTAATAAACATTCATGATTTAAAACTTGTTATTGATTTCCAGAGTGCAAAGATCTTGCTTTGAAGTCAAGTTTCCAAGAAGAAGAATTCTGTGTTAAATATAATAACGAGGAGCCAGGATCCTCATGGATCCCTACAGACCATCTGGAATTGGGGAGGAGGCACTGCTGGGACATCAGGTATTGCAAAATTGTTTTCCTTACTTATCTTTTGCACATGGATTACAAATGTAGCTGTGAGCAGCCCGTGAATTAATCACACTCTGACATAACTGCATGTAAGAACACAGGTGTATTTACTGATTTCTATCATTACAGTCAGCCCTTTGCTTTGATTTCAATGCAAGAAAATCCAATACTACGCAATCCTCTACTAATCTTTTGATAAGATTTTCTTCTTAATCTTGATCCTGACCATCTAGTTTTATTCAAAAGCCAGTTGCTCCTACAAGAAACAAGTTGTTTCATGAGGACTTGGGTAAAAAGCCTGCTGTCCTGCAAATACATGTCCTATATTTGCTAAAACTCTCATGACCATTATCTCTGCTGTCTTTATGTTCTTTGTGACTTCTTCCATGCAGGGAGTCACTGGCTGTGGGCTCAGGCCTTGCCCTTTGGATGCAGCTAATGTGATAACTTACAGATTCCAAAGATGAGAAATTCAAAGGGAAAAAAAAAATAAATAAAATTTGACAACCTCAAAAACATCAGGATACAGACCCAAAGGTTTTACTACATCTAATTTAGCATACCTGGTAAAAACACTTCGAAATTAGTCTGTCATCCTGCTGACCTAAATAAAAAAACACAGCACAGAGCTTTTCATGTTGCTTCAGTGAGTGAAGCAATTTGGAGAAAACAAACTTTTGCTGCCTTTACGCTTCCTGGCAAAATTCCTATGGAAACAGGCTCAGGCCCATAATGCACATGCTTTGGGAGCACACAGTAGATAGGAATGAATCATCCAGATGAAAGAAAGCAAAGGCTCACTACAGACTTATTCAATGCATTTACTGTTTGTTAGTTGAACTTCAGAAACAAAAAACCCACATAAAGCGCTTTTGAGCAGCAGCATCCCCTCACAACTGTAATATAGACTCTCAGCTGGGATTAATTCCCAAATTCAGCTGTTGAACTGTGAACTGTTCCAGTGTTTGGAGGAGGAGAAAGGAGATAAAAAGAGCAGGAAAAGGAGCCCAGAGGATGGGAGATGAGGAAGGGAGACACGGGGAGCTGGAGCGAGCGGTTCCCGGGCGCTGCTGAAGCACAATCAGCTCGATGGCAGATTAAAATGAGGCACATTTGTATAATAATAAATCAGCAGAATTAATACAGGCTTATCTTCTACCAACTTAGAAGGGGGAGGTGACAAATTGCACTTGAGGACAAACAGTTTGACTGTTGCCAGCATAAGCTGAGCGTCTATAGGAAATGGCTAAATTTAGACAGCCAGCTTTTGATGAGAGCAACGGAAATTAATTCAAGTTTTTTGTCTGTGGTTTGTGTTTTGGTTTTTTGTTGTTGTTGTTTTTTTGTTTTTTTAAGAGCTCTAGAATGTTACTCATCTCTTGAAACTCTTACCAAAAGAAGAGACTTCATAATGCACCATCCTCCCTGCCTACTCCCTCCTACTCTTCCCCCTATAAAAGGAAGAATTGCTCCTTTAGGCTACAGCAATTTAGGAACTTAATGCAGTTTAACAAATTCTCTATCTCTTGGCTGGAGCTGTTTGGCTCCAACAGATGAATCAGAGAAGTCCATAAACGTCTGGAGGATTCCTACAGACTTTTTCTTGCATGACTATATATGGCAACTACAGATCAAGTTATCTGCCATCGTTTTAACCTAACTTTTCAAACTTTACCTTATTCCTGGCTTTGTGGCAAACTTCCCCCAGCTGCAGCACTGCTAAATTAGACACAAACTGACAACTACTTTTCTCAAAAGCATTTTCCCACTCATTGCAAGGCAGTAAAAAAAAACTTGAATTAAGATACACTTCAGTAAAAAATAACTTTTGTCAGTGCCTCCTGCCTCTCAGCAATACTTTTCTGTGAGGAGTGACCCAGACTGTGATGCTGTGGAGCTCATGTTCTCATTCACACTATTCTGCTGTCATTGAAAGTGCACCTCACCAAACAGCAGATGTTTTCCATTATTACCTGAAATACCAAGCAACACCAAGTGCTGTGAGAAGCCAAGCACAAACTGGCAATAGCGGAAAACTCCACACTTAAAAAATAAAAAAAAGGTCAAAACTGCCCAACTGATGTACAGAGGGACTTACAAAGGGATTCCAGAAATGCCTGCAACACCCTTTATCCAGATAAATACTCAATAAAGTTCTTCCTATCACCATCTTTTATACATCTGATCATTTTTACAAGTTGCTGAAGTGTATACATCAAAGCCAGCAGCATGTGATACCATAATGAAGGCTTTTAGCTGCATCCAAAACCTTCTCCATGCATCCAAAGCAAAGGGTACACCAAGTTCAAGCACCTTCTTTAAGCTAAATATTCCTAACACTCCTTAAAAAGGGACATCCAGGGCCACTGAGGGCTCAAGGCAGGAGCTCCTCAAAGCCAGGAGTGAAACAGGGTGAGCAAACTCAAAAGACTGGAAGCCAACACTGAGTTTTGGATGCAAAAAACCACTACAGGGCTCACTTTTGAATGACATTTAAAGCAAAAATCCAAAGCCAGCCTCTTCCTGGGCAGGGGGATTTGTATTTCTACAAATAATGGCCCTGGTGAAAGCTCAGCAGATGATGAAGGTTGCTCTGAACAGTGGGGCAGAGTCACAGAGGGCTGAGAGCTGCCAACACAAAATATAAGCACGGTCACGCTCCATCCGGTGAAACACTCTTAGGAAATGCAGATAAAATAGTGAAAGAAAAAGCTACTGTTCAGAGGAGATTGTATCTTACCCAGCTGCTTATTAACACCGTGCAGTTAGAACAGGTTATTTGAAATTCCTGAAGGCACGCCATGTCTGGAAATGCAGTGTTTGAATAAGCACTCCTAACACCCAAAGCATATCGGGTTTTCCCACCTGACTACGACCTTATAGATGCTGACATTTCTGAACCACAGAGCTCCCTCTTAGCCAGGCCAGGCCAGACACCGAGGACCACCATGAGGGGGGGGAAAAAAGTTAATCGGGCAAGTGACATCAAAGAATCTCTGAACTGGTGGTGGTTAATCAAGCAATTTATCTGATTTTATAACTTCAATTTATTGCATCCTGATAATCCACTTATGAAAAGATGTAATTAGTTGTTTTTAAAATTGATTTTGGAATGGTTTGTGCAGCATTTGATGGTCCATCAGACCTGAGGACTGAGATATTCACCCATGCCATGGATTTACACGTGCCAGTGATCCAGCAAAACAGACAAGATTATTTTTGACGCTGCTCCTGAAGTTTGTGTAAGAACAAGGAAACATTTTGGTGCCATCATCAGATAGAGGGAGCATAAACAACTGTTAGCACCTCTGGGGAGAGAGCAGGTATCATTCAGCTGCATTCCATGAGAAGGTTTTTCCTTAGGGCAGATGTAGGGAAAGCACTGCACTGACAAAAGTATCTGCTGGGTCAAGTTGCAGCTGCGAGTGTGACTCCATGGACCAGCTCCCTGCTCTGCCATCTCATTCCTTCCAGCCTTGTCACACCTAGAATCTGAATTTTTTGGGTGGTTCTTTGTGCTGGGTGAGCTCCCAGGGCTGTGCTCCCACAGATCCCTGGCTGGAGCAGGGATTGCTGAGGTTTGCTGGCTGCTCAGCACAACCCTCCTGCTCCAAAGTCCCAATTCCCCCATCCCTTTTGACCAGGAGTTCACTGTGGGGATAAATAGGCCATTAGTGGGATCCAAACCAGCCAAGGTCATTTCCCCCATAAACAATTTCTCCAGTATTTCCTCAAGGACTTTGCTCTCTCTCTTATTTTTTTGCCCAATTTTTTTGGGACAGCTTTAAACTGATGCTTGGGAGCGTTTCACATTGAAAACCAGCACTGAAGTGCACAATATGTCCCTAAAACATAAATATTTGCCAGATTCTCATACAGAAATACTTTGTTATCTTTTCAGTAACTGGGTAAAATGCAAAAACTTAGTTTGCAACAGCATGAAACACTCCTGAAAGTGTGAAAATTATTGCTTATTTTCATGTAAGCTGGAGTATTAAAGCATAAATCACACTGTTTACATTAACTGATCAGAAGAATTCCAGTTGATGTGAGTAGGAAGCTGGAATTATTAACATTTTTTTCTCAAGCAGGGTCTGTTAACTAATAGCTTTTTCACCCCTTATCAGCTGCACAAACAACAATGGATTTTAAATCAACTAAATGACCTGTGAACTTCTCCTAAATGGGGGGCACATAATTTAAGGCAGCCCAGAAAGTTTTGCAGGAGTCGGGAGAGCTCCTCGGAGGGGCACATGTGGAGGGAGTTAAAGCTTCAAACCGCTATTTTCTCCCCCCTTTACTCAAGTGTCAGCTGTGATAAACCAAAATTAACAACCCTACACTGAACCACTTCAAATGAAGGGGAAAAAAATTTCTTCTTGCTATTCTAGGTATTTTAAGTTGCATATGAGCACGGTGGCTAAATATAGATGGTGACAACAAGAGACAGCATTGTCCCTTTGGGCACATTGAATATTATCTCAGAATTCCCATCTTCCTGGGCTGAGCCTCCAGTGTTGGGCTGGGGCCTTTTTTTGGTTGTTTTTCTTACTTAGCAAAATGTGTATTAACCCCTACATCGTTTTAGATGGAGCAATTTAACAAAAAGTGTATTAAAGGGGGGGGGGGAAGGAAATCCTGATTCTGCAAAAGCACCAGAAAGCTTCCCAATAATTTCCCCAGCTCTGTGTTACTGCACAGCTTTCAGAGAGGACTGTCACTCTGTTTTTAAAACTAGGAGGGCATCAATATGCAGCTTTTACAGCTTATAAACCGCAAAGCCAAGCCGGTATTTTTGGACTTAAAATTGTCTTTTTTTTCCCAGAAGTCATGCGCTTCACTTCCAGGTTTCAATCAGAAGTGTAAGGGACAAAATCAATAACTGCTAGTTTCCAAACACTTCCTAGGAGTGCAGCTATATCATCTGGAAACCAGCAGACACACATGAGCCTTTAATATTGAACAGGAGCAGACTTTGAGAGGACACAGCCGCTCCTGACTTCTGCAGTATTTAAATACCACTGAGTGACACCAGCGTTTCTGCTTCATGTACCCAGTGCACTCAGAACATTGACAACACTTCATTTTTAAGCCAGCTTCTCTATAAAGTTTAATTTTTAAAGCCATCTATAAATTATCAATGACATCTGTTCTGAAAAATGTCAATTCCTATTCCTTAGGCTGGCAGAATCCATCTATTTTGTGTAACGTCCTCTTCATATTCGAGCAATTTTAAAGCTCTATTGACATATGGCTTTCAAGGAAGATATTGCTCTTGTAGGATTTCGTTATTAAGACAAGTCTTGCTCTAATGTAAGGATGATAATAAATACACACAACTGTTCTGGACAATATCCCCTGGCTCTGAGTCCCAAAGGTTTGAGAAGTGATGGGCCCAAACTCCCCATAAATACCCCAGAGCAAGGCACCTCACACAAAGCAACCAGTTTGTATTTAATCTGCTGATCAATAAAGTGTGGGAGCATCATCATCACTAATTCCTGCAACTCAGACTCGATTATTGTGACAATGTACAAGCACAGAGTTGTCACCACGGACCCATCCCCTCAGCCAAACCCTGATTTTGGTTTTTCCATCTGATTGTACAATTTAGCACGTCAGTCTTTCATTTCTTCAGCTGTTGGGCACTATCACCGTGGCTCGTTAAAATGCAATTAGGGTTGCTTTTATGCCCTGAGGACGTTACAAAAGGAGGGGTAAAAATAATTTTCAGACGTCCACAGTCATCTTCCAAACCTTGTACAATACACAATACTTCCAATTTTTGAAGAATACACACATTAAAAACATCTAATCTTTGTTTTCAAGCCTAATACACTTTTTTTGCCAATTTTCACCCCCTCACCAGTAAGTTACTGAGTCCCTGTCTCAGAGGCATCCCCTAAAATCAAAAATACGTTTCAAGAAAGTTTAATCTTGAAGCAACAATTGCACCACGTGCTTTGGTTCTATATGAACACATAAACTGTCACCAAATCCTCTCCCAATATTTGTCATTCAGCAGCAGAACAGACACTGCCTGCTTGTGACTCCGTAATTGTGGAGCAGCGTCTGCTGGATGCTGAAATCCTGCTTTCTGGTCATGGCAAACATAAATCAAGGGAAAAAAAAAACCTGCTCTATTAAATCTATTTGCTCTGGGAGAACAGGGATTTATCATCCTGTAAAACAAGTGGTCAATAAGATTCAGAAGTGCTTAGAACAGATCTTGATGAATCGGGATGCCACAGGTGACGCTGAAATTGTATTTGAAAGGAAACCATGAGCAGAAAGGTGAATGCTCTATTTATTTCAGTGGGGATTCAGACAGGCTGGGGATTAAAAGCATCACAAACATAGGAGGATTTTCCCTCTGCATCCCCTCGGGGAGGATCCTTAACCAACTGTCCCAAGGGGCAAAGGCAGTAAGAGAGGACACAGGGCTGCTTTAAGCAAACCAAAAATGAATATTCTTTAGAGAGCCATCACAGGAGAAACAGCTTCCAGGACTTTTTCAACACCACACAAACCCTGAGCAAGTGCAAAAACCAAGTTTCAGCAGCAGCAAGAGCAGGTCAGGTCCAGGGGCCCCGCAGGGAAGCTGGGAATCGGAGACAATTCACCGGAGAATCCCATTAATGACTCAGGACTGGCTGGGCACAATCCCTGCCTCACATCACATGATGGTTCCCAACACAAAAGGGAGCTTGGTTTCTCACCCAGGACAAGAATTTGGTCCCAAAGGACAGAAAGGAAGCTTAAATAGCACAACCACGTAATTAATAAGGAAATGAATATAGGTGTATTGTAATGGCAACTTTGGGAGTTGTTAAATTAACCACTGACTAATCCTTTTTTTTTTTTTCTGTTTTTGAGCAGAGGAATGCAATCGGTATGTTTGAATGTTGTTACAGCAACTTAAACATTGTGTGGAATCAACATCCTTCCCTAACACAACGACCAGCTTTAGTGCAGCACACAAAATACTCCCCAAATGATAAAAACTCGGATCTCCCACGGCACCCAGCCAGCCAGAGGCTCAGCTTGGATGGCGAAGCTGCAGCTGGTTTCACTTTCCAGTAACAAAACAAAACTCACAGGCACCATTCATTATCTAGGAGGTCCAACACGAAGGATTTCAAATACGTTTTCAGAACTAATTAAATGCTTGTTTAAAGCTGAAGTGAATGTAAATACTAAACTGAAAGTGAACTGATTAACTTGCAGTGTTTTGTGCCTGATTATCTCAGTGAAGAACGAGCTCCTGGCACTCCTGGCCTTGTGCTGGAGGATCAATTTCCTGTTCACATCAAGGCTGCTGAGGAAATCTTCCCCACATTTGATTTGACTTAAATTCGAGTGTCTGCTTTGACTTGGACACGGCACTAGACACAGAGAATATTTTCTGACTGGGCAGGATGTTTTGAATTTAGGGGCTAAACGATGTCATTTTTGCCATTAGACTTGAGCCAAAATTCAAGGATGCTGAAGGCAGCCAGACCTCTCCCTGTCACCTGAGGGCTGGGACACCACAGCAGCTCCTCACAGGAGTTCCACAACACCTCCTTTGGGTTTCAGTTTTAACTCAGCAGCACACACTGCTGAGATCTACTCATCCTCTGTATTCAATGTGGCTGAGGAGGAAAATGAGATTCATAAGCTGCAGCCTTCATTCAGTTCCAAAGTATTATCTAGTAGCTAAAAAAAGACATAATTTGCTCATACTACTGTTCCTTTTGCCAGTTCCTTATAAAGCTGGCCTGTCTTGCATCTTTGATGTCAGGAACTCTATATTTTAATTCCTGCGACAATCATATATTGCTTATTTCTGTGCTTCTTTCACACGAAGGTGAAAATTGCTAAATTTTATAAACTCCTATTCCAGTAACACAAAGAAAAATGCAGAGGACACTCGAGCTCTCTATGCTGGCCTCTGCCAAGGATGCAGCCTTGTATCAGACAGGATAGAAAGAGCCCAGACAGATGCAGTCTGAGGGAGAGGTACAACCAAAGAGCATTCAAAGGGAAAAAAGGAGAGGCCGCCTCTCCCGAGAGCCAGGAGACATTTTTACACAGCATTCTTCACTTGGAACATCACAGGATAAAAAAAAATAAAGGAGTCCAGTGTTTGCACTTCGATAGATATCCAGTTTCAGGCTGTGACAGAAGAGGCAGCACAACCCAAATTAAAAGCACTGCTAACAGCGCCCGTTGCTCTTTTATTGTGATTGTTACGAGTCACATTAGTATAAATTTGTGAAGTGTTTTAACACTTTTTCATTTCAGCTTAATTAATTTTCATAGGAGTTTCAGCTTAATTAATTTTCATAGAAGTTTGAGCTTACTTAATTTTCATACAAGTTTGACGATTTTCTCATTTGTTGTTGAAATCACAACACAACTTTTCCATATGCAAGGCAAAATAGTAATATCAGCTCAAAAAGTCATTTTTGGACTTGTTTTTGTATTTCACAACCAAAAATACTTCCAGTGTAAACTGTTAACCGAAGCTCTGACAAGTTTTATTATAAATATTCCCAGCTTTAAAGAGAAATTTGAATATATTCACTTAGTGTATGTTCAAGACAGTTTAGGTCTGACAGCTTCAGATTATGCCTCATTTATATGGAGCAGTGATCAAACTCGTTAATATGTGAGAGAACTGAAGAGGCAGAGGATTGTGAATCAAACAGCATGAGCAAAGTTGTCGAGGAACATGAATAGCTTATGAGGATTTACTTAAGGTGATAGTTTTCATGGTCCCCCGTGCCAAGGTTTGTGGAGGAGATGAATAAGCGGGGAGGAGGTGGGAGCAGCAGTCCTTGGGCGAGGCGCGCTGCCTTAAGCCAAGGAGGAAGCTCTTAATCTGCCCATAATTCACCCCATGTGTTCCCAGCGATAGGACCCTCTCCTCTCAGCCAAGGTGAGCCATTTGACAAGACAGGTAAAGCCTGCTCACAACTTTCCTCCCGTTGGCTTTCGCGCTGCCGAGTGTTGTCTGCGCCGCGACGGCTCGATAATTTAAGAAGCGTTCGTGCGGGGGAAATCAAATCTCACTGTGAAGCAGCGTCTCCTTAAGATTCATTTAATCTTCTGATAACACAAGCTGTGCACACACAATCACTGAAGATGATAATCTCCTGTATGTAACACTAAGTCTACTATTATTCCATTTATTAAAAAGTGCTATAATAATGTTTTGTGCATACATGTACTAAAAAGACAAGTGGATTAGGAGAGGGAAAATCAGGGTGCTTCTTCCTCGCGGTGTATGGCTGCCTAATGCCTCCACGTTTTTATGTACAGACATGGCTTAGCATGTTTTGCTGAGAGTTCTGCCAACAGCAGCTCCTCCAGCAAGAGCCAGAGGCCCCCACACCTCTGATTTTTGGGGGAAGGATAACCTCAGATCACAGACATGCTCACTTCTTATCAGTTGTTCTTTTTCCTAAGTAAATAAATCATCAGCAGATGCAACTGTTAGGGAAAAAGGGAGTGCTGATTGATTTGGCATAGATCCCTGCATTTCTGACATAAAAATCACTGGTTACTGCTGTCCAAACATGCTCATCAAAGTGACCAAATTTAATCTTTAAGAGGCATGGAGTGGTTTTGAACCAAAAGACAGAGGATTAAGAAATCTCTTACCAATATTCTCCAATCACCCAGTTCTTAAGAACTGTTTGAGTCACGAGGAAGCACTAACTTAGAAGTTTTGTGCACAGCCCTACAGAGGGACCGTGTGAATGAGAGAAAATGGTCATTACTGGGACTGTTGTATTTCTGTTTGCAATCTCCAATCCCATGCAGTGTCGGAGGAGCTGAGCCTCTCCCGGAGCCAGCCCAGGCTCCCCAAAGGCACTGCAGCACCCGGGGAACGCTCCCCATGGCACAGGGCACGGAATGCTCGGGACTCAGCCGCACATGCGCCCCTGGCTCTGCCTGGGATTTCCTGTTCAGATCAGGGCACCAGACAGAAATCCTGGGCTGGGAGCCAAACTCCTCCAGTTCTGGCTGGACAACATTTCCAGGCCAAAAGGAGGAAGAGAAAGAGAGAAAGAGATAGACAGAGAGACAGACAGAGAGACAGGAGAGAGAGAAAGAGAGAAAGAGAGAGAAAAGAGAGAGAAAGGAGAGAAAAGAGAGAGAAAGAGAGAGAAAAGAGAGAGAAAGAAAGAAAGAAAGAAAGAAAGAAAGAAAGAAAGAAAAGAAAGAAAGAAAGAAAGAAAGAAAGAAAGAAAGAAAGAAAGAAAGAAAGAAAGAAAGAAAGAAAGAAACAAAGAAAGAAAGAAAGTAAGAAAGAAAGAAAGAGAGAGAGAAAGAAAGAAAGAAAGAAAGAAAGAAAGAAAGAAAGAAAGAAAGAAAGAAAGAAAGAAAGAAAGAAAGAAAGAAAGAAAGAAAGAAAGAAAATTATACTTTTTTTTTTTTTCTAAGTGGGAGAACACCAGGCTTATTTTAGCACTGAAAATATCTGTTTATTTCTCCATGTCATCTCTGTGAACTTTGAGGAACCAGAGTTGTAGTTAAAGACAACACATGCCCAAGTGCAAGTGACTTCTGTTCCATCCCTGTGCAGATCTCCTGATCCTCCCTCTGCTTTCTCTCCCACTATTCCACAGCTGGAAGTGAACCCTGGCTGCATTAGCACAATATCCTTGGGGCAAGAGCCAGGAAATAAAGCTTATTAACATCCCTCAGCACTGACTTCAAGCCACTGTGGGCTATCACTTGCCTGTGGGCTGATCCCACTCCTTCAGCTGCTTATGCAGAAATCTCCACCTGACCATTCTTTTGTACCAGAGAATTAATGGCAATCAATAATTGAATTTTTCAGTCAAGTGATACTTAGAAACTACTGACAAAAGGCCACTTCTAAATTACTCTGATGGCAACTTTCTCATTACACAAGCTGTGTAAAGCTGGTCCCAGCAAGTTCTTTTAAATTATAACCCACACCACACTTACTGGAGACAGGTTTTCTGCTGAATTTTCCTGCTTAAGCTCTATCGTACAAACTGCTAGAAACTGGTTGCAGGTAACTTATTAAACAGCACAGTTGATATATGTAAAATGGCTTTCCCAACCATCTTAACCTTTTCTGACCTTTCCTGTCCTTGTTGATGGCCACCACGCTGAGTTGCAGCCCTGGTTCTGGGTGTTCTCAGTGCTTTATCTCTCTTAGCACTGGTGCAGGGCCACACAAATTGCTGTAATGTGCTATTTCCTGACATTAAGCCAAAAGGGGAAAAGTAAAGGGCAGGATTTCTGATGCATTTCTTCACTGTTTTGAATACAAGCCATTAGCAGAACAACCAGAAAAAATTAGGGTAATATTAAACTGACCATTAAATTTATTAAAATATTAAAAATATCAAATTTAACACGGTATTTCATTCCAGCAGCCTCACTGCTTTATAAAAAATATAATTCACTAGTGGTCTACAGTCAAGGTATGCAATAACCATGCTCAGGTCCAAATCTTGTAGCATCTAGAGAAGTCTCAGGACACTAAGGTTGAGTAAGCAGCAATCTCTCATTCTTCCAAGGAAAAAAAAAAAATATTTTGAAACCATTCCATCATTTTCTAGACTAAGAGTTCTTTTGAAAATTAGTAGTAAAAATTTAATCCTATGATCTATGCAATTCGGTTTTGAACAATTAATGTCTCTTATGAAATTGCTGCTGTTTTCCGCTTGAAGCCCATGTATTTTAACTGTGTGTCAGTAACATGATTTATCATAGAGGGATTTGTGAAAAGCCAAATGCTCACTCTGCCAATAGCAGCAGCATTTTGAACTCCAGCAATGGTCTCACACCCACAAGCTGTGGAGGACAGACTGGCTGTGATCCCTCCTTTCACTCATACCCCTTTAACCTCCTGTTTTCTTCCTCTTTCTGCTTTTAAATGGAGCTTAAAGTGACTCTTGATCCAAATATTACATGTAAACCTTAGTAGAGAACATTTAGAAGTGGTAATTACTAACCATTTCCCTCGATAATTAGCTTAGAGAAAGGTGTATTTCTAATGTGGATTGCCAAATTCTCCACTAATCATCTCACACCACTTCCCCACAGTAACAATTATTGAAAAACAGTTTAAAAACGCATAAACAAGAGCGTTTAGCACTCATTTACTTTAGACCAAACGTCAATAAAACCTCAAGACACTGCGGACTGGCTGAGTTCAGAAATCCAAAGCAAAGAAACCGCTGTGGGTGGACTGGAGCTGCCTGTTTAACTTCAAATCATTGTTGCTTTGCCCACTCTTCCCAGATTTCCAGGATTTCCACCTCCAGCAGCACCAGGCAAGGAAGCTCAGCCTGCCAGAGCACACTGGGACAGGAGAACAGCCAAGAACTTCTGTGTTTATCCTGCTCAGTTGTTCGCACCGAGCTCCTGCAGCCCTTTCCCATCTCCTGCACACCTGGAAAAATAAGGTGAGATTCCTCCAGCTCTGGCTGGGTCCTGGGAAGAGCAGCAGTGCTGCCTCTGCTGGGGCTGAGGAGGGGAAGGTGGAGGGAGCTGAAAGGCGGCTCTATATCCAGTACACACACAGCAATTTGTTACTGTGAAAAACCATCTGTTTCTCGGTATTACAATCCTCAGAGGGGAAATTATAGCTAGCGTTCAACATAAAACATCAATTTAAACCATCAACTATTCATAATTTCAATTCTTTATTGGAAACCAAGGACATAAATGTCAGGGAATAAAGCAATATTTCTTTTATTAACTGTTCCATTCATCTGGCTATTAAATAAAACCAGGACCTTAATAAATAGCATTAGCCTTTGTAATGACAGCCACCCCAACTAGCACCATAATTCTAAATAAAATGCATTATATTTCTAGTTTTAAAGTAAAAATCAGGATTAAAAAGCATTCCAGAACATATGCATTAAGAGTAGTTTTGCAGTGTTGTTGCTCCTGTGTAGTTAAATGCTTTAACAAACAATACTGACCAAATAACCCCCCACTATATTTATCTGCAAATTCCTGGCCAAACACCTCCCTCCTGATGATATTCTACAACATTAATATTACTAAAGAACAGAAAGGATTCCAGCACTGATGCTGCCTGCCTGTTGCCAAATGGAATTATTCATTTAATCCCCTGCTCCCAGATACGCCTGCTATGAAAAATAATAACAATAGTAGTAACATTAAAAGGAGTGGGTGGATGGAGAGTGGGAGAAAGGAAGAATGGCACAGGCAGGGAATGTGTTCTTCATACAGCCTGTCATCACCCATTACTAATGGCACAGAAGTCTGTATTTATGCTGACAGTTATAGAGTATTTCTGCAGTTTGGTATTTAAGAGTTACACACAAAAATCCTGGAGTCCAACAGCCTGGGACAGGGAATGAAGAGTCTGTTTGTAATTCTGTTCTGTGGGAAATGGAGACAGGGCTGCATTTGCTGTGAGCTTGATGGAGAGCTGCAAAATTTAACTTTGTGTGATTAGATAAGACTATTGGGGAGTTTCCCTGCACCTTCGAGGAAAAGGAGAATTCTCTGAGAGCTGAGGAGCCCTGACAAGTCCACAGACTCACTATTAATGCTCAGATAATTGTCCATTATTCCTCCTTAAGAATAGCTCCCCTGCTCTTAGCACGACCAGCATGGGGTACTCAAGAACACCATTACAGGGGAAAGGAAGCACAACTGTAATCAAAACAATGATTACTATCACCTTCATTTAAATGCAGAGTGAGAAATGAATACAAAAATATTCACTTGAAAGTGAAAGGTAAGAAATTAACTTTTTCCCCATGGACATCAGAAACCTAACCTCAAAACCAAGAATTACTTGTAAATTTTTTACATCCCTTTAGAGCACACATTAGTTTCTCCTTCTGCATTTAAATGAAGGCGATGGTAATCATTGTTTTGATTACAACTGTGTTTCCTTCCACCCAAAATGGGGCTCTTAAGGACCACATGCTGGCAATTCTAAGAGCAGGAGAGCTGTTCTTAAGAAGTAGTAATGGACAATTATTGCAAGTGTTAGCAGTGAATCCATGGACTCTATTGGTCCTCTCATCTACTTAATGCAACATTTCCGTACAATTCCTCCCAACTCCACACACAATAAAACCCATCGTGACAACATTAAGGAAAAAAAAGACCAGCATGATTAAAATCCAGTTGTCGTTGTGGTTAAGATAAAAACATTTTTCTGCTTCTTGTAAGGTTTGTTTTTGAAGATGGAACCAGGAGTGTAAAGTCAGGATTGGAGCATAACAATGAAGTTTATACAGAGTTTTCATGTCTCCTGATAAATGCCCAAACTCACCTCACATCCCAGCTTCAGCACATCTTCTATTGTCTTCAGTCATTTCCACCAGCCTTAAATCATTTAACCTCATCCTTATTCTGTGTCCTGGCAAATGGCCACCACCTCCTCCTCCTGCTCACTTTTCACCACCCTCTTCCACTCCTAGCCCTGAAGTCTGTCCCAGTTCAGTGCCTGGGCACACTAAAACTTCCTTCCACGTGGAAAGCTGCCTGCCAAATACCTGCCTCGTGTTTCTGGTGGCTCCCCAGGTGAGGAGGGATTTTCAGCAATATCCTGGTTTGGGGATGATGCTCAGACTCTTACAGCCTTTTTTTCTTTTTTTCCACCAACCCCAAATCCCACCTGCTTCCCAACTCAACTGGGCAGCACCAGAAGATATTCCTATTCTACATCCCCAAACAGGCACAAATTAGGCTGCTGAGGGCAAGTAATGCTCAGGCTCATTAGTCAGAGTTAGGCACCAGCCACAGGGTTAAAACAGAGTATTATAATCCAAGGAATCGCTGTGGTCCTGTCCCAGGCAGAACTGACAGCTACCAGAGCTAGGCTTTTCCTCCAAGCTTTGTGATACCTGATTATCGAATTTCTTATGCAGGTGCCTCCTAACAACACCTTTACTGCAAGCACAGGGCAGCAAATGATACTTCAGGAATTGTCAGCATGTCTAGTTATCCGAGTTTAATAAGGTACTTCATCTCCTTACAGTACCTACAGCTAGCATTCCCCAGAAAGTTATCAATTCTGCCCTCCCACCCCTCATCTTCATCAATTATGATCAACGAGCTCCTGAATAAATGCATACACATCCACAGTCCTACTGGGGCTGCAACACACGCGGTCAGGACGGATTTCCATCAGTGAATTCGCTAAGTCCAATCACAGTGTCAGTAGCACCACCACAGACTTGACTCTGCACATTTTTAAGGAGTAAAAATCAGGGCAATCAAGTTCTGTCACACCTTGTTACTGCTGCTTTCAGGTTTCCTGGCATGAATTGAGCACGGAGCTGGGCAGAGCCCTGGGATCCTGCTCACAGAGGGGATGCCTTGTGCAAAATGCACAATGAGATGGATGCAGGGGGAAAAGGGGTCAAAAAAGGGGAAGGATTGTTTCAAACATCAAGGATTTAAAAAATTTACTCCAAAATTTAGATGTCTGTAGGAAATAAAAGCCTCTAGTCATAGCCAAAAGCAAGGAACAAACATGGGAGATTTTATAAAGGGAATTTATTCTGAACTCCAAATGAGGAGGATTAGGGAGAGGGGTTTTGTGAGACACACACAGCTCCAAACAACAGAGTAACAAATTCACAAAACTGGTAGATTGAGTGAGAGAGGACACAAACCTAAGGGGGAGCGAAGTTAGGCAAGAGCTTGGCAGAAACTTAAATAGCAGCAATTAAAAACACAGGTCCAAACCCCAAAGAGAGGGGGTGTGAAAAGAGCCCAATGGCTAAAGCAAAGCTCTTCCCCGACCTCAAATGAAAGGGATAAAACACTTGGGTGAGACTGCCAAAGGCAAGTATAAACATACAGCACAAACATTTGGAAATTAAATCAGAAGTGTACCAACAAAGAATAGGAGAAAACCGGCAAGAAATCCAATAAGCAACAAGAAACAAGTTTTATAAATAAAGGAACAGTGGAATGACAAGCAAAGGGACTCCTGGCAGATCGTACAGTGGAAAAAGGACATCAAGAGCACAAGGGATGTCTTTTTACATCAGCTTTTACTACAAGACCTGTCAGTAAATGGATAACATGAGGAGAGGAGAGGGGAGGGTTTCAAACTTTATTTGGAACAGATGACACAGATGTCAATTAAAGGGTTTTGGTATTTTCGGACTGGCTTGGCTTTCATAAACTTTGTCACTGTGTGTGCTGAAAAACTGGCAAATCATTCAAGACATTTGTTGTTACCTTTAAAAGGACCTAAAAAGGCCAAATATACAGCACATTTTTAAGGTGGCAGAAAAAGGAGCAGAGGATGGGGAGGGCTGGATGCTTCCTCAGAAATCAAGGAAAACTAACATGAATCACCACCTGCCTCAAAGCACCTAGAGGAAACCCCTAAGGAACCTCTAAATTGCCACCAAAACAACTTGTTAGAGCAACTGATTTCCTTCTTGGAGATGCTAAAGAGCTTGAAAGACTGAGGAAAAACCAGGAAATGCCACAATTTGAATTGAGGGAGGCTTCAGTGAAGCCTTGCTCAGCATATCCTGCAGGAAGGTAAAGGAAACCTGCTCTGGAGCACAAAGCAGCAGCCAGAAGTTATCAGCAGGTGTTTATCAAACCCTCTGATGTGGAGGGAGAGGTTCTTGGAGTGTCTGGCCTGGATCTGCCCCACTCCACTGTCCCAAATAACCTTGTGACTGATAATTTAATAATAATAATAATAATAATAATAATAATAATAATAATAATAATAATAATAATAATTTATTATTATTATTATTATTATTATTATTATTATTATTATTATTATTATTATTATTATTATTATTATTATTATTATTATTATTATTTGATATTTAATCTGCAGAGAACAGCAGGCTGGCATGTACAGCAACAGATGAGGGGATTACAATTCCAAGGGAACTTCACAAACTGAAAAAACCAACATGAACCCAAACAAGCACAAAAAACCCCTAAACCCTAAGATTCAATAGAAATGTTTAATCTAAAAGGTAAGACTGCACTTGAGCAGGAACAACAGTGTACACAGCAGTTAAAAAAAACCAAAAAAATAGGGATAATGCTGTATCACAAGTTGAACATGACTCAACAGTGTCCTTCTGTTTCAAATGAGGGAGATATCGTTCTGAGAAGAGCAAACCCACACAGAAAGCCAATAAGATGTGAAATAATTCTTCTGCTCTACTGAGTGTCGGACAAAATCTTCCAGCTGAGGCCTTGCTGGCTTTGGGTATTGCACTTCAAAACTGATATAGCTCAATTTGAGAACTTCCAGAGCAGTGGAAATGATCAGAGAGAGGCCCAGGAAGCTTCTACTGCAGGCAAGGCAAGGCAGGAGGGCATCTCAGCCTGCTCAGGAACCAGGAAAGTGAAACCAGCTTCTCTGGCATGAGCACAAAGCAGGCAAGGAAGGAACAGGGGCACTTCTGTGATGCAGGAGAAACTGGATAACAAAGCACAGGATGCTTCAAAATAATCCCTGGTTAAAATCACCAAAAGAATGCTGGTTTGGGAAAGAGAAAATGGGATTTTAAATATAAGACATTGCTCCAAAGAGGCAGGTGGCAGCATGTTCTCCATGTTATGGCCAGAGCACAGAGAAAGGAACTAAAGGTAATGCATCACTAAGGCTCAGGAATGGGGATGTTCTGGCATGGAAAATAAAAGCACCAGAAACAACTGCCTGTGACCCTCCATCAACATGGGAATTAACAGGTTAAGCAAACATCTTCTAGGTACAGCTGATGGACCATGTCACCTGAGTTCTGCCCAGCTTTTCTCCAAAAAAATCAAGCTGTGCCACCATTGAACACTGTGGTAACGCAAGGTGCTGGTTCCTCCCTGCTCCACCCAAAGCAACGTGTGCTGCACACCCTGAACATCCCTGGGCAGCTTATTCCATAGAGACTCTAAGCCAAGCAGCCCAAAACTTGCAGAGAACTTTTTTTCCTGGATTTTGCTTAAAAAACTTTGCAAAAAAAGTCCAAGAGAACAGAACTTCCCCCCTCCAAAGAAACTGAAATGCTTCTACACCTGGAATTATGAAGCAAGATCCTCTTTTCTCTACTTGATTCCTACTCACTCCCTATATTGGTGTTTCCAATTTCCACCACTAAAGTGAAAGTTAATTCCTCAAGCACAAGATGAAGCTCATTTATTTTCTCCCAAATACTCCTTTTTAAAAGCATTTCACATTGCTTGGAAGAAGGCTTTATATCCTAAAATTCATCATCGTGATGGGAGGGTTGCAATTTCTCATGCCTTGCTCAAACAGGAATGACTTCTTTTTTTTTAATTGGAAGAAAAAATGAATTTATTTGTTTTGAAAGCATTAATGTTTCGAATCTGGCAGGGAAAACTCCCTGAACCTATTTGCTCTCAGCTAAGCAACAAATAATTTGGACTTGGACCTGCAGTCACGTACAGGGAAGATGCAGTGGAAGAATATGCACTTTTGGCAGGAATCAAGGCCATTAGGGGGTGGGAAGCTTCATGCTTCTTTGATACTTTCTACATTTAATAAACCTGAAGTAAAGTTGAAACAATTGCTTCAGTCATACAGGAAGAAAATCAAGACTAATGGTGCATTGAATTCTAGGCATGTTTTTTGGAATGTTCCATTCAGGGCAAAAGGAATGTGATCTTAAACAAAAAAAAGGAAAAATACAAGAAAAAGAAAAAACCCACCAGGTCCATTTTAAAGGTGGATTTTGTTGTTTTGTGTTTTTTGGGTTTTTTTAAGTAGAAGAAAAACATCTCTAATCTACATTACATAAAACATGGTTTTCTACTCTGGTGTGGATAATTAATTTCCTTGTAGAGTGGGGGGACATCCTAAACAGCAAAAATCTCATTTTCCTTTGCTTCCAACCCAGACCTTTCCAGTCAGTGTTCACATCTCCCAGAACCATTTTAGGAATTACAATAGGGATTAGGAATAACAATATTTGCACAAAGGGCTTCCTTGGTCACTTTTTGTTTCCATTACCTTGATCTGACCTGAAGCTGCATGGCCAGAATTCACCTTGTGTCCTGCTTTGGTAAATCTGGCTGCCAGGCTATAAACCCCTCACAGATAATTCTCATTGTGTGGATGGAAAATTGAATCATTTTAGAGACAACCAAAGTGAAGCTTTTAGAGAAACAACTAAAATGCATTTCAACATGATTTTATTGCACAATTGAAAAGGCTGTGAAAAACTAAACAAGAAGCTGACTCATGCACCTGTATAATGACAAGAAGAAGCTCCTGTTTGATTTCTGCATTTGGAGCCAAAGCATACAAAGCCATAAAAACAAAGCAGCTCCTTGCAACAGGCTCATAATGAAGCTGGGACCATCCTCCTCTCTCACTCTGCAAAGCTGCTTTCACAACGAAGTGCTTGGGATCCTGGCACAGAACTTGCTCCAAACTATAAAATTCTGAGCATGATTTAACATGAAAATCTGAGGACATCATGGCTTTTGGAGGTTTCCTATATGAAGCTGTAATTTCCTACCAGCTCCTTGTTGGGAAAAGAGAGGCTGTGATTCTTTATTCCTGCTCTGGTTCAGCTGCTCGTACAAAAAGAGGAATGGCCACGTTACTGGGCTGTGTATTAATTCTCTCCACTTCCCCTTCCTCTCTCCCCTGCTGCTGGTTATTGTCATCACTGACTGAGATAATACATGCTGGCATTTTTAGGAACACAAAAATATTTATAAAATCTGCCCTAATTACAGTCTCCCAGAACTACCTGCCTTTCCTCCTTTCTCTCAAGACCTCTTTGCTACCTGGGTTTTCTGCATTTTCCAGGACCTCGTTCAGCACCTTTGGTGGTACTGCTAATGCTGCTGTGAAGAAAATTAATTTACCTGCTTTTTCCTTCTAAGAAAAAAGCATTCAAGATACTTTTAAATGCCAGAATAACAACAGCTGCTTTGTGATCTTAAAATGAGCATGAGAGATACATGTAGCTCGCTGCAATAAAGCAGGAAGGAATAGATACCCCTACAAACTAACCAGCAGGTTAAAAGACAGGAATTTGAAGTTTTTGCTAACACACCAGCTTTGATCCTGAAGAACAAAAAAAAAACCTGATTTACAGAATATTAATAGATGCATCTTCCATGTGTGTAGGGAAGTGCTTTACTTGCCAGCACAACGCAGCCAGGTCTAACACAAACATCTGCAACTTTGGGCCATGTCAAATGCAACAGGCAAAGAACTTTTTTAGGCAATGAATTGATGGCCAAGGAGAGACACTAGAAGACTTGTTCACTTATAAAATTCAAAGACTCTAGAGAGAAAAAGCTTGGAAAAAAATAACCCCACCATGAATCACGTGTCTTAGCCAAGCTGAGCACTGGAGGCACTGAAAACTTAACTCCAAGAGATCAGCACTTCTGCTGTGGGTTTTCCACACAAACCAAACTCTAACAGATCAGGAACTACTACTGACATAATGAGACTATGCCTAAAATCAAGTAAAAAAACACCCTTCCTTGAAATCATGCCCATTTCTGTGAGGCTCCTTCAGAGCAATTAAACCCACCCAAATTTGAGACCCACACAAGATGGGACTGGAAAATGATGTTTCATCTGTTGGTTCAAAGCAGAATCTAGATACAATTTCTAAAGGGAGATAAGCTCTTAATGAAAGGAGTCCTGAGTTCTCTCTAAACTTTCATTCTCTCCCTAATCAATACCAAGAATAAGTGAAATCATAGGTGAGGTCACTGCTCCAGGGAAGCCCCTTCCCAGAAAGCAAATTATCCCAGAATACATAATCCAGGAAAAAACTTCATGTGACAACTCCAGGAATGTCTACACCCCTTTCCTATCTCAGCCAGTCTTTTTGTGAAAAGAGGATCCATTCAACAGAACATATCTGCTATTTCTGAGCCACTCCAATTTCAAAAGGAAAAAATAATACATTAATCTCCCGTGCGTGTGGGTAGGACCTGGGAGGCCACTTAGGAATCTTTCCTGAAGAAAAGTGCTCTATAAATATAAAATATGTAATTGACACCTCAATGACCCTATCATGGGGAGTTATTGAGGGAAAGTCTCTTCTCCAGCTGCATGGAAGCAGTTCCCATCATCCTATTCGATACAGAAAGAGTAAGTTTTCATCATCATTGAAAATAATATACATTTTAGTGACATCAATTCAGAAAGCTGCTTGATGACCTTTACATTTTGATTATAATAGCCTTTTTGTAATTATATATACATTTTTACTGGAGGAGTTAAAATGCTATTGAAGATGAGATGAACAGCAGTTAAAAGAGAATGAAATCAATGGTTATCTATGCAGGTAGTCAGACAACCTTTTTTAAGGCTTCTTTTTTTAATTTTCAGAGTTTGGGGCTTTTTGTTGTTGTTTTTTTTTTTCTATTTAGCATGAGGTAAAATTTCTGTTTTAAACTACCTAATGTCACAAAATTTCCTGAATGGCACAGTTCCTTATCACACAACAGAGAAGTACTTAATAAAACAGAACTGAAGAAGATACCAGAAAAATAATTTATCTCATTAAAAGTCCTTAGAAATGAGGCCCCTTGCAAACTGAAAAAGGAAGTGATGTTCAAACACAGGTTTCTTCAGTAATAACAAAATAATATGCAAGCAATTAAAATTTTGGTGTTTATTGCTGCATGTCAGTATGCTAAGTACTTCCACTATAAATGCTCTCAGGATCACTAAAAGGATCTTTTTCACAAACAAAACACATTTTTAAGTGAGCCTCAATATCACTGCTAGGAAAAAAAACTGGTTGGCACAAGGACTGGGATTATATAGAAAGAGGAAAACTCCTACAAATTTCAACTGACAAAGAAACATGATTTTAATAAAAAGGGGATTTGCTTGAGAAATTGTCCTTTTATCAGCAGTAGAAGTGCTGCAATTTTAAGATGTTGCTCAATCATTTTAAGATTTTAGGAAACTGTTTGAAAGTACTCTCTAATAAAAATATAACCAATAATAGAAGGATGTTGTAGCAACTAAAAGGGTATTAAAATTGTGCTTTTGTTAGTTCTGAGTTAAGGAACAATGGCAGGATTAGCAGGAAACTATTACGAAATTAATCTGATTAATGCCTTATAAATAATGAAGCTGTACTTAAAAGGGTCCACAAGCTCCACCATGTCAGAACATGGGTCTAACACATGATGCAAGACTAAAAAGGAGGATATTTTCCCTACTAATTAAACAGCAAAAACTGAATCCTCCCAAAAATCAAGTAAGAACAAACAGGGAAGGGAAAAAAACAGTATGACTTGTAAAAACACAATAAAATTAACTGCAACCAACTCCACCCTCCTCATAATCATTCTCAGAGGAAAGAGCAAGACTTTACTCTTGTCGTGTTGCACACTATCACAATTTCTCCACACACAAACACCTCTTCCCCCTGATTTTTTTTGTTAGGAGGATGCAAAACCCTTCTGAGCAGAGCACCAGCATGGGCAGAAAAACCCTCCCTCCACAAGGGACAGCCCCTTTTGGGCACAGCCTTCATCCTGCTCTGTTCAAAGCCACAGAAAAGTGGACAAAAATAAATTTTAGTGATTTCAGGTCTTTTTTATGGACCATGGTAAAACCCAGTAAAATGCTGTTCATGTCTTCATTGCTAAAATAAGTCTAAAATCAGGGATTACAGGGATCATTCCAACTGCAGTGAAATGAGCTGGGATAAAGCTGACAAACCAGTTTCCAGTCTGAATGCTGGTCCCAGTACTCAATGAATCTTGATGGTGCTGTTTTGGCACTTTGGCCCTGGCTCTAAAAAACTACTTTGGGGCTGAAAAAAAAAAAAAGCCCAACAAGCCCAAACCACAACAACCTTTTGTTTTTTAAAAAAATAAAGCAAGATTTGTTGTGAAGAGTAAAATCATAGAATGGCAGACAGTTTGGGTTGGAAGGGACCTTAAAACCATCTTGTTCCATGGGCAGGGAATCCTTCCACAATGATTCCTGTCCCACCCAGCCTTTCCCCCCTGCTCACAGTGAGGGGAAGCTCCATGACTACCAAAAGTGTATTTTGCATTGTAACTGGTATTCAGGATCCTACAAAATAAGGCTGATTTTGCACAACACTCATAATAAATGACAGCTACCCCAACTCACTTTCTGAATAAACCAAAATCACCAAAGAAAGAAAACAATTTTAAAGTTCCCACAATTCAAATCCCTTCACGAGCAAAAGCTGCATCACTGAAATGCCAACTGTGGCTCCTCTCCTTCCACAGCCACGAGTAACAACCACCACTCGAGGGGTAGAGCCCTTGTGGAGCCCTGACTTGCTCTTCTCTTCCAACATGAGATGAAATCAAGCTGTCCTTGACCACAGCACACCTCCAACCGTGCACCAGACTCGGTGTTAATCCCCAAATCCTGCTGGCTCAGAGTTATCCACGTCCTGCAAACACCCTGGGCTCCATCTCCTGCTGACTCATGGGCAGGTCTCACCCTTTAATTATTTTTCTGGAGTTACTCAGCCTCAGTCCTGGTCCCCAGCTGGGCCACCAGGCTGCCTAAAGCAGGGCACAGGACAGACACAAGTCACATTGCTGAACCTGCAAACCCTGATCTGTTTTAGCAGCTTGAGGAGGAATTGCTTCACACCTTGCAGTCACCCACCCCAATAACACCCCTCAGATCTAACTGAGCCTTCAATTACAGAATATTCTGAGCTGAAGGGACCCACAAGTGAGTCCAGCTCTTCAGTGATGGCCCATACAGGGGCCAGACCCATGCTCTGAGCACCTGAGCCAATCTCAGGGTCATTCTTTAAACATCAAGTTAAAAAGTGGAAGTAATCCAAACCCTGCTCTGAATAATCACCAAGCTACTGCCAGGACCTCAAACAGATCTCTAAACTTGCATGTAAGTAATTACTTTCCAATGGGATCTTGGAGTTTAAGAAGGTCTGGAGGGAAGGTAGTGTGAGGTACTGAAAATAATCATTATTTAAGAGACACCAAAATTGAAGAGAACTTATTCCTGACCCCACAGAATGGGTCAGATTAAAAGGGACCTCACTGGGTCATCCCAGAGCACATGGCACAGGATTGTATCCAGTCCTTGAACACCTCCCATGAGGGAGACTCCACAACCTCTCCACTCCAAATTTATTTATTTACAGCACTCTTAAATACCCAAGACACCACCTTCATCTCAAAACCACCTCTGTATTTTATGTAAACTTCTTATTGTTTCTACAGTTTGCTGTACAGCTCCTGCAAAAATTTCCTTCCAAATAAAAGCTGCCCATCCTCAGACATCACTCAAATGAGTTCACAAAGAAAACAGAGAAGCAGCACTTTGGAAGTTATCCCGTATTTCCAATCCTGCCCCTCCCAGCAGGCAGAAATGCTGCTGCTGTTGGACCAAGTGTGTGACACTCTGAGGTGTTCTCAGGCCACGGCTCCGTGGGGAGCAGCGATTCCCCCCTGCTCCACTTTCAACCCAAACAAGCAAATCCCTTCCTTAAAAGGCAGCTCCTGGGCAAGGCTGCAGTGGGGAAAAATCATCTTCTGATAGGGCATCTCAGGATCTTGCCAATCCACGAAGCTCTAGAGGCTGTTTTATATATATTATATTTGTATTCTGCAAGTTTGGTAATATTCTTTTTATTCTTTGTCTTACCAGTGAGAAAGGTGAACCTGGTCAATGAAGAAAACTCTTCAAATTACAAAGAATCTGGTAAGTTATATTAATAGCAAAAGAGGAAGATGCTCAGAGTTACAGCTACTGAATTAAAAGGAAAGAGGGATGTGGAAATGTTACTTAAGAATACTTCCTGAGAATGAATGTTATTTTTAACAATGTACCCCAAAAATACTTGGCTAAGAAAGCAAATGTCAATAAATGCACCAGTGGCCATGGCCAGTTTGGCTCTGAATTTAAACACACATCTTTGACAGCACTGGTCTAAATTTGCTTGGAAGGAACTGGGATTTTACAACAAGAAATTACTCTGAGTCACAGAAGGCAAAAATTGCAGAATGCCACTTATCAGAAAAAACCATCCTGGTGCCACATTGCTTCCTCTTTGGGCATGGGCCAGATGCAAAAAGGAGGAGGTGTAAAGGGGGTGGGTGTATATATGTGTGTGCATATATATTTAAAGACTATTTCTTTATAGGGTATTGCTGTTGTGCCAATCAAGAAAAGTGCAAATATTTAATTTTGGAAAGTTTTGCAGAGTAAGGATTTTGCATTTCATGCCCTTGGTATTCATCAACTCTGGCTAAGGACAGAGTGAAAATCCATGGTAGTTACAGTAGTTATGGCAGTTACATTAATGACAGTTATAAGTCATAATCAAAGTACAAAATTTATTTTTTGCAGCTGGAATTAAACCAAAGTATTAATCTTAAGGATGTTACCTGGGAACTCAAAGCTACAACTATAAAAACCCATCAGCAAATGTGTTTCAATGAACTCCCAACATAACCAATCTTCTTGTCAAAACCACTACCGACCACTGAATTAAAATACCCAATGATCTGGCCCTGGAGCAAATGCTTGGAGAAATACAGGGGAACACATTAATTCTCCATATCAGATTATTAATAGGTGACAAACCAGGAACTCATTATGGCAGTGAAACAAGTTTAGGAAGAGATAATCACATTAGCTGAATACTCACGGATAAAAGCTGGATCAGATTGGCTGGGCAGGATCTCAGAAGCTCAGAGCATGGAAATATTTCCTGTTAGAGCTCTCATCCCAGTCAAGGTGCTCCAGAGCACATCCAACAACTACAGATCCATCCTTGGGATGGGAAAATGCCAGGCTGTGCCTCTGCCACCTGCACTACAACACTGAAAGCTGAGAAATCATTTGAAATGCATTATTCTGTCATGTAGATTAACTCACTCAGTTCTTGTCTCAATTGCCTGTAACTCCCTCAGTTTGGTCGTGGAATGTTTGAGAAAACTGATTCAAGAGAAACCAAAAAAAGAGAAATGAACTATTTAAATATAGAAGCAGCTATTTGTTTGGAACCAGGTAGTGTTCCAGGACAGCAAATTCAACAGCCTGAAAGGTTCCATAAGCCAAGTGATGGAGAAGAAGAAAAAGCTGGGATTTTTGAAGGTATTTTAATTTGCAGCCCTGACTTAATCCCTCAACAAGAACCTTCATTTAAATGCAGATACAGTTTTGATCAGTCTGAAGATGATCTTTTTGGGTCTTGCCCCACTTTGATCTATGTTAAACTATATTAAAACCAAGCACAACTCCAGACCTCCTCTATTTCCATGGTATCCCTGCAATAATCAGACAAGAATTTTCCAGGATAATCTGAAACTCTCCTTACAATGGCAATTTAGTGGAGCCAAAAGAACAGAATATGAGACAGAAATGACAGAATAAGAAGCAGAAAAATGGTCCAAAAATGGTGATTTTGCTACAGGAAGTTGGGACTTGCCACCTCAAATTAGTGGGAGCCGTGAAGTGGCGTTAGTGACAAGGGGAATCCAGTAATTGGGGTTGATTTCCTGGCGCTGAGCCGAGCGCTCTGGTGAGTTAATTATAGCTCTGGAGGGAGTGGGGACACTTCCCAGTGGTGCAGGGACACCACGGAGCAGCGACCTCCAGGAGTTATGTGAGAGAGGCAGCGGAACTTTCCTGCTCGGCCCAGTACAGGAAATCCACACGGAAATTCAGAGTTAAAAGGGATAGGAGGGAGAAGAATACTCAACCTGTCAGGAAATAAAAAGAGGGTCATCATTTCACCCACTAAAACAAGTCACTTGAGCTCAAATTCAACAAGATTCTTATCACTAACTCTTGATTTTAACCAGTAGTATTTAATTAATTTGGCAGAGCTACACAATGCCTTCCTGAATGATATCCAGCTCCCTTCTTGGGTTCCTTCTGTAATCATTTCCTTTGATTAACTTGACTTTATTTACTCAAATTAACCCGTGTATTTCATACATGTTACAACAAATTAGAAGAGAAGAATTAAAAAGCAGCCTGCCAACTTAAAAACTGAGCGAGTGGAACTTGTTGAATTAAAGCAGACAGTTATTAGCTGATTATTATATGGAGAATGTTCAGAAGAAAGAACATGCCCTTTCCATTTTCATTTTGTATTACTAGTGATTACATGATATATCTTAAATTATAATTTGAGGTAAAACTATGATTAAAAATAATTTAAATATTGCACAACAAGTTCATTGCTCTGGAATTTCTTCATCTTTGTTCCTGTTCTTTGATTCAAAGATCCTATGTTCAAGGTATGTGATCCAGGAGTCTCACCTGAGGTGGGGGGCCAGGACCCTCAAGCTCTTCCCTTTGTGGTCTTTACCTCAACAGGGGACAAGGGGACACCATCAGGTGACACTTTTACATATCCCACATTTGCTGTAAAGCATTCCTGCATGCTCTGGGACATGGCAGCTTCCCCTTCCCACAAAACCTTTCAAAATTAAAAAGGAAAAAACAGAATAAAGTGAATGCCCAAGCCTCTCCCAGCTGTCAAAACTGGCTGAAGTACAAGGAAGGAGAGGTGGAAAGCAGGGCCTGCTTGGTCACTGCCACAAATAAACGGGTTTAATCACAAATCCTTCAGGATTAAACTGATTTTCTGAAAGAAACCAAAAAAGTCCTTGTAAGTAATAATTCAGGGGAAGATGTTCACCTTAAAGCCATAATCTCTCTTTGCACTGCAAGGGGAAAAGCCTTTACAATGGAAACCACCTCCGTGGATCAGAGCTGAACCCTCTGTGCAGGGCATGGACAGCTCTTGTTTAATTCCACAGCATCACTTCAGCAAAGGGATCCTGACCCAAATCCTCAGGAAATTCACACTTCTCAGGAAATTTCCTTTGCTGTGGGATGAGTTGTCTGGGAGAAACCATTCCCAGTTAAAACTTTATCAAAACATCTTCCTGTAAAAAGCCATTTTGGTCAACTGGAACTTCAAGACAGCTCTTTTATGAGCACCTTTCCCAAATACCTCTGCTTGGGGAATACTGCACTTGCAGCTTGGAGGCCAGTAACAGGCTTACACATGATAAGATGGAGCCAACCCAGAATAAGGCAGTTGGTGAAATTCAAGAGTCCTGTTAGGACCTGCTTGCTTCAGTCGATGAGAAAAGCAAGAACTTCAGGCAACTTTCTGTAGTTGGGGTCAAATTAGGGGAAAGGAGAAGCTCTGAGCTTGGCTGAGCTTTTCAGTGCAACCACAGAGAATTGCTCTCCTCAGATGAAGCAAGGAAGGAATAAAGGCAGTGACGATGCCCTTGTGCAAGGGGAGGAACCATCACGGCTCAGGAGCTCTACTGAAAGAACTTCTGCTCAATTTTTATGGGGAGTTTCATCCTGCAGGATCTGGCTCTTGAGAAACTCGTTACACAAGCACGTGAGAATAATCCCACGTGGGACTACTGATCACTTCACCAGTCTTTAACTAAATACCTGACTTTTAAGCACAAACAGATATAAAACTATCTGCAAGCAAGGGGTAAGAGTACATGGGCAGTGCAGGGTGAGACCATCTCCTGCAGCAGCACTGCAGCTTGATCTACTTCAACCAGCACAGAGATTCTACCCAGAGCTTTGTTTTTCCAGTTTTTCCTCTACTGTGCCTTTCTGCTTTGCTACTTTACATGGATTTAAGAGAACCAGCCAGAGTAAGTACAAGCTGGAGTATATAAACTAACTTCTTGTATAAATAAGCCATCAAAATTACTCAGAACTACCGACTTGACAAAAACAATACTAAAACTTTAACTATCTCCATGGAAATAAAACACCACCATTAATCTTACAAACAAAACAAAACAAAGCAAAAACAAAACAAAATTAAAAAACACCCCAAAATAAATTAAAAACAAACAAACAAACAAACAAAGCTCTAAGCTGTTAAATCTCTGGTAAGAAACAAACCCATAAGAGACTCATGATGCTAGTGATCTGATAGGTTGGAATCACTGAAGAGTTGAGGAAGGAGATGGTCAAATAAAGAGAGGCCAGGCCAGGAGGAAGCACTCCACTTCCCTGAGAAATGGATTTTCTGTGCCCAATCGGTTCTCAAAACTCCTCAGCCTCACTCACCATTCTTAAGAGAGGTGTCATCTTGTCCTACAAGCCATGGAAAATTCCTCATCTTTGTAGATGAAATCTCTGCTTGGAACTGGCTGGTTTATACAGCACATCAAGCTATGGCTTGATCGATGCTTACAGAGCTCCAGTCTGTGCCAGGGTAAGGGTTAATTACCACTGATGGTCAGCAAATAAAAATTTCATCCTCCAGGCATTTACAATCCATATTAATGACAGGACTTCTTGCAGACAGGTTCTTAGAAAGTCCTGTTTGACCCTTCCTGCACCTCAGCAATGGGAAGAGAATGAAACAAAAGGCATCTAAACAGAAGCTGGACTGAGAGCTCCTACCTGGCTCTCACAGTGCCAGAACTAAAGGTGTGGAACTGTAATAATAATAATATACATAATAACAGATATTTAATACATTTTAATATATATATTATATATATATATATATATATAAATTCTAACAGGACAGTAAACACAGATAATAAAGATTCAACATAATACAAAACTTGTGCTATCAGCACAGAAATGTCCTGTGTGTGAACTCTTCCCCTTTTGATCCTGCTGCCATCTCATCCCCCTGCTCCATAATCAGGAACCTCCAGCTCCTGCTAAACATTTCTCCTTCAGAGGGAAGTTTTTTTGGGAATTCCAGCCTCTGGCTTGGTTTCCTGTATTGCCAGGTCCAACCTAAGGACCAGAATAAACACAGAATATTCAGAGAGTGCTCGGTAGTCTCAGCAGAAGAGTTTGGTTTAAAAGTCCAAACAAGATTTTTGTGACACAGATTCAGTGATTTGTTCCTCCAAAAGAAGGTGTCAGAGGATGTGGGGCAGAAAGCTTTTTACTGGAAGCATTGAGGATAGATTTGAAACAAATCAAGGTAAATGGGCAAGAATCTACCATCAGCCATTAATATAAAAACTCCACAGAGTAAATTAAAAATAAACAACAAACCAGTAAATTGTGTACAACAAAATACTAAATTTATACAGCTAGGAAGTTTTCTCAAAGTAATTAAGATGCTTTCCACAATGAAAAGGATTTAATATTTTTGGTAAATTCCAGATTTTATAGATTATCAACATTAAGAATTTAATTTTGAAGAAATTAACTGATATTGTGTGGAGAACAACCAGGTTTTTACTGTTCTGACCAACTCACCATGAACCACCTCGTAATTAGCTCATGCATAAGAAACAATAGAAAGGTGCAGCTGAAATTTTAAAAGCCTAAAGATTTACTGATGGCAAGACCACAGATTTCCAACAATCTGTTCTGTCTGGAAAGTGTTTATCTAGAAAGCATTTTAGTGTTTATCTATAAAGTATTTTACAAATATTAAAACAATATCTATTGCTCTTTTCTCCCTCAGACAGACTCACCATATCACAAAATTTGGCGTTTACTCCCCACTTCAGCAGAACATGCAACACTCCACAAGAGTTATTGAAAAAAGTCAAGGTACTCATACTAAAAAATGTAGTTTTGTTATCTCAGTATATCACAAAATGTGATTTTACACTGAACAGAAACACAAAAAGGGGAAATAATAGAAAAATATACACTTTAAAAAAAAAAAATTAGAAGTTTAGACTGTTTGATGTTTCCCAGTCTTTCCTCACAGGAAGCAGTCTCTGTTGTAGTACACCTAATTTAATTTACTGTTTCTTCCTTTCTTCTCTTAAATACTGAACAAAAAAAAAAAAAAAAAAAAAAAAAAGCATCCTAGGGCAGATTTACCATTGCTGAACAAGCATGACACATTTGCCCCAGTAAAAACAACTCCTGTTCCTTAGAATTCTGGGAAATTATTTAGGATATTTTTAGAGTATTGATAAGTGAATAATCTTCGGGTGAAAGAATTCCAATTAAAGAGCAATTGTTTTCCTTTCTGGGAATTTGCTGGTACCAGTCTAGGAACTCCACCCAGGGGCTTTGGGAGTTGTTTTTTCTTACTTAGTCATCCATCTTTGGAAAGTCTCCAACCAAAGATCCCAACCTGAAAGACCCTGGTTTTAAAAAGATACATTTCATTATATTTATCTGCCAAGCACCTTTTTTTCTTTTTTTTTTTTTTTCTTTAAATCCACCCACTGCTATTAAGAAAAGCCACTAGAACTCTCAGAAATAATTCTGTTTCAAAGATTTAAATACCTTTCTCTTATTTTGGCTCCAGAATATTCAGCTCATAAACTGACTGCACTGGAGACCAAACACCAAAATACTTTTTACTTAATCTTTTATTAAACAAACACCATTCTGCTGCTGGCACCAGTGATTGCAGATCACTGTACAAAATCCTAACTACAAACACAGGATTTGTTCCTAAACAAGAAGGGGGAGAAAGGGGAGCAGCAGCAGAGTGGCTCCAAATACATCTCCTTGCCATTTGCAACCCAGGTTTCACTGACATTTTCAAGCCAATCTTTTGGTTTTTAGAATCTGTCAACACTGGAGAAAACGTGTAAGTTTTACTAACAGACACTTCAATATTGTGTCCAAGGATGTTAAATAATTGAATTAAACCCCGGGATGGTTCAAGCACAACATATCTACCAGTTATTCCTTCATTATCTTCTGCAGTCAATAAATGCAGCTGTTGAATGTTCTGAACTTTAATTCCAACATTAGATTCTGATTCCTGGCACAAATTTTAAATGATTGAACAATATTAAAGCATGGAACACACTAGGTTTTATGTAATATAGAAATTATAACATATCTAACAACAGGAAAATCTTTCCATAAGACTGGGCTATTGGAATACTAATTGCCAATTTTCCTGCTCTGAGAGCAAGAAAAAAATCAGTACACTGGTAAAATTAAATTATTCGTTCCAATAAAAAAATAGTTTATTTCTTAACAGCAGAGATTTGGCAATAAGATTTTATATAACATCATTTACACCTGATTGTATTTCACTTCCAATTTTTTTAATCCTGCGAGGTACAAAGCAAATACTTATGAAAGGGACATGCAGCCAATGCCAAAATTTCAATTATAGCCTTTCCTATTTGGCAGCAGCAAGTCAGGACTTGTGGGCCTTGTTCTCTTCCTTCAGATTGCTGAGGGAAGAAAGAAACCTGGAGATGCTGCTGGCACTTAAATATCTGTTTATCCTTAAATGCTGCAGATGATGCTGTGGATGATGCCAAGCATCAATAGGGGAAAATCCCCATTTTTCCACCCTCTTTTACTGAGCTGAAAATAACACAAACCATCACAGAACTATTACTGGGAAAAGTCAACTTACAAGTGTTAAGATTTTATCTTCTGTTTCTTCATGTTGCTCTCCCTATCCCAATCTTCCAGGGTCATATGTACAGGTAAAAATTGGGGTGTGTTTTAAAAGGTTAGACTCTAAAAGGATTGTGAAATTTAAAGAATTAAGTGCAGAAAACAGACACCAACACCCCCAAATCCCACGAAATATCAACTCTCTCTTGTCTGTGGTCTAAAGCAGGAAGGTATTTTTAAAAAGAAACAGAATATGTCTAAGAACTTTGTGTGTGATCATTGCTGTAATAAGAGGGATTTTCTGAAAAGCTATCCACATATTTCATCCAAGGTTTGTGACTAGACAATCCCTCTTTTAACGTCACAAAAATGAGTGTGTTATCAGATTTATCAAAATGCTCATACCCACCGAAAGCTGCTGCTGGTTCTGAACAGCACAGAACATGCACTCTGCCAACTAATCTATTTCCCCAAAATACTTCTAATATTTCAAAAGCTCACAGACAAAATATGCTATTTTATCTTTTATTTCTCAAAAAAAATTAAAAGGTATGTAGAAATATCTTTTCCCCTTGTTCCATAATTACACTGATGCAGAAAACAAAACAGCAATATTTAATTTTGGACCAGCAACAGGTTTTAAGAGTCAATACCCCACAAGACATGCCATCAACCCTTGCATATTTTACCCAGTTACTGCTCACTTAAAAAAATTCCTTATCAGTTGCTATTTCCTAAGACTTATTTATATGTGTTCACACATCTAAAAATGTGTCAACACTATTGTTGAGGCAGAATTCAGTGGAAAAGGCTGTCCATCGGAGGGATTCTGTAGCCCACTTGCTCCAAGACACTATCACCAGTTTCATCTTTGAGCAGAGCTACTTTTAATGTGTGTACGTACACATAAATATATATATATATATATGCAAATACACACACAGAGAACATCTGAGTGCCTTTTTGCCAGCTCACAGTTGGAGAATTCCAACAGAAATTTACGGAAACGGCATGAATTCACAGATTACTTTCTTTAATAAGTAATCCTGAAGGCTGGGTTTGGGTTTTTTTAGAGCAAGTTATCACTTCTGGGAGATCTGCAAGCAGCATCCCCCACAGCAGATGGGGTGAGGGTACAAGGCTGTGGAGATGCAGCTGAGCAGCCAAAGGCGCGGTGCTCACACCCTGCACTCCTCACACCCAGGGCTGACCCAGGACAAAGGGCTCTGCCACTACAGAGCCACTATTTTAAGTGTAAAAGCAGTCATTTTTGGCAAACACTGTTAGTGATCAGTGGAGCTTGTCTTTATGTGGCACCATCCGTGGGGAAGGAGCCGTCCCGCACTAATCTCGCTAATCTCCGGAGCAGGGGGAATTTATTAAAAATGCTATTTAGACAGACAGGCTTCTCTGCAAGTCTGCTACACAGGCTCATCAAACTCATTAAACCCAGCTTTCAATCCCAGGCTTGGGAGTGTAATCCCTTTAGGAAACCTGCTAGACTAGGCTGAGAGAATAAAAATCTGGTAGTTACAGAACTGAGAGGTGCACGAGCGCCGCTCACCTCGGAGTGAGGAGATGGACACCCCATCTTCCTGGGCACCACCAGGGACACGCTGCTGCCAGCACTGGGCAGGGAATAATGTCCTTGGAAACTACAGCAGATGTTGTGTCTTCTACCTCAGCAGCAGGAAGGAAGCTGACCTGCAGCAGCGTTAACCCTTCAACCCAAATTCCTCCCCTTGTCATGTGTGTTATGTGAAGGTAAAAGTGCGTTACAGCTGGTACAGCACAAAATTGGTGACTGTCCTTCGTGGAGGAACAGGAGATGGCTGGAGTGCCACCTCCTACTGGCAGAGGTAGTGTTTGGTTGGGGAGGTGAGCTCTCACACCATTCCACACTGCCTTGGAAAAATCCTCCATGGGAGCTCTGAAATGCTGTGTTACCATCAAACCTTTGGAAAGCCCAAAAACTGACCTTCATCTCCATGCACGAGAGTTAAGCAGTTGCACAGCTCATTTCCAGGTTTCCTCCTGGAACAAAGCTGCTGTTGCCCATGGGGAGCCTGGAAAGCCCCAAATCGAGTGCTGAGGCACCATAAGCATCGTGTTTAGAGAGAGAAAAGCAAAAGCTGCGACTTGAAAAGGCTGCGAGATGCAGGAGCTGTGGAGAGAGGCTCTCTGCACTGCACAGCCCAGCAGCAGTCTGCCTTGGGGAATTCTGCTCAGGAAATGATGGCATTGGGATGTTTTTAATCACCCCAGCCCTGAGCAGTGCAGGACTGCAAACTGCTGGGCACCTCTTGTCCTCTCAACTGACCATCAGCTGAAGGAGTGCAAGAAAAAAGCTATGGCACTGAACTGCAGCCTCCTGATTCCAGTGGTTTTAGGGAAATACAACAGCATGTAACTTCAAAATGTTACCAGGAGACTGGATACAAAGCTTCCTAGCACACTGACTAGACAAAATGTAAAAAAAAAAAGAAATTAGAAGGTTCCCTATGGGGTCAGAGCAGTAAAACTGATTCTGATTAAGTTGCATTACCAGATAGAAGCAGGATCTCAATAATTTACAGCCAGAGACAGGATAAGTGTCCATTAGTATTAGTGTCTGTGGATGTACACTTTCTATTTTTCCACATTTTCAAGGCCTCTGAGACTATGTCTGGGCCTCCAGCTTTTCCTCTTCCTGGCTCCAAACCATGGAAGTAAAACCCCTTCCCCCAGGCAGAAGAGAAGCCTTCCTCATTAGCATCCTCTCCACCCCCAAAGGGTGGGTAAGGAAGGCAAGATCATTTGAAGTCACTCTGGACACAGTAAATGGTCTCTAATAGTATCTAGAAGACAAAATTCAGGACAATTTGAAAAAATTATGAAGTTGGACATGATCCAAATTCAGATGAGCACAGCACAGTGCGATGTTCTGCAGATGTGTCAGTGACTCTGAAGTTGAGTAGTCCCTTATTATTTTTTTTTTTTGCTTGTTTTTAATATTTCTTTCAGCACCAGCAATCTTAGGAAGGGCACACTTGAAGCCAAACCCAGAAGTACTGAAGGAAATAAAAAAATAAGCCAGATCAATCCTTACAGAAACCTGGGCTCATTATATTAATTGTGTCTAAACCTCCATCAATGTGTTCTTGGCCATTTTCCCTTGGAGAACCAAAACAGAGTGGCTGCACTCACTTTGTGCCTCCTCCACTAATGATCAGCCTCATGCCACTTCAATGCTTCTTCTCTCCCAGGAACCATCACCTCAAGAGTTAGAACTAATTTGACAAAAATCTGTTCTGCACCATCATCCTCAGGTTCTGGAGGTTTAAAGAAACCATTGAAGGTGCTTGCTGACAGGTCAGAACAGCTCTTCATTGCTCTCCAACAAAAACAGATGAGTAAGAACATCTGGGTAGAGGTTTGGACTATTTTTTTTTAAGTAACTGCTTTATATTCTAAGTACCTGCAGTTTCTCATGTACAGTTTTGAAAGGAGTGGTACAAAGTTACTCCTCTTGCTCCCTCAAATTCCAGAGATGGGGATTTTTCAGACTGTGTGAGTATAATGAAATAAAATAAAAAGTAATCAGAAAACAAACCAGCAAGACCATAGTGATGGTTGTTCTTTACCGTGTGCCCAGTTTTGGGCTGGGCAAGCCATCCCAGCAGTGGTTCTCATCCCTTTGGGATTCACTGGGGTCATCTCCGTGTCTTTTCCCCCTCCCTGGAGCCTTTGAGTGAACGAGGAAGGAGGGTAAGGAGCTGCCAGACACTCCAGAGCTGATGAGCAGCAGCCACCCAAGAGGTGGTTGCATGATTTTGTGTATAGAGAGCTTGTAAAGCACTTTGGGAAGCTGCAGGATGAAAAGGACTGTATAAACGTAAGATATTATTATTATTAAACCAGTGATCTGACAAGAAGAGACAGTTCTTCAAATCTGTACAACAGCTTGAGCTGAAGAGATCAGGGAGTCCAATTTGAAAAAATAATAATTTGAAACGAATTGGAGGATTAGAAGTGGCAGCTCTTTTGTGGATTCTCCATGGCAGGTAAATTTAGTAGGCTACTTTAATTTTGCATCGTTTTAACTCCTGGCAATGTCCTGTGCATTGAATCTGACAGAGAGACAGAGTGTTTGAAGCTGTCGTGGCTACATTTTAGTCTCCCAATTTTACAATCAGTGTTTGAATCTGCTACTACAACTCTGGGTACAGAGATCAGAGGCTTATCAAAGAGGCATCCATTTCAAAGACAAGCAGCAGCTTTGACTTCATTCCTTCAATGCTTAAAATTCCTGAAAAAGCAGATGAGCATACCACAAAACAGGTCTGAAGGAAATCTCTCTATCGACTGTAAACCTATTTCAGTATTAATTTTTTAAGGATCTATTTTGGTCTCAAGTAAAATGAGTGTGTTTAGCAGAGATAATCCTCTCAACAGGTGAGCTTAATATATGCCTTTTCCTGTGACTGACTGAAAGAACATTTTAAACTTATTGCTTTTTCAAGCATTAATTGAAGAACTACTTCAACCAGTTAGCTGAATTTGTTTAAATCTTTTTTTAGACTAATAATGTCTTTCCTTTCCTAACAAAGCAGCACTTCATTTCTTTATTGCTGCCCTTATTTTACCTGCATGGATGAACCAAGGGCACCGTGGGCAGCAACACGTGCACTTTGCAGTAAGATGCCAGAGTTTGAAGGTGTATCACACACTGGAGTGCTGCTTTCCACACCCAAATCTTGGTTTTAAGCTGAGTTTCAGCATTCACATGAGTGATAACAGGACTGATCAGCACCACATCAGCATGGAAGTGAAACTGGGTGATTTTCTTCTGATCTCACACTTCCTTCTGATCACTGAGACCATTGCCCACTCACTGGAACCAAGTGCCTGGTTGATTTTTGCTAGAGAGCACGAAGGGATTGCTCCAAAGTGATTTGCAAATCTGATTCCAATTCCTCCAGCTGAGCACTGCCCGGCACAGGGAGGCCACGAAGAGCTTGGTCAGGGAGCTGTGGATAGTTTCCTACAGACAATGGACAGCTTCCCAAAAAGCAATGGATATACTTTCACTGGGAGCCATGGACAGAGTTTCCATGGAGCAAGGGACAGAGTTTCCATGGAGCAAGGGAGAGTGTTTCCAGCTAGCCAAGCTCCCAGGCACTGCAGGGCAGGATAACCCGTCTCCTGCCCAGGCAGCCCCCAGCCCACCTCTGGCCTCTTGTTTTCACTGAGTCCTGCTGATTGACCCATCCCAGTTCTTCAGTGCCTCATCAGCAGGACTTAGAGGCAAAGGGGATAATCAGCAATAGGTTAATTTGTCTGATTAAGGCTTGGGAGATGTGGCACTGGGAACTCGGCGCAGTCCCCAGAGCCAGGCCCAGCCAGCATGAAAGGAGCCGCCGGCTGCTGCTGCCAGCCAAGGAACACATTAAAGCTGCCTTTGAAAGCCATGGCCATACCAGCACAGCTCCACTGCAGGTGTGGACATGCCCTAAAGTGCACACAAAGTGCTGAAGAGTTCGGCTCAAATCGCTTCTGACAAACAGGGCTGAGAAATGGTAACACACTGGGGCGTTTCTGAGCGCGCTCCCAGCGCCATCTCGCACCAAACGAAAGCTTTGGATTAAAAGCAGCTTTGAAGCTGCTGAATGTTTGCAGGTGCCTCTCCTCAGAGCAGCTCATCTATCAGCATTCAGCCCAGCAACACAAGTTTCTTGTGCAATGTTTTATTAAAAGGTCCTTGGTGCCCACACACACACACACTTGGACACACTGACAAACCTCAGGTATTCTTCAAAATACTTTAAATTGCTGTTATTTACCCAGTAAGTAACGAAACACATAGAAAACCACAGCAGAAGCTTTTTACGAGATGTGATGATGCTGTATTTACCTCATCCAATTCCATAAACCACACTGCTTTCATTTATGAACTGAGCATCTTTCATTGCTTTCTCCATTTCAGAGAACCACAAGAAAACCATTTTGGGGCAGAAGTGTCCCAAGTTTGTGTCCTTTAACAGCTTGAATCTTAATAAGAAATCATAATAACAGAATCATGGAATGGCTTGGGTTGGAAGGGACCTTAAAACTCATCCAGTTCCACAGGGACAGAAACACTTTCCACTATCCCAGGTTGCTCCAACCCATCCAACCTGGCCTTGGACACTTCCAGGGATGGGGAAACCACACTCTCAGTGTCCCTGGGTGACAAGACTGAATTAATGAAGAAATGAATCAATTAATTAATTATGTCTGCTCAGCTGTCCCAGCACAGAGCTCATTCCAACTCCTCATCCTTCCTGCTGAACACTGGCCTAGTGCTGCTGCTTCCCAAGAAAAACTTCCTTTCTAAAAAGTCCCTGTATGTTCAATAGATAAATAACCACCTCTGTACTTAAAAAGTGCAGAACTATGGCCATAAATAAGCGTTAGTGCTTCAAAAATTGTGAAACCACAGCTTTATGGTTTTAAACAGAGACAAGGTGGAATCCTGAATGGTGGCAATGTATTTCAGATGAAAGCTTTCAAGGAGATGAGGAATAGTTACAGGAGCTGGAACCTGAGTAACTACAGTTGCATTAAATTATTCCATCTGCAAGTCCATTAAAAATTGTTAATGGTTTTGTATGGCTTTTATATTTATTGGGTGGGTTTATTCCTATGTGAGTCATACATATTTATACCACAGGCCAGATAATGGTTATTAATAAAACTTCTTTTATTTGCATACTGTCTTGATGCTGCCCTAAATATTTACAACTGGTGTATAAAATATAAAGAATCCTCAAAAATTCTAAATAGCACCAGGGATGCATCACATCTTTGCTTTTTGTACTTTATTACTTTTTTGGTGTTTTATTTTTTCAAAACTGGAAAAAAAAAACCCTCAGCCTGGTAAATCCATTTCTTTTCTCAAGTCAAAAAAGCACTAATTCTTTCAAAGCTTTAAAGCACTATTTGTGTGGAGGAAGTGAGAGGAGATCCAAAGTTAAGGCAGGCTGGTATTTTATAATTAAGAAAATACATATATTTCTACACATAATTATGAACAGTAACAAAAGCTCAGTATTAAAATAGGTCCACTGAATCCCTGGAATTGTGCCTGCCAACTAAAACACCTACTATGAATTTAGTAATGGGTTATGCAAACATAAATTACAAGGCCAGACGTTTTAAAAGGAAAAAAGGTGATTTATTGTCACACTGGAGACACGGCAGGATAGAAGCACAATTTCATTTTTCCATATATTCATCAACACTGCAGATGTGTTAATGCAAAAAGAATTCCAAAATAAAAATGACTCTCAACTGCTCTAATTCTCATCTGTCATTTAATTTACTTTAAAATTGTTACCAGGAAGCATTTTTTTTTGTTTTAAGCAAGCAAAACACACTCAAAATTCCTGGAAGAAAATAGGTTTTAAGAGCATTTTACAGATGTTTCTCCCCCTAAAAATCAAGACTTCATCCAAAACTGACCACAACAGAGTGGCCCTGCAGAAACTTGGGGCATTTGGGAGGGTGTTTTAATAGAAAAGCTTCAAACTATCATTTGTACCTCGAGCATTTGGTTTGTGAGTATTTTTACTCCCCATATTAATAGTTTCTGGTTTTCTTTCAAGCAGATCCAACTATTCACTTATCCACTGTCAGAGCAACGACAAGAATCTCTGGTAACTGGCAACTCCTGTTAAAAGAGTTATTTGTGACAACATCGTGGTTTTAATGAGAACAGCATGTTCCTTTAATTACACCTGAGTGTAATTAAAAATGAAAACCACCAGTTGAGGTGGTCCAACAGATGAGCTGAGGGTTACAGAACGTTTGCTCACAAAGTAAAAAAGGAAAAATACTAATTGAAGGTGTTTAATTATTTCTTCACTTGATAAATACACATAGGAAGGAAGAGCAGGGATATTGATGCCTTTTGTTTTTATAACTCTTGAAAATAAGTCAAACTATTGTTCAGAGTAAATTTAGAAACTGAACTTCAGACTCGCTTTGCGAGTGATCTCCATATAAATTCCGAGTTTTGTACTTAGCTTACCATAAAACAGAATGTAAGAATGGCTGGTAATTGTTGGTACCACAGTGAGAAAAATCTCAGCTATTTCAGCTAAAAAAATGACAATATTTTCCCTTAAAAGCCAGTCAATGATATATCAATAAATCACGTTATATCTTAATGCACACTACATGAAGTACAACCATTCTGCAGGAGGAAGGATGACAAATGCTCTGTCAGACACAGCTTTTTTTCCCTTGAGTTGTGACCTTGGAAAGGTTCTCCTGTTTCAGCCCTCACCCCCAACCTTCCCCTGCCCCGCTGCCTGCTCTGGCCACTTTCCAACTGGGTCAGCCCTGCAAGGTTCAAGCAAAGGCAAGAACAGCCAGGGAAAAAACAAACTGTTTGCTTTGCCTTCTTTCAGCCCCAGTGACAGCAGAAACTCTGCAGCATCAAAGGCTTAACAAGAGAGATTAACTTGTAAATATTTGCTTACAAGTGTGTCCCTTTGTAAACCACAGTAATACCCCAAATATCCCCTTTTCTCCTTTTCTGCAGTGGAAAACGCTGCACCCTTGGCATTGCTGAAATCCAATACCTGTGACAGTGCTGGGAGAAGAAAAGTGAATTCTTCAGCTCTTAAGAATGACCAGAAAAATGCTCAAATGAAATAAATCTACATTACTAACAGCAAGTGACTTCAGAGGAATTAATCTGTTCAACTGCTCTAATGAGTTTGGTTGCATCAGATGTGTCCCCCTCTTGAATATTTCTGGAACTCTTGAATAAAGTAATTGCCTGTATATTTTCAGATTTCCATAAAAGACTTTTGAGGTAAATGTGTTGTAGAAAATTGATTTAAGGGTATCATGAAAGCAAATAGAGAAACAGTAACTCAAAGTGCTTTAAATGAAACTTCCCTGCCTAATAACAACACACAACACAATCATGACTTCTGCAGGACAGGAGAACTCTTTTCCTGGATTTCAGACCTTAACAAATGCTGTCTGATAATCATGAACTATGAAATCCTACATAGCAATAATCCCCCAAATATGGCCTCATTTGCTAAAAGGACTTTCTCAAGCCCTGTTATTCCCAAATAAATTGCACAGATTCTGCTGCCCTGCTGGGAACAACACAAGTTAAGACAATAAAGACAATTATTTAAAAAAAGAAATTAATGAAGTTTACTGAGTATGGCAGGAATGGTCAATGTGGTCAGTGAAAGTCAGTTTTAGGAGAATCCTTGAAAAATACAACTGTGAATTATAATTGTTTTAGTGCTCTCTCACTTCCAATTAAAAGGCAGCAAGAAATAATATAGAAATAGATGTTAGGAACACTGATGGGTTTCCTGTGAACAAAGAGAATATGATAAAGTGAAATATGTATTAAATAATGTGTCCAGGATAAGGTTAGATCTGATTTAACCCCTCTGTTAACAAGACTGGTGTTTACATCCCATTTAAAGATATGGAGATAGATTTTAATACTTTTCTGGAAAAGTCCCATAATAATAATAATAATAATAATAATAATAATAATATACTTCTCCATTTAGCTTTTGAAATACCAAGCCAATGTAGTACAAATTATCCTAAAACTCGTTTACCTGGTAAACAAAGCTCTTAAGAATAAAAATGTGGGAGGGTAGGACATGGCACCTAAATATTACCCTAAAGGAGAGGTATTCATCAAAAAGGGGAAAAAAAAAGGGAAAAGGGAAGAAGAGAAGAAAAAGAGGGGGAAAGTGGGAAAAGGAAAAAGGAGGAGGGGAGGAAAAAAGAAAACAATAAAAGGAATGGAACAACCCAGCTGTAGATGGCAGCAAATCAATATTCACCCCTCTGTACACAGACACTGAGAACATCAATTATCCTCAGACAGACTGTGTGTTTTCAGTAGATTTTGTTATTATTTCCACTTTGTCACACAGACTAGACCGAAGTTGACTGTCCAAAGTCACTGGGAATCAACATTACCCACAATTCTGAAGATCCTGCTCTCATTTCAAGAACTAAGTCAAGCAGCCAAATTATTTTATTTTTTTTACCCTTAATTTAATTATCTTTTGCTGTAGAGTCTGGATATTTCAATAGAATACTCCAGAAACACTGGAAACAAAGAATTTAAGTGTTTTGCACCTTGAAAAGCTGAGCCCTTCCATAATAACTCTTAAATTCCTTTTGCTCCTTATGACTTGCAATTAAAATGAGATTTTTTTTTATAAAAAAAAGAAAAAGCTTGTGGATCTTAAAGATATGCGTCACCTTGACACACAACATGAGGAATAAGACCATTCCTTGTGTAACAGAAGATTTTACAGGCATCTTTCTTTCTCTTTGGGACACTGCAGAACTCTGATGGGGCAGGATGGGGGTGACAGGGATGGCTGGGGTGACACTGATAGAAAACAGCTTTGATGTAGGCAGGTAAATGTCATTTATTTGAGATTAACCAAGGGCTCAGTCAGCAGGCTGCCCCCTCCACCCAGTCAGTGTTCAGGTATTATTTTGTTTTCTAGCACTTTCCCATATTCCATTTTCCAGAGCATCTCTGAGAATGTTTCTGTGCTTAGAGGTCCTCCCACATCCCTCTGTGACTCTGCCCACTGAACCTTTAATCTGCTTCACAGGATTTGGATGGGAATTTGGGCATTTAAAGGGAATCTTGACTTTCTCAATCTCACCAGTTGAGTTTATTTACAACCCACAAACTGCAAAAGGCAAAAACTCTGAGGAATCACCCATCTAATTTACCATTTTATCCATCAGGATAAAAAACCAGGGCCCACAGCAACAGGGCAAGCTCCTGTCTCTAAACCTGGCCTTTATGCAGGCACCTCACATCTGCCTGATTTTGCAGAGCTCAGGATCTCCCATTACAAAATCAGTTGCGTATTTCATTTCCCCTCCCAGGCTGGTCTTTTGTCTTGTGCCCAGTTTAATGACCCCTGGCTCAGCTGAGCCTGGTAATAACCCCACAGCTCAATTATTACCTGGTTTATGAGGCCAAATCCTAGAGAAAAGCAATGGAGAGTTACAGGTTAAACAGGCTTAAAAGAGGAAGTATTAGATAAGCTTTTCAATGTTTAAAACAGAAATAGGTAAGCAAAAAGTGGTTACTGAACTAAGAATCAAAACAAAAGCAAGGTTATCAACACTAGGAGCTATCTGCACTTCATGCTAAAAATTACTAACCTGTGCACCTGGAATTATTTAGAGACTCAAAAACCCAAGTTCTCAAAGGTGGTCATTCAAACATTCCATTATTCATACCAGAATTGGCATATGAGGACAGAATTAAGTAAAACAAGAATTTCACAGAGGTTAAAATACCCCAGAAATACCACAGTTGGTCATGACAGTTCAGGATTTGTCACTGTAAGAAAACAATATCTGATGCAGGCTGGCAATTCACATGATATATTTTGAGATGTCTTCCAAGTAACAGTCATGTAAAATTGATGTTTCAAGTAATCTCCTGACCAGTCTCAGCCTTCCACAGTAGCTGCTCGGGGGGAAACAAATTGAGACTGAAAATACACCAAAACATCTATGAGCAGCAGGTCTGACATGACCTCCAAAAAGGTGTGAGGAGGTAAAAAGTATTTTTTGCCATAACAGGTTAAGAACCCTTTCTGAAAGTTTCTGCACAAACTGCTGAATTTTCTGTTCACATAAAGTTTCCAAACATGAGCTACTTCTTCCCAGAGTCATCTCCCAGTATGCCAAGACAGAAATAGTATTTTAACATTTTTAAATATCAAAAGCCCTAGGGTCATTCCTCCAAACATGAAAACATTGTATTGCTTTTGCAGCAATTTGATAATTTGCAAGGAAGGCAGAAATGACCCAAATAGACCTGTCATAATTTTTAAAGTAAAAAGAAACAGAAATATCCTCAGCTTCATTAGCCATTTTTTGAATCCTTTTCTGCTGCACAGGAGATAACTTTCAAGCCAAAATTATGGAAAGTCCAGAGGCAGCAATGAATAGGAAAGTCAAGGCAATCCACACTTGTCTCCTGATTTATGGTGGGACTGGCAAGGGCAGAGGAAAAGAGATGCTGGCACAGCCTAAACCAGGGCTGCACTGACAGGGATGCAAGCAGGATGAAAGACAAAATGGAAAGTACAATTCTGAAACAGATTGTTACATTTAACAATTCCATCTTTGTGGCTTTGTTTCTTCTTTTAATGCCAAGAAAGTTGTTACTTCATTGTGGAAATTTAAAATGAGCTGTACACTGGGTTATTTATTTATCTGACGAACATTCTGCATCCTGGCTTGTTTGCTGCCACAGAACTCTTTTGTTATGAAAAAGAGCACGTTGGCTGTTTTAGGAACTCAAATGTATCAGTTTGGAGATGCCAGTGGATCCCTGTGCATTCCCTGTCCACCTCAAGGATGTTTCCCTGGGGAGGTTTTTCCTGGGGAGGTTTCCAGACAAAGCTGCAGTTACTGATCCTGCCTTCTGATTTCCAACTGCCTCCCAAAACTGCTGAAGTTTTGAGAAATGTTCACAAACCTCCCTGCTTTTTGGGAGTGCAAAAAACAGCTGAAGGTGAACACACACTGCACAAGCTGTAAGTTTTGTGTAAGGAGGAAATCCAGTGCAGTTTTCCAGCAAGGATAGCTGGACACCCACATTACCACACCAAATCCCTTGCACAGGACAGACCTTCCACATCTGAGCTCCCTCCATGCCCCTGGGGGCAAAACTACATCTCAAGTTGGCTACAGCTGCCTATTCCTACAGTTCAGATGCTTTCTTCTAATTCTTTGATGCCATTTTCATTCTTTCTCTGCCACAGAAAGTAGAAGTTATCTTCAAAAAGCTGCAGAAGAGCACCAAGGCAGAGAAGGCAGTCAAAGAGAGAACCTAAAAAATTCAAGCAAGGTCATAAAGGAACGTGGTTTCACAGGGGTCCCAGAACAAAAGATGAGGATGTAGAACCTAGCAGAGATCCCCATTTTCTCAAATACTGGAGATGTTCAGAGTGTTGTTTTGAATGTAGCCGTGAATAAATAAAACTTGCGTATTCTGGAACACAATAGAGGCTACCAAATTGTATTTTGTGAAATAATATTTAAAACCTTCCCATGAAACAATTTAACTTCTGTATCCTCCTTACTGGAAAGGACTAACTGCATATCATTTCCTACTATATCTCTTAAAGTAATTACAAGAGGATCTGTTTGCCTCTGTACATTCCTCTCCCACTGAGTTATCAAGGTGCTCTCACAATGCAATTAAAAAGTGGAGTGTCTTGAGGGTTTTTGTTTGTTGCTCCCCTTCTGCTCCAGAGAAATAAAACTGGCTCAAAGAAATCCTCCTGAAATCTGTAACATGCCATCAGATGGGAACTGGCAGCTACAGTGACATTCTGAAGAATTTGTCATTTTGTTTACAGGAAAAAAAGGAAGGCAGCAGGAAACAAGTTAGGTTTTGTAGTATGAACTTAAGCTTCTAGCAAACAATTGAAAATCGTTAGAATTCCATGTATTTTCTGGATTCTGTACAATTTCCTATAATCTCCATGTTCTTTCACTTCTCTCCTTCCCTTCCCAATAGTTTGCAAAGGGAATCAACTCACCCTTTCACAGCTCCTGAACTCATTCTTCGAATTCTTTGACTCCTTTTAAAAAAAGTCCTGTTCCTTCAAAGCTGCAGCCCCCAAATTCTCTCTTCTTCAAAGAGCACTGATTTCTGCCCCACAAAGCCTCCTAAAGGCACCAGATGAACAACTCTGCCTCTTCCCCACGAGTCCCTCCTGCTCCCACCTTCCCTTTCCCCCTCTCTGGGTTAACAGCCCTCCCTCTGCAGCCGCAGGAAGCAGAGCAGCATCTGCTGCTGGAGAAGCAGCACTAAAGGTTAGGAGAGCTGCCTGCTGCTCCCCTCCCAGGAAGAGCCTTGGAAGGAGTTGGTGCTGGCATATCAGTTATCTGGAACTGGCTTTGAAACGCCACAACATTCCTGGATGAACAGATTGCTGGCAATCAGCAGGGAAAAAAATACCCAAATCCACAAAACAAACAGAGGAGCCAGCCAGCCCTGAGCACTGCTCTGCTTTCAGCAGGGAACCAAGTGAGATTATCTGTGGGTTTGAGGTAACTGCAGTGAGGAGTTTAAACACTCCCAGCTTCTCACACGTAATATTCACCTTGCCCAGTTTGCCCACTGGTTTTACCCCACACCTTGTGCTCCTGCACATCCTCCCAGGGGAGTTTGGCTCAGCCCTGACCTTGTGTTTCCAGTGAAATCAACAGCGAAACTTAATTTGATTTTTGATGGAAAAATGAGCATCTTTGAAGTTATGGCCTTGATATAGATTTATTTAGGCAGCAAAATGTCACTTTCTACATCCAAGTGCTCCAAGAGTTTGGATTGGTGAAGAATTTTTTTTTTTTTTTACAATTCTCCAGGTTTTACATTATTATGTGATTTAGAGCAGGCCTGTTTGAAAACACCAATCCACATTTCAGTATTTACAGAACACAAAAGCTCCCTGATGATGAAAACACCAGAGATAAGCGGGTTTAGATAAGAACCTGGCAATACATACAAGAAAATTATAGAAATAAACCATTAAGAAGAAATCATCACTTCCACATGCCTAAGACCATCTACTACAGCAAGAGACTGGGATAGCTTTTCTCTTACCTCTGGAGTGTTTTTCTTGAACTCACGACTTTGCTCAATAAGTTTTTTCCTGGACTGCTCACTTTCATCTTGCCGGTTCGCCAATATTGTTGCTGTGGTATCGAGCTCTCTCTGTTAAGAAAAAGGAACATAAACAAACAAACAAACAAATTTAAATAAATAAAAAATACAGTCAGAGCTCTGTTTGTCACAGAAATAAAAAAACCTCCCAAAATCCTCATACATACATCATGTTGTTGGGAATACAGAGATGGAAGGGCTGGAGAGCAGCACAGAACAAGCACCAGGCTTCCAGAGATCTGACATCCTGAATAACAGCAAATGAAGCTCTACAACCTTTTGGATTCCCTCTTGCAACCAAAACATCACCATTTTTTCTCAAAACTATTCATGGCTCCACCCCAGCATTACACAGGACAGCAGCAATGGCACACAATACCCACCTCCTAATAAATTCCCAAGTTCAGTGAAGATTACAAATCTTGGACATATTCAAAATATTTTCACCTGCCTGCTTTTTAAAGATACTGGTTTTCCCTATTTTGAGTTATCCTATTATAAAAATCTATTAATTCAAATATTGGTTGACCTTATATTTGAATCTGGACTGGTTCACTTCAGTCACTCTTAATCTCCTATGACATGCTGTATATAATTCCATATTATATGCTCTTTTTAAGTCTTGCCTTATTTGAATACAAAATTATCTTTTCCTATTATTGGAAGCTATTCCTCCAAGGTTATTAGCAAGTATCTCCATTTCCTCTCCAGAACATATCTTTTTTTAAGCACCTGATGAATGTCAGAGTATCTTCCAACACTTTCTACTGAGCTGAAGCACAGGTCCCACTGTTTTCCAGCTTTTCCATGTTATCCCCATCCCAATTCCTCCACTCAGTGTTGTGCTTCCAAATGTCATCATAATAGACTGAATGGGTCATTTATCAGTGCATAAACCAACAATACTCAATCTTCTGTGTCAGTCTGTGCCTCTTCTGCTGTATTTTCCATGTAATATGAAAAAATAAAGGCAAACCCCTCCATTCAGCTACAGACATCATTCCCCGAGTCACTGAAAGAATCAAGAATTCATAAAAGAAACTTGGCACTCCTTTATCCTCTTATTAATTCAAAAAGAGAAAAACCTGGCTATGGGAAAAGTTCATGAGAAGTGAGAACAAAATGCTAGAGCAAGACTACTTTCACCTCATCCCTCTCCAACCTGCCTGGCAAAACTCCCAATATTCTCCACCAGAAATTTGCCACATTTCTGGAATTTGTTCATAACTCAACCACCTGTAAGGGACCAAAAGCACAAACCTGGGACCTTACATCAAGTGTGATACCAGACCCCAAATAGGTGGTCAAGTTGCTGACTTGTTACTAGATACAAATACTACTATCTAAATATTCTGAAAAGCCTAATTCCTAACTTTAGATACATTTTTGAATGGCTAAATGTAAATTCTGGATGGATGGACATGTTATGTAACTCCACAGTTTGATCTCTAGATGGAAAATAAAAAACCTTTTGAGTTCCCAACTCAAGAGGACCAATAATATTTTCCCCCTGTAGGTTTATTACCATAAAATTATAATTTTTTAAAATAAATATATGGACAGTTATCCTAATCCTTGGAAACCAGCTGAATATGACAAATGGATTTGAAGCCAAGCAGCGTGCTGGAACCAGTGACCTAAATATTGTCACTGAAATGCTTAAAAATCCTTCTATATCTGACTTTGAGTAAAGAAACAGGGCAATATGTCCACCAGATCTTGGTTTGGAATTCTGAAACATATGTGAAATCTATTGCAGAAAAGTGGGAAATACTTAACAGTTGGATAAACCACATTTGAAATTCATCCCAGCTAAGTTTATGCAAGAAAAAAGAGCAACAGAAACCAATGTGGTTAAGCAGAACTATAAAGAGCAATATAACGGCTAAGCAGAAGGCTTTTAAAAAATATAAACAATCTGGTACGGCCAGAAACTTGGAAAACTATATTTAAAAAGGAAGCACACATTTAGAGCCAAGCAAAGAAAACACAAATCATGAAGTAAGAGGGAATTTCAGTGGAGCAAAGAGCCGAGTGCTTTGGTTTCCAATATCGAGTGCTAGCAAGGAACCTGACCGATGGAAAAGCGAGGCTTTTAAAGACCTGTGCTTCCAAGCTTAGAGACAAGAAAGAAAAGAACTGATTAAAAAATTATTAAATTCCATATTTTGTACTGCAATGAAAAGTCAGGTAGCAAATGACAAAGGACTTTCTCACCCTCACTGCCTGATTGATACCGGTGCCACAGCGCACTTACACCAGGCGCCTTCCCATTACTTTCTGAATTCCTTCTGGGGCAGGTCTGATAATTCCTCCCCACAAAACATTTCCTTCTGTGACATATCAGGCACAGACGTTGCCAAGGAGAACTGCCAGCACACCATTGCACTGAGCTGACTCTGGGGGCTGGAGCCCACGAGCTCCAGATCTTGCACTGATGAGCAACTGAGAGCGTAAGATGCAATTCCAGCTGAGGAGCAGCAGGTATCTAACCCTGTGATCTGATACAGAATAAGGTATTAAATCTTCAAGCCATGTCATAGTTAATAAGACCCAAATCAAAACTGTTTGGAAAATTGCTAATCTTTTCTTCCTTACTTGATCTGAACCGTGTACAATGCAAGTTTCATTTATTTAAACCTAATAATAGATATAGGATTACAACCCACAAGGACTACTGGCAGATTTTTTATACTTTTGCAATTCAATCTCATGAGATAGCCCAACCTCAAAAAAAAAATTAATGTGGCCAATGCATTATTTCTGCAAACAAGCTCATTTTAAGAAGCAAATAGTAGCAACTTCAATATTTCAAACCTGAGTACTGTGAAACACTCAGACTTTCCCAAGCCTCGCAATCATTCTCTAAATAGATAACAAGTAAAAGGAGATATAATTCTGCACAGAGAAAAGTGTGTTGGAGAGTCAAAAATAGGAGCCCATGTCTCAGTATCATCCTTCACACCTTTGAAATCAAAAGGGTTCCAATGAAAAGCAAACAAAAACCAGGGCTCAAAGGTGCTGCAGCAGTGACCTGGCTCTGGAAAAGGATTCAAAGCCTGGAAGCTTCAGTTCCACTGATTCAACACTGGCTAATGAACTTTCTGGCCCAAAAGAGCCACCTGCAGAAAGGGAGTCACTGCTTGGAGCACATCTTGAGAGAACGAGCAAGACCATTATCCCTCCTCCTGCCCCAAAGTCCCATCGATTTAGGGCAGGCACAGTTCAGAGATAACTAAAGAACTCTCTCCAGGGTTTCTACTTTGACCCATTTCAACAAATTTACTGGGGGTGGGAGGGAGGCAGTGGGAGGAGAGGAGACAAGAAAGTCTTATGCTCCTAAGTGTGGGAGTCATTGGAAGCAATCCCCAGAAAACAAACATTAAAAGCTTTCTTTCAGGCAATATCAAAATAAAAAAATCTATAACTAGGAGGGTCAATCCTCTATCCAATGTAACAACAATCACCTTGGAGTGAATTTATGTTCTCAGGTACTTCCAGACCCTGTTAGACTCCCTGTTCATCCTGCCTGTGTCACCCCATGCATGGCTGCCATGGGACCCACCAGAGCAGAGGGATCCTGCTGAAAATATCCCATCCTTCCCTTCCTAATTTCTGCTGCACTGGATCAGCTCCCTGTTCAGGGCCCAGCTGTGCCCACGAGGAGTTGCACCATTACAACAGGAGTGGGAAAACACAGCTGGAGTGAGGGGGCTGTGGAATCCCCCTTCTTGGCACCAGCCTGCAATTAAGTTGACCCCAAATAATTAGGAAACTGCAGGTGAATTTCAAGGTTGTTTTCCTTTATGGCTGACATGTCTTTGCCTACCAGATGCATTCTTTCATAATCACCCAGCAGCAAGTCTGCACCCCAGACCACTTCAGCACAACAAGGTTTTTCCTTTCCATTATACGAAGATTCAAAGTCAGCCCTTCCATGCCTGACACCTGAGAGCTGCTGGGTGGCTGCTCGCAAAGTACAGTCCTAAAAATTACTCACTTAAGGAAACAATTTCGGAAAGAAATGGAACTTTCTTGACTATTTATGAAGTTTCTGTTCCCTCACCCACTTGTAACAGTTACTGGCCACTGCCCTGCCCTGGGCATTTCGCAACCAAAGAAAACACCACACTTCAGGATCCCAATTCCCCCAAAAGCTGCTCCAACAACCATAACCAGTCCTCAATCTCTGCTTCAAACCAGTATTCCCATGGCCCACATGGAAAAAGCTACAAAAACCTGTAATAACCATCTTTTGACATAACTGTATCCCAAACTTTTGTAATTCTCCCATATTTAAATGTTTAATCCTTGCTGCATTTACCAAAAAGCTCCTACAGTAGAGCAAGAAACACATATCACAACTTTAAGACAAACTGATTATTTCCTGGTAGGCTTCCAGACATGGATGCAAAGTCTAAACTGTGCCTTTGAAAGCTTTAAGCATGGGGGCAGAGATCAAAAGGACACCAGGAAGAATTTTTTCATAGAAAAGGTGGTCAAGCATTGGAATGGACTGCCCAGGGAGGTGGTGGAGTCCCCATCCCTGGAAAGGTTCAAGAAACAACTGGATGTGGCACTCAGTGCTCTGGTTTTGTCAAGGCAGAGATCAGTCACAGGCTGGACTTGATGATCTCAGAGGTCTTTTCCAGCCTTAATGATTCTGTGATTTACCATAAACCTCATTATACTTATTACAGGAACCGACACAAACCACAACTTCATGTAGATCAGGAATTTTCTACCAGTAAATGCAGCATTAACCACTTCCCCCAAAATCCTGTTTTTGTGTTCTTAAGGTATTTATCACCAGTTCAATCAGTTCCCCAATCTACTGATAATCTGCTACTGAAAGGAGTTTTCAGAAGTTTCAATTCTGTTTTCATCCTCTCACAGGACTGCATTTGTCAGATCTATCAAAGCTCTCAATGTAGCTTTTCGCAATTTTTAATTTCCTATTAAAGGAAAATTTCCCAGTGCCAGGATGACACCAGAGTAGAAGTGTCTGGCACAACTCTGCACACGCGCAGCCTACTTGTCTTGGGGAAATTTTACATTTCCCTGATTGCTCCATGAGGCAATCCACCCTTCAGTCTCAAAACCCCATCGTTTGCACCTGCCCACAAGCCAATGTACCAATAATGTAAGTATTTCAGAAATATTTCAGAAATTATAAAATGCTTTGCAAGCTTGGTGTGTTCCTCTGGAAAAACAAAGCCACATTCACCTGATAAAGCTCTAGGTTATGACTGGGTGAGAAACCAGAGAGAGCTGACAATGGGAATTTTTATTAATGTCTGTTTTGACTGTAAAACGCCAGCCCCAGTTTAAACTGAAAGTGCTTAGGAAGGTAAAATATTTTGTAAGGATTCTGGGAGCAGAGTTCGTCTCAGCCTTGCTGTAAAGCCCCGTTCTAAAACAAGCAAAAGGAAAGACCAGACAATTCAACAAGAGCACAACATCTCAAGAACCACGATCCCATCTTATAACTCAACAGTGACTGCTGAACAAATAACAAACAACAGAATACCTGTAATTTACACTCCCAGAGGAAGGAAAAAACATAGTAAACATCCACAAGCATTAAAACACATTTCTAGAGAAGCATTTTGCCACTTGGCAAACTGAGGCAAGTACCTTTTCACACACAGAATTAGAAAATTTCAATAAACACGTTTTATTTCCGCATACTGAAGTAATTTGACTCCAAGTAAATTTTTAAACAAGCTTTAACTGGAACAAATTTAGGGCTCTATGCAATGCTTTTGGGACAGGGAGTCAATGTGCGTGGTGGCCACTGCACAGAACAAAGCAAGAACACAGGTGCCAATGGAGCCATCGATAAAATTATCTTAATTAGCAGGCTAATTTTAAAAAAAATAAAACCCAAAATGAAAATGTAAAAAGAGGGGGTGTTGTGGCTTTGTCTGCTCACAACAACAACAGCAAGTGCAACAAATGTAGGCAAAGCCTATCAAACTATCTTGCAAGAGGGGAAAGATAGAACTGGCTTTTCAAAAGGAGCTACAATCAGCAAAAAGAAGCCACACAAATATTGATGCCAGCAAGAAATGCAGTGCGAGGGGAAAAGCTTGGCAGTGCCAGAGCCAAGATAATTATTCCTGTCTTTTCTTCTACACCTTGAATTTGAAACTTTTTAGAAAATGCTAAGAACTGGAGACTATCCAATGCCCAAGGCCTGTACTGAACTGAACAAGCCTTTTCTCTCACTCAAGAAAATAATGAAACATTGCCTATTTGTTTCAAAAGGCAGTTTTTCTTCTTCCAGCATTATTTACTCCCTTTCCATCCTCCCCAAAGCCAGGTGCAGAATGACTGCACAAGTCCCAGGCCCGAGGGTCTCCAGCCCTGCTCACAGTGGCAACATGTGGGTGATGTGCTCTGACCTCTCTCCAGAAATAAGGCTCAGGCTTTGTTCACAGCACCCTCAATCTTCACCCCAAAGCTTCTCTCCTCCTCCTGTTCCTCAGTTTCTACCCCAGACCAATCCCTTTGTTCCCATCAGGCCCACCCTCCCCTCAGCCCTACAGCAGCACCATTCACCTCGAGCACTGGGTGAGCTAAATCCCACTGGAGGGTGGATTTTCGCAGGCCCAGCAGCACTCCCTGCTCTCTGCATCCCCCATCCTGCTCCTTTCCCAACCTTCTCCCAAGCTGCTCTCCCAGGGCAGCTCCACAGTGTGAAACCACCGGCTTCCATTACCTCACCCAAAGACCCGCAGTCTGGGCTCGATACCCGGCAGAGAATCTGTCAGCAAACCCACTCCACCAGTTACTTAACGCTCTGCTTGACTCTGCATTGCAGTTCACCACACTTTGGAAGGACATAAATTTCCTAAAAAGTGAGTGTTTGCTGGGGAGAGGCTCCCTTGGCTTTGCAAGCACAGCACATCCCCAGCCAGGCGGCTCCTGTCCCGCTGGGGAGCTGCCTACAGCTTCACCCACTTCCCACACCATCATTTTCACACTCTTCCACTTAAAAGCAAAAGTTCAGACCAGTTCCTTCAATACCTACAACAGAAAAAGCCATAAAGTAATGAGTTAATTTAAGTGTTGCTGCAGTGAGGCTTCCCAGAAGGGAGGGTTTCGGATATAGCAAGGGGACAGTGGGAAGTGGTGAGGGCTGCTCCAGCTTGGAGCAATCTGCTCACCCACCATCCACTGGTTCTGGTGTAAAATCACAATACAACCCTGTGAACACCTGCTCAACTGCCCTGTGCTGGCTTTCTACAGATACAATTAAATTCATCATGTACATGCTGGTTAATCACTGTGAAAGAAACAAAAAAAAATGCCTCAGCTTTGTATTTGTGACTTTCAGGGCAGCTACAGGGTGGTGGGGATTCAAACTGCATCTTCTTCTGTCAAATAAAATAAATGATGGGAAACCAAAGGAAACTCAATGCTGCTTGCACAGCCCTTGCCTGGGCAAGACCCAGTGTAAAGCCCATCTGCCTGCCCTCCTATCTCGCTGCTTGATCAAAGGCTGACCAAAGCACAAAGCCAGCGGCCACACTGACCATAGCTCTGACCACACCACAGCAGCCAATTACCCCGTGGTGAACATAAAAACCAGGCTGGAGATCACGGCCACCAGGGCCAGGCTGCCCTTCCCATCCCCTCCACCACTGCCACAGCCAGGAGGGGCAGGAGGAATGTCCCCTGTCCCCTCAGGCCTCCACGCACACGGGGTGACAGGGAATGGAGAAGGGAAAACCAACAGCTCAACCATGGTTCTCATCCCAGCAAACCAGACAGGAGATGCACAGGACTGTGATCCACAAATGAAATTTTTGGTAGGCGATTTGAAAAAGAGTTTGGCCCTTAAGCTGGAAAAATGTATAAAATAAAAGACAATTAACTGATGAATAAGTCTGAATTTGTCTGAAGCCCAAATGCAGCAGCCTGTGCTCAGGGGGAAGGGGATTACGCTGCCATTTTGTAATAACACACCTTCAGCAAATGTCTTACTTCCAAGAAAGATCAGATTCACGAGCTACATTAAATAATTCTTTTGAGCACAGATCAAAGTAAAACATAGTCTTAAAAGAGTGGTTTAAATATCAGAAAGTTCAACTCTTTAACTAAGCTCTGTTACATCATTTAAAGTATTGAGTTACTCCCGTTTCCAGCCTAAGCTGTGCTGGTAAATGAAGCATGACCAGGCTTTAAGCAAGGCACGTCCTGGAACACAGACCAGGATTTATAACTTGCTATACAGGTTGCCACCAATAAATCAATAATATATATACACACACACAGGTGTGTTTCAGTGTGAGTTCTGGGAACTTGCTGTTTGGGGGGGAAAAAAAAAAAGGTAAACTCAAGGTTTTTGTTTTTATTCTAAATGAAAACGAACTTCTGGCTCAGTTTCTAGTCAACTTCTCCCAACTCCTAACTATGCTGTTTTCTAGAAGAACAATTCACTATTTTTATTTGATGAAAAGTGTTATTAATTTTAATTTTTTTTAACAAGGTTAACCATTACAGGCTGAGTCCATCCCAACCACCACTCAATAATCCTTCAGTCTACAAATGAGATTTCCAATCTCAAAGCTACTTCAGCTGTTTCCTAACATTGGGATATAAAATATTTACCAACAAAAGTATAAATACACACTGAAAAAGCAACCTAAAAATAGTTTTAAAACCACATTTCAACAAAGTAATTCCTTCAGGGATGGGAAAAAATTACCATGGACTTGAACTAATCACCTCATGTTTTGCTCCCTTCTCATGTTTTTGGGCATTGCAGAAATGGGATAATGGATGAATAAACTATCCTAACATGACAAATATGGTTTGGAAAGATGAGGCTAGGCATAACTTGGAATTTTTTGTTGTTGTAAGTTAAAAATCCTAAACCACAGGCATGTGCACTAGGGAAAACCTATAAAATATATAATGGAAATGCTGTCCGGTGGCTCCCTTGTAGCAGGCCCAATTTCACCTTCCCTTTTATTGCTGAGCCAGGGACACATTTAAATTCTGATTTTTTTTTTCCTTCACTGGAGGTCTGGGCTCCCTGTGGAAGAGCTGTTCAGCAGCCCCACGGAGCAGCAGGCACGGGACAGGGACACAGAGGAAGCTGGATGGGGAACTTGTGTTAAGAAATCAGTAGTAACAAAAACAAGATCAGAAGAGAAATTACTGGCAAACGAAATTGCTGTTTGATAAACAATTTAAGCAGGAAGAGAATTTGGCAGAGGGTTTCCAGGGAACGGTCCTTGACTCCTGACTAACATGCTTCCTCCCTTGGTCTGAGTTTGTTGACTTTCTGGGCATTGCTGTAAGGTTTAGGCAGTTTCCCATGATGGGAAAAATACAGCTTTTTTTGAGAAGTTGCCTGTGAATGCAATTGGTGGATGTTTTCTAAAAAATTATAGATATAAATAGGAAACAAAAATGCAACAATTTCTTTATTTAGGCTTTTCCTGCTACTAAAAAGTCCCATTTAGGTATCTTAGTATCCTTTCTGATCTAAATCCCAAACATTGACTCAGTTCGGCATGACAACACACGAGAAATGTGTATCTGGCATTTAATGCCAATAGCAAACGCGATATATTTTGGATAATTAAAGAGAAGATCAGATTTTGAAGCCTTTCAGAGATTTTTTCACAGGTTTTTATGTTTAATCTGGATGATTGCAGTCCAGCATAAATAGATACCAACTGAACTGAAATCAAGAGGCAGAGGCGGTGGAATGCAGAATGCCTTTTCTAGGTGTTTCCCAACAACATATTGCAGTACTTAGTTCAGCTCATTTTCTGTGACATGAAAAGGAAAATAGCAGAATTGACTCATGAAGTAAAATTAGCTGATGTACAGTCACAAGGAGGCTGGATTGGAGATGACAGCAGCCAGAACTGCATTTAACAAAAACTAACATGCTTCATGCTAATAATGGTGCTGGTTCAGAGCCACAAGGACTATTCTCTGTATTTTTAACATGGACTGACTGTTTTTAAACCAGCATTTCTAATAGCATACCCTAAACTGTACATCAGGAAATATTTAAAGACCTTGCAGTAGTGACATATTAAGAAAGGCATTTATAAAATAGTTTCTTAACATTGCCAATCTGGCATTTCCAACCAGGAGATGCCTCCAAGGAGGCATCAAGCCATGGACAGCCAATATCAACTCGCTCCATGATCACAATTAAGGCAGACAGGACAGCTAAAACACTTTTTTAACCAGAAAAAAATAAATGTTTGATGGTAATTTACAGAATTCCTCCACTATTCAATGTAACAAATCACCCTAGAATGAAAACAACAGATTTAGCTGCAGTGCCACTGTCAACCTCACTATGATACACTGGCACTAAAAAGTCCTTAATTTTGGCTATCAAATACAATTTCAATTTCTTGCACTTTAGGGCAGTAAAAACAATTCTGTAAGACTCAGTGTTTACAATCCCGCAGTAAAGAATGCAGCTGTCTCAATCAGTGCTGATTGTCTGTTAATTAGCTCAGTTTTACAAGCTGATGGAACAGATTACTTCATTCCCTCCCCATGCTCAGAAAGAAACTACAAATACAGTTATCTCCAATACAGTAATTTTTGCTTCCCGACAGTTTGGGGAGGTAGATGATGTACCAGGGACACAAGTGATCTCGTTACCAAGAAATCATTTATGTTTGTGTCTTTGCCAGGCACTCTGTCATACAGCGATTTTCAGTCCATATATAAATACACACACATCTCCCTCTCCTGTATGAAAACTGAAATAAAGAGCACCACTTTCTGATAAAATGGAAATACCTCTCTTCTCTTTTGCTCTGGCTGAAACCAAGTAGATGATCTTCAAGGTGCCTTCCCAACTGTTTTATGATTCTAGGATTATCAGAGTCCTTTAGGAACAAAACTCAGTTCCTCATGAACAATTTCCTATCTATATTATGTATTTAATCAGAAACACATTTTTGACCCCAAACCAGTACTCAATTTCGTGACCTAAAGCAGCAGACTGCAGGTTTTTAGTGAAGAGCCTGAAGTCGCTGTTGCCATTCTCCATCCCCATGTGCTTTTTCAGCAAACCACAAATAAATAGCTGGATTACCTCTGAGCTACTCTCAGATTCAGTGCCTCTAGTACCTCCATCCTTTATCTAGACACTCTTGAAGAGAAGCCAAATTTTAGCTTTCATATATGCAGACAAGAGGTTGGACACCCTCATCCAAATGCCAGCAAACACTTCTGCTGAGAAAACGGATGGAACACTATAAAGCCCCAGGCCTGACAATATGAAACCGATCCAAAAATGCCTTTTTTGAGATGACACAACATGCTACACATTGTATCAAACAATAGAGATTTCACTTTGAGAGATTTTCTCTCTTGCTCAGTTTAGATCTTTCATGATTAGGAAAAGACAAAAATAAGAGGTAGCTAAAGAACATCTATGTATTTAAAAGAAAACTCATTTCAGGGTGTGCATGCAGCTACTAAGCTTATTGCAAAAGCAGCAAGTGAACAAATGTGAAACTTAACAAAACCATAGAATTATCAGACCACCAGAACTGAGTTTTGGAAGTGTATCTGGGTGATAAGTACAAAGGGTAATCTAAATAAAACAGTCATTTTTTTCTACACAAAGACATCTGCAGACATCTGCTTTGACAGCAGCATCCCAGAGAGCCTAAAAACCTCTTAAGGATTTTCAGATTTCAGTACACAAAAAAACGTGAGAGTAATTTTTTTCATTATGGACAGGCATCCAAAGCAGATGACTGAGAACACCTTGCAGAAAATTTTCTGGATCCATAGAACCAGCACTGGGGGAAGAGAAAGCCTGAAACGCAGCGGTCACTTCAGGTTAGAGGTGTAAACCTCAACAATGAGGGAACCAAGACTAACAACCACCAGCTAATGCCTGAGTATTTTTTCAGCTATTGTTTTTCACTTAAGTTTAATAAATTGTATTTCTCAACCCCATAAGCACTTCTTTCACAACACCTAGCAAGACAACATTTAGAATATGATCCTGGCCTCCCAAAGTTCTTCTGCAGACAAGAATAAAAATGGAGGGGAGGGGTGCGTTAGGTTTTGTTGGGAGGTTGGTTGGTTGTGTATTTTCTAAATAAAGGTTTTATTCAGATACTTCTTTGGTATGTTTTGTTGTCTCTCCAATTCTGAGAGCTGCCTTACCCACTCAGACCTGGGGACACCTGGTTTGCTGCTCCTCTAAACACCAAACAAAACACCTTTGCCGAACATGCAGCATCAAGTGCTGCATTTACATCCCTGACTTTTACTGCTACTCCAATGCTTCCTTGGCTTTCACGTGCCGGGGCACAGACAGTTACAGCCCTGGGAAGTTTCACCAGAGTTCCTCTTGAACTGCTGCCATCCCCTTGGCTGCCTGCTCTTGCGACATCCCGGTTGCATCCCATCCCTTCCCACACGGGGAGAAGGCAGAGGTGTGAGAACGCCGGGGACCAGGGCTTGGGGCTCCAGGGGAATCCAGCCAGGCACCCACAGGAATGTTAGATTCCTGCTAGAAAACAGCAATTTGGGAAGGGATAGCTGCCTGCTGTTTGATGTAAATGAAGCACTGCTGGTGAGCCCTCAGCGCTATTCCGCACATCATCTCCGGGTGTATGAACTACCTGACTGTAAATCAATCTTTAATCTTTGTGCTCCATGTGCAGTGATCCACCTGCAGCTGCAGATGAAAAATTCCCCAAAGGACTTGCCAGCCTTTCCTCAATCTCCCTCAGCACACAGCAGGACACTGTTTGGGGTTGAACAGGCTGGTGTTTGCAGTGGGATGGACCCTGAAACGCTGGGAAATGTTTGGGAAGAAGCAGAGCGTGTTACCTCAGTTACTTCTCCAGGGCACCACCATTACAGAAGCTACAAGGCAAAACAACCACCTACACACACTTTCCTATTTTTGTGTAAAGCCTCACTTGATCTGCTGCTCTATCCTCCATGCTTTGTATTTGGTACATTTCTAGACAGACAGATTATGTGCTAGAAAATTGTCCATGGTGAAAGGGGAGAGGGTGAGGTTGGGAATCATGCTTTCAAAGCAGTACAGTTTCTTCTCTGTCTCTGCCCAGACAATAACAGAGATAGCAAAAATCACCAACAATTAGATGAGAAATAGCCTCCTCCTTGCCCATCTATCCACAGGGCAGCCCCACCCTGCTGGTCCTGCTCCCCCATTACCACGGGTAAAGGGTATTTAGAGAAATGATGCAAAATGCCCTTCCTTCTTCTGACACTCCTGCAGTGTGCCCAAATCCTGTGCTTTAATCCAGCCCTTTGTGGGTAAGGAATAAAGCTACTGCTGCATTTCTATACTGACTACGCACATCAGTCAAAAAAAACAAATAAAGTGCCCTAAATAATCAGCCAAAACAGAATGACAAAATTACACATTACTTCTGTCATTACATGCTCTCCTTTACCATATGTCTAAGGTAAGCAGAATGCCACCTACATAATGGATTCAGCCCTGGAGTAAGGCTGGACTGCCGAGGCTGGTGAACCTGAGGTAACACTCCATCACTTATTTACTGCATCTCTAAAGCATTTCAGATTCTAAGCTGAATATATATTTCACACAGTACCAAAACTTTTAAATATCCACAGGAAGATTTCATTTTTATAGGCAATAAACATTAAATCTAAAGGACTGGAACATAAAAAGTGTTTTAATACCATATAAATCACCTTTCCCTAGACAGAATAAATCTCTGAAGGTTTTAAGGACTGCAATATAAATTTTTATGGCAAATTATCTACATAGGAATTACTTGCACGAGATGCACTTTCACTTCTCCCTCTCATTTGCATAGTGCTGACAATCTTTTCAATCAAAATGTTCAATCCAATTTGGGAAGTCCAGAACACAATGTGCAGCAAGGCTGGGCTAAATGTTGGGTGGTTGGTTCCTCCTCCTCCTCTTCATCAGGAGTTTTCCAGCTGCTGTTCCCTTTGTCAATACAGAGCCTGGCTCTGCACAGGTAACAACAGCAATATGTAAAAATTAAGACTTAGACAAGTAGCTACGTCATTGTGCAAAGCATTTGTTGACTTTATTAACACAGGAGCCTTCTACAAGGCCTGACAGCTAAGAGCTGCAAGCAACACTCTGCCAAAGCAGTGACACAGTCTGAATTAAGGAGGAACAGCCAAAATCATTCTTTGGGATGCTCAGAAGGGGCATTTCCATTGCAAAGTTGGTACAGCACTGAGAGGTCATGATGGGGGAACTTTGTGGGGAGCCCCAGTGCTGTGCTGGGACAAGGACACAGTCAGGGTGACGGGCCCTTCCTTCTCAGCAGCACATCAAGCTGGAGATTCCTGCCATCCAGTGTGCCCACAAGGGCAGGATCTCTCCTTTGCATGCCTCCAAAGGAGCCCAAAACTGAGGAGACGACACCTTCAGTCAGGTTTCATGGCTCTGACTTCCAGGTAACCAGTGAATAACCACAGAAGGTGAGAGGCTGAGTGTTTTTCCTGCTGAAACAATAAGAGCTCACTCCTGAGAACTTCTGTCCCAGCCTGTTTGCACAAACCCTTCCTCATGAGTGAAGCACAAGAGTCTCCAAGCTCACCCATCCTCAAAGGACGGGCTCCCTGGAGGTGTGGTGTACCACTGTTACCAAAAATACTCGGGTTTGTTCACCGTTCCATTACGGTAAAAAATGTGCTGACAAGGGCTCTCATAGAAACGGCCAGAACTCGTTCTTGGAAAACCTCCTGTTGCCTTGGAGCCAGGTCTGAAACGTGCTCAGGACTTCACCAAATCCTCCCCTCAGGGGAAATCAGGGTACATACAAAGTTAAAGCACCTGAAGAACAGCAGTCACAAGGGGAAAGAAAAAACAGAATGCCAGAAAAAAAAAAATAAGGGAAAAAAAAAAGTAGGAAGTTTGCAAAGAGAGCTAAGAATAGCACTGCTTTATTTTCAATGTATATTTCCCTTAGAAAGTATTTTCAGGACTTCTGTCCTACCAATCAAATTAAGATAACAGTGCAGAGGAAGAAACACAAGTCGGCTCCCAGACGGTTTCCTATGCTTCAAAGGTATTTATTTAATAAGTACCATGTATGGATAAAATGAGATCATCAGCCCAGTCATAAGATGGTTCTCCAAATTTTTAATGAAGCCCTGCAGTGTGTGATTTACAGAGTGATGGTTGGTGCATGCTGACTGCAGGAAGCAGCAGCCCCGAGTGCCAGAAGGCACTGAGACACAGAGGGTGTGGGATTTCTGCTCCAGGAGGGGAAGAAGAGACCACTGAAATGAAAGTCAGGGACTTGAAAAAGAAAAAATTACAGGGTCATTTCCAAGACACAGAGTTTTGGCCGATGAAATGAGGTATTTGCTTTCTATCTGATGAAGGAGTGAAGTGACATAAAGCTTTCTTCCATATGATTTCACAAGCTTTTATTACTTTCCTGAATTATCTTTGAATCTAGAGGATTGAATATTATTTTCTTTTGAAATATCAGGTTGTTGTTAGTCTTCCCACTTGTACAATCCACAAAACCTATTAACATTTTCAGTAATTAATGCTAATACTTGAGAAAAAAAGCCATTGTGTTAAGAAATGCTTTAACAAGATCAAGAAAGAAAACAAGTGCTTCTCAGACTGTACATAATTTATTTTGCTACATAATTATTTTTTTCCACAAAAAACCAAGCAGGGACCACGTATCACTGTGTTCAGCACTCATCTTCATTGTTCTCTTTTCTCTCTTTCCCCACATGTGCAAATTTTACAAAAACATTTATTTTCTTCACCACAGAGAACTAAAAACTTACACAGACCAGTTCCTCTCTGAACTTCCCTTTTGGGGGCAGGGAAAAAAAGGGGGGGAAAAGAGCTTTTGGGCTTTTCTTTGCCCAGACTCTTAAACAGTTTGATAGACAGATTTTTCTTTGGAATACTTTGAATCCAGGCCTAATTTATTTAATTGGGCCCCTGCAAGAATGAGTTTCAAATGCTCCAGGATCACAAATATTTCTGTTTGAGGTTCACAGTGATGCAGCTTTGCCAGGGGGATATCAAGGCTGGCTCATCTGGCTCTCCAAACAGTGTAAGGACACTTGGATGAGTTCAGCACACAGGAGCAAGAACCAGGACTTCATTTTCAGTCAGGCTGATGAACTTAATCATACTGGAACCAAGACATACTGAACTGGAAAGTCTGACTCAAGTTGTGGCTGCTTTCCCAAACAGATCATGAAAGAATATTCAGCCCTAAACTTAGAGCAGCTCAACTATGTATTTTATAGGATATTTATCTATGAATCAGCAGATCACAGACTTGAAGGCCAGACATTCTTCCCACTCCAGCCTTTAGTCATTTGATCAGGAGAGCCAAGAAAGAACATGCTGAAGAAGTTTATACCACTTGTTTTCAGAGGGAAAAAAAAATGAAGGGTTAAAAAAAAATTAAACAAATAAGGAAATCAGCAAGCCTGAAGCTAGCAAATAGAGAAATTCCAACAGGAAGAAGCAAGGATCTGGAATGCCAAGGCAAACCACGCTTGCTGCTTTAGGGTGGGGTGGAGGACATCTCTAAAATAACTACCTTTTAAGTAGGTTGAGCTCACTGTCAAGCCCCCTGGCTAAAGCACACAACTAAAAGGCAACTAAATTCCTTGGAAAATTAATAATTTTCAATATGAACTGAAAGCTGAACCAAGGTTGGGTACATGGGTCAGAAGGGGCCCTTCAAGCCCACAAAATTCACAAGAACTGCAGAGCACAAGCTGCACCTGATACATGTGGCTCTGTTCCTCCAGCCCCTCTCCTCACATAAACTCACTCCATTCCTTCACCATAGTGAGGGTTTTCCACCCAGAAAAACCTCCCAGTAGCAGAAAATAATAAAATCCACAGAGCATTGCTATGATTTCGCAACAGAAGGTGGCACAAACTGCTCAGCATTTTGGGAAGTTGTTTCTGTCCACTAAAGTATGATTTTGGAGTTTTAAGTTAGAATCATTTGAACTTAAACATTGCTGAAAATTAATGCAAACCTAAGCCTGCCCACAGGCACCCCCAGCAGATGGGAACTGGCTCCTGAAGAAAGGCAGCACTTTGTGTGTGGATAGAGGTAGCAGGGCTGGGGCTGGCTTTGTGCAAAGGCTGTGCTCAAGTGTCCCCAGCAAGCACCATGACTGCAGTGTGGGTCCCAAACCGGGCACTCTGGGCACAGAACAACAGGACAGAACTTCAACACTGGCACCTTCCTCAGCTCTTTACCCTAAAATAATGTGGGTGTTTGTGGAAAACTGCAATCCAAAGCCTAAACCACAAGGCCTTTCTGGATGGTGCTGACAAGACCAGAGCATCTGCAATCAAGTTTAATGAGTTCCCCCAAAGCTACACACAAACCTCATCTGTAAAACAAATTCTTTTCTTCCTTTTGGGTCAGTTCTGCAGTTGACTTTTCCACAGACATTGCCCCTAAGGAATGCCTCAGCAGCAAAGCAGGAGGAATGGAGATGCATGGCATAAACATGAATGAGCTGTGAGAGGCCTCTGCTGCTCTGAACTTCAAACGTTGCCCCATGGAAAGGGTGATATTTTTAATTCCAATCCCACCTCTGAAAAAGATAAGGTTTGCAGTGCCATCACGACCCAGACAGGATGCCCAGTGACTTTTGGGAAACTCATCTGGTGTGGGTAGGTCTGCTGAGCCATATGATCAAACTCCATTATTCCTCTTCAATTATATGCAGTAACTTTTCCCCAAGCAGAAGTTCTCCCACATGCAGCAGCCAGAAGGTAACATCCTCTGGTTCTAAAGAACCCAAACGCTTCATCCCCTCCCAGCACACCATGGAACACCCCAGACTTCACGTAACATCACAGACCCAGCAAAAACAACCTTAAATCTCCCTGGCACAGGTATGTGTTCTAGATACAACACAAGGATTAAAAGTTCTTGCTAAGATTCAGGGTGTGCTGTTCAGTACTTTTAAAACACATATTATCATCTAAAGAAAACCCTATTTCTGTGTGAGTAATGACACACTCTGCCCTTGGACACCTTCCAGCGCTGGGCTGGGGCTGAGTGCTCAGCCAGGCTCTGAGGATGAGCTCCTGGCCAGGCTCAACCCTAGATGGCACTGCTTATCAGAGCTTGGCACGCTCCTGGCCGGCTGTGCCGTGCCAAACAACGCGCTCATCATGCACAGGTTATGCACCAAAGGTACACCCCGACACCCCAGCACCTGCAGGGCTGCTCTGCAGCTCTCCTGGGACAGGGACACCATGCCACTGACACATCCCAGGCTGTGACTGGGGACAACCTCTGCTCAGCCCACCAGAGCCCACGAGATCTGCTCCTGAAGAGCAGCTTGATACCTGCCTTTAGGGCAAATATCAAAGGATATTTTATATCCTTTATAGAAAGCCCGTGAATAAAGTCCCCAATTATTTCTTCAATAATCCACTGCAAAAAAATTACCACTACAAAATATAAGAACTCTGATATTACAGATACCCCAACACTGCTCTGTTCTGGACAGCAAAAGGTGCCGGAGCAATATTATTTTAAATATATTTTACTCAAACACATGCCAGAATTATCCTATCTAAACCACTGTGAAAAATTAAAACTAGATTTGATCACAGCTATTTTCAGAATACCCCATGACTGGCTGGTGCTTTTCAGGTAACACAGTTATAGTCTCCATGCTAATCCCTCCTCCTCCCCCCTTTTCCTTTTTTAAATAGTTGTTCACTTTTCTACAGAAGCAAAGGATTTTGTCATTCCAGGACAGACTCTAGGGTTCTCATTATTTTCTGCAGAAAACTCTGAAGTAGGAACAAACAAATCCTCTCCTGTTGCTGCCCTGAAAGGATCTCAACTCCAGTTGACAGCACAGGGCTCTGCCCTCCAATTTGGAAACGTCCCCTCATCCCTGGGTGTGCAGCACCAGCAGCACTGGGCAGAATTTGAGGAAAAGGGAATTTGCTGCTCCCCCATCACATGCAAAAACTGAGAAAAGGAATTTACCCTGATGCTTTTTATAACCCGTGATGTTGTTAAACTGTCAGAGATTATTATAATTTCAGATAGATTTGGTAATAGTTTTGACACAGAAACACAGGTACTTTTTTGTTTTCAGGATATTTGAAATGACAAATCAACCCACTGTCAGTTCATGGTCTTGCCTCTCTACTCTGATTTATTTACTTATTTCTACTGTCAGTGAGCCAAGCACTGGGGAACAATATCTGTAAGGGTGACCCTGAAAACAGGGGGGACTGGGACTTGCTGGAAAACAAGTCAGGAATGCTCAGTGCTTCCTTCACACGTTCATCACCCATCCCTCCCTCTGCACTTCAACCCTACCCTTCAGCAAGGGGCTTTTTGTTACCACCAAAGAAATCTGGAAAGGAAAAGGAGTTCATTACACTCTGGTTCAATACCAGGTTTAGCACCAAGATGCTGACAAGGGATTCCGTTTTAAGTGCCAAATTTAAGTGACAATTTTGACTTGCACAAAGAAGATTGAAGATTCCCTGTCTCCAGACATGCTAAAGGTAGCCATCAAATAGTTAAAACAGTCCTCAAATATGGCAGGGAAGTATTCCAAAGATTGATAACTGACAGTGCTGTTTAAGAACTGAAGTTTGAGAATTAGGGTGAAGTTTTAAGGAGCTGATTTCCGTTCTTGTCCATAAAACCAGAAAGTGGATTGAGTTGAAATCCTTCCAGAGAGCAGGGTGCATTCACAACCAAGTCAATATCCCTCTTCCTCAGAAAAACTAATTAAAAGATGAATTGGCACTACTGAGCTCTGGGGAGAGGTTTAATGATCCAACTTAAAATATCTGGTTAAAGGAGATATTCTGTTTACAGAAAGATCCCAGGGTTTCTTGGTTTTTATTTTTTTTTTTAAGAGTCTCATACCTACATTAAAACATAACATGATCTCTCTTCATAATTAACACTGGAGTGACTAAGTCAGAATTTACTTAGTTCAAAGCAGACACTGTTTTTTAAGTGCTGTTTACAAGAAAGGTCACTAGATTTATCTGGGTAGATGGTTGCCCAAGTGACCCATACCCTTACAACACCATGTAGCAACCCATGTCCAAATATAAATGGAAAGTATGAAACCATGTGCAATATCTCTTACTGCTTGTATCTAAATCAAGAAATAAAGTCAAGCAACAAAGGACAAGTTTTTCATTTGACTAGAGCACAGACAAAAAAAGGCATCTTTAAAACAAAAGAAAAAAATGGCACTAGATACACATCACCTAGCAGGAAATCCTGCCAGATAGCATCTGCTATACAAAACTGGGATTTTTCACTGCAACGACATCATTTGCATAGGTTGTCTTAAAAAAAAAGATCTTTGAAGAAAAATAACTCTGTCCTACCTGGCCTAGTGCACTGCACATTGCAGGGCAAAGAAAAAAAGAAAAGGATTGCCCTGACAGTTAAAAAAAAGGTTTTTTTTTCCTCCCTAATGCTTTATATTTCAGTGTAAGAATGTGCCCAGTTTAACTACAAAGATAAGGAGAAGTTGAGAAACCTGTTTACATTTTTGCCTTTGCACAACCCTGAGCATGAGCGGCCCAGCAATAGTAACGAAAGTAACTCGTCACAAACAGCTCGAGCCTGCCAGCAACGAAAATTAATGGGAAGGCAAGGATTTTCTTTTGATGTTGGAAAGACTCCAGTAAAAACTGGTTTGTACATGGGAACATGGTGTCAGACTAGAAGAGAATCAGCTTGTCTGACTTGTGGTTTTCTTGACAACATTCATCTTCTCTTGGCCTGATAGAGAGCAATTAGTGCTTGTCAGTTGAATCATGTGTTATTAAGATCATTCAGGCATTTTTTAATTATGATTACCTAAACAGACAGCAAAAGAAATTCTCAAGCAACTCTAACAATCCACTTCCTCTTCAGATGTTTCTAAGTCTTTTCTCTTTAGCATTTTAGAGTACAGCATTCGATTTTACCTGCAAAGACCTCGGTACCTTTTCCATTTTAAACACATTTGAAAAACAAAGGCACTGTAGCCTGAAATCCATGCACTATCACTTTACCAGATGCGCTGAGTAATGATTCATATTTTATTTTTTTTTGCAGATAAAAAGTAGATCAGTCTTCTCTAAACCCAGTAAGCTGCTCTGTATGCCAAGACTTGTTTTAAAACACCTAAAACAATGCCTAATAGGTTTATAAAGGTACAGCATTCCTAATACATACTTCTTTTCTTTCACCATCGCAGATTTCCAATCAGGATATGAACAGTGTCAGGAATGACATCATTCTTGGGTGGTGTTTCAAACTCCTCCCCAAATAAAATGGTTCCTTATCACTGACTTGGACAGTAAAGAAAGCTAAAAGCAAGACAAGACTAGACATAAAGTTTCTAGTTATTTAAATTCCAGATATCAGAGTAATTGGATTTTATAGACTTTGCACAGATGAGATCAGGACAGCTTCAGTCCTAGGTTTGAGCTTAGAACACCACTTTTAGAGCAACACAATTGTTTCTTCCCTTTGGCATTTCTCCCTTCTCTTTATCAGGGGATTTTTTGAGTTCCTAAATTAACATTTCCTTTTTTTTTTTTTTTTTTCCTGCTTGCTGCAAGCCTTGGCCCCCAAAACTCGCGAGCTCTTCTTGCTGTACCATCTGCTCCTGCACGAGGCCAGCCAAGGGCCTGCACGGCATCATTTGGGAATTGGGAAATGAAGGTCCCAAATCAGTGGAAACCCTGATATCCCTGTGAAACACTGCTTGGTGAGCTGTGCATTTCCTCTGCACGAGAAGCTGTGTTAAAAGCAACACACATTTCCAAACAAACAGGGTAAATATTTAGCGTGCACCTTGATTTTAATAGGCATCAAAATCCTGCTCCTAAAATGAATGATATTCAAGTATCTATTACCAATTCCCAGGAGTACATCTAATGAAGGATCCTTGAGGATTTTTCTTTTTGGAAAGATTCTTCACATTTGTTTTCAGCAACAGCAGGAAAACAGAACAGGCACAAGATGACTCTGCCTGCATTAACATCGTATTTAATACCATATTTAAGGGGGTAACATCTCATACAGGGAATAGCCAATATTTTGAGAAGAAAGCAGACGATAACAGCCAATTTCCTGGAGTGGAACAGATGCAAGTTAATGGCACACATTCTAATAAACACCTAAAAGCTAATTAAAATGGCAACTGGGCAGACGAAGGATGAAGGGACTACTCTGCACATACAGGAAAAAAACCAAACCAGAATTCTTAGGATTATTTTAATTTAATTTTGGTTCTCTTATGAGCCCTGGTTCCAGTATATTACGTGTCTCATTCTTCCATTGGGGAGGATCTTACGGACTAGTTCTGAAGGTACTGTGGAAAAAAAAGGAAATTACTCATTTTTGGCTCAGCTCAGAGCAGACCATTATTTGCAGGTTTATGAACTATTATGGAAATATAAAAGCTGAAAAAGGTAATGCTGACCAAACCACTTAAATCTCCAAGCACTATTGCTGATCCCTGGGAAAGCAGATAGAAGACTAAAGCGACATCCAAGACTGCCATCATCTTGGTTTCTGTTTGCTGGCCAAGTTTAGAAAAAAATCAGCATTCTGCTTCCTAAATTAAAAATCTGAGTGAATGCTTTTGCTGCAACAGCTGATCATTATCCACAGTAACTACCATCATCAACATCAGATTGGATATATTCAAGGCATAGTTAAATAGGTCTGAAAAAACTAGAAATGAGAAGAAACAGGAGTTTTTACCTTGGATTCAGCATCCCTTAGTAACAGGCTATTCTGAGGAACCTGATGTCCCCATTTCATTACTCAGCCTGTGCCTACCTTTAATAACTTCTCCTACTCATGGGTGATATAGTATTTTTATACAAGGTTTGTCTTTTGCATAGACTTGAAATATTTATACGTTTTAAAAAAAAAAATCATAGGAATAGAAATTTCCTGCAAGATGCTGCTTTATGGCTTAAATAATTTAGGCCTATGATAACTACACCTAGAAACGGTGCACACATGAAAGTTACAGAATTATTTTTTTATTTAGGAAGAAACTACTCTTGGAATGACACCTTCTACCGAAGCCGTCAAAAAAACGTGTATTCAGGATACTCAAGTCACTTAAATTCATTTCTAGAACCAAGGATAACATTAAATATGAACAGCAAGACAACAATTTAGCTGCTGCAGGGAGTTTCTAGATCAAAATGTCTTGTAATTTTTGGTTAAGATCTTTTTGCTCTCTGCAAGAGGGCTAAATGACAAAGAAACGCGCTCCCATCGTTTAAATGCTGTGCTTGGCAGACAAACACACACATGAGGCTCTTACTCAGTGCTGCCAAACCTATTTTGAGTCGAAACCTCAAGCTCTCTGCAGTGCTGTCCAGTAATGCCACCTTTAAGCAAACTGGTTCTTAATACAGTGGTGGGGTTTGATTATAAGATAAAATTCCTCCCCCTGCCTTTTCCTGTAAATACTCACTCCCTTTGGCTACCAGTAAAACATTGAGCAAAGCAGTTCTTGCTGAAACAAATTACATTGCTCAGGAATTCTTCATTTACAAAATACAAAGAACTGTGCCTGATGTTCCCACCCCCAATGGCAAACCCAACTCACCTTCTATTAACTAAACCCAGCTGTAACAAATACTTCAACTCCCTGCTCAAAACCATTTCTGTTCTCCAGAAAATTCTCCAGCCTAATATTTGCTGCCATCCCTCCATTAGGTTCTCCCAGTCTTTCTTACTGAAATTACCAAAAGGATGTCAAGTATCCAACAACCCTACAGTCTATAATTCTACTTTTCCTGTTCATTAGGCACTTTTAGTTAGTTGTTTAGTACGTTATTCATTCTTGTTTCCAGCCCTGCTGCTGCTGCTGCAGATAATCCAGTGATGTTGATATAATCCACAAATACCGTCAGTCACATCAGTTTGTGCTGCTGCCTTGAATGCTGCAGCAGAACTCTCCAGGATGCCACTTAGATTATCCCACGACATTCAGGCGATGGCTCAAGGGCAGCCACTTTGCTGCTCATTTAGGGGGGGTCACACACAAACCCCATGAGCAGGTTCTGCCCCCTTCAGCAGCCTCCAGCTCCCAGGGGATCCGAGCACACCACAACTCCCAGCTCCCGGACAATCAGCAGAGGCAAACACTCGCTTTGGATTATTGTATGCACACAAATTAATCCCCTGATTTTAACAAAACCCGTAAGAACACACCCAAGTCAGAATATCTGTAATAAAAGTGCACTCTAAGAACAATTATGTTAATTTGATACCACGTGCTGATTTATCTGGAACAAAACAGGACCTTAGAATACAGCGGAATATTTTCATTTACAACTGAAACAAGTCACCCCAAAGCCTCGAGCACTATTCCTGTGATTTTCACTAGATTCATTTGGCAGCAATGTGTTCCTAAGGTGGCAACCAACCCCCAAAAAAGTGAGGTAAGCCGAGATAACGGAAAAAGATAAGAGACATTTTTCTCCTCTTAGTTTACACTCGCATGAGCTGCAGCACATGCACAGTTCCTTGCCTTGAAACTCCTCTGCACCACAACAGTGGAGAGAACTGCATTTAGGAAAATGTAATTACAAGACCACAGAGAACAAAAGAACTGACTAGAAGGCAAAATTCTTAACACTGCTGATGTCTGTGTTCATTGTGTGAAGCAGAGTTGGGCTCTTGGGTCAGGACAGACATTGGAGAGAACCGAGGGTGAAGGAAAAGCTTTACTGATGTTGCCATAAATACCACCCTGCATAAGCCCATGTTGATTCAAAAATATATTAAAATTATTCAAAATTTTGAGCTGTCATTTGTTACTTTATTATATTATATACTTTATTATTTTAAATATTTTTAGTTATTTTAAAGTGAGTGTTTTGTAAGAGTCCAGACAGTTCTTCCTCAATAATCTGTAGGATTCACTTTAAAAAGCACAATTATTTGAGCATTCCTTAAGAATTTTAAAGTATACTTTCATAGAAAAAGAGAAATTTATACAAGTAAACTTCTGAGAAGGTACTGAAATAGATTTGGGGTTTTTTTCCCCCTTCCTTCCTCTTTGTAGAGGGCAGAAAGGAGGATTTGTGCATTGTGCTTGTCTGAAAATTTGACACCAAATTTGGAAGAGGTTCAAATTCACCTGTTAACCATCTACAGCACGAGATGTATGAACACACAGAGAAGCCTTGTCCCAATTTAAAAACTACTGCTTTCAAAATAATTTGCTTACATATATAATTTATTTGCAGTGCCATCAAGAGCAGCTAAGTTGAGGCAGGCACGCAGAGCTCGCTTTGCAGCCTTCTGGTAGGTATAATTTAGCAGTCTGAAAGGAGTCCTCTAACTAATTTTGAAATGTTAAGCACAACCTCTTGAAATCTAAAGAAAACAGTGAAGCAAAGATAATCAACTTAAGGATTTCTTTCACAGCTGAGGATCAGCCAACTCTACATCAGCCCCACAAGAAAACTCCACTGTATTTTACAGAAAACCCAGAAATTTGAGCATTATAGAATAAATGACACCAAACATACCCACCAGCTAAAAATACAGTAAGTCATGTGAAAATACATGCCAGGAATCTTTACAGGACCCTGCCCTCCACCCTAATCCGTCCCCTCCTCCCATGTTACTGTAAAAATTTAAGCAGTTTTTAGGGTCTGGGATCCTTATTGGCTTCATTAGGATCCACAGATGTTCCTAAAATGTGTTAAAAAAAGAAATCCAAGTAATTAAGTATCCAAGTCTGTGTTTTCTTTAATAATAAATGCTTCTGCCGAAACCAGAATTAATTCTAAGGATGACTAAAATCCTTAAATATTAAGGGCATGAAGCCTGTCACTTTACTGTATTTATATTAAAGACTGAATCATCAAAATTAAAATATTACTGAGTTTATGGGAAGAAGCCATTTCTTACTATTACCTAGAAAATATCAACCAACAAATCCACGTCTCCCACTGCCAAAGAAAAACCATCCAATGACTGGAAGAATCATTTTATTCACTGCAAGACGTTACTTTTCTAAAACACTTATTCCTTCATTACAAAACACAGAACTTAACTCACTCATCACTTGATAAAACCATTCTAAATCTGTTCTAAAAGGGCCCAATAATGAAAAATCTAAGCATGCAGCCAGCTGAGCTGTAAGAACAGGCACCAAGGCTTGGAAATTTTATTCCCTGGTATGGGACAATAGTTGGGCAGATATGCAACAGCCAGATCAGCTTTGCAATTTATTTTTATGAAGAGGGGGAAAATAGCAAGGCAGAAGAAGACTGGGAAAAAGAAATTGTTTCAGGGATTTGCTTCAGAAATAGCAAAGATCAAGACCAAAGAAATCTAAAGTTTGGCAGGGAGAAGGGGCCAGGTGGCAGAACATGGAGTGCAGCAGCCACATGGGCACTGAAGGACCTCAGCAGCAAAACCAATTTTCTAGCAAATAGAAGGGCAGCAGAAAAAACAACTGTGATTTCCAACCTTAGGAAAAATAGAGGGAAAATACATTCCCATGCTGTGAACAGGGTGAGTTTAAAATTAATGCACAGTTCCCATGAAAATTACAGATTTTCAGAAGAACAGATCACTTTTATGTAAACAAGTGGCAATATAAAAGTTGAAACTGACCTGCATCACCATTCCTCATTTGCACTGGAGGAAATGGTGTTTTCCTTACTGGAAGAGGGGAAAAAGAAAAGGACAGCAAATCCTGAGGGGGGAAAAAAAAAGGAAAGGGCACTTCTTGTGCTAAGTATTATTAGAAAATAGATAAGCATTAAAGTGAGTTACAGTTGGACCAAATAAGCAAAGAATACCTTTAAAGGCTGCTCAGCATCACAATACTATAAACAAATAATGAGAAAGAAATGGCTGATTTCTGAAAAACAGGTAGTTGTTCTCAGCAGCAGACTTTATTTTTCACTTCCTAAGCATGGCTCAAATCACACAAACTCTTGGATTCTTCAATACTTCTTTCAAATGCAGTTTTCTGTAAGAATCATAAACCCTAATTCTTTACACTATTCCTGTCTGATGACAAAACCAGCAAAATGCTTGGAAATGGCAAAGAATGGGAGAATGGGGCAATACCTGCTGGATGGGATGCAAAGCTGAGTAGCCTTTTTCAGCAGGAAAGGGGGTCCAGCAGCTGGGGACTGCATGGCACTACAGCTCCAGGCCATCAGGAGCTGCCAGGGGATCCTGGAGGGATCCAGGAGGCCTCAGTGCCACTGAATGCTGCTGGATCTGCAGGCATTAGCACAGCCATGGTATCCATGTCTGAGCAGGGCAAACACAGCTTTAGATGAGGCACAAAAATATTATGGATCAGGGAAGAGGCGAGCAGATCCCTCCTTTCCCAAGCTGCCTCTCCGTGCTTTTTAAATGTCTTTTTGTGGTCAAGTCGAGGGTAAAAGCTCCACCATGTGGGAGAAGCTTAGCACTAGCCCAGGTGAACGTGGTGTTTTTACTCCATGGAGCATCCAGGGAACGTCGTCCTGGCAGGTGCCCTGCAGCAGCACGGTGTAAGTTACACCTGTGTGTAACACGGGACACCCACAGCAACTCACACCCGCACAAGGCTCCCAAACCATCACCACTCCATGACATTCATTAATTCAGAGCACATTGTCACTGCCCTGGGTACCCACACGTCATTAATACCTATCAATTTCAAAAATGAGGGAGGCTCAGAACACTTCCTATGCTTTTGTTTTGTGAAGGAGTAACTTTTTCCAGGGCCATGAATAATACTTGGTGCTGTATGACTGAAAACAGTGAATAATCGCAAAAAAAGGAACTGTTCCATGTTCCAGTGAAGAGACAGCCTGCCAAAACAAACATATTATGGCTGCAAAGGAAAGTAATGGGTCTGTAATTTTAAACTCTGTCCACTTTAGTAGTTCAACAAGTTTTTATCTCACCCAAACAACAGAAGCAGTAACACACAGCACAGAACCTGCATGAACCGACCTGTACTGTGTGTGTGGTAGTGGGGAGCAGCAGACAACTCAAATAAAATGATACCTGTGAAATTTCATTATAAATCTACCTTCAAAGCCCAATAAAATTATGCTACACAAGCAGGAAATTAATTCTGAGCAATTAGAAAAAAATATTTTAATAGGAATACTACCTAGGCTTTTATTCTCACAAGTAGTCACATAATTCATTGGTAACCACCCCCCACCAAAAACACCCAAAATACATCCAATAATAATCTTACAAATAATGTTAGAAAAACTGACAATGTTTCAGGATTGCATTTATACATCAGTAAGAGGGAAGAAGCATTAAGTATTCTTCAGCATCAGAGCAACCAATCTTAAAAGTGTATTTTAAAAGAAAATAATTAGGGAAAATTTCTTAGTTGCAGAATTTAAACATATTCACTACAAGTTTTTTAAAAACAAGAGCCTAATCAGCATACAGGGACTGGGGTTTCAGCAGTGACTACAGATTTTGCAGGTGCTTTTCAGTAGCCCCATTTGAACAAGCTCCTCTATTTATCCAGTTGATTAAGCACATGTTGGGAAGAAGGCAGTGCTGCTGTCAGGGTGTGCATTTGGGAGATGCTTCCCAACACTGCCCAGACCCAGAAATTCCATCTTCCATGGGACTGAGGGGTTCAACACGGTGGGGTCCCAACGCAGCGAGACAGCAAAACATGGAATGGTCATTCCTAAGCAGCCAAAGCTCCAGGAAATGGTGCATTCTATCTGTTTGATTTTGTTTCCAGCTCTGCAGGGAGGTGGGTGACCCAGCCCAGCCCCAAGGAGCCGGTCGGTCATGGCCAGGAGCCCGGCAGGGCCGAGCCGAGCCGTCCTGCCGCGCGTGTGGAGCTGGCGGAGACACCGCGGTTACCGGGCAGATCGAGACAGGTTCCAAGCGTTTGAAGAAGAGCTCTGGAGTTTTCAACGCTGACATGACAAGCTGGCCGGGAGCCACCGGCAGCAAAGCTCGCCGGGGAATCGCGTAACGCGCGGAGCTCAGGGTGCAGGGATGGACATCCAGGAACCCACCAGGGACAGCACCTCTGGTGTCCCCAACGTGCGCTACCCACAGCGAGATCCCCGTGCACCGCCCCAAACAAGCCCTCCCTCTCCAAACCTCCTCCCCTGGAGCCTGCTCCAGGCTGCTAAGTAGGTTGATTTTCAAGTATTTAATATCCAGTCGTACCTTCAGCACTCTGGGTGGGAAAGTGGGGGGGGTGGGAGGGAGGGATAAAAATCAGGCTCTGTCATCGCTCCCAAGAGCGACTCTTATACCCACACAGCCAGTTGGCACCAGCCAACCGTATCTCTGAATTTATGCTAATTCTGTCACTCATCATTACCAGTCAGTCACTCCGAAACCAGCTCTCTGGGAAACACCCCAGTTAGGCTCTATCCTTCCTGAGGAAGGATGAAAATAAATTTTAAGAACTATTTTTTCTTCAATAAGGCTGAAACAGAGCTGAAGTTCTCGAGGCTGATAGAAAAAGACTGTTCCAATAAACACGTCACACAAGAGCCTGTTTTATTCAAAGACAAACTATCTTTTCAAAACTAACTGAAACATTTTAATAGTCTCTGAGCTAAGGCCACTTTCACCAAACACATCACTCCCAACCATCAGACTTTTAGAGTCAAATCACCTCAGCTGGCTGCTCCAGGACCATTAATTTGGAGGACTGCACTCTGAGGTCAGCTAATGGCCCTGCCTCATCCACGTACGATTTAGGTGTCTTTGTTTTCACAGTGCAGAGGATCATTTCATCAAAGCTCTTACACAGCCACACTCCATTTTAAATTCATGTTTCCTTTAAATCTACACATCCCTGCAGAGAGCTCCTTCTCCAGACATGAGTGTCCCCACTGCATTCCCTGGAAAATGCTGCTTCCCACAACATCCCACCTGCCCTTAACTGCTTTTATTTGCCCAGAGAACAGTTATGCACCACTTCACTCTTGCTAAGTTTATCACTAAGGACAGCCATCACCTCTCTTATCAACAGGGGTGGAACTGCTCCACAGCAGCCATGGAATGGGCCAAGGGAACAGAGTTCCACTGCCTTTTCCCAGAGCTGGAGGTGATGGACCCAGCTGGCAGCTCTGTCACAAGGGCACTCTAATGAAATTTCCTTCCTGTTTAGTAACACACAAACTTCCCTGTATTAAGGATATGAATTGTATAAAGAGTATTAACTAAAGCATTGATGAAATATGTGGGGGAAATTTACACATACAAAAAACTATTGTGTGACTATTTGGATAAAATGCCTCCATGCACATGGAATAGGAAACATTCAGAGATGCATAAACCTATTTTGTGTCCCATCTCAGGAATTATCATCATGCCAGCATCTGCAGGGTAACTGGAGCAAACTCAAGAGACAGACATGTTGAAATCACCATCAGAACCTCCTACAGCAGTGAAATACTCATTAAAGATTTGCCATCTAAATACTGACTTGCACTGATCACACTTAACTTGTGAGATGTCTGATGGTCCCAGAACAAGGCAATACATCCATAATCACCGATTTCAGTGGTCTGTAAGTTTTGGACTCAAAACACCAAGAACTGGGGAATATTTTATTTATACACTCAGTGGCTATAGAGCAGAATCATGTCATTGTTCAAACTGCTTAATCTGTCTCAGCATTTAAAATTAAAGTTGAAAAGAACCACTAGTGCTTTTAACTGTCCTTAAATTACATTAATTGCGTTGTTAAGCACTTTAACAGCCTTATGAAGGCAGCTAAGTAAATCACTGCTTAAAAGTAAGTCTATACAAGCACCTCCCAAGCTCCACACAAAGGACAGAGCTGTCAATGCCCCAACCTGAAGAATGAGGATCTCCCATACATAAGAAATCAAAGCAGAAGCTACTTTTACCCTTTGCCCAGACAATCTCTATGTCGGCATCAACTGCTGGAACATCAATACATCGTGTGCACAGAGAGCAGCGCTCGAGTTATGCTGTCATGGTTCTATTTAAACCCTGGCCTGCCAGCAGGCAACTGATGTCATACACCTGTATACAACAGAAAAATTGCCAACCTCGAAATTTCTGCTGGCAAGAGATCATGAGGCTGTAATGAGTACTGAAAACAATCCAGCCTTCAGCCAGAGCTCACTGAAATTATTGCACAGGGCTAAAACTTCACTGCTCCAAAAGCAAAGATGTCACTGCCAGGGTCAGCAACAGACTGAACTAAGTCAGTGCTGGTGAGCACAAACTTTAGATTTTTAGGTCTACAGGTTCTCTATTTGGGATGTGCTTTCTACATCCCATGTAACTGGAGAATGTACAGGTGTGGTGGTCAAACAACTCGACAGAAATATTCTCGTGCATTATAAATAAGTGCACCTGTACCAACACGCAGAACATGAAACTTGCACAAAATAGCAGCTGAATTCTTACAGCAACAACAGGCACAAGCTGAACCAAATAAAGATCAGATTGTTCTAAGAACAGCAATGATATATATATATATATCTCACATATATATAATCTTGCATATATATATATATCCAGAGATACTTGATATACCGAGAAGAAACAATGGAATGAAATAAAGCAATCCCAAAGTTTCGAGCCATCTGTATATATCGGTGCTGAGTATCAAACCATCTGTATTATATTCTTAGATCAGCTAAAGCAAACCACTGGCACCAGTGCCAAGATTGGCAGCAGAGACGATTTGGACCGCCACCAACGAGAACGAGCTACCATGCCTTTTAGAATAAATTTTGTAGCAAACACCAAAAGGGTTGATCAACACAGATTATCACAGCTACAACAAGCCAACTAGTTTAAAAAACAGCCTTTGCCATCCCACAGTGTTTGATTTTATGCTGTACGATAAACTCTACGCCTGAAAAGGAAATTGAGCTTCTCACTGTCCCTGTCCCGCAGGGAAATGGCTCAAACCACTCCAGCAGGTTTTGCACAACAGCACCGAGCACCTGCACAAGGTGTCACCAAGTCCCCACACCAGGGGTATCCACTGCATGACTTCACAGCCTTATTCAAGGACACCAAAACCCCACAGGAGTCAGGTGAGAGGCAAAGTGAACCCTAAACTGAACATTCAGCAGCATCTTCTGAGGCACTTCCTCGGAAAATCACCTGCTCCAGTGTGGGATAAGGCTTGGCTTCCTTCATTTGAGAGACACCAGCAGCACCAAGTGACCCACACATTCACTTCATCTTCTCCAGCCCCAAACTCCACCATTCTGCAGCACCCCACCTGTCCCAAGAAGTTTCATCGATGCTTTGAAGTCTAGCCTAAATTTCAAAGGCAAAAATGCCAAAATATCCTTGAGGATAAAGTTGCTGATGTAAAGAACACTGGCTAACCCAAATAATTTTATTTTCATATTTTAAAAGAGCTCAAAAATAACTATTCACCACCTTTTCCTCTGCTTGAGATTTTGAGAACAACCCGCCTACCAAAGAGTGTAATTCACTTAGCGCTAAGAATTTTGCATGGGTGGAACTCTTTAGCTAAAAGTGATGATAAATAACACCTCCTCAATCCTGCAATCTCCAGAAACAGTTTACAAGAACTAATACATTAGGTTGATTTGCAATGTTAAACTAGAATTTCCCAACCCTCTGATGTCCACCTGAAGGATGCCAGGGGAGACATCAAGATCAAGGGAGCACAACACAAAGTTCAACTGTCTGAGGATCTTCCTTCCTCTCTACCTTTGCTGTTGTGGGAATATCTTAACTCTGTGATGTTCCTGCGTGGAGAATTAGCAGATATAACACATTGCCACATCCTGAAAGCTCATCCATCACCCCTCCAACAGCCTCCCAGGACCCTTGCTCTGCTGGGAAGCACAACACCAGCCTTAAGCTGAAGATACAATCCTCTAATGACAGATATTTTTTTTCACCATTCACACAGCACTTAGGTGTTAAATCAGCAAAATTAAGCAGCATTTTTTCAACCTTGCATACAGTTTATGTACAAATGCTGCTAATTAATAAAAAAACAGTGTACACAGGTTCAAGAACCTGCCTGCATGTTGTTCTTGCCTCTAGACCTGCCATACAAAGGCCCACACACACTTCCATCAATTAAATGGGTCATATATGATTTTTTCTAACTTATGCAAACACTCAATGCAGAGCACCTTCTGAGGAGTCCAGTCTTCTGTTTAACCTTCTGGGGAGTCCAATTAAAGGTATCAAAGAACAGCAGAATAATATCCTTTCCCCAATAAAACATATTTGCACTTTGAACTATGCATATTGTTTAACTCCATTCGGAATCCTATTATGAGAAACTTATTTTATGAGTCTGCCAAAAAGCCTGGTAACCAGAAGCATAATCACAGTAAGCAATAAAGGCTGACATGGAGGATATTTCTAGGCAATTACAGCAGGTGTTTTAAAGGCATAAAGCTGCAGAGTTATAAATCTATTTAGAGCCACAAACACAGAGAAAGTAAAAGGCAACCAGAAGGTTCAAACTGGCACAGCAGACAAATATTGTTCCTGCAGCCTCCACATTCTGCAGGGGAAGAGGAACAAGACCACAGTGAATTCCAGCAAGTCAGAAGAAAACTATATAAAATGCTGAGGTACAACAATCACTGCAAAATGAATGTAGTGACTTCAAAGGAGGATGCAGCATACAGATAGATATATATATATATGAAAGATACAAAGCTCCAAAAAATCTTATCACTTAAGGACTGCTAGGTGGCTTTTAAAATGTTTCTTTTTAATGTCTTCTGTTGCATGAAGTTTGCAAAGAGTCTAATGGAGGGTGTCTGCAAAAAGTAAAGTTGCAGATGTGACAAGTCCTATTCAGACCTCACTAAAACTTGTACATGAGCTGTATCTACAATGCAGAATTGGTGGAGGGAACTCAAGGAGAGCTGACTTGCCAACACAACACGTAACTTTACAGAACTATTGCCGGTTATCAAAGTTGCATAAGCCAAGAGACAACACCAACTATAAATATGACTACCAGCTACTCCACACAACCCCAAGCGTCCTGCCAAGCCCTCCTTCATGTTCTCTCTCACACAGACAAAGGCCTCAAAGCCATGGGACATCTGCCAGGGAAACAAATGAAGTTAAAAAACCAGAAGAACATGAACATGTACTAACCTAAACTTGTGTGTTCTTTCTTCCCAATTCCTCCCCCAACACCTCCCCCTACAAAGACGATGTCTCAGTTTACTGTACTCTTTTCCTTCTCCCAACCAGTCTTAACTCTTGGACCAATGTTTTAAAGTTTCCCTACCTTTGAAAAAATAATGTTCAGTTCTTAAATGTTTTGCCAGATCTGGACCACACCCTGCCCTCTCCCAAAATCTTGGTTGTTTGTCTCCTATTGCACATAATCAATTATAGTCCTTTCAGGTTTGTATTTTGCATGGTGGGAGCTGATCCAGAAAGGAGATTGAGCTTGTGTGAGCTTGTGTGTTTACACAAACACACACACACGTACACACACCTTGACAGACACCTTCTGTCTCTACAGAACTTTTGGGGATTTTCCTGAAACGGAGTTTTGCACTTGTAAGCAGATAAGCACTCGATAGCAAAAAAAGTAGCTGAAAATTTGATTCTTACCAGGTCATGCAAATCACTTAAAATACAAAAGGAAAGAGCAGAACCCCCATCATGCTATCACCACAAGAACCGGGAATCAATCATAAGCAATAACTACAGAAAAATGCACAGAGACACCCAACAGACCTCTCCAGTTCCGCTGTGCATTTCACTCTCCCCGTTCTTCTTCCCGGATTCAGTGTCAGACACCAACTCCGATGTTTGACAAAAAAGGGATACGGCAGATTGCCCACCAGCCGCAGCGTGTGCTGCCAAGTGAGAAATACAAGCTTCGAAACAGGCTCGAGATTCCAGCCAGGACAGCAAGGCTCGGAGCATCACACCAGTGACATAACTGAGCGTGGTGGGGAGAGGCTGGAGGGGACGTGGGAAGTTATTGCATGAAATAACTCTGCAGTGCATGCAAAGGAGCTGTTTTCAGTACCCAGCAAGACAACTTCACCATTTAGGATTGCCAAGAAATAACTGCAGCTTTCTACTTTCTGATTTTGCTTTTTTAGCTAAGTTGAACAGCTAAATCCCTTTTACTACTCAAATGTGAATTTTCCAGCATAACTTTCCTGTGGATGTTCTGTACTTAAATTTTCTTTATTAGCTACAGTAAAGTGACAATCAGCTTTCAGAGCACTTAGCAGAACAAGGATCACCCTGGGTCTAGTTCACAACTTTGGGCTCCAACAACATTGGAAAAGAAAGTTTACATCCTAGAAAAGACAAGAATCATCTTGTTAATTTGTTTGGTACAACAGTGTGAACAGCACATGTAGACAAATACTCAATTTGTCTTCAGACAGTTTTTAGAAGACAGACATTTTATCAGCGGATCTGTTAACACTTTCCTTCAGAAAATATGTTTCGCCTGCCAGCAAACAAACAACAAAATAATGTGTCATATCTGTAAAACGAGGGAGAGAAATAATCAAGATTAGCTTCAAAGTGTTGCAATAAAACAACAATAATCAAAGGCTGGAACATGGAACTCTTGTTCTCTGTTCTGTGCTCCCAATCTCACGTTTGCTCTTTTCCTCTGCAGCACCTGCAGACACGGTGCCATTACACGGTGATTCTCTCCAGTTCTGCTATTTAATAATAACCAAGGGGATGTGATGCTCATGAACCCAGTGTTCCGTGGGGTGGAAGCCACTGCTGGAAACCTCACACAGGCTGTGCTACACCCAGATGATCCCAAAAGGCAAATCAGCCCCATGCTGGGAAAGGCACCTGGAGATGGCTCTGCTTGTTCCAGCCCTTCTCAAGTCAAGCACCACTGCAACTGACTTACCCACTGACTTAAACTACAGGAAAAAAACTGAAAATTATGTTACCTTTCTGTTTAACGTGATAGAATAACTGCTAAGTAAGTTCTCTATTTTGAATTCAGGGGTACAGAAGAAACTTTAACCACCAAACACTTCATGGAAGCACTTTTGAGTGAGGCCTGCAAAATCCTTAAAACGTTTTTAGTAAGCTCTATAAATTGTAGTTCTAATTAAGGATTAAATTTGGAGACTAAACACCTCTTTATTTGAGGGCAGGGAGGCTTAAATCTTTTTGTATTAATGCTGAGCTATATCATCTGATATTTTTGCTATGACCAACCTATAAAACCTGTCAGCTTCACTCAGTTTACACAGGGCTTTAATTATGTTTAACTAGAATCTGAATGATCTAATTACTTAACATCTTACAGCACAAACTACTGAGGACATCTGGTTAAGCAACTGGCAAAGGAGTCAGGGAAATAAAACCACTGTTGTGTACCCTGCTCAGGACCCCTGCAAACAGCTCTCCCTCCAGTTTCCTTCTTCCATCCCACCTGAAATTTCTGCTGCCTGAAAACAGCGCTGTGAGAACAAATTATCCACCAGCTCAAAGAAAACAGCCAGGTGAAGAAAAACACTTAGTGCCATGAGCAGGATGATGGGACTTTGAAGACATTTTTCATTTTGCTTTGTTCATCATCGTGTGAAAATCCAGATCATGTCTTGGCCCTTCTGGGGCTCCTTCTCCCACCACTCTCCAGGAATTGAGGCATGGAGGATCACCCCGAGCACAAGAACACTAAAACTGGTGTCAGCTCACCTACATCAGTGCAGGCAGGAAGCTCTCACACCTGCAAGCCTTGAAGATGTCAAAGTTTTTAACCTTTAAGGGAGCAGATCTTAGTAAAGCCAGGGAAAACTCCACTGGGGGAATTATGAAGTCACACAGAGAGCCCTGAGGTTAAACTGGGAATAAGCAGCAATATGAGCTGAGGATCCTTTTGGCCACGAACGCTTAAATGGTTTCCATAATGTCAGCCGTGGTCAGAGTCTCTCCCCTGGCCTGGCTCCCTGCCAGGGTGATATCACACTTCATACCTGAGGACTGTTCAAAGAAAAGGGTGCCCTAAACACAGGAAGCTGCTGTCGTGACCCATATTGAGCAGACAAGCTCCCACTTTCATCTCTTCACCTTGAAACCGCAGCGCGCTCACCCAACACATTAACCTGATGTGGTCAAAGAAGAAATAAAACCTGAAAGTTCTGGTTAAAAACCCAGTTAAAGCTGCCATTTTCTGTCTTTACTTTCCCTTAACGAACAGATGGAAACCAGCAATAACCATCTGGGTAAAGCAGCAATAGCTGTAAAACACAATAATTCCACAAAAATACACTAACAAGGTCAGTTAAGTGTTTCTCTAATTGTCTCTTGCCCGTGACCTTTTTCAAAGATCTCAAGATGAAAAACCAAAACCAAAACAACTTATGAAAGATCCTTTGGCATCTCTGACAGCGTCACAATTTGATTCTGTATCCAGTTGGGGAACAACATTTTGCCTTCCCAGATTTCCCCCTGCTTCCCCCCCGACCTCCCAGGAAGAACATCCAGCTTTCCATGCTCCACGACAAAATTGATTATCCCTGAAAGAGCAGTAAAACTAAACCATTCGTGTACGTGCAATGCAGCAAATGTTTTGGAATCCTTCAAGATCAAAGCCACTCTATTAATAAACCTATATTTTTATATTCCTTGCAGCTGAAAAAATCCAATTAAAACACTACAGTGACCTTTTACCAGAGAACGACTGTCATAGTAAGGACAGGATCAGAAGACACCCGAAGCAGGGTTCCAGCAAAAATGGGATAGACAGGGAAAGAGACTCTTGCAGTTGTTTTACTTCCGTCACTGGAGTGGTAAAGGGTGGCCTAATTCAATAGGAAGATCTGAGAAGCTTTTATTAGGTCTCCCAAGTAGTGTAACTGACAGTTAAACAAACAAAGTGTCAGGCCTTAAGTCAGCATTTAGAAAGTAAATTTATAATGAAGAGCTGACAATCAAGACACCGTACAAAGGGGCTGCTGCCAACCAACAGCTTTTAAAAAATAAAAAAAAAATAGGCAACTAGATATGGAGTGAATATTTCTTACCACTGAAATTAACTTCACAACCGGTTGGTAAAATGATTACAGCAAATAAATAGGGCACAAAACACTGTGAAGAGTGACTGCAGTGTGCCATGGCATCCCTGGAAGCAAGGCAAGAGCACTGGATCCCAGCCCAGCAGCAGGGGCTGTGCTGTCCCACACCAGGCATTCCCACAGCTCCCATCTCATCCACCTCATGCACAAAACCAAAAAATGAAAACTAACACACAGAGCCATCATCTCCTGGTATCAGGACCTTTCACATTGGCAGAAGAAAGCCTCTAACCCCAATTCCTGCCATCACCTTTCACCAGCAAGGATCCTGCCAGGTATCGGGAGTGCAAAGGCAGGACCTGGAGACACAACAACCTTTGGCACAGGGCAGCAGCCAAGCAGGGAAAGCACCTTTCCAACCCCAGCACGCTGCTGGATAGCCAAGCAGAGAGTGCTGCAGCCCCAAAGTAACTTCTTAGCTCTTTCAGTGAAGTTAATTTTTAAGAAGATGGCATGTACACAGCTCTGGGGCACAGTGACCACTTTCTAAGATCCTGAAATCAATCTGAACTACTAAATTCTTCTTCTAATCCCAGTTAAAGTAGGTTTTCACAGTTCCAATTTTAGACTTCAAGTTCTATTTACAGGGCAGAAAATCCCAGATAGTGACACTAATCAAGTTTTACTTAGCTTGGCATATTAAAGAACTAACTATTCTCAGGATATGCCAGAACATCTCAGATGCTAACAGATTTTAATTTATCATCTAAACCAAGCTGATCACAGCACAGTATGTGTGATGTTTTAATCATTTGTGCTGTATTTAACACATCACTCCAAGAAAAAAATCCCACACAGTTCTGGTCTCACTAGCTGATGGCCTGGAGCACAGCAAAGGCCTCACAAAGAGAAAAAATGTGTATCACAAGTTGTACGGAAGAACTCAGCTTTTACAATAAAACTTTCCAGCTGTGGGACCGACCAAAACTCTTCCTGCACTTAAAAGAAAACGTGAAACCACCTCCTCCTCATGAGCATGGAAACAGCAAACCACATTTTGGACATAAAATTGAGCATGGCTTAGTAAGACAGTTTAATTTGATTCAAATCCTGGCCTAAACTACGGAATTAATCCTCAGTTCTGCAGGGGTGAAGGACTGTCAGTAACACTGATGGCACCCAGAGTCTCACAGGATCAAGAAAGTACAAAAATAAAATCCTTACAAAGCACAGAATAAATTCTTATAGAACAATTCTTCTCTCCTCACTATCTGCTTCATCCTGGGAAGCAAGAGCACAGCACCCCCGAGCTCACCCCTACACAGCCACAAGTATCCACTCACTTTTGGAAGGGATGAAATAGAGATATTCTGAGTTTCAAGTGGTAATTAGGAGCATAAAATACATTTGCCTAAGAAAACAGACAAATGTGTTATGAACAGAGGCAGAGAGATGAGCTGAGGACACAGTATTAGCGAGCTGCCCTTTTCCAGCATCCTAAGAATTTCAAAAGCAACACTCCATGCCAAAGAAAATGTGCAGAAACCTATAAGCAAAAGAAAACTAGAGCTCCTGAAAGAGGCAGGCAGAGCTGGAAGAAGGGGAGGGAGGAGAAACCAGTGCACTCAACTGTATTTCTTAAATCCATGAAACACTTGCACTCACCTAAAAGAAACTAAGGTTACAATTGTGTAAACAACTCAGCACAGAAGTCTCTCCACAGAAAATCAATTGCAAGACTACTGGCTCCTTGTTTTTAAATGTTTAATATTATCCCATCTCCACAATTAATATTAGAAAAGCAACTATGCTCATACCAGACATACCAAACCAAAACTGAGTTCTATCAATATTAACACACACAGATCTGCAACAGAGAAACAGATATGTAGTTCACTGACAAAATTAGCATTCTCCTGTTTCAGATCCTAGACAAAGGGTACATTTTATCTATGGATGAAAATGAAGCAAACATCTTTAAGTGACAACATGATACAAATTTACTTTGACGAGAACGTGCAATAAAACATGTAAACACCCAATAAAAATAAAATGAAAAATAATTACAGACAAGACACAAGTATAAATTTTATTGAGCTACAGTGACAACATTTGTGTGTCACATCAACAAAATAACAAGAAAATGAATGGAGCTGATTAGAAACATGAGATAAAGGCAAAGATGAGAGGCTGCTGGACTAGGACGGAGAGATTCATCTCTGGTCACAACTTAACCCTGGGCTGGGCTAGAAAGGGCAGCTCCTTCAGCCAAGCTCAGCCAGAAACTCTGACTACACACATGCTAAAAATTCAGCACGTGCAGCAATGCTCACTGGGAGCTGTGCTAAACAGGGATAAAGTTTATCCACCTTTGCCAAGCTCAGGGAGCCGGGAGCACGGCCCCAGCACAGAGCAGGGCACGAGCAGGAGATGGATATTCCTGATGGCACAGGCAGCACGCGAAGCAAACCTCCAACCCCAGCAACAGCCCAAGCAGGCTGCTGATACACTACAAAGCCTGGGTAATTTGGATAAAAGAGAAAAGTTGATGTAAGAAAAAGTTTCAAGCTACCCCATGCTGTGTCTTTGGTGAATAATGAATTTCAGCCTTCAGGTCCAGCACTTCACATAAGAACTGCTCTGCACATCTCCTCTCTTTGGCCACCCAGGGGACTCAAAGGCTCCCACTTAATGTTCTCAAAACCACCAGAGCATGACTTGGGATGGAAGATCCTCCTTGTCCCCAGCAAGTGTTCCCTGTCCTGCTGGAACAGGCAGCTGTTTTGAACCTTGGGCTGAAGCTTGAAAGGATGCACCCACAAACTGCCAAATTTTTTTATTCAACATTCATATTGCTGGCTGCCTATAATGTAAATTCTAAACAGCCTTCAATATACAGAGAAATCTGAAGGGGAACTTGATAAATTGTATATTACCCCAAACAACAGGGAGGTAATGTTTTAAAGTAAGAGTGTGTCTATGTATGAGTAACTCTAGATTATAACTTTTTAACCACTGGCAAGAAACATATTTTCTAGTGATTTAGTACCAATCATTCTCAATATTCTTTTAGGACAACCAACAACTCAGGTTTTTTTCACATTCATTTCTGTAGAAATTGTTTTCAGTAGCAGTCTGAAAAGCACCTACAGATCAGAACATTCTCTGACTGAGCCATTTAAAATATTGAGAAGAGAGGTGCAGAAAATGTAACCACTGAGTCTTGTTTATCCACAAGACAGAGTTAAATAGCAGCAAAACCCAACAGTAACTGCTAACTCACAATCTTGTATCTCAAAGAGGGGCTGGGAGCACTATCAGCGTTTCCCAGATGCAGAAGCAAACCAGTGGAGGGAAGGGATGTGTTCAGGGGCTGGAGCCAGGAACGGGGATGGGGCAGCTCCTGACAGTGAGATTGCAACTCCCAACTCATCTGAGAGTCACTGCCACCTCCTGACTGTGCTCACGCTGAATCTGAAGCAGTTCAAGGCTCTGATCAGCACCACTGCCCAAAGTCAGGGCTCACATAGAGACATTTTTGATGGGCTGATATATACCAGCTTCAGCTCACCCCTGGCAAGAGAAATCATCTTCTCTTTTTTTCTGTTTTCTTTAATTTATTGGTTCAGCAACACCATGAAACCACAAACAGCTAGCAGAGATACCAGCAAGAGCAGAAGGAGAAAGACTTAACCCATCAAACTTCCACCACATCTCATCATCTGCAACACTCCTTTTTGGCTTTGCAGTTTCGTTTCTACAGGAATAAGCCAAGGCATTTCCACTCAAAACATACAAGCTTTTGCCATCTAAGATATATTCTGAGTCTTCATTTTAAAAAAAACCAAAAGGAAATAAAAAGCCAAAAGCTTTGAAATTCCCTGGGATTTTTTTTGCCCCCTCCTTTACTTTTCAGTAAAAATTATGAGAATGCTTCTCCTATTCATAATACCGAAAATACCAAGCAGGTGGATGGAGAGCTACCAGGAAACATAAACCCTGATTATCACAGGGCAACACTAAAAACCTGCCAGTGCACTCTGAAGTCACACCATCACCTCAGTATCTCATGGACAAATTTTCTGAGGGTTTTCCCACAAGGACAGCCTGGAGACAAACTCCAGGTGATCCTTTCATAAGGTGAGCAAGTGCAGGTGAGGTGGATTTGCTGGCAACACAAATGCCAGGCATTTCTTGGGAGACCCACCACAGTGCCCTGTGCATTGCCCACTATTTCTAGAAAAGCTAAAATAAGCTCTCTTCTCCCAGCTGTACTGCAAGAAGTTTCGTTTCCAAGTCTTAGGTTTATGCTCACTCCTTACCTCCTTCCTTTCTTCACCACTTCCTTCTATCCCCTCCACTCCTTTAAGCAGCGTCACTTCCCCCACTTCACTTGCTTTTATTTTTACTTCCCTCTAACATTGCTGCCCTCAGCTTGTCACACGTGAACCACAGACAGAAGCCAACATTTCTCAGCAAGGAAAGACCTCTGCAATGTGTCAGAGCTGATCCTGCACACACCCTCCCCAAGCCCATGAAAGCAATCCCACAGTGACGTGATAGAGCAGCAGCACTGGACCATCCCACCTCCAGAGCTCGAGGGATGTGATAAAATGTTTGTAGGAATCAGACTATGGTTTGCTCTCACCTGAATACCCACGTGCAGTGCACACCTGGGCTCACCTATATAAAATCACTGGATCCAGCAGGAGGAACGGTCACGTTCCTATGGAATTTGTGCAGCCATTTACCCATATTTTAAGCCTAAATTTTCATATCATTCACAGAAAGCTTGTGCTGGCACTCCAGATGCTGCAGTCTCCAGGCTTGCTCATTCACTAAGGTACATTTCCACACAAAAGAGCAGAACCACAGGATCTGCTCAGCTCTGATGTATGAACTCCTCTGAAAAGCCTCCGAGACAGCCATGGCCTACATCCATACGCACCTCAAAGTGCTCACAACCAGAGACACAAAGATATGGGGGAATTCAAAGCATCTAAACACAGCAGCTTAAAATACTTCTGTGCATCTGCTTTTGAGCCTTTCAAAAATGAGTAATCTTCACCTCTGTTTTCCCAAAGCAGATCACTGGGGTCTGTGAGCCACGGGAGGAGGATAAGCACCACCCCAGCTCCCCAGGAAAGGCAGCACAGCTCCAGCCCACATGGAAACTTCCTTATTACCCCAACTGCCAACAAAGGAATCAAATTATTGCAAGGAAAGGGGGCAAGTAAACTGCCAGGGAGGCAAAAAGCTGCTAGCCATTAGTGTGACAGGCTCCAGCTTCAAACCCCTGCCTGCTGTGACACATGCACAGGAGCTGTCGGGCACTGCCCAGCTTCAGCACCTTCATACCAAAAATTACCTTTATTCAGAGTAAATGTTTAACCCTGCTAAGTCACAGGAGGGGCCAAGTAACAGCACAGTAACAACTGCAGTGTCTTGCTAGAGACAGAACAGAAGCACAACCGGGGTTCAGTAGTGGATCTCCTGTAAATTCCTACTGCCTAATACTTTCCTGGAAATCCAAGTACTGTTGGACAGCAGTGGAGACCTTTGTTACCTCCAACAGCCTACACAAAACTGTGTTTAATCTTTTATAAAAACTTAACATCCAACAATCTGTCTGCATTCCATGTTCTTCACAATCCAACCAGCGCAATAGCCTGCATTTTCTTTATTGTAACTGCCAATAAAGGCAGAAATCACTGATTTGCCTTGTCAAACCAGAGACAACAAAACCAAGCTGAGAACATATGTCACAAAATGAGTAGGATTTATCTTATGTTCACTAATTTAAGGACACTCTTTCTGACTGTGAGGTCCAAGTTTCTCCCATCTTTCCTGGTACATTCAACTCCATGTGTGAGCACTCCAGTACAAGTCTCTTACCAACACTCCTTGTCCTCTGCAAACAATCCCGTTTCAGCTTTCCCCCTCTCATCCTCACACCTTTCTCCCCACTCCCACCACACTGGACCATTGTCACTACATTCCCCATACAGAAAACACTGTATTTTCAAGACCTTCCCACAAAGGATATGGGAAAGAACCAAGCATTTGTGCAAGAAAAATCCTGGATACACAAGATGGGAACTTACCACCTGCTTACAAAGAAAGACCACAAGCCAGTGCACTGCCCGCTTGGTGCCTTAAAAAATACCAATCATCCACATATGAGTCTGTTCTCTACCCAATAAATAAACTGCCTTTATTCTCAGCCTCAGTGTGATCAAACTGAAACTCCAGATTATGCATTTTTCTACATCCACTTTTTGCATTACAAATCAGCTTGCAAATAAAGAATAACTGTTCACTGGAATTTTAGACTGCATGTAATTTCTTCTCTAGCAAATGTTTCACCCATTACTTATATGGTATTGTTAAGACACAGCCAGCCAGTGCAATTTTTTTTCAGAGAACTCCCAACCACTACCATATCCCAAATCCTCCCTACTGCACTTCTCAATACGTCATCCAATTAAGCACAAACTTGGCATCAGAGCAGTGACCAAAGCACGCATTGACTCTGCCACATTTCTGATGGGCATTATTTCATTCCAGCAACAGAACAAGGGATGGAAAAGCTCTCAGAGATTTATTCCCAAGGACCAGGACTCAAGGAATCCTATGAAAGACAAGTTCTTGCGCCAGAAGTACATCAAGGGCCTTTCTTCTGGTATGTCACGTGCGGTTAGTGCCCAGGGACATCACCCTGACCACCACAAGCTGCCAAAGCTTTCCTGCTGCAGGGGAGAAGTGATTGCTCTGAGAAGATCTTGGCAGCAGTGCCCTGGCTTTGCCATCCCTCCCCTCTCTGAATTGCATCTTCCTGCAGGAACACTCAGCTGCTTTCACCACACCGCTCCGAGCAGGTGAGGGGAGCAGAAACCTGAGTACAGCAGCTGGAGACTCTTCTCCACATGCACATTCAGCTCCCACTACAAACAGAAAACCACTGGCTACTTTTAGGACAAATAATTCCGCAATGACCTGCACAGATACAAAAAATTAAACATTCAGATCTGATCACTAATTCCACTTCTGATAAAGCATACGAACTTCCTCACAGATCAGCTTGTGCTCTGGTACCATCAGACCAAAAGATGCCAACAACTCCACCTGTTTCTAATTCAGTAAAAGAAGTACTTCAGTATTTAAAAGCTATTCATTACAACTTAGTTTTTCCAGATTTTGTTACAGATTTTATAAGATCAATGGTTTACTTTAAACAATTAAGTCACAGCCTGCACAGAACTAATACTCCATCCTTACTTCAATCATATATGATGCAATACCAGGATGAGATTTTAAAAAACAAAAACATTAGCAAGATTTGCCTTTAGATTTTCACTCTCCAGCTTGATGGTAACGAGTTCTGCCATTCTTCTCCAAAGCAGTAAGAAACTGTACTTTTTACTGAGCCTGTCCTAAAAAGCTACAATGATATTTTGAGAACTTGTGTTTATTGTCAAAATAACTCCAGATAGTTTAAGTTCTCAAAGGGTATTAACTTCTTCCATTTGTCCTCACATCCAACTCAGAGCTGTGGCTCAAGTTAGACTTACTCCTGCTGGTCAGAGAGACCAGCTGCCTCCTCTGGTACTGATATCTACACACATATTCAGAAATATTAAGCAAGCTGTCAAGGAGAGCTGTGTGTTGTGCCCACGGGAACACAACGCTCCCTTTCCTGATCTTCAGCTAAAGGTTGTTTTTAGAGTGAAGGTGATGGTGACACCAAAAACTACAAACAAACCAGGACCACGGAACAGCAGGTTACCTTCACGCTGCTGAACCGATTCCAATCACACAACTGCTTCCAAACGGGACGTGCAGATTTAACTCGAGGGCAGCAGCAGATCTCCAACGATTTCATCTGCATTTACTGCCACAATATTTGCTGTTTGCAAGGGTCTTTTTCTCTGAGCGCTGCGACTCCCTCCCCATCAAACATGGGTCCATCTACCAGCACACAGCAAACTGAGGCAGCAATGCCATGCCAATCCCACAGCTTCTTTAGGAATCATGCCAGCCTTTATTACAGAAAAGGGTTAATGTTCAGCTGTGTGCCTCGCAGGTAGAGTCTCCAGTGAAGAGCCCCGTTTGATACCTGTAGGAAGCTGCCATTTTTGCATCTCATATTCCATTTGTGAACAGACCTTTTTGTTCTTTAATCCAAGTTCTGAATTATTTAATCCTGTCTCCAGCACTTGAAACATCTTTCCCTACAAACAAGGGGTTATTTAGCGAAAGGAAATAAATAATTTAAAAAGTCAGACCCTAAAGTGTTCCTGGCTCTGTTTTTAATTAATATTGAGACAATCTGGAGAAACCTGCTGCTTAATATTACAAGGCAGGTCGAAGCTCATCAACAGTTAAACGTCTCCTTCTAACAGAAGGTGGAAGAGGAAGTTGGGAGCAGCCGGGTACCCGGCGCTCGCTGCCAGCGATCTGGGACTGCCCAGTCCCAGCTCCTCACAACTTTCTCATGCACAGAGAGCTTCAAAGCACTCACACCCTGAGCTACACGAGCTGGAGTTCACAGGGCTCAGGTGGAATTGTGTTAAGCATAAATCCTTCAGGCTTTTGCGCTGGAACAGAGCGTACGCGGAAGTATTTTTATTTTCTACAATTCCACGCTCGAAATACGTCAGTGCGAGTGAAGGACGGGGACGGAGGGAGGCATGGACAGCTCTGTGGGACTGAACTTCATCCCCAGGAATGATAGTTTTTATAGCACATTGCTTCATCTGCAAGTGGGAGTAAATATTACACTACCTCTTCGTGCAGAAAAAAAAAATAATTTGAAACAAATTAACTATTCTGCATAGGGAGGAAGGTGCTCTCTCCCTCCCAGGTCACTCCAGGGCTCTCTGCAGACAGAGTGTATGCAAAGTTAACAAACTCCGTGCTGCTCACAGCCTGCCTGGTGAACCTGCCAACAGGTGAACAGCCTCAATCCGCAGCACGGATAAATAATCACCAGTCCTCAAAAGCAGGTAATGAATATTGTTCAAACAACTCTAAGCTGGCGTTACCAGAATGCTTCAAAGGAGAAGCTACAAGCTGTTCAAGTCAGACTGTCACATTTAGTCTGCAAAAACGAGATTAAGGTTTGTACAGTGATACTCCACAACAGGTTTTACAGTATGCACAGAAATTAAATTATGATAAAAGTGAGCTATTTTTTACTAAAAACAGAATAGAACAATCTATCAAAATGCCATTTGGTTGTGTTCATTACATTTTAGAATTTAATTTACATGATAGATACTTTAGCATAATATGTTTTAATCAATAAGCATTTCTGAAGGCTTTATTTTTATAGGCAATATTTAGACTTGTTCACCGTTAAATGTAACGCCGTGGTAGCGTTTATTTTCCTACACTAAGAAAGTACAGCCACACGTACACAGAGGCAAAAGCAAAAGTCCACAATTAGAGATGTCAGACCTTGTTTAACTATGTCTTAATTTAATCCATTTTATTTTATACAATTCTACATCTGGATCTCATTTTCTGTATTCCTGTAGGTATTCCGGGTCACTATTAAGAACCCTTTCAAGTTAGCAAAGTTCAGCCAAGTCTACCTTAATCCAAAACCTTTAAAAGAAACAATAAAACGCGAAAGGGGGTGGAAGACGACAGAGAAACCTAAAACAAAACGCTACTTTACCCCACCTCCTAATGCACCTGAAAGTCGGAAGGGACCGGCCTCCCAGCACAGATCCCACGCAGCACCTCCCGTTTCGGGGGCTGCTGGGGTGGGAGTTTTAGCATCGCTCCCGCACGCCCGGCCGAGGGGAAGGGAGGGCGGCAGGAGCCGGGTCCCGCTGCCGGCGCCCCGCCAGCATCCCCTCACCTCCAGCGGGAATGCGGCTCTGCCCAGCATCAGCGCACCATCCCTCCGCCTGCCGCAGCCTCCGGCCGGCTCCACCGCCGCCTCCACGGGGGCCAGGGTGGGCAGCCGCCGAGCTTTCGAGCCAATTTATTTAAACGGGAGGCAGCGGCGGGTTTGGAGAGGCAGGGCAGCGCCTTCCTGCGCCAATCAACTGGGAGACACGCGTGTTGCAATCCCATTCACGGCGGGAGCAGCACCGATACAGCGTCTGACAACCCCCCGGCCCGCCCCGGCCTTATCTGTAGCTCGGCAACTCAATTAAACCGTGGGGCCGCAATTCCCCCGGGGACGCTCCCCCGGGGCAGGGGGAGAGAGGCCGGTCTGCGAGGACTTTCCCTCGCAGGAAACGGCACTTCTGGGCTCTCCCGAGCCAGCTCAGTAAAGCATCAATATTCCGCTCATCTGTCAGATCCTGGACAGCAGGAGAGGCTGGAGAGCCCGTGAATTATGTAACGTGCCCTTCCGCCGCCGCGGGGAGATGCGCCGCGATGCCCCCGCCGGCCGGGACGCCCCCGCGCCCTTCCCCGCGCCCGGCGCCGCCGCTGCCCTCCCGAGCCCCCCTCTCCGCGCACCGGGCGCTCGCCCCTTCCCACCCCGCGGGACTCTCCGCCGCTCGCTCCCTCCCTCCCGGCGGCTCCCCCCGCGTCCCCTCTCCGCGCGGCCCGGCGCGGTGCCCGCGGCGGTGGCAGGGCGGCGGCCGGAGCCCCGCGCCCGGCGGAGCGGAGCGGAGCAGAGCGGAGCGAGGGCCGGCACCCCGCGGCGGCGGCGGGGAGCGCCCGCCCGCCCGGCCGGCACCACAGCGCCCCCAGCCCCCGCCGCTCCGCGCCTGCACCGCCAGCCCGCCCGGCGCCCCCACACAAAGTCCCAGCACTCGGTAAACTTTCCCCGGCTCCCGGCGGAGGAAAAGCGGCGGGGACGCGGCGGCGGGAAGGGGGCAGGCGGCGGGGAGGGAGAGGGAGGAGGCGGGCGGGGGATGAGCGGCGGCCGCCGGGAGTCCCGCCGCGCCCGGCGCCCCGCACGGCCCCGCCGCCCGGGGGGGGCGCGGAGCGGGGAAAGAGCAGCCCGGGACGGAGCGGGCGAAGCGGCGGCAGCCCCGGCAGCGGCGGCTCCGGCGCCATCTTGGGCTGATCGATGAATTGAACAAAGAGGATCAATTTCCGATGGGGCCGGTGATCGATGGCGGGGGGGGCGGAGGGAGCGGAGCGCCGCGGCCGGGCGGAGCGGGGGGTTCCCTTTAGGCGGCGCGGGCCGGCAGCGGGAGGAGGAGGGGGAGGCCGGGCCCGAGGGAGGGCGGGGAAGGGAGGGAGGGGGGGGTCCGGCGGCGCGGCCCGGCCGGTGCGGCGAGCGGGGGAGCCTGACCTGCAGCTGCTGTAAATCAAAGCGCTTCCAATATTGAAACATCGATCCCACATTGGCCGCCATCTTGAGACATATTGAGACAGAGTGAGCGGCTGATAGAGAGAGAGGGGCTGGAGTTCAGGAGCCGGGAGGGAGGGGGAGGGAGGGAGGGAGGGAGAGAGGGAGGGAGGCGGCGGGAGGGGGGAGGAGGGGCGGGGGGGCAAGGGGGAGGGAGGCGGGCAGGGAGCGCCCAAATCCCGGCCTGGAGCCCGCCCGGAACACGGACTCAGCCCGCGCGCTCCCGGGGGGGAAGGGGGGGGGAAGGGGCGCCGCGGCCGCGCGCTCGCGGCGACCCCGCGGCCCCGGCCCGAGGGAGCCGCGCCAGGAGGGGCCGCGGGACGCGCGCGGGGACGCGCGGGCGGAGCGGGGCCGCGCCGGGCGGGGGGATGCGGGGACAACCGCTCCGGGCGGGGGAACGCGGGGACAGCCGTGCGGGGGGATGCGGGGATGCCGCGCCGGGGGGATGCGGGGCGGGAGGGGTGCGGAGCCCCCGCGGGCGCGGTGCGGGTTCGTGGCAGCGCATCGGCCGGCAAATGGTGCCCGGAGCGGCGGCGGCGGCGGCGGCGGGGAGGGGGGGGGAGCCCGCTCGGGGAGCCGCGGGGCAAAAATTAGCCAAGTGCGGAGAGTTTAGGGGAAACAACAATGAAAAAGTGCATCGAGGGCAGCCGGTTCCCGGTGTCCGGGGCGGTCCGGGAGCGCCTGGAACGGGATTTCTTCAGCGCGGACAGGAGCGCCCTGCCAGGGCCGGTGCCGCCGGCCGCTGCCGAGGGGAGACGGATCACACGGAGGCTGGAAAATCAGATCCCAGCCCCGCGCAGGATATCCATAGAAACGGAGATTAAAAGGATGAAATAACTTATTTTGTTCTAAACAATAATGTTGCTATAAATACGAACATTTTCCTTGTTCCCTTCCTGAAAAGCGCAGAACATTTTAGCAGGCTCATCTCCTAACATAATAAATCGGTGTACACACACAGCCTGCAGATACCTTGCCCCCCTCGAAAGCATTCCGTTTTTGGTGGGAAGTGGGCAAACCCAGGCTCTGTACCTGTCCCCTCTGGAATCAATAAACTGCACGGTATTTTTCCAAATACAGCTACTTTCGCTGTTTTGCACTTCATCTGTAAAAGGAAAATATCTCTTCCCCCCCCAAGTGAGCGATTGTAGATTTTTTCTCAAATTGTATTTGATCACCGAGTGAATTTAGTGCTCGCTCAAGTCCGTGGGCTGACTGCTTGGAAATGGCTCTGCCTGTCTTTGGAGAAGTTACGGCAGAGACAGAGGCAGAGCAATTGCCACAGATTATTTCCCAATCTGCTGCCGGCCTCCTTTGGAAGAGCACCATCATTTCAGCCTCCATTTCCACTTTTTGCTGAGGCTGCTGCTTACAAAGATACTAATTGCGATGGCGGGTTTTATGTTAATGGGTTCCACGTAATGATCAGCCCGACGACTACAGACCTTCAGACCGTTGGCTGGCTGCGCTGGGAATAAAACTAATGGCATTTGGTTATGAAAATGTCAGATCTCTACATGGTGATCTAAACTGGGGGCTCAATGAGACCGAAATCCAAGAGCCTCCACGCGACTGCTGTGGGGCTGGACCCAGGGATGCCCTTGGATAAGGGAACTCCTTCTCCCCCCAGCAGTGCTGTGCCTTGGGGGAGGGCAGCTCCTTGCTGGGATGATGCTGGAGAGGATTGGGGTGCCTGGCTGGGGTCCCCCCTACTCCGGGGAGAGGGTGTGGGGTGCTGGGAGCGACAGCCAGGGACGGAGCAGGGATGGAGCTGTGTGAGCCTCCGAATTCTGACTAACGCCGTAACCGGTTTGGTAGCTCTAAAATAGGATTTTAATCCTGGGAAGCATCATTTCACATTCCAGTGATCTAATCAAAATCCTTTCCTCTAATCTCTCCATGGTCCCCCCTTTCTAGATGAAAGAGGCTGGAGTTCCTGTCTTCACCCTTTCTCCGCTGCCTCCCTGTTCTACCAGTCTGTTCTGTGTCCAGGCAACTGCAAAAAGACATTTCAAAGGCTCCTGCCGTGCCATGTAGATGTTTTCTCTTGTTAGTTTGGACTGCAGGTGTGTAAGCCTCAAGGATGAAGTATCACGGTGCTGTTTTAGGTTCGGGGCACACAGTCATGGAACAATAAATCACATAGGAACACTCCGCTTTGAACGCGTGCACACAGAAAAGGGAAAAGAAAAAACCATCTGACCTGAATCATTTTCTGGAAACACATCTGGTTAAAATCCAAAGTTTTAAATTGAGTAATATTTTAAAATACATTTGGTAGGTATTAAGTTACAGTGTTATAGCTGGTAATATTTATGATACTAATGTGTTAAGCGGAGGTTTATATCTGTCAAGAAATATGAATGATTGTCATATGGGGTAACAAATGAATCCTGATATAAATAACATTTTATGATATTTTTAACATTATTGTAGTCTTTTTTTTTTCCACAGAAGTTACATTATTGCCAATTTGAAATAAAAGCTCTGTGGCTACATACCAAAGCTTTTAGCTATGTAATTTTGAATAAGTATGAAGCAGCACGGCTGATTTGGGGAATTACTGCGAAACCTTAACTCTGCCGGAAGACAAACGCTGAGCACCTATAATTCCTGTTGTCTTCCATGCAGGATCAAGTCCCTCGTTTGCCATTTTGTGTGGCAGCAAGCCCAAGGAAATCTTGCTTGACAGCTCTTTTTTCTCAAAGTGCTGCATTTCTTCGGGCTGGATTCTGTAAAGATCCTGCAGGCTACAGAGCTCCTTGGAGCAAGTGATAATGTACTTTGTGTTCCTGCTGAAATGTACCTGTGTACGATGGGAGAGGGAGCTTGGAAAACTGGGTGCACCCTGGCAAGAAGATGGTTGGAATAAAGTTTTCTTGTGTTATAATGTTTTGAGGAATCATTCTCATCTGTTTGTTTGAGGAAGGTTTTTCTAAAGTTAGATTTGATCTGTGTAAATGCTAACTTCTTTCAACAGGCACTAATAGAGTACTGGAAAAGGAAGCACACTGAATTTGAAGTTTAAATCTCAAATGATAGCAGCGACCAGCAATACATCCAAAATATTTGTAAGTATGTTGTACAGATTTCTTTTTAGGAATTGGGTGAAAATCACATTAAAATCTGTTACCTACTAATGTCCTAAGATCTCACTGATACAGCTCTTTAATGAACATATTTACACTTTGGGCCATCACAGAAAATTGTCCTTGTTATTCTTCATGTCATCATCTGGAATATTGAAGAAAATGGATCTTTATTCCAAAGGTCACAAACTGGTTGGGAGCAGTTCTTTAGCACAGCTGCTCCCTTGGGCATCAGTGTGCATTCATGAGGATATTTTGGACAATGAGTCCAGTACTGATCACTGGACTTGGGCTTCTCTTTGCCTTAATGAACCTGGGTGATTTTCTTGGCCAGGACTGAAAGATGAGGTGCTGCTTCTCCCAGCACTTGTGACTTTTCTGTCTCTTCTCCAAGGATTCTTGTGGTTTATTCCTTCACCTTTTCAAACTGACCCCCAAATTTTTATCAGTTCTCCTAAAAGAGTTCCTCCAGAGCCTTCTCTGTACCCATGTCTGCTCCTTGTCCGGGCCCTTCCCTCCTCACTTCATGGCTCTCATCTTTGCATCTTCTTCAGCTGAGTGTTGTCCCTGGCTGCCTGTGCCCGCTGGAAAGGAGCTCCTCATTCCAAAATCCCAGCCCCCTCCACTGTGGAAATGCCCTCCTGTTCACCTAAAACTGGATTTGAGATATCCTTTTCTGCTCTGTGCCATTGCCCAGCGAGATTCCACAGGGATGGCAGGGAGCAGAGACATCCAAACAGATGATTTATATTCCTGGGAGATTAAGTCCAAATTAAGATCAAAACTCATATATGTCTTCCAAATCACAGATTTTTTTTTTTTTCCCCAATTATTGTGAATGACTCTAATTCTGCTTGATTTATATCTCTGGTAGTAACCAGAGGTTTTGCAGCACATAAATTGCCTGAGGGTTTGGCCAGTGATGTGGACACTGTGACATGCAGAAGCTCAGGAAAGCCCCTGAGCAGAACATGGTTGGAAACAGAGAAAATAGCAGGGAGAAGGATCCCCCATGCCCGCACACTACAACCTGGGTGTCCAGCTGTGGTCACTCAGCTGGATGGACCCTTGTTTTCTCAACCAACATGCCAATTCCCACATTCTTTGGTAAACTGGTAGAGTTTTAGCAGAAATCATGTTGATGGCAGCACACATGATCCAAGCACAAAATCCTGTGATTTCTGTTATCCTGTGAGCACTGCACAGCCACAGATACACTCTGGCAGGTGGAGGAGAAGAAAACAATTCTCACAGAGGGCAGGGAAAACAGCCACAATTAAAAGCAAAGTAAATTTGCGTGGTGTGGTTACTTGCTGGTTAACTCTGAAGACATTTATGAGGATCCAGCATAACCCACAACAGATCTTCCTTGAGGATTTGTGGATTAACCCACACCAACACAAACATGGGATGGCAGTGCAGTGCTGTCTCTCCCATGTGCAGCTATTGAAGACCCCCAAAAGAGCTCCCACAACATTTCTCTCAAATAGCTGCTTTTCTCAACCTATGTTCCATCCAGATGCATGGTTGTGTTTTGGCCAACATCTGGAACAGCAGAAAGAATTAGAGGAGGAAAGGATCTCTTGGGTTATGCCTTCCCTGGAGCTGGAGTGAGTAAATTTGATACTGAATTTCTCTCAGGATCTGGTTCACCCCAGCTTTAATTTGTCAGCACTGTTCTTGCCTTCTCATCCTATATCCCATGCACAGGATGGTACCAGAGCCAGGATTTTGTTGGATAGTTGGCACATTGAGCCCTTCTCTGGCCTCATGCTCCATGCAGCACTCTTCTCTCTGACTTAGGCTGGTCTTGATTTGGGAATTTACCTTTTCTGCCCTCTAAAGGATCAGCAGACAAGTTAGTAGGTTATGTTCCCAGGAAAAATTCCTACTTTTTTTTTTTCACTTGAAAACTTCCATGATTTTTACCCTTTTACTGGTTTCTCTTAGAGGTTTGGGTTTTGCACATCTTGCTATTCCTATCATGAGCCCTCACCCACTTCATGCAGCCACTTCCTCACTTCAAGTTCTTGCTTTTCCCCTCTCCCTCCCTCCTCAGGTACATTTTGGCTGTGCTTTTGCCTCCACTAACTCTATCCCAGCCAGGTATTTCTCCCAATTCTCTGCTGAATCTTCAGCTCCAATATTCCACATATTACTTTAGAATGAGGATCTGAAGCCTGCACTATTAGTTTAAATGCCTTTTTGTGTTCTGAACCTCACCTGGGCTTATTCTGTTTGTCTGAGCCACTCTCCCAGTGGCAGGAGAGCTGGTTTGGTGGCTGTGGCTGGGGACAGGAGCTGTGGCTGGCTGCTGGCACAGGGCTCTTCGTGGCATGAATTAGTCCTTGGATCCTCCCTCAGTTTCTCCATTTTTTACAGCACCAGTGGTCACTGGGAGATCAAAATCTCGTGGTGGCTGTTAGGCACTCCACCTCGGGGGTTGCAGGGCAGGGAAGCAGCGAGGAGAAGGACAAAAAGTACACATAAAGCAGCTCAGAGCTGCTCACTCACCTCCAGTTCCCCTTTCCCTCCCTTCCACAGAAGTGGGTGAGTGCAGAGCTGAGCTGTCTTGGCAAAGGGAAGAGAAGAAAGGTTTTTATTTCACTTTCCAAACACAAACACTTCACGTGGGATGGAAGAAGGGAACACCCCTCTGCTCCTTTCCTCCAGCTGGGCTTTCTGGTCCCATTGTCCCCCCTCAGTGGGTCCCCCACGGGCACCTGCATTGTGATCTGTGGTGTTTTGGGTGTCTGAGGTGCTTTGTCCTCCAATAATGAGGGTGAGGTTTCATTTGGGGAAGCACATCTTTTCTTAGAAATACGAACAGTGTGACTGACTTAGCACAACTGTGATTTTCTGCAAACACAACTGTGTTTGGGGTGGTTGCATGCGAATGCTGGGGAAGGAGAAACAGTAATTCTGAATTAATGCAGAAAGGGAGAAAATAGACACGCTTAGAGGAAGCCCTGAGTTCACTGCAGCTGTCATAGACTGGCAAAACTGATGCTGTGTCCCACAGGAAACATTTCAGTGTGGAGAACCTCCTGTTTGAAGGAAGCCTACCTGCGCCTGTTGTGACACACGAGTGAGCCAAAGTGCTCGGGGTAGCACATCAATCCAGTCTTTCTTTAGTAACATGTATGAAATAAATTGGGTTTTTTTCCCCCCTGGTGTTGCATCATTTCCTATTTGGTGTCCAGATGGTGACAGATTACCAAACAGAGGAAAAAAAAAAAAAAGCGTGTAATATTTTGTATCTAAACATTACCTTCTTCTTTGGAATAAAGAGATCCAGTTTTATTCTAGCCATGATTCTCCACATTTGTGTGCTGGCCCTTGTCTGCATCTGCTTGGCATTATCCTGGATTGGGGCTTTAACCTGCTATGAATCCAAAGAAATTATACGGAATTGATGGGATCACTATGAATTTCCAGGGGTGTAGGCTAGTGCAGACCACATCCTATTAATCTTGTTGTGTTCTTTCTGTAAATAACAAGCTGGATTCAGCCCAACAAGAGTAAAACAAATTGGAAGCATTCATAAAGAGAAGTAAATGGCTTTAAGATGTAAGAATAACGTATTGGTGGGTTGTCTCCAAGAATCCAGATTTAAAGGTACCAAAGCACACACAAAACTTTAGTTTAATGTGTTCTTAAGTGGCTGCTGTGTGGGACTGGCTGCTGAAGCAGGGCCATGGGCTTAAGACCTGCTTTCATGAAGGGATTATATAAAAAAAGCAAAAACTACAAGAAGGAGAAAAATGTTCAAGGGCAGCCAACCTGGAGGAAACAAATATAATTTAGTTGTGTGAAATGTTTATAAATGCAGTTTATGAACATGTATGAAGGAGTAACTTTTTACTTTTCAGACTGCAACTGTCACACAGAAAAGAAACAATTGCTTATTTGTCTTTTTCAAGGATTTTTAGAGAATACTTTGCAGTATTCTCTAGGTATTTTTACCTGCTTTTTCCTGTTTAATAGTTTTTTATTCTGTTATTCTGTTGATTATTTCAGATTAGCTTTTTGTGTGTGCTCTTCTTTATTTGTGATTGATAGGAAAACATTTACATGGTTTATCTGAAAGTGGAAATTGATTTTAAATTCTGTTCAAAGTTTCAGACTTTTACATGCATGGGCTACCAAATTTGATCTATCAGTCTCACTCTTTGGTTCTCTTGCATCATCAGAATAAATGTGAAATGACACAGAATGCCTGGAATTGCAATAATGCAGTGTAACAGAACTGACTATCAAGCTTCATATATAGATTAGATTAATGCATAAATCTAATTTGATATTTTACATTACTGGGCTAATATTTTACAGATGTAATGCCAAATTGTTAAGTAAATGAAAATCACGGAGAGTCCAATTCTGAAAGGATTACTCAGGCAAAAATCCCTGCAGTCAGAGGGAGTATTGCCTGAACGAAGTCTGCAAAATTAGAACTAGAGCCATATTCCCCAAATAGACAAGCAGATTTATCTGTGAGATCTGCCCAGGAGTTGAATTCTTGTAACAATGAAAGATATATAGGGAAAACGAGCAAGTAGGTAACCTGAAATATAAGGAGAGACTGATAAGATCTGAGCAAGCACTTGTGCGGTTGGTGATGTCAACAGGAGCGCAAGTTGTTTTAATAAACTTGTTCATAGTTGTCCTATAGTATGTTTTATATACTGAAGTACATAGATCACGTAAGAGTTTAACAAGAAGAGGATTCATATTAAATTTGCACATAAAATACCTCCATGAAATATGTGAAATGCTTCTCTTTTTTATATGATTCCAATAAAACATCGATCATAAAACTCTGCCCTCCTGCTTCTTCATATCCAGTTTCAGCTGTTGCTTTGTGTTGAGAGTTGGAACTCATGACACTTGGCAGATATGATTGTGGGGCACTTCTAATTGGTGAAGAAAGACCCTGGCTCTGCTTGCTCGCTCGGGGGGTATAAATCAGGAGGAACCCCACCAGGGCTGGTGAAATGTTGCATCTCTGCAAGAAGCTGTTGGGCCAAGTGATATAAATGCTTGCAGCTCCTGTGGAACGTGCAGTCGTGGGGCTGTTTACAGCTGCTCAGGATCTGCCCCACTGGCTCGGATGGAGCAAAGCCAGGGATGATTCCTGCCCTTTACCGTGAGTTTTGCTCGGTGTTTTGCACTGTAAATTCTCCTGACTCTTGCTGCCAAGCTCAGCTCCCTCCTTCACAGTTTCATACTCTGAGTGTGAACTGATACTGGTGGAAATCCAAGGGTAAAAAAGTGGTGAGTATAAAGCACAAATCTGTAGCCTGGATCTGAGAGGAACAGCTTGACCACAGAGGAAGTTATTTGCACAAAAAGTATTCAAACAGATACGCACGGTTTACATGTGTTTAGTAAATCTTGTCTGAAAACTAGAACCAGCTGTACGGTGTGTGGAGGCCCCGATCCCAGCCCCTCCTGAGCACTGTTTTATACATGTGGATGATACATTTCCAGTCACTTTTTCCATCTTTTGATTTGGGAGCTGTTAGGGGCTGAAACACGAGGAGAGTGCTTTCCATCTCGGTCTGCGGTGCTTGTCAGCATCCTCAGGTAGCTGTTCACAGCCCCTGCTCAGGGAAACATTCCCAGCACAACCCCTTCCCTCCTTCCCTCCTCCTCTCCACCTGCAGCCCAGCAGCAGAGGTAAGGCACAAACCCCCTTGGCAGCTCAGGGGCACGAAAGCACGAAAGGAGCTTTTCATGCCAGGCTCACCATTATCCCATGGCATTATCCTTCGTGACGGCAGCAAAATCGATTGAGCCACTCGGGTTCACTCCTAAATGAGAGGCAAACCAGGCCTGAAAGCTACATTTGCATGCCAGATTAAGAAAGTTGTAGATGCAAGCAAGATCTTTTTCCTTTTTTTCCCCTTCTTTGTGTGTGTGTGTGTGTGTGCGTGTGTGTGTGTGTGTGTCTAACTATGCAACAAATTTTGTAGCTGAAATTTACATACTTCTTGATTCATGAAATTATGAGCAGCTGCTATTTTGCTACATTCTTAAATTGAAAAGGCAGCGAAGAAAAGAACAGACACATTAGGCAAACTCCATCTGCCCCTCATGTCTATCACTTCCCTTCACTCTCTCCTTTGCCAAACAGGATACAATGGCATAATCAGATGTCTTGGTTTGCCTGGGAGAGTCCCCAAATTCGTATAGCTGTCGTCTAAGACGGGATTTTTGTTTTTCAGACAACTTCTTGACATGGTCTCTTGTTCCCCCCCTGAAATGTGGATACATATTTACAGAGGAAACAGTAGAGCACAAAAGAGCTACAGGGAGAGAATAATCTTCAGATGGTTTTCAGGCTTTTGGAGGTTCCTGGAAGTCTTCAGACATCATCTTATGGACCTGAGGGTCACTGAGAATTAAGAGTTTTCCTATTTTTTTTTTCTCCCATCTTTTTATTCAAATTACAGCATGGAAAGATTTTGGGGTGAAAGAGTAAAATACAGCATTTATAATTAGAACAAATGGGGTTCACTGCTACCTTTTGCCATGAATCTGAACAAATCCAATCTACAGGTAGCTCCATGCTTGGAGAGAGGAGCTCTCTCTGGAGATGAGAACTTCCAGTCTGAAAGTCTGGCCCTTACTTCACTTTACAGATCACAACACTACATTTCATCATGATGCAAATGTTCTAATTTTCCGTTTTGAATTAGAAGATGGAAGCTGAAAATTTTAGACCTATTTAACACCTGGTTAAACACTTAACAAACTAGTAACAGCTGAGTGCATCCCTGTTAAGTGGAGTTTTTTCCTTTTTGTTGCCCCACTTAAGAAACAGTCATTGTCATTCAGTCTCATTAACATAAATAGGTTCCCTAGGAGATGTCCCATTAAAGTGGCCATCCCTATTAAGCATGTCCCAATTAAGTAGTGTTTATTGTATGGCAGGTTCCAGACCTCAAAGCAGAATAATTTTCAGTTCCTAGAGGGAAAAATATAAGTCAAAGAAATTACATATTTAAAAAAGGCTTAAATTGATACAAACTGATAAGAGCCCAAAAAATGAAAAATGAGGGCTGACACTTCAGCCTTTTGTTTACCCTGTAATGCTGCTTTTCTGGTTTTGAGTTAAGAATGTAGCCTACACCCTAACTATGAATTTCTTGGCTTTGATTTGATTGTGTCATAACTTAATGTTTTATGACTTACAATCACATTAGTCATAGGAGTCACTCAAGTTTAGAGATGATGGAAAAGACACAGGGGATAGACAAATCCATACTGGGGAATAGTCTTGTGATTGAAGCAGTGGGCTGAGACCCAGCAGAGCCAAGCTCACTGTCCAGGCCTGTGCCAAACGGTTCTGCCTCACTGAGAGCACAGCTCCCAGACTCTGTTCACAGCATTATTTACATACCTGAACAGACATTTAAATATTATTTTGTGTGCTCCTGTGCATACATAATCTATTTTGCTCTTAATCAAGGTGGATTTAAGTCGGGGGCTTATTCAAGGTGTTAAGAGACAAGCTCTGGAAAATCTTCCTGCGTTGGCTGAGGATGATACAACTCAGTGTCTGCTGCCAAAGGCTACCCCTTATCCCCCAAATTATATTAGTGTCAGCCACTTCAGCATAAAATCCAGGTCTTTAGCACAAACCTGCCTTCAAAGAGCTGAAATTACTTGCCTTGATTTTGTCTCAAAGCAGGGGAGAAGCAGGCAGGTATCTCCTGTCTGTGCCGTGTCTGTGGGAGGTGACCTCCAGCGCAGAGACCGAGCAGAGGAGGAGGAGGAGGAGGAAGAAGAGGAGGAAGAGGATTAATGCCATGTTCAACCACTGAAGGGAGTGCATCACATTTACACTTTCAGCCAGGGAGTTTGCACCTGCAGGAACAAGACATCCCTCGTGTTGTTTTACCCCAAATTAGACAACCTGTCCTTCCTCTGAAGGAGAAGTTTTACCTGGGTGGAGTTCAATAAATAAATATTCATGTTCCAGGGCCACAAACTGAAATCTCTTCATGACAGGGCCTCCAGAATTTTCCTCAGTACAGGTAAAAATGGAAATGCAACAGATTCAAAGCTTGTCAGAAAATGGAATTTTGATGCGTACAGAGAGATGACTTCTCCGCATCACCTTTTTTTTTGGTGTTTCAGAGAAACAGTTTGAGTCACGCCAACTTATTTTCCTTATTTAACAGAATCACAGAACTATTTAATTTGGAAAAGAACTTTGAATCCAGGTGTAAACCCAACAGTGCCAAGCCCACCATTAAACCATGTCCCTAAGCTCCATGTCTGGAAGCTTTCATGCTTCCCTGAAAAGCAATGTACAACTGTTAAATACTTTTCCTTGGACTCAATAATCACTTTTTTTTTTTTTTTTAAGGAATTATCCCCAGAGTACAGTTTCATATCAAAAGATGTGATTTGCACAATGGTACACAAGTGGTTCACACATTTAATACACAGCCCACACTCTGAAGAACCTTAAGATTCCTTGCATTAAATAAGAGGCACAGTACTTCAAAATGAGGGTTTATGAGTAGGTGGTAAACTTTTTTCTGGGTCACTGAGTAGCAAGTGGGTGCTTTGAAAGCATCTTGCAAATCCAGGTAAGCTGTGGTTGAGAGATGCAGGTGTCCTACTGTGGTCAAATCAGAAAGACTTCTATCCTTAAGGCAGTAAAGCAATTACACCTGGTATCCTCATATCTTATTTCCAGTAAATAGATGTAGAACAATGTGGCTTTGTAGTGCCCAGTAATAATATCGGGAGTTGGCAGCAAGAGACTCTGAGAGTCTTTGCAGAATTTGCTGAAACCCTACATCACTGTGAGCAGGAGAAATGGTTCTCAGTGTTCAGGGGTTCATCTCTGAACCAAAATACCTGTGTAGAACTCCAAAGCTCTATTTCTACGAAGTTCTGCTGTGTAGAACTCCAAAGTCTGCATGAGCAGGGTGAGGATCAGCACGGGAAGTTCGCTCCCCCTCCTCAGAGTGTCTGGTTTGAGGACAGAGGTTGTGCTCACAACTGTACCTGTCTGGAGGGAGTGCAAAACCAAACCAAGGCTCCAAAGAGCTGCTGCCCTAAAGAAAATTTCAAACCCAGATCTGAGCGTGGCGTTCTGGCTCCCCAACTCACCTGCTCTTTGTTCAACAGCAATACTGTAGTAACACTTGCTTAAGCTCCAAGCAGAATTCATGTCAGTATTTCTGGTGTGAGACCATTTGTGTGGGGTTTAGAATTGTCCAGGAGTTCCAAAGCAGGAGCCCACGGCAGCAGAGAAGACTCCAAAGGGCCCTGGTGCAGAAAGGAAAGCCCAGCCATGTACCTGTGTGAGACTCCAGTGTATTCTTTCAGCTCTGACACAAATCAACTGCAGGGCACTCTGACACATCCCAACCTTTCAGAGTGTATTTTTTGAGCTCAGCTCATTATCTGAGCCTCCATTCAGATGCTCTCAGCACAGATGCCTTCCTCATCAGCTCTGCACTAAAACATACAGTAAGTGAAATTCTGCCATATGTTAATACATATGTTTCAGTTTCAATAAGCATTTGATGCAGGGCTGTTTTTATTTTTTTTTTCCCAGGCAACAGAAATTACAGAGTTTATACTATTACCTTCCCTCTTTATTTAAATGTACTACTGAGCTTAAATAAACTAATTAAATTAAGGTTAGCTGCATGCAGCATAACCTGTCACAATGGTGGAAATATGTATCGATTCTTAATGGTTCAGCATTTATCTGCTTGGTCCAAACCAGCTGGGGATGGCAGAGTCAAACTGTCTGAGAGTCTCTGTGATGTTGTAAAATGATGGAGAGGCAGATAGCCTGGAGAAAAGGTGTAACCGGGATTTTCACTTCATCCCCACCTCAAATTTTCCCATCTGGCATATCACAACATAATGATGTGAGTGATGTCATCAAACTGGGAGAGAGGATCTGAATGGGGCAGTTTTCTCCTTTACTGAACTTTGTAAGCTGGCCACAAATTGTAATTAGCAAGTGTCTACAGTTTATTCCTGGCAGAGGCTCAGTCCGTTTTCCACGGGCTGGAATCAGTCTGTTCAGCCACCATGATTCTTTTTGTTTGTTTGTTTGCAAATAAACCCTTGGAAAGATCCTGGGCATATTATGAGATTTACAGATCAGTCGCTCTGCACAAGCACAGTGCTTTTACAGCAGTGCAACACCTCTGAGTAATGCTTTTGATTTAACTAGAGCTACCCTAGATTTGCACCATTGTAGGAACCAGATTAGGCCCCATAACTCTTGCACACAGACTTGAAAGCATCCATGCAGTTATGAATGAGAGCAGCATTTGCAAGATAGAACAAAGAAAAACCAGCCAAAAAAAAATATCCAACTTACATCAGCTTTGCCTGCTGGATTCTTTGCTTTACAGCTAGAGAAATATCCAGGCAGACCCTCAGCTAGCAGAAGCTGGTACAGCTTTGTTAAAAATCAGTGGAGCTTTGCTGATTTATATCAGCTGAGAATCACTATCTGCCCCGATGACAAAATGAGGCATTGAAATAGAGTGGGAAGGCAATAGAGTTTATCTATGGTTACAGGATTAAAGCAGCATCATAAGATAAACTAATTTTGTGTAAAGCTTTAAAAAAAAAATAAAGGAAAAAAAAAAAGAAGCTGTCTGTGGGGATACAGCATGGACTTGGCTTTCTCAGTGTTGGCTTCTGATCGCTGTGCCAAGACTGGCATCTTCACTTCCCTCAACAAATCAGCATTGCTGCTGCAAACTCTTCATTGACTGCCAATGCTGTGCTACCAATAATTCACCACGATTGAGAAATGTCTCTGCTTTCGCTCTGCACAAGAGTATTTGCTCCTGCATGCCTGGATCTGTTCAGTTACTTACTTTATGAACTTTATTAAAAAGAATCAAAGGATTCTTTTGGGTTTGTTTTTCATAAAATGTCTCAAGCATTTGATAAATAAATAATCTTCTACTTAAAATGGGCATGAATTCCCTAAAGACTCAGTGTTACAAGCAGGTATGTGCCAAGCCCAGCTCTCCTCCAGGGGGATGTATATATCTATATACCTGTAATTATAGGCTGATAATTATATAATTCCCTCTATGTATATCATCATTTGTGAATAACTTGGTAAGCTGGCAACACAGAAGGGCGGGACTGTATCATAAGCTAATAAAAAAAAGCAATTATATTTTCTTTCTGATCCAGTTCTCACCTTCCCAGTGAGATTGGGGCATTGTGCAATAAGTGAGAAATGAGGAACCTCCTCGGAACACTTGGAAGCAAGATAAGCATCCAAATGCCTGACTCTGTCATTCAGAGCTCAGCCGAACTGTTTCACTCAGGAAATTATGGGCTGCCATGGGAACAAAGGTCCCTTCCCAGATTACCAAAAGGAGTCTGAAGTAGGTCAGAAATGTTATAAGAAAAGGCTTTCAAATAGCATTTATATTATTTCCCAGGTTAATACATGTTTGAATCTAAGCACTGAGGCTAATGTGAGCGATGTCATTTCAGCTTTATGCAACCCCTCCCAGCTGTACGTGCAGTTCACCTCCAAAATGAATCCTGGGAGAAGCTCTCTCCACAGTCCAACCTGCATCTCTCACCTCTTGTTTTATAATAACTTTGCAAACAGCTGAAATAGGGACCATTTGTAGTCTGTGTTGATGCAGAATCCTGCAGAAGGTGCTTTTAGAGCTGACATATCAGAAATCATAAAATTTTACATAAGCCTTAAAAATTCAATAATTATGAACAAGTGCTTTTGTTTTCTAATTTACAGTGTTCATGCAAGTCTCTCATTCCTTTCCAAGATACACAGCAGTGTGTCCTCAGTTGAACCCTAATGTACACCCACTATCTCACACTCCAAGTCCTTGGGATGGCTCATCCTCTGAAAAGCCTGGAAACAGAGCCCAGTGTCGGGGTAGGATTGAGCCTCCAGTACATAAACCAGAAATGGAGCAAATCTGGGCGTGCGGGAGATAATTTAAGCAATAAAGAATTAAGAAAATAAAGCACCAAATTTTCTCAATTCTGGTAAATTATTGGTAGCACAGCACTGGCAGTCAATGAAATGCCTGCCAAAATTGTGTTTTGTCAAAGGAGGAAGAGAAGCCAATCCTGGCAGAAGAATTCTGTGCCATGGAAAAGAGAGAAAGGCAGTGTTGTAATAAAAGTAAACTTTTAAAAACTTTTTAAAAAAAGTTAAAAACTTTTAAAAAAAAGTCTGTCCTTAGAGCTCTAAATGAAGGATAATTTTTTTGGGGGGGTTCAGGTACTGGGAGCACAGATCACCAAATTCTCTGTACCATTTATTACAGCTCTCTGTCCCTGTGTCCCAACCAGAACTGCTTTACATGTGAAATGAAAGTGGCTGGAGTGGGACAAATGTAGATCCAAGCTCTCTGTTTGGAGCTGTGCTGGTTATCTCACTCCTCAGGTCCTACTCAGCAGAAACCAAATCAGTATCATCAGAGAGTTTATTTGCACTGGAGTCTCTGTGGCTGTTGCACACTCCTGAGAGGGCTGCGGGATGCTTTTCCTATTGTGTCACTATTACTGCTTTGCCCTGCAACCAGAAAAATCATAAATGAAATGTGGCTCAATCAGAAAGGTTCTGCCTCTGGTTCAGCAGAGGGTGGAAGCATATCCTGAATTTAAACACCCAAGGATCAGGGTGGCTCCGCATCAGCTCATAGCTGAGCATGTGCTTGTTACTTCACTCCATCAGAAAAGCTGGTGATGAGAGGTTTGAATGAGGCTCGAGATAAAGTTTCTGGTTTGGGTTATCTGTCCTCTGTTTAAGCAGGTGCCAGAAGGCAGAATGCACCCAGAGAAGCAACAAAGGTGCTCGAGTTTTGGAAGTGATTAGACCCCCTTCCTCACACGGTTATAGTCCATAACAAGGTGACAAGGATGACCCCAGCTGTACCTGCGAGCAAGTTCTGTGTATTTCCCACACTCACCTTTGGAAAGGGTTTCTCTTGCCCACGTTCAGCTCATACCTGTGTCTGTGGGCTCATGCAGTTGTGGGTGTGAAAGGGAACACTCAGCCACTCCTGAGTGTTGCAAACCTGAAATGGGTCCGTTTTCCCTGCCTTTGACAAAAATGATTGCCATGCTTTTCTACACCTCACAGATAATTAATATATCAAAGGACTCTGAAAGCCTATACTTGGAAAATAAACAGTTCTCACTGAGGAATATGTCCACAGCCCTAAAGGAAAAAAATCTTGTTTGGATAACATTAAAGTCTGAAGGACTGAAAGTTGGCTGTTGCATGCAATAGAGTAATTCAGTGACTGAGAGAAGTCTGTGTGATAACATCTACTGAGAGTGGTGTACTGTCAATTCAGAGCACACCAGGACAGCTACTGAAGTGGGTTTTATTTGCAAGAGGGTTTTTTTTTTTACTCTTTGGGTCAATAAACCTAAGTTGGCCTAAAATAACTTTAAATGTTTCAAAGAAATATGGTAGACATATACTTGTTCCCCTCCCAGAAGTCGATGTGATACTCACTGAACAGGGCTGGAACAGAGCTCACGTGTTCTTGCTTCTATAAAACTCTGCTTTATGCTCCCTCCCATGCACAGGGCAGTACAAAGTGCCACAGCAGCACTTTCCTAGTGTTCTATGGTCAAGGACACTAAATGTCTTCACAAGCTGGAATGAATATTGGCAAAAAAAAAAAATCTCTGTAAAAAGGTTAGGAATTTATATGACAGTATAATGGGGAAAAAAATCAGACTCAGTTGATTAACAAAGTTTGTCAAGAGTGTCCCAAGTTGTATTTATTTCTTTGTTCAATGTACATTAGATTAGTAGTATTCATTAGATTTTAAGAGATATTAAACAACCTAGAGCTCCTGTTGAGTTTATAGCAGTAGTAATTCCTAGAAATATGTATATAGTTACCATAAATGTGGAATATTAATGTGATATTCTACTCTTGAAAAAGGGATAATACACATCCTAAAATATCAAGGTTTTGGGGGTTGTCTGTATTTTTATTAACCAGACTAAAATTTGGCTGCAAAAATTGACTATTGTAGAGCCAGTGCAGCTCTGGAGAAGTGAGAGAGCATTTACACATCTCCTGTCTCACGAGCAAAATGATGAGTGTTCTCCTCAGGTACATCTGCTGCTTTTTAGTTTTCAGCTGTCCAGGTTCAGTTAACCAAGTCTGGCATCATTCACCCCTTTATTAAACCATGTATTCAATGAAACTGTTCGAGGCCAAATGATCTTTGTTTGCATGGCACTAACAATTCAGCACTTTGAGCAGAAATAAAGGAGTGAGGAGTCAATACTTGGAGAAATAATTGTGTTTTGTGCAAAGCTCTCCTGCGGTGGCAGGAGAGAACGATAGAAATCTATCTGTTCCCAAGGTGAATTGCTTGAGAATCTCATCTTCATAGGGTGGGGGCATTGCAGGATGGGGAAGGTGAGAAGTTTCTTGCATTTCTGAGGGCTAGTCTGGGCTAATTCCTTTGTGCTTGTCGGGAGGTATCAATTCCTGAAAAGGGAGTTTCCTTTCTCTTTCCTGTGACTCGTCAGGACGGTGCCTACACGCTTAACATATCTACATATGGGCTGGCTTCCCCGCCTGCTTGGTGCCTACTGGCCCCACTCCCTTATCTAATCAAGGTTCAATCAAAGTTAATTAGGGATCTAGTTTTCTGTTCCTGCATTAGGCGTAAAGCAAAAGAAGCTCCTGGGCATATCTGATCAAGGAGCTGATCTGTGTTATAACTATGTAATAACTGGCACAACTGTGTAATTACAATACAGCCCTATCTCAGGTTACATCATTATCATTATGCTTAACACTAAAACAAAGTGTGGTTATCATGATTGGTGTCAACACATTTGTGATGTGCCACCCAGGAAGAGGAGGATATACACATGTCACCCAAGCCCTACTTGAGCCTGGAAAAAAGTTTGTTCCTCCAGACAGGGCATAAGGAGAAGAAGAAACACACAAAACACTGACTGTTGGGGGTTAAATTTAACCTTTCTTTACCCTTCCTCTTCCCTTCCTTAGCCAAGACTTTCACTTGTCAATGAGGACTTGACTCTGCAGTCACTGATAATAAAATGTAATCTACCTTCGGGTGTCTGTAGTCTATTTCCACAGGGGAGAAGTCTGCAAAGTTCCAAGAGCAGTGTTAACTCAAAGGCTTTGCACTGAGAATGTGTTTTTTGGTTCTATTCTTCTGCTTAAATGATAGTTTAATGAACTAATATGTATCTATAAAAGGAGATTCTGTGGAACTTGTAAGAAGTGCAATTCACTTGAAGGATTGAAAATACCATTTCTGCATCTTCTGCTTCTTGCTGAGCTGAGTTATAAAAGCCATATTGCACAGCTTTTAGCCACTAATATTTATGTGCAGTCTTAAATATCAGCAGCTTCAGCCATTTTTTGTTAATGATAGGTCTGGTGTGATTTCTTAGCTAAAGACAGCTTCCTTAGCTTACCTCATATCATGGCATCTGGTATCTCTAATTGGAATCATTTTCATAATAACCATGAGCAATATACATTACCATCTAAATATGAAGGCTGACTGCAATACAGACTTGTCTACAGCTTTTTAAGTATCCAGGATCCTGTCCAAAGCCCCTTAGACTCGAGGGAAAGACTCCTGCTGATGTGTCTTATCTAAATTAGGTGCAATGTATCAAAAAACTCTCCTAGACTCCATATAGGAAAACAGAAATCTATTCAATAATAATGTTTCAGGGCAACTCTGTCAAACCTCTCCAAAGGTGGTGTCCCACTGTGCCACTAAATCAGGCCTAATTCAGTCAGGATTTAGATACTTGTACTACTTGAAATGCCAGAGTAGCTCTGCAGATTTTTAGGGAAGTTCAAGGCATTCAGCAGGTTGTCTCTCACTAGTTTACTACTTATGAGTGCTTAATTGATAAAAAATTTCACTGTTTCATTGTTAGTAATAGAAAATTACCTAATTCATACAGAAACACATACTCAATACTAGTTTTTATGGTGGTGTGATCTTGTTTTGAATTAATTTCAGAAAAAAACTTGCACCTATGTAACAATCATAAATTCCTAAGATATCCACAGCCAAAGTTTTCAGCTCCTCATTTACCAGTAGACATTTATGTTATGTTCCAAGTGTGATGTTTTATATTCATCACAATCAGCAGTTCTCAATAAGATAAAAATACATTAATTCACCTCAATCTAGAGAGTTTCTCCAAAAGGGACAAGAAATCCTACTGTCAAATTAAAAGGAAAAGAAGGGATTAGAGACCCCTAACAACTGCACACACAGAGTTTGTTTAAACTGAAATTTTACATAAAAAGGTGCAAATGCTTTTAAAGAGAACCATCCCAGATTGCATTTTCTTGCTCTCTCCCATATAATTGTAAACAGCTTTGATTTCAAAGGGAAAATCAGACAATTATTTTATAATGAGAGGTGTGGTCTAGTGATTCGAGCATCAGACTGGCAGCCAAAAACCACTGGAGTTTTAATCCTGGCTCTGACACTGACACCATCTACTGCCTTGGGCTAATCACCATGGGTTTAACTGAGATCTGCTCCCTGTGGGTGCAAGAGGCAGGGACAGCTGCAGAATTCCTGATTCAGAGCTCCAGAGATGAGCAAGAACCTTCCTTGTGCTGCACCCAGCTCCTGTCCCTGAACTGCAGGGCACTATCCCTGACCAGAGGAAGACATTAAACCCACACAACTTCACCTCAGGCAAGCTGAGATTCAGGAAAGCCATAGCTGCTAAGTGCTGTCAATAAAAGCTTTAAAAGCTCTTTGCATAAGCATATTTGAGTAGGTCTGTGCTTTGAAGAAAGTCTGCTGCTTAGGTCGAGGGATGAGTAAAGCCAGTCTTGCCTTTAGAACACTCCTGACACCTGGGGAGATTTTTATTTCCTTTAAGCACCTTGTAGTTAAATTTTTAGTCATTGTTTTCTTTCTTCCTGTGTGCACCCATCCCCCAGTGACCCCCAGCTTTTCCCTGTCCTTTGCTTCTGACTACAATTCCTCCTGTCTCATTGAGTTGTCTGATTTCTTATCCTTGATTAATACAAACACAGACAAAACCCTCATCCTTGGGGTTTTTAATTGGAAGGTTGATAGCCTTTTCCTCTCTGCCTGTACATTTTCCATCGCTTCAGCATCCTTGAGGTCCACAGTCAGATTTTCAATCTCCCCGTCATATTCACCATCATGTTCTTGATCTTTGCTTGCTTGGGGCTTGACTCCCTCTAATATAAATGTTAGGCATCTTGCCATTTCAGATGACGGATCAGCTCTTTGATGTGTCTAATTATGATGGAGAGGGGGCAGAGGAAGCAGGACCTCCTAAAGCCAGGATAAATTTGCTGTCCATACAAGCTCTGAGCAGCAATGTGTCCCTCTGCTTCCCCTCTGGTACGTGACAGCACGCTGGCCTCAAATCCTGCCCGACCCAAAAGAGTTCCGTGAACACCCTGTACAAGGGAAGATTTTATTTTTGAACCTTTCTGATTTGAAAGAGGAAATCTGGCAGCAGCCAGTGTGCCAGAATGATAGGGAGGGGAAGCAGAATGGGGAGTTCTACCTCAACTTTGCATGGCAAAAGCAGAGGTGGCTGACTGAAAGCAATCTAGTGAGAGAACCTTGTTCCTCCACCTCACCTCACTCCCTTTGTTGCCTGCACAGAGTAGCAGCAAACTGACACTCAGTGTTTATGTTGGTGCTTTGCAAAAGCCATAAAATTCAACCCCACTACCCATTTCTACACTGAATTTTCAGTTTGGTTTTAGGGATGCTGTTCAGCAGCTGTGCTGCTCTGAGGGCCAGAAGCTTCAGAGCACAGCAGGCTTGTCACTTCTCTTGTTCTGAAGTAATTGAGACACTTTCAGAGCATCCCATACCAAGTTCTTTCACTTTGGTTAAGAACCAAAGTTGTGGTGAAGCAGAAACGGGACTCAGCCTGGAGTTTGAGACAACCAGAGCTCTCAGCTGATGTTCAGGACCCCACCATCATTCCTCTCTATGTTTGGGGAGAAGCCCTTGCTCAGTAGAAGATTGGACAGGCCATTTAAGGCTGAAACCTGTCTAAGGGCTGTAGTGCTGAGCTGTACAGCTCCTCTGGCACGTTTTGCCCACAGAACTGATGTACATCCTCTACCTGTGCAGCAGAGACGTGGCTGCCCTGCTCAGACCAGGGCTCAGTTGAGTTGTGTGCTTTATAAAAACATGAAAGGCCACGGTCCCAGCCCTGAGGTACTTGAAGTCGTTAGCAAATCTCACAGACACTTCTTAACATGAATTTATTGTTGATCTGTCTGCCCCAGAGCTTGAAATTCTTTATCTGCCAAACAGGCATAGCAGGAGTTTCAGCATTTCTTCCCCTTATAATACCCAGCTAATATGCTTCAAGCCTGACCCACAATGATCATCTCCTGAGAAGAAAGTTTGGTTTAGTCTTCCTCCTATTCAGCATTCAGCCCTTGATCCTTCTACCAAAATGGGAAATCAGTACTAGTGAAATGAACACTGATCAACACTGACAAAACCTTTCACCTCATTTCTTGCGGTAAGCTGGGGTTGCATTTGTGCTGCTGTCCTTGAGCAAAGTCTTGAGTGGAAAGGTTCCTCCCACCTCTCTTACTCCTTCACTTTCCAGAGCAAATGCAGAAACCTGCTTTAAATGGAACAGCCCTCAGGTGAAGGGAAGCAATGTTCCAGTGTGCAGAGTGACAGTCTGAAAGGCAGCAGGGAAGGGGATCTCTGTGCAGCAGTGGTGGAGGGAGAGCAGGGAACATCTATCAATATTTACTGAGCTGCATTGTTTTCCATTTGGTGTTTCTCAGCCTTTCCTCTTTACAGAATAAAGCCCTGTAATAGCTTTGTCCTTATCCCTGTGCATTGCCAGGCAAGAAACACAGTTTCTGGCTCTGATCTTTGTTGACAGGGCTGAGGAAGATTGTAGAAGCCTTTCTCTCCATGGGTTCTCTCCACACACCCCAGAGAAGAGATTAATAGCTTCTGAAAGCATCTCCACCCTACAGAAAGGTCACCAGAGTCCTGGGGAAGATGAATAACTGGGGGTTCATCAAGGCTCTGTAGTAACATGGGAAGGACCTCTTCCAGCAAAAATATTGCCAAAAAATTCTTAACAGTGGCAGTTTCAGAGGAGCTGAAGGTAGGCAGGTGATGTTCTGGGTTGTCATTTTTCACACACTGCAACACAGTCCCATCACTTCTACAGGTGTGTATTTTTAACAGTTTTGTTTGCATCAAGTGCTCGTCACTGTGTGGCCTGTGACCTGTGGGACGCGCTGATTGAGGCTGTAGGAGAATATGTCCCTGTCACCTTATCTCCCATAGACAGTCAGCTGTCTTTTGGATTCACTTGGAGCTGTGAGTTTGGGATGATTTTGCTTTAGTTATTTTATGCCAACTCTATGACCTTAATATTTATTGTTCTGGCTCTGGACAGTAGAGCTAATTAATGTGTTATATACTCTTAAGTACCTTCTTACTGCTTCACACATCTTCTGGGGTCTGATATACTGAGACCCTTATTCCAACAGTATTTACTTCACCATAAAGTAGAATACATCTACCAGGAAAACTACCAAGAGTTCAACTGGAGCAGTGGAAAAATCTTCTCTTCAGTTTTTCCATTCCCTGATTTAGGCTGGGGTAGCTACATTGCCACATGTGCTCTTTCTAAGTAGATTCCGAACATTTGATGTGTACACGCAGATACGTGCAGACACACAGTGCAGGGCATTATCCTAAGTTGCAAAATCAAATTACCTGTGCTAATATTCACTTAAAGACATAATGTGAAGTAGTTGTATTGCTGGAAAGAGAGGGGAAAATGTTGAAATGGACCAATGAAATTCTGTCAGATTATCATAAACTCCCAAACCTAAGCTACAAGAATAGCTGATCCTGACAGATGCTTGTGGTTGGAGTGCCCACATAGGGAGAAGTCTGATTATGTGTCGGGTGGGAGGCAAAAAGACAGAAGAAAGTTGATTTGCTTTATCCTGTCAATCTAATGATTCACTTTGCAGGTCACACTTTATCTACACACAGTGTTTATTTAGACAATGAAACCATCAGTGTCATTGATAGAATCTAACATGCCAACAGAGATATTTTACTTTCTTGGTATTTTTTATTGTTGCTGGAGTATGTAATCCTGCCACAGAAGACTTTTTATGGAAATAATATTTTGTTATAAGCACTATCATCGTGTATTGTAATTATTATTTTGTTTTACCCTGCCCACACACAAAGCTGTTTGCATTATATTCTATTGAAGGATACGTTTTAAGTTCTCTCTGGTAGTCATGAATAATGTAAATTGACAAGAACTATTATGGAGGCAGGTAGACAAAGAAACAGAAAGTTAAGTGGTTTCCTTTCTTTTTATGGCAGAGTGACATTTACCTGTAAGTGCATTTGATTTTAACACAATAGGATGAGTCTCTGCTGTGCTGGATTAGGATTGAGGCATGCGGAGGAGTTCAGATAAAGAGTGGGCACTGAGAAATGCCCTCACCAGACCTCTCCAGGGAGGGTACTTCAGCAGCAATAGCATGTCAGAATGTCTTTTTTTTTTTAGTCCTTGCATCCAGCTGACAAAATCTTTCTTTGTTTCTGTATCTGTAATTCCAAGAGATCTCTCAGTGCTTCCCACAGCTGTCTAATACTTTGTGCTTGTCACATCACTTTCCAAAAAAGGGTCAATGTCACTTTCCCACCCTGACAGACAGAAAAACCGAGGCAAAGAGAAGCTGTAGATGAATGAGGGTCACTTGGAGGCCCAGGACCTGCTCTCCTGGTGTGCTTACCCATGGCCCAGATTGGTACTGCCTCTCACATTCCAGCTACAAATTTCATCAGTTCTCTTTTTCCTCAGACTTGCCAGAACTGCACTAGTTGCGCCTAACTCTCCTGCAGTTATACTGAATTTAAATCAGAAATAACTTCAGTGGGTTGGATTCTCACTTTTGCAAACGGGAGTGTTCCCCCTAAAACCAGTAGAGCTCAATTTTAGGTCTGAGAAGGTGTAGCTGCTCTTACATCTATAAACATCCCACTAAGTATGGAATACTTTATTTCTCTAGTGTGACACATTTACCACCTTCCCCATCCAGCTTTTCCCTGCAGTGTAACTTTCCGTGTCTGCAAGGTTACACCGGGTAAGAGGCTCAAAAACCACTCAACCCTTGTCTCCAGTAAAAACCCAACCAACCAAATAAACAAAAGCAAACAAGAAACTAAGTAGGCATCACACCATGATTGAGATATTCCCTCCCCCAGGGGAGTCACAGGTCTGCAAGTAGAGAGCTGAAGTCCTTCAGGAGAGCTGACATCCCTCTGCTTTTACAGAGGAGCAAAAAGGAGTTTTGTGGTTTAATCTGCCCATATTCCTTGAAGGAAAAACTTCAGAGAACATTGTCCAGGCTGCCTCCCAGAGCTTTCCTACTTTTGTGATCTCTCCTTTAAGCTTCTGTGCAGGAGCAGGACAGGCTCTAGCTGATGACAAATGTGACCTGTCCCACCGAGTTATTGTTGCTCGCTGTGGGGGATGAGCTTTTGCAGTCCTCTGGTTCCTGGTGACGTAGTGCAGGGTGTACACACACACCACAGTTGTGTCTTGGGGCTTCAAATGCCTTTATCTATGTCATGCATTGGTTTTTACAGTTTGCTATGAATCACTGATGCCTGCTGGGAGCACATACCCGCTTCTGGTTATTTTTATTACAATGTTATAATGGGCACAAGGACACTTAAAAGTGGAACAACTGATCATCTCTTGGTAGCCAGTGCTGTGCAACTCTCCTGGGATGCCTCAGAACACCGAGTTGTGCTGCTGAACTGTCTTACTGTAGTGAAAAGAAATTAATTCCAAGACAGTCAGTGTGCTGTGTAGTAACTCTACTCATGTGAATGATGGAAGAGTAGCTAGAGCCCTGTATAATCCTGGAATATGTGCTCAGAGCCCTTGATAAGCTGCAGGTTTCCTCAGTGAGGGTGGATCAGTCATTTAGACATTCTGGTTGTATTTCACCTGTGGCACAGCTCTCTCTGTTACATGATTCCATGTCCTGGGATGTCCAGAACCTAGGCTGGAAAGTTTAGTGGCTGTCTTCTAGCCAGAATCCCTTGGTCTCCTGGCTTTCTTACCAGAAGTAAATCAATGGGCAGAGGCATGAGATGAGTGTCAGGATCTCCTCCAAATGAGAACCTGAGACATAGGTTGGAAAAACACCCGGATAGCAGGTGAAGAAAAAGGGATTAATGGCATGCTGGGTTATTACACCATGCTGATGTTCTGTGGTAATGCCAGGATGAGTACATTAAAAGATATAAGGAATCCAATACAATGGAAAAAGGGAACATATAAACCTCAAGTTTGTTAATAACTACTTGTCAAGGGAGTGAAGGTTTCAGCTTTGAAGGTCACAGTATTTGAAGGACAAATATTTCTGTTCAGATAGAGAAACAGGAAACAAAGAAACCAGCCTGAGAACTGCTGGGCACTGAGCTCCTTTGCTATGAGGGCTTAGTGCTGGGTGATTCCTGAAATGTTTGTTATGGGTCGTGAGCATGTTAGAAAAACATCAAGATGCTCAGAGAAAACAGTAAAGGGAATAGCTGAAACAAACAATACTTAATATGAAATACCAATATCATCTGGAGTTCTATTAGCCCTGGAGCTCTCAGGATGGATTTCATCACCCAGTTTAGAAAGTCAGAGACAAGAGAAGAGCTGATTTGCTCACAGCACACAGCCAGCAAATGGTAGAACTGAGACTAGAAACCCAATCTTTTTACTCTTTGCAGGAAGTAAACAAATACGTTTGTGGTTGTTTCAAAAGACATGACTACAAGAGGACTTGAAATAACTGAACTCAGTTTTTTAACCCCATTGCACAGGTTTTGGCCAGGTCTTTGGATTTTACTTTGTGATTTAATTCTCCTGTGCCACTGCACACAAAGTGACAGTCACTTTTACAGGGAAATGTTAAGCCAAAACTCTGCCTTTGGGTACAGAAGGAAATTGCAGAGAAGAGAGGCCACCGTGTCCAGCTGATCAGGATAGTGGCCATGTGCCAGACATCATCTTTTGTGGTAATAATTCCTTCCCAATGGCAGCCTGAGCTATTTGCCTGTCATGATTTGTCTTTTTGTGCTTGGGGAATGCTGCCTGACCTTTGTCTTTGATGTTGCTCAGCCCTTTCCTTGCAATAGGGCAGTTCAGGAGGCCACGACCACATCTGCTTTGGCTGGTTCTGTTATCAATTAATTTGTCCTGCCACATCAAAGAACAGAGATAAAGCTGTATCATTTCCTTACCACAGATTTTTATCTTCACTCCCCAGTTCACCTCACAACACACGCACCTTCCACCTCTACAGCAAGCAGGGAGAGAGAGACAGAGACAGAGAAAGAAACTGGAATGATATCCTAATAGCCTGCCTCAAGTGCTGATGGCACCTGGGTCTCTGTGTGCTGAGCCTTACACCCACTTCCAATCTGGCCTGGCCACAGCCAGGCAGTTGCTTACTCCCCCAACAAGTTATTTGTTTTTCTCTCTAGACAAATCAGTGATGTTAGAATGACAAATAGCAGTTATAGCTTTGCACTTAGCTGAGTATAATTTCAGCCCATCAGTACCATCTGTCTCCTTTCTTGGACTGCAGCTCCATTAAGTGTCAGCCAGAGATCCTCAAGGACAAAGAGCCCAACTCACACGGGCAGATATCTGAGGGGTCAGAACCTGTGACTCTTTGCCCTCTGTGGTTCATTCCAGTGGTGACCTAGAGGAAATGAAGGTGGGACATAGGACCTAACCCAGATTCAAACTTCCTGAGCTGTGCCATGCTGAGCCTCGATTCTCTTTGTCCAGGAATTCTGTGCTGAGATTGGTACTAAACACCAATCCAAATTTATCTGAAGACTTACTGGGGTGGTGCTGTTTGTTTTGGCTTTGGGACAGCAGTCAGGCTTATTTCTAGGAAATTTTGTGTTCATTTACTACAAGTCATAGAAGAGATAAGAAAATACCTTTGCATAGTAAGTATTAGTATTATTAATACTAAACTTTTGTATTAATAAACTAACCTAATCTGTTTGTGATAATCTCACCTTGTAGCTCTTGAACTGCCTTGTTTTCTAAGGAGCAATTCCTCTTGTCTCCTGGCACTCACCAGGAAAAAAGATGCTTAGTGAAGATTAGGGTCTTTGTCGAATTTCAGGAGAAGATTGCTTGGCCACAGAAGATAAAGTGAGGCATTTTAAAGAGTTTTTAGAATTACTGTAAGGTGGCTCTGTCACAGTAAAATAAAAAGGCCAAAGTAAAGTACTGAGCTGGGAGCAACAAGCCAAAAGGAAACACCAGTGAAAAGGATTTGTCTGCATTAATATAAAATAATTTTTTCAAAGTTTTTGGTCATTCACCTTTTAAGAGCTCAATTCCTATTTAACTGCACCAAAAATTTATCAGATTTGCAAAACAGCTCAGTTTGTTGAGCACAGTCAGAGTGTTATGTGTGTGTGAAAATCTGATCCTTCTGTCACCAGGCATGCTGGGGACTGGGTAGGACCAGCACCTAGGGATCTGTATTCCAGCTTTGGCCTCATGTCTGCAGACTTTCCTCATTTAGTTGTTTTGTTGTTTTTTCTTCAGGCTTGCTTGGTACTTGTTTTCCCTTCCTTCCCTCCCTCCCTCCCTCCCTCCCTTCCTTCCTCCCTTCCTCCCTTCCTCCCTTCCTTCCTTCCTTCCTTCCTTTCCTCCCTCCTTCCTCCCTCCCTTCCTTCCTGCCTTCCTCCCTCCCTTCCTGCCTGCCTTCCTCCCTCCCTGCTTTCCTTCCTGCCTTCCTTCCTTCCTGCCTTCCTTCCTGCCGGCCTTCCTGCTTTCCTTCCTTCCTTCCTTCCTTCCTTCCTTCCTTCCTGCCTTCCTGCCTTCCTGCCTTCCTGCCTTCCTGCCTTCCTTCCTGCCTTCCTGCCTGCCTTCCTGCCTGCCTGCCTGCCTGCCTGCCTGCCTGCCTGCCTGCCTTCCTGCCTTCCTGCCTGCCTTCCTTCCTTCCTGCCTTCCTGCCTGCCTTCCTGCCTGCCTTCCTGCCTTCCTGCCTTCCTGCCTGCCTTCCTGCCTGCCTTCCTGCCTTCCTGCCTTCCTGCCTTCCTGCCTTCCTGCCTGCCTTCCTGCCTTCCTGCCTTCCTGCCTTCCTGCCTTCCTGCCTTCCTTCCTGCCTGCCTTCCTGCCTTCCTGCCTTCCTTCTCTCTCTTCATTATGTTTTCTGAGGACTAATTTGATCACATCCCAAAACACGGAGCAAGATCAGGTTTGGAACCATTCTGCATGTGCAGTGCAAAAGCCCAGTCTTCCCCAGTGTGGCTGGGAATGTCCTTCTCTCTCATTGACTAAAGGCCCTGTGTACCTTGCAGGATCAGTTGCATTCAAAAACCTGTCCTTTCAAATTTGTTTAGGTAAAGTGCAGAGTGCAGATGATTCCCAGAATAGCTCTTCTGGCTTCATTTGGAATGACAGCAAAAACAAATCTGGACTTAGCTTTTCATCTCAATGGAAGGGCATACAAGAAGCAGTGAGAATATGTCATTGTTCGTAAAGGACAATGTTACATGAGAGCGAGCACAGGAGAGAGGCAGGGAGAAAGAGATTTTTCCTCTCTGCTAAATAAGGGCCATTTTGAGGTGTGTGAGGACAGCAGGGGTCAGTGAGTGCTGGAACTGACTCTGAACTTCTGGCTGAACAATCTCCTGGAACTAAAACCAAGAATACCTTTATCTTCAGCAACCTGCAGGGAGATGTTCCACAGCCAGCTTTCTCCACAAGAGCCAGGTTACAGTGTCTGTACATGACAGCAACTGAAGGAAAAGCTTTTGTCTTTTAAAACAGACTGGCTCACACACAGCAGAGTAGACTCAAGCCTTATATTTAATATCAGACACTGTGCAAGAATCCCTTTGTAACACAAGAGCCATAAACCATGAGATTATTTGCCACATAAGAGGGAGATGGTGGGTGCAGGTGTTCACACACCATGGCTAATTAGAACAGGAACAGATGAGTCACAGGAATTAGAACTCCTTCAGTAGGGATCAGCTCTGCACACTGGTCTGTTTTACCTACCAGGTACTACCAGAACCACTTTTCACCATGAAGCCAATCTGTTTGGGAGACACTCCTTCAGCCTCACTGCTTCCCTGTCTCAGGAAGGGAGGAAAGGCTGAGGTCCCCATTTGCCAGAGAGGTGCTTGCACTGAACTTGCATGTCAATTGCTTGCATACACAGTCAGTGTCAGAACCAGAAATCAAATCCAGGAGTCCTGATTCTTAGTTCTCTGCCATCAGTCACATCCTCCTGAGCTTGCTTTACCTGCATATCAGGGATTCTGTGGGCAACTACAGAGACAGAGAACAGATTTCCCCCAAATGGGGTCTTCAATCAATCAACTTTTATCACTGAAAGACAGTAGCTTCCCTCCCTACCTCCTTGAAAAGCTTTTAAAATAAACACAGGTACATTAGAACAACAGCCCTTCAAAAAGGGTCCCTTCCTCCCCCTTACCTTCCTTGCTCTCCTGTCATTAAGCAGAGCAGAGCCATCCTTATAAGTGACATTTGGACACATTGACTTAAGCTATTTACTTAAAGCTTTTCTTCCTCCCATTCAGGATAATTTTCATTCATTTTTCAAGTGTTTCAAAATCTCTTTTGCCAAATCCCTATATCAGGTGATGCAGAATGAAGCAATGGGACTTGAGCCATTCTGATAAAAGCACAGCTGTGAAGCTTCCCCACTTTTCCCACAGCCCCCTTCTGTTTACTCCTTAACTCACTAATTATGCTGACAAAAGGAAAAATACTGCAGGAGTCATAAAGGAAATATCACTTTTGAAGGCCAGTTTTATTTCCTTCCCACAGATACTACCTTGCTGATTAAACCATTGAGTAATTTCATTCTGGGCTTAGAGTCAGTGGGTCAGATTCTGGTTTGAATTTTATCAATAAAAAAAACCACTCCAGGGCAACCTTTCATAAATATTATTGCTTTCAAACCAGTGTGCTCTGCTGCTTGAGGATGCCTTCCCAAACCAAATCCTAACCCAAAATTACCACATTAATGCCAGTGGAACTGACAGGTGACAGAGTTCAGACTCGGAACTCCCTCACAAGGGTTTTCTCTCTCTCCCAGCAGTGGAAAGCACTGAGCAGGTTTAACACAACCCTCCTGACTTCCACTCCCTGCTCAGCAGAAGCCTGGGAGCTTTGCTGGGTGGGTTGAAGATGCAGTAGTACAGATGCGTGTCTGAAGTGAGGATGTGCTCTGCTGCTGTGGATCCTGCAGGGGCAAGGACTGAACAAAGATCTGCTCACTACCCTCTCATCATGAGCTTGGGCAAGGCATTCTCTCTATCAGGAGATAAAGAAATAGAGGAGATAGAGATACAGAGGTCTGTATCTGACCTTTTTTTTGTTTATTTGTTCTCTCATTCTAATCTGTCCTGCTTAATGGCAACAGGAATATTTTGGACATGTCCTCAAGTTCCTCAAGGAAAATCTAAATCACCTCTTAAGAATACACAAAAGATGGTACAGAGGGTAAGATTTAGGGATGAAGGAAGAGCTGAGTGATGCCAAGTGATGCTCCCATTACAGAATGGTCACTTCAGATGTTGGGAGACTGGAACTGCAGTTTGTGGGACTCCTGGGACAGCAACTCACAATAATGTTAAGGCTTTTTCTGTGCATATAGTTTGAATTAGGGGAAATGCTCAAAATATATAAACAGGAACTAGTCTTGCAGAGAAGATAAGCTTTGGAGTAAGGGGGCTGTCTCTTATAATGTGTATTTAGTGTCTACTGCAGTGGGGATTAATCTCATGTTGAGATCCTGGGCCTCTCTTAATGTGTGTACTGCTGTAATACACAGAACTACTTCCTTCCATTGACTGCCTTTTTGTTGCATTGTTTTGTGTAATTGACTCCTTTTTTATCCAGAGGCCAAAAAGTGATTATTGGAGATTGCCAGCTCCAGACCTGAATTGTTTCATTCAGGAAGTTAATTAAAATCAACCCACCTCTTCAGAAAACCTTTTCGAATACAGCGTGGATGCTCCTTTCATCTCTGTGTTACTCTTTCTATTTTTTTTTTCTTTTTTTTTTTTTTTAATCGGTACTCCTTAAATCATGGAAATAACTTGGCAAAGGACCTGAATTACAAGAAAAATCAGCTAGGAACGTAGGTAAAGGCACATAATAGGTCTTTAGAGGAGAGGAATGAATTTAATTGAGTGAAAGCTCAGAAAACCCAAAAGTAAACTCAGGGTCATCAGCATGCTTCTTTCACTTATCCCTCAGTTGCACTTCATAGATCCAGGCTTCCTTTTGCTCTGCTGTTATCACACTTTCCTTTTGCTGTGATTTATTAACTGTGGAACTGTCAAATTATGAAACTGAGGTTCTAGAAATACTTATTAATGTTTGAGAAATTCATTTCACACTTGAATACTTTTTCTAACACTTACTAATGTCCCTCATTTTGGTCATGTGGGTCTGCAGGGCAAGAAAACAAGGTATCTTATTATATATTTAGCATGTGGAGATGAAGGATAAAAAAAATGTATTTTGAAACCCCCTCAAACATCACAGCAGCCTCATGCATTTGGTGCTTGTGCTGCTGGATGTGGTGGCTGTGGGTGGATGTGCACAAGCAGGGCAGTGTCTGTACATTCAGTGACACCATTCCAGCTTCCTTTCAGTCACTATTAAGAAAGCACTTCTAATCCCCTCTGAGAAGCTCGAACATAAAATTCCTTTCATGCCAGTTTTGTCTTCCTCAATTTGGCGAACACTGACCTTCCCCCTGTGATTCCAATGGAACTTGTAATTCAAAAGGCATTTCTGTTTATTATTACCCTGTTAGTGTACAAGAATCATCAGGGATGCCAGTACTGCTCAGGCAACAAGGTTACTCACTGAGCTCTCTGTTGCAGCTTTGTACTGCAAACAAAAATACAGAGGCCATAGATAAATTATGATTACTCTCTATTTAATAAGAATAAAGAGCCTAAAACAATCACTGTATAATTACTTGTCTCAAGATCCTTTGCCACACTTATTTCTCACACAAAGTTTTCTGATGGAAATTCATTTAAAAAGTAGAAACAAAGACCACCAAAAATGTCAACGTTTATGAGTTTGCTCTTACAGGACTGGAACATTTCTACCTCTTGACACTCAGTTTTGAAATGTGTTATGTTACAACAGTATCAAATTTAACAGTTCTGAACTGGTATAGTCTTACTTAAAAGGAGGTTTTCCTTCAAAATATAATTTTGAACAGAATATTGAGCTCTGTGTTTCCATCAGCATTAATGAAGTCAAGTTTCACATTTAACCTAATCTGCTCAAAGTAGACCCTTCATACTTAGAGAGGCATCATCTGATAGGAAATGGCTGCAATACCTCCAGCCTTCCTAAAATACTGACAGTTTCAACCGTTTCTTAAGAAATACTCACTGGGGACTGCAGCTCTAAACACACTTCTGTTTTAAAATGTGACCATCTTCTTTAGCTAAAGTGGGTGACTCCTTGCAACTAAAGCAGTGGTGTTGCTGGCCACCCAAAGGCCAGTCAGAGAAAGGAGTGACCACCAGATATTTTTCCTTGAGATGCCTCTCCACAGTGCTTTTTTCCCTTTGATGCCTCACTGGTTCCACCTATGATTTCTAAATGACCATAACATCCTTTCCTCAGGCAAGTATTTGATGCCAGCATTGGGAACACTGTTTTTTCAAAGGAAACTCCAGTAACATTTATAGTCTTTCACATTTGGTAAACAGCTCCTGATGAAAACAGTGTGCAGCAGAAGCACCTTCTTCAATGCACAGATGTCCACTGCATGCTCAAATTACCAGGCTTAATGATAAGAGGAAAAAAAAACCCACCTTTTTGGCAGAAGTAACATGGAAGATATAATTTATTTTTTTACCTGCAATAAGAGGAGTGAATTCTGGTCTTGTTTAATTCAGCACAGCAGCTGACAATGGGGTGGGCTGGAGTGTTTGCTCTGCTGTCTCTTCTGTTTAAGCAGAGGACAAGAAAAAATGTTAATACAACAGTGAATCCTAGCTGGGACCTAACCCTGATAGCAGCTCTGCCCCACGGACCTGCAGGACCCTCAGTGTCCACGTTTTCAAACCTGACAATATGTTAGGGCTTAATTTTGGTATGTAGGAAAATGATCATGTGTGAGGGCAACCCCCCTATAAATTCTGTACACACAAATGCAGCAGCTCTTTCAGATGAGCATGTGCTTATTTGAAAGTTTGTCTTTCAGCACCTCTCCTCTTTCTCTTTCTTTGCTACTGCCCTTCAGATTTTGTGTCTGTAGAATTGAAAACTTGTGCCATGTGAAAGTGCTCCAGTTACATCAGCTGTAACTACAATTTCTCCCTTAAGCTGTACACACTAGTCAATATTCACTTTGCAAATAGTTCTCCATTTGATAAATGCAACTTCACTGTTGTGTGGAACAAGTTCTGAAATAGTACCTCCATGGACGTTTTTAAACTTGACAGGTCTGTTCTACAAATCATTTATTTGTTTTAATGTTTCTTAGCATGCCTGAATCTAAAAGCATTTCATAGATACGTTCCCCTGACCATTTCACTAATAATGATTTAGCTCATTATTAATGCTTCCCTTTCACCCAGAAACTGAGATGCAGGTATCTGAGAGAAGTGCTATTGTTTTTAGAAGCCTAATTGGATTCTGATTTCTAGAACTCACCTTGCTGAGGGCTCAGCTCTTCTAAAAAAAGCTGTCTACAAGGGTCAGAAAGAAACTATTAAATTGCCTGACACCTATTAATCTACTCCTCTTTTAGGTCCATAGCCGTGAACTGAGCTCATTGAAATAAAATCTCTCATACTTGTGAGATCATATGTTAGAAAATTGGTCCTGGTGTGCCCAAAGAGTTGGCCCCATATTACATTATTTCCTTATACAAACAGTAACAAAATATACTTCCCCCCCCCCGCCAATGTATTTTATTTTAGGGAAATGCAACAGGAAAGAACAAAAGTAAAATTCCCATTTGTGAAAGCACAGCATGTGCAACTTCACTGTAACAGGCAACAAAAGGTCTAAGAGCAAAAAAGGACTACTGAGACCTGCACACAGTTTCTCATAAATTAGCTCAGAAAACCAAAGGTAGAGCACTGCATGCTAGAAAAGGCTTGAAGCACAAAATATTTTTAAAGTCCTTTAGCAATATTAAAATTCTGCTCAGAAACAACTACAATAATGTGATTTTCCCCTCTCCTTGCGTGTGAATCAATTGTGCAGCCAATTCTCTTTATTAAAATTTTTCAAAACTCTAAAAAAATGGATTTAGTTCCCACCCCAGAAAGATGAAGGAAAGTGCTTAATGCATTGGTGTTGGGGCACAAAGTGCATTTGTTGTGCTGCTGAATGTAACACGATCTGAACCAAGGCAGGAGAATGAACACTTTGCAGCCCCTGATGGATTTCAGATTTATTAGACACTGGAATGTTTTTTTCCCCCCTTGTCTATAAGAACATGGTGTGTAAGATGATAAAGGGCAGGAATAAAGGGAGCAGACACTGTAGCCCTTAAAATTAAAAGAACTGTTTCTAGATTTTGAAAGTGTCAATGTATGAAAAAGCAGCCTAAATAGAAGTGTTGCATTATTCAGTACGCTTTCCTCTTGGAAAGAAAAACATTCTGCAACCACTGACAAAGCTATGGACGTGTGACTAATACTACTTTTATTTTCCTATATGGAGAAAAACCCCATCACAAAGCCTAAATGGAATATTTATGCTGTAAGATAATACACTCATACCTGTAAATTATGAGTGCAAGTTGTAATAATTCATCCTTAGTTTCATTACTCATGCACTATGGAGCTTTCAAGATTAGGGATGGATTTGTTATGCCACTACATTCCAGTATACATTTTCCCTTTTTAACCCTCTCTCTCTTCTCTGGCACACACATCCTGTACAGTAGGAGCAAATTTCTTTGTACCAACACATACAGACTGTGTGAGCTACACAGAACTGGCATCCCTTTCAAAGGACATATTAATGATCCATTTTATGATGTTAACCAGGCTGAAAAAAAATTAGCTCAGGGCAGAGGGATACAATTTCAAATAAATTTGGAGGAAAGTTTCCTATTCAGAGAAGAGCTCCAAGGTGTAACATTAATAAAACGCTGTTGTAGTCTAATGTTACAGGATAGTTCTCTTGAGCTTCCAGGATGGGAACCACAGTGGTCTGCCTGTAGTAGCAGGAGGTTTGTTCCAGTATCTATGCATTGCTTTGTAAAAGGGAATAACAGAAGTCTGGAATGAATTGCTTCAAAGATTAGAATTCCCATGAAAATATAAACCACAAAACTATGCACTGAAAGTGAAGTTATGTTTAATATATAAGCAGAGGAATAAACAAGTTCTGCTCTACTATTTTTGACTCTGTGTTTTAAGTGTCTGAAAGTGATGTATGTCTGACAGAGAAGACAAGGCCAAGGGGACAGTTTGGGCCAGTGTTCTGAGCACTGGCACTCCAGTTTCTGCTGGGGTCTGCTACTGAGTTACTGTGTAATCTTGGCTGAATCATTTAAATTCTTTATGCTCTAATTTCACCAGCTTGTAAAATAGGTGTAATCCTCCCCCATTTACCTCAGATAGCAAAAATATCTATAAAACATCTTAGATGGCATGATATGTTCAGGCAAATTTCACTTCAGTAAAACATTCTCTTTATGAGCTGTATTTGTCCACAGATCTTTTTGTCTGGCAAATCTCTGCCCCCAGACACACACATACACAGCCATGTCACTGGCACCTGAAAGATGAGAAGATTGTGCCTTTACTGTGAAATCAAAACCCTCATTCTGCTGCTGTGGCTGCAGAAATTGCATTACCTATCAAACTTTAAGTCTTTTCAAAGTCCAAATCTTGTGTGTCTTAATCAAGTGAGAAGTCCCAGTAAAAATCAGTAGGATACTTCAAGCCATTAAGGAAAGCAGGCTCTGGCCCCTTGTAGAGCATTGAGGTAAACCAGACACACTACTGCAGTTTGCATTGGACAGTTCTCAATTAGAATGTCAAGATTTATAGTGTATTTTATCCAGTTTTCATTCTCCACTGTTCAGTTTAACTTTTGACCCATGGTTATTGGCAGAAGAGGGCTTGTCCCAAAGGGCCATTAGTCCCTTCCAAAGAGGCCTTCTAAGAAGTGCCAAAAAAGAGGGTGGGAAACAGTCTCTTTGTAACAGGACCCCTCCTCTGGAATGCCCACCATCCATGGGACAGTCAGTATACAAGAAAACAGAAGATCCCTCTGGATTTTCTGCACTAAGTAGTTAAGGTCTTGCATTGTTCGTTTTCTCTCCTGTCCTGCCAAAAGATCGGATGGAAACAAGTCCTGTAGAAATGGTATAAAGCAATTTTGTCAAAAAAATCTGCATGGAGTCAGAGTAAAAGAAAATGTAGGTTATAAATATAGGGAACATATGCTGATTTATAAGAGATATAGAAAGGTGTGGCTTCCAGGGGTTCTCCAGGGGGATGGAGCTCATAAAGCTCTCAGCCAACATGGAACACAGCATCCATACAATATATGATAGAAGAACACGAGTTGCAGATACATCTTTGAACTTAAAAAAAGAAAAGGTACAGGGATAAATTGATTTACCCAGGTTGGATAAGCTCTGCTCAATGCACTCCCTTCAAAAAGGGAGATGAGAGCTGTGCTGAAGGGGAGTCTGGCATGTAACTGGCACAGTTTCTCAAGGCAAAACCTTTAGACTGATAAAAATATCAAACATAATCAATGATCTTGCTGTAGGACTGTGCTGGTGACACAAAATAAGAGCAGTACTGTAAATGTGGAGGGCCAGAGTATTCCACAGGAAGACTCATATAATCCTGGGCATTCCAGCATTAGGAATGAAATGTAATAGGATTCAAATCAGTCTGTGTGGTTGGAGATTAGTAACAGCAATGCTCTGTGGTGAGCAAGATGCTCCTTGGATGAGGATGTCCTTACAGCAGGGAGGTTCTCCAAGGGCCTTCCCATGGACACAGGGGACAAAAATAACCCAGCTCCCTTTAGGATAGAGCCAGCATCATTTGCAAAAGGGATTATATAATATAGTTGCCTCTAACAACAGAGGACTAATCTGATGAACCAGAAGGCCCCTTCCAGTCCTATTGTTCCTGCTATTCCCAAAGTTAAATTAACACCAACCTTGCCTGGCAACATTGTCCCTGCGCTGGTGGAGAGGGAGTTTGCCCTGGAGCTCCTGGGATGAGATGTCTCTGCAAATGGGAATTGAAAACCCTGTAAATGGGAACTAGAAGAGGTGCCAGGTTTGTAATTTAAAAAACCCAATAAAAACAACATAATGGATCTAAATCCTCCAGCTTTGTGGCACAGAAAGGCTTGTAAGGACACAAGACCAGCCTTAAATCCCCCTCAGGAGCGGCTCGTGGCTGACAGCATAGCACCAGTCCCCTCACAGGGCACCCGCTGTCCTCTGACAGCCTGAAGCCATTGGGGCAGAAACACTGAGTTTGGAAAAGTGACTTTTTTCTAGATAGCAGGGATTGAGTGAGGGTTTCCCACCTCTTGTTTTCAGGCCGGCCTTCTCACAGCCATCCCGGCCTGTCGGGATGTCAGGGCCTCCATACCCCAACAAATCCCCGGCCTGGGAGCAATCTCTCCCACCTATATCATATATATATATATGACATATATGTATATATATTCTTTTTTTATATGATGTGTGTGACACGAGGTGAAATTCGGCTGTGGAGGGCTGCCGGGAGGCTGTGAAGGGCAGGACCGGGCCCCTGACCGGCACCACCATTGCTGAGGGAAGGAGGCGCGGCCCCAGGGCGTGGGCGCTGCCGTGAGGGCACCGCGGCCGCCTCAGGGGAACAAAACAGAGTTAAAATCATACCAAAATGAGGTAACGCAGCCCAGGGTCTGGGGTGTAGGGGAACTGTCTCTGAGTGTCTCTTCAGGGCATGATTTTAGGTGTAGAGCTGCTCAAGCTGGATGGAGGGAAAGCTGTTTGACTGCCTGAGAGCTGGCAGAGCCATCGGAGCACACAGCCCAAAGCAAAGCAGCGTAGTTGAAGTAACAGCAATTTAAAAAGTGTGGGAATAGAAATTTCCCTTTCCTAACTTCCCAGCCCTGTGGAGCTGAGGAGAAGCACTTGGTCTGGCAGGACTCTGCCCTGCCAAGGGTGAATGTCAGCGCCTCCCTTGTGTTCCTTGTGCTGCCTTGTCACTGTCACTCCTGCTCCAGAAGGCGGGTCTGCAAGGTGGAGGTGGTGTTCTAGCCTATGTATATCTTTTCCTGGAAAAGTATCGTTAGAGAACCTTTAGAATCAAATAGGGAGCCTTTAGAAATGGCCAGCTGGCATCTGGGTTCCAGGGCAGTGCCTGGCATTCATGGGCTGGGACAGGCTCAGGCAGTGGGTCAAGATGTGGGAGCGAGGTGGGGATGGATGTACCCTTCCATTTAATCTCTCCATCTTCTCTCATCTCCAGAACAGCAACAGCAGCTTGGGAAGGGGCTGCAAAAACACTCGTGTCTGCCAGGTGACACGTCCCAGGAGGGGAGATGCAGAGGAGTGAATCGAGGACTGTTCTCCTGGGAGCAGTGGCCCCAGCCACCAGAAGATGCCAGCCCCCAGCTTTCTGTTGAAAATCCCAGGTTTGTTCAGCCCAATTTGCTCACGAGACACAGAGCAGAGCCCACCTACTCATTTCTCTCCACAGCCATCCAGTGATAATGACTTTCAGTCAATGGCGTAGCTTGGAACAGATGCCTGGAGGTGAAAGGATCTGTATTCCATTACTAGCCCCTTCAACTAGCCAGGGTCCCCCAGGTTAAATATTTTTAGCAACAGCTTGTTTACATGTCAAACTTGTCAATGAGCTTCTGGGGCACTGCTGCCACAAAGCTGTGTTGGTGGCAGCCCGTAAGCTTTCTCTATGCACAGAGATAATGCCTTCTAAAGGGCTTGTCAGATATTTTCTTCCTACTGTGTCACAGGAGCAAGACTAATTTCAAAGAAATGGTCTTTATTTCTACTTAAAACTGCTAAAGAAAATATCCAGCACTGTCTTTTTTCTTGTCATCTGTTCGACAAGTGTCTCATAAAACAAATTGAGAGGTTTAAATCTCCGAGACAAAAATCAATAAGAGGATAAGTAAAGAATAGGAGGAAGTCAGCAGGCTGAGATTTATTTCATTGGAAATGTTTTTTCAATGGATTTACTAATAAATCTAAAGTGGCTGGTGCAGCTGCCTTTGATATGCAGTATCTCCTTTACTTAGATGGAAGCTACACATGAAAAGGAGCTTTGAATACTGATTTTTACAAGGGTGTAAATCAGCAAAGCCCCACACGTTACATGTACCACCAGCATCTGCTTCAGGTAGACATTAAGAAGAAGGATTTGGTTTTATGCCAGAGTTTTCCTTTGTAGCTTTACCATTTTTTGTTTTATATATTTCAATATTTGTGATCAGGTCCTTGCTGTGCTGGACACTGAATAATTCAATGTAATAAAATCATCTCTGTCCCAAAGAGTTGATGGAGTTTCAAGGGTAGGAAATGGCATTGAAATAACAAATATGGGCTGACCACAAGTGAAATCACAGGGAATGAAGTTTGTGATGATGGAACTGAGCTGTGGTATCTCTCGAAAATCTGCTCCAGTGAGTACTTTCTTTGTGGTGATGGGAAACTGGGAAAAATTTAAATTAAATGAATGATTTGTAGCATACTTACAGATAAGGAAAATTAAATAAACTCTTAAAGCAGTCCAGAACAGGTCAGCCTGGATTGCCTACCAGTCATAAGAGGGTTCCAGGAGGAAGGGATATTCTCCTGGGTGACAATAATAATGGTTGTCACTGAAATGCCTGCACTTTGATGTTGACAGGAAGCAATGGAAGACACTGCACCCCAGTCCTGAATGCCTTCCCTCCCTGCTGCACATTCACCCTGACTGTGAGCTTTTCCAAAAGCCCCGTGGATGAAGAGGAAGCTATAATGAGCTCCTTGTTGAGTAATGTGAGTGGTTTGCTCCAGTTGGCACACATGACAGATGGCTGTGGGTAGGGAGCGAGTTGCTGGGGTCTGTGTATGTGCATATGTGCTAGGAGGGGTTCCAGGATGGTTCCATGGCTCACTATTTCAAATTAAACAAATAGTCCTGGATGCTTTTACAATGTCAGATGGGAAATCAGCCAGAAACTAGCTGATATCTTATTGTTCCTTGTTCTTCAATCGATTCCACATTTTTCAAAGGATTTCTCTGCACCAAACATGTATCAGAACATGGTTAAGCTCCGTTGTTCCAGTTCACAAATTTGATGTTAGGAAGAAATGTTGGAAGTGAGAGTAAATCAACAGAAATGGCCATTTTCATCCCCTTATATGGTTTTTCTCAAGTCAACATGAGAAACATTTCACAGCTAACTGTGAAAACTGGCACCTCATTACCTACTTTATTATTTCTTATGACTTATTAAGGGTTATTATCATTGTTCATTATCCTTTTGATAGTGCCTACCCTGGCTCTCCTATCGTGTTATTACTGGGTAGTAGCAGCAAACCCTTACATTTAGGTCACTTTAACAGCTTGTATTTAAAGATTCCCATGAATATTAGTCTGAAGGGTGCAACCAGTGCTGTGATTTGCACAAGGTTCTGAAAATGGAAGCAGGGAAAATGTGGAATGAAATCTGTGTGTGGTTATATGCTAAATGATTGTCATGGAGCCATACGCACTGGGGGGTTGAGCTGAAGTTGCATGACCTACCTAAAATCTGTAATTTCCATAATTTTTGAGCACCCTGCATTGGAATCAAGACAACCCTGCATCAATACAGTGGTTTTAATGCAGATATGTTTATGTACATCATAGAAAATCATACACGTGTTATTGGGAAAAGTCAGACATCCTTCATAGTAGGACGCTGTTTTCCATAGCAGACCTTCAGAGTTGAAATTGGGATAATATATTCCCTGTGTCACAGAGCTTTAAGGATATATTATATGTTTACAAATGGATTTCACCATGAATCCACCATGTTAATTGTCATAATGTGATGGCCAATTTCATACAGCCCCAAATTCCATACCACACATTCAAAGAGGGAAGAACAGTTCTGGAAAACAGGCAGGTGTGATCTCCATCTCCTTGAGGAGGATGAGGAGAATTGATACAATCCATCTTGTGAGTCAGCAGCACAGCTAGAATCAGAACCAAGCTTTCAGTGTCAGCTTTTGCCAAAACCTGCCCAGTAGTGTGTCATGATGAGGGCTGGCTAGACCTCCTCCCAAGCCAGGAGCAGAACCCTTTATGTTTTGGCAGTTCGCACACGTGGATTTGTTTCTCAGATTCTCCATGATGGCTGAACATTGTGCTCCACACCTCACCACATCATCTCCACGTCACAATGCCCTGTCTGGGTCTGCATTCAAAATCTACCATCCATGACCTGATCCTGTTCGATCTCTTGTGAGATCTAAGTCTGAGGAACTTGAAAGATGCAAAATGACTTGATTTATCCTCCAGGGAGCATGATGGCTTCTGAAATTGCCTTCTCCCCTGGATGCCACACACTGTCCCCCTGCCCAGAAGATGGAAATACTGATTTTGTTTCTTATCTGACTTGTGTAAGTATATGTGGGAGAATAGCAAATGTCATTGCACAGGGACGCAGAGCAAGAAGTTGCAGGGAAGACGGGATATTAACTCTTCCGTTCTTTTAGATTTCCAGGCTGCAGGATAATCCTACAAAATTAAATAATATGAGCAGGATTTCCCCCTTTCCTCTTGACCTGACTTTTAAGCTAGGGCTAAGAATTGCAGCACATTTCTTTTCCCAAAGCAAAACACGATCCTGGATAAAAGTCAGTTTAGTTGAGAGAAAAAAGTAAAACAAAAATAGATCTTTTCCATAAACAAAGCTGCTTTCCATTTTGCTAACATAAACAGGCAGATGCATTAAGAGATCATGCCACCCAGGCCCTGGAAAAAGAAGCAGGGAAATGTAATTCTGAGTATTTTTCTGAAGGTGCAAGGATGGCTGAGCCTAAGGCAAACTGCGCAGGAGGACAAAGCTTTATAGACAGGGGAGCTTTACATTTTTACCTGAGACTCAGAAGAACTACACTTCCATAGATCTGGCCAAATGCAGCATCATCTCCTTTCCAAATGAAATCCCTACCTTTTACAGGCACCTGTGCACTTGGTATATTCTCACAAAAACAGAGAGTTTCAACACAATCTCTCTGGTTGTGCAACCAGAAGTTCAGGTCTCTGGGCACGGAACTGGGCAAGTACTGGCAAAAAAAGCCTTCACCATAGGTGTGCTCTGTGTGAATGAGACCCCCTTCCCCAGGGACCAGAAACAAGGGGATGAAGCAAGAGAAATAAGAAATGAGTGGTGTCCTAATTATGGGCTGTTTTTCCTCACAACGAAGTTGAAATCAGGCAGCTGGGATGGACCCTATTATGTTAAAGCCCACATCTTTTACTCTTTTCTCTCACTTGAACCATTCCTTGGTGAGAAATGTATCCATCTTGACTGAAAGATCCACATTCTACTTAAGCTATCAAAATAGTCTTTCTGTAATTGTCTGGAGATGGCCACTCTCTAGATATCTACTACAGTCTGTAGGCATCTGTATTTAAGTGATGCTTTGCAATAAATCACATCCAGGAGATGTTGCAGCCTTCTGATAGGGCTGGGTTGTGATACATTTCATGTGCTGCAGAACACAGCTCTGGCCAAGGTCTTCACAGACCCCCTTTTGCTGTGTTTGCTTGTTCTAAAATCTCTGCTTCTCTTACTCAAAGCAATCTGGTAATATCAATCTCCCAACCAGACACTGCAGGGCAAATTCTGTCTTCAGGCATCCTGCATTTGATTAAAACCAGGGTGTGCAAAGCTGTTCCAGGCCTTGGTACCATTTCTGATTCAGAAACAGTGCATAAATATCTTCTTCTGCTTTGGCTGATACCAGAAAAGAAGATTAGGTGTTTCCTTTCAATATTTGGATTCAGCCTAAACATATATCCAGTGACTCAAATGCTACTTCTTCATACTGTCTCTTTGGAAAACGGTCTTCAGGATCTCCATGAAACAGAATTATTTCTGCATTTTCTTGCTTCCTCTTGGGTCATAAATGCAACAAGAAGGACCTTCTGCTGAAGACTTTGCCCCTTTGTACTGAGGTACAGGAAGTTCAAGTCTATGTGCAAATGAAAAATGTTCTAGCCAATATTCCATATCTAGGTTGTTCTGTTCCTTCTCCCCCATGTTCCCCCACCCCCACCCCAGTCTGAGAAGAGGATCTGGTTCAGCTTTTGCAGGAAGTATCTTTGGAGTAGTAGTTTCTCTGATTGATTTTTGATAATTTTTAGGTACATCTATCACTTGTCACAAAAAATAAGTGCATGGAAAGAACTAGTTCAGATTATTTTATCCTTTCTGATACTTTTTGCTCCTTTAGCCCTCTGTTCCTTTATCCTTCCCTGTTCCTCCACAGCTGCCATTAAGAACAAGTCAGTGACTCACAAAGGCACATTTTCACTCATTCACTACATCACAGCCCACCACGCTCACCCACTCCAGGGTTCCCTGACGCTTGATCTTTGCCACCAGGAGCATCCAATTCTGTGGCCAGCGCTAAGGCCAAAGGGAACTCTACAAACCAGTTATTCTCTGTTTCCCCCAGGAACAAAACTGTGGCGATGTTACTGCCCTCTAAAGATGTGTGGATCAGCATTAAAGTGCTGACCTGTTCAACACTTCTGGCACCCTTTGAACCGGGGAGCTTTGAAGCCAAGGCTGTAACGAACTCGTGTATAATAAGCTGCTGCCCCATGCCAGGCGAGGCAGAGGTATCAGGGACTGATGGAAGCTTTTGAAGGCACAAAATGCTATTAAAAACTGCGAGGGACTAGAGAAAAAGAGACAGTGAAAAACAAATCTCTCTTCCATCCAGTGATGCATTTGGCAAGTTAGAACTAGGGTCACTAAAGCAGATTTAAAGCTTAAAAATTTTGGGGTGGCTGGCTTACGGTTTTGGCTTAGAAACACTTCTGCTGAAACTGGGGCTCTACTGGGAGACAGTTCAGTTCAGGGCTTTCCTTACCTTTCTGCACCAGTAATTTGTTGGGGAAGGGAGAACCAGTCTGCATAGCAATAATTATTATCAATTGTATTGTGCTTTTTATCTTCAAAGTGCTTTACAGACACAAACTAATTATTCCTCTGCAACACCCCTGTGAAGAAGATGGTAAGTATCATTATCTCTGTTTTACCAATGGGGAGACTGAGCCAGAGCATTTAAGCGATTAGCCTGGGGCCACAGGGGCAGTTAGTGTCAGGGCTGGGAATGCAGGAGTGTCTCTGCTCCCAGTCAGCACCAGGCAACATATCTCTTTAGTAGGAACAAAAGGGAACCTTTCTCCAGACTTGGAACCTAAAAGAAGCTCATTTTTTTTGGCAAGGGATTATAAACTCTTTCTTTAAAATGTAATCATAATTGGAAAAAAAGACTGTGGAGTAAGGGCACTGAAGAGAGTTGAAAGCCAGTATGTCTGCTTTATAGGTAATCCTAGAATCTGGAAATTTGGGAAAATTCGTGGAAAATTTATGCAGGGGATGTAGAGTTCTGTTTCAGGAGAAAAAAAAAGTGACATATTTGAAATTTCCCATGGAAGGAAAAGTAAATTATAATAATTTTTAAATATCAAAATGTTTCATTACAGACGTTTTCAAAATGAAACTGAACCTGAAAGTCTGTGCTCTGAAGTTCTCAGTTCAGACATGGCTTGAGGGCTTTTAAATTCCTCCATGCCTATGGGCTCTCAGTGAGGTTCTCAGGGCTTCCACAGGAATGTTACAGCTGAGCCCTGCAGTGCCTCTATTCTACCCCCTGAAAAAATCAAACTTTTTAAAAACCATCAATAGCTTGGCACTATTTGCACTGGAACAGAAAAGGAGCAGGAATGGTAAGAGGTCCAGTTGGGAAGCACCTTGTCCTCTTCTAGAGCTGTGACCCTGAGGGACAATCCATCACATGGGACACTGCCTCCCTCACTCAGGGATGAGTTGGGGATTAGGGATGCTGGGAAAGAACAGACACACTCAGTATTCCCTTTTCCATGAGATTTCCTTTGGCCTGGTAACAGGCCTGAGGAACTGAAGGGCAGTCACAAACCCCAGGCTCTGCCTAAGGAGGAGATGAGTTTACAGGGCAGGAGAGCAGGAATAAAAGGTATCCTTTTACACTGAGCTTTACATTTTGGTTTGCAATCAAGAGCTAATGGACAACACAAGACTTTTTTGCAAGACTTGTCTTATCTCACACTACCTAAGAGGGGCTAGAACCTGGAAAAATAACAATACCCAACACTGAGTCAGGGCAACGCTTTTCACACAGCCCCAGTTACTTTTCAGTCTAAAGCACTGAGCCAGATCCTCAAACATTCAGAAGCTGCCATGACGGTTGGATCTTCTAAAGAACTCTGTAGCCCACCAGCTTGGCACTTCTTTAAATCTAGGCAGTGATTTTGGTGCCTAAATGGGAGCTGAGCCCTTTTGCAAACCTGCTTCTGATCGTGCATGCTGAGCTGCTCTGCAAATCCTGGCTATCATTGCTCTGCATTCTTGTACTTCCTGGTTGCGAGCTGTGCTGGGAGCAAAACTATCAAAGCACCACAAGGAAACCACTCCTGCTATAATCAGGAAGCATAAAAAAATCTCAGGAGCCAAACTGTTCAGCCTCTATTACTATTTGGGCAATGACTGTACCTTTGGTACTTCTTTATCCTTACATATATCAGGCTGTGCGATGGCAGGTACTATAAAACCCTCTAAAATAGAGACAATCCCAGCACTGAATAGTTTATAATCAAAATAGAAGATGAGGCAGAAAGTGTGTGCAACAGATGGACAGATCTGGCATAAGGAATCCACGGGGTAAGTGTTCGAGTGAGTGCCTCCAGTTTGCAGAGCAGAAAAGAGCAGTCAAGGATAAGCTTTGCTGCTTACCTTACCTGACCCCTAAACCTTTTGAGATTTACCCACAACAATTAATTATTCCTTTGACTGGCCAAGATGATTCACAGCTGCTCATGCCATCCCAAAGCTCAAGATCTAAGTAAATTTATTGAAATTAGTGGTGGCTTCCTTCCAGGAAACTTGCATTTAGTTTTGATTCAAAGAAGCTCCGCACCCTTCCCACCTCTTATTTCTTCCCTCTTCCAGCCCTCAGCAAATGTGGAGCTCTGCAGCTTCAATCTAATAGACTCAGGAATGGGAGTCATGAGATCTGAGTCCTATTCCTGTCTCTAATACAGGGTGGTTTTCAGTGAGTCATTTCCCCTCTGTCTTACTCAATATCCTTGTTCGTAAATGGGGTTAACAATACTGATCCATCTTATGGAAAAGCTGTGAGTTCATTAATATCTGTGAGCATTCCAGTAGCTGATGTTCTGGAACATCTCCTTGGCTTTAGTAGCTCTGTGTCTGCCACTATCCCTGTACTTGTGTGGTGCCAAGGAAGTTCAGGTGGAAATAATGGGGTCAAGAACTGTTAGAAGGTTCTGAATTGACTTCACCTCCTTAATAATTAATATTTTCAGGAGGGCAGACAAGAGAAAAAACAGAAGTTAACTCAGTTCTCATTTGCTAGAGGGTTTACCAGCTCCTTACAGAATATACTCACTCTGGTGTTTACCATTATAACACTGTCTGCAATTTCCCAGGCACCTTCCTCTTTAGGATCACTCTGGTTTCAAGTACAGGCCCACACTCATATCACCCCTGGCCTGAACTTGTCTCCATTTGGTAGATGCTGATGAAGAGTTACAAATAGGTGAAGCCACTCATCAGGCTCACTCACTGTCAGATGTCTGGGACAATCTTCCCTTGAGGACACTCATTGCACCAAGACCCTTCACTGCTCCCTTTTGATATTTTGGTCTTTTAGGAGAACTAGAAAGTATTAATGCCAGACCTTACTGAGTTGAAAATGGACATTTCAAACTTTTAAATAGCACAATTTTTGAAGCCCTGATCTCACTTCTTCCTTCATAAGACAGTAACCTATGGCTTTCAGAGCCCAGTTCTCCCTTCAGCAGTCTGTTCCAGTAAAAGCTGACACTGTATCCATCACTACCTGCTTTAAATAAGGTTTTTCCATATTGGGTCAGTGGGCTAAACAGCTTTGAAGTTTACTTAACTGTACACAAATCTTTTCAACAGAGACTGTTGATGGGCTGGGAGGGCTTGAGGATGGTTCAGTCCAGTGTCTGTCCAACCTCTCCACCTCTAGAAAGGTGGACAAAAATTCTTTGGGATTCTCAAAAAGACAGAAACCCCTCACTTTTTCCAGGAAGGAGCAGGTTTGTGTGTATTGCACTACTGGTCAGGCCTTTCTGGGTACTTCTCCTTTCCTCTGAGTGCTGCCACCCAGCAGCCTTGGCTGGCTGGTAGCTCCAGCAGCTGCACCCTCAGCTGGAGTGTCTCTTGATGGAGAGGCTGACAGACCCCAAGGACAGGGAGGGGGTGCTGCAGAATCATCACCTGCTACAGCCACAGATGTCTGCAGGACACACATGAATGGAGTGAAGGGTTTGACTTCCCAAAGCAACTCCAACAAAATTGTGGAGAGAAAGGAGAATCACAAGGAGGAAAGGCAGGCAGAGGAACTAAAACTGGTGGTTTGGGTCTCTACCCAGCCCAAGAGAAACCACAGTGCTTTTCTTCTGAAAGTGACTCCCCATGTAGAACTGTGGTCCTGAAACACTGGGGTTTTGAAGCTGCATGCAGGAAGAAGATACAGGAGGCAGCCCTGACATTTCAGAGAATGTGTGTGGTCCTTATTGAAAAAGTGTATGAGGCAAAAATAAGCAAATGTAGCAGAATTTTTTCCTTTGACTAGATCTTACTGTTTTTTCCCTCTTACTTCTAGACTTGCCATATACAAAAAGAATTGTAGGATGGTTTGGATTTTCAGGCAACTTTAAAGATCATCCAGTCCAACCCTTCTGCCATGGGCAGGGACATCTTGCACTAGATCAGGTTGCTCAAAGCCCATCCAACCTGGCCTTGAGCACTTTCATTGATGGAGCATCCACAACTCATCTCTGGTTTCCAAACTCAGGCCCACAGCCGTGGTAGCACTTTAGCAGGCAGTGGCAGAGAGCTGTCCCAGGGGCTCCACGAGCATGGCTGATCCTGTGTGGAGCCAGTGTCATGGGACACATGGAGCCGTGCTGCAGGAATGGGAATTTGGCTCTGTTCCTCTCACCTGATTACCTTCCTCCCCCTCCAGTGTGACTGGCACCGCTCAGCTTCTGCACCCACAGCCTGGGCATGTTTCCAGCCCATTATTAGTCACCTTATGTCCATGTTCTTGAGATCAAGTGCCCCAGTCTTCCCTTATCTTTTTTCCTTTATCATATGTTATTTGGAAGGCAAACTTCACCAGAAGGATCATGTCTAGCTTAAATTTGTTCATTGCATGGCACATAAGAAACATTAATAATAGCAACAGTATAATAAATCATAGCATCACAGTAACACATGAGTTAATGTTCCCTAAAATCCTATGTCAGCTTACTGAATTACAAGCAAACATATTTGATACATGAACTAAAGGACTCCTGTACTTGCCAAGGCTCAAGGCCAGTTCACAGATTCACATCTCTCTCTGACACTGCTGTTCATTGTATACTTCCCCACAGAAGTGCAGGGTTGCCATTGTTTCCCTATACCTGGTGCTAGAGGTGTTAACAGCTACAAGAAATGCACCCTAAGAGAAGAGCTAAAACTTGGTTTAAAGGAGGCACTAGTTTTGAAGTTCTGTATATTTAATGTTTTAAAGTTTGGCTTTGGGATGTCAGCATTTTGGAATTGTGGAAGGGGGCCTTAATACTTCATCCACTCAGAAACAGGAGAATCTGCATTCTCAAGGAATTTCAAAGAATTTCTACTGGTATAAATTGCTGTAACTGCTGATTTGAAAGAGGAAGGAGACAAGAAGGATGTCCTGGTTGGGGGTAGGTTAATCCCCCTGGGGTTGCCAGACTGATGAACTATTCCCTGTTTTGCTACAGATTTCTTGTGTGACCTTGGGCAAATCACTCTCCCTCTCAATATCACAGTTTCCCATCTGCAAACTGGTGAGAGCAACAACCACCCTGCCCCAGAGGGGTGTTTGGAGGATAAATATGTTACAGGCTTGGAGCTGCTGGAGCACAATAGTGACAAGGTTCCGACAAATCCTGAAGATAGATAGAAGCTGACAATCAGGCAGACTGCTATTAGCAGCTGATTCATTCTCTCTGCTTAATGCATATTTTTAGCAGGCTGTTATTGACTAGACAGGCATACAAGTCTGTCAATTAACAATGTTATAATAAACTAAATCTCTGTACCAGTAGCCTTTGCAGGGTGAATTCAGAGCTCCCCAACCCTGTGGCACTACACCTGCAATACTAATAAAGGGTGAAGATTTTCTTATAAGTCAAATGGAGATGCCACGTACTGTGCCCAGGCACGATGAGCATTTCCATCTAGGGGTCTGAGCAGCTTTGTGTGCAGTACACTGACAATTAAGGAGTCTTAGGTGGCCATGGATTTATTACAATGTGTTCATAAACCCTTGTCAAGGCACCATTTCAATACAATCATGGCCAGACATTCCAGTGATTGGTGCTTAGAGCCCCTCTTGCAAGCTGCAATATGATCAGGGAACACTGGTTAATTGTATTTCTTTTACAAAGTGATGAAATGTAAAGCTCTGCTCCTGGCTCGCTGGCTGGCACAGGAGTCTCAGCAAATATGTGATTCTCACACTGCAGCTGGACTCTAATGACATGAAAGGTGCTAATGCAATGCAACTGGAACCTTTAATTATCCTGGTGACTAATAGGAAATCTCTCAAAGGGTCCAGGAGAAAGGGCCTTATTCTTCACGGAGAGTTCTCTGAACTGTGCTTAGAAACGGGGACAGACAAATGGCAAATCTAAATAGACCTGAGTCCCAGAGTGCAGTGTCTGGGAGAAGGTTTCTCTTTCCTTTGGCAATTAGCTTGTCAGACATTGTAAGTAGAGAGAGGGAGAATAACTCTGGACCATTACTAAGTTACAAGAATTGGTACCTAAACTTGTTCCACATCCGGCAGGTAACTGGCTAAACCTGCTGATGAAACAAAAAGATCTGGATTGAATTTGAATGTGTTTGTGTTCAAGGAAGAGAAAGAGTGACAGACAGACAGCTGTCTCCCACTTGCTAATTGAGTGGTGACTGTCAGATTTTAATGTACCTTGGGGATCACTTCTGTTTGATACAGACTTTCAGATCCTATTTCTTAAACTTTCTTTATCAAAAATCTTTTTATTGCTGAAGCATCCAAGGTAAAAACCATGCAGGCCACATTGCCTGGATTTTATGGAGAAATGCACAATGTATGTAGGGTTGGGTAGTTTGTCACGTTACACCGTGCTATTGCTGCCTGGTTTTCAGACTGATGCAGATTCAGCCTTGTGTCACCATCAGCTACATCAATTTTTCTCCACTAATTATGTCAACCACGGATAGAAAGGGAACAAGGGCTAGTATGACTTATATGATATTACCTGGCAGCTCAGAGGTAGGAGTCATCTGCAGACATAAGAGGAAAACTGTGTCTGTGTCTTTATAAACCCTTTCTCTCAAGCCCTTGACAAAACTTGGCAGTACTGGATAATACACATCAGTTACAGGGATTCTGAGGACAGAATAAATCACTTTCCTGAAGAAATTAAAAAATCAATGCCATTATTCAAACCATGGTGTTTAATCCACGCCCCAGATATTACAGAAGTTGAGCTGTTGAGCTGCTGCAGGAGCCATGGTGGTGCTGGGAGTGTTAGGGGTCAAGGCAGAGAGACAGAAAGAGGCAGATCAAGCCTTGCCTCTCACATCTTGTTCTTTGTGGCATGGCACAATTGCACTACAGCAGTGCAGAGTGTGTGTGTGTGAGTGTGCAAGGCAGTGTGTGAGTGTGTAAGGGTGTGCAAGGGCGTGTGTGAGTGTGCAGCTGTGTGCACATTCGTGGCTGTGCATGGACTACTTCACTACCAGGTTCACAACTGTGCCGTGCAAGGCATGGCCGTGGATTTATCAGGGGAAAATGCTGCTGTGCTCCCTTAAACTAAACCAAACCAAATGAAGAGATTCCCTGTGCATTCAAAATGACCTTTTTCCAGCCACTTCTAGTCATGAGCCCCCCAAAATGCAGAAGGAGCCCTATCAGTGCCTTTGAAGCCTGTAAATGTATTGTTGCTGCCACCATGCAAGCCCAGGCAGTCCTAAGTCTGTTACTTCTCTCTGTTCCTGCTCTTCTGGTTAAATGCACCTGGGAATAAGTAATTGTTTATGTCATAAAAAATTCATCATAAACAAATGGGATGGGCAAGCCAGCTGAGTAAACGCTGGGGAAATGAGTTAAAAAACCCTGGGATTGGTATAATTGGTAGTGCACTTCTTAGGATCAGGATGAAAGCTGCGTATTTTATATGAAAGTAGATGAGGGGACAGGTACTGTGTGTACCTGGAGAGAGAGAAAGCATTCCATGTGTAACTGTGGCTTGGCAAAAGCGTGGGCACTGTTGTTAGAAACACACAGAACAGATCATTGGCAGAGCAGAGGAGTAATGTGATAAGAAATTTAAAGGCCAATTTTAAATCTCTCGCAGCGATCTCCAATTTACATCAGTGCAAACAAGGGCAGAGACATGGCCTAAGTCAGAGCTGTAGGCATTGTTCAAATGTCTCGGTTGTTTTGTTTTTGTTTTGTTTCCTATATAGATAAAAGATAAAGAAAGCATATATTCTTTGTTAAATGATGTTCAGTGCTAAGGGACTTTCCAGGTCCTAAAGCTGAGGCGGAACGAGCTTGCTTACATGTGGAATTGCAGCTGATCCAAGAGCACAGAAAATAAACAGTGCGTGTTCCACCATCCCTTGAACCCTGTGAGCTACTTTTGTGGTTATCATTCCCTTTGCTGTTGCCTTATCTCTTGCCATGTTTACAGGATTCACCTTGTCTGCTGCCCAGAGCCTCCTGCCAATCACAGAGGATCGGGGAGCACAGGGAGAGAGAAGTTGGTTAAATGCAACCCTTGATAGCACCAAACACCGCGCTGAGGGGACAACAAATGGAAATGTCAGTGGCACTGTGCAGAGCTGGGAGTTAAAGAGCCCTGTTGTAACGCTGTGCTGAGCAGGGAGGCCATTAACCAGAGGGAGTGTGTGCATGGGAGACCCACTGAGGTATCTGATACTCGATGTTGCTGCGGGTTTCCAGACAGACTCAACTGCAACATGATTAGATTTAGACCATTTCTTCTTTGTCCTTCCATTAGCAAGCAATAAAGCATGATGAATGTGGATGAGAAAAACTAGATCTGGGTTCCAAGGCGCCCAATCATCCCTGCAAACCTCGACCCTTCCAGGGCAGGTAAAAGATTTCAACCACTGCTTTGCTTTTTCATTTTTTTTTCCTGACTGGGTCAGAGACAGTTGTTATTATGGATGTCCAGTATTTGCACCATGCTGGAGTTCCCCACTGGTGGCAGCCTCTTCCAGACTGTTGACCAATCTCTGTTACCATTCTGTCACTCCTGTCATGGTCCCAAATGGATAATGCACATACCAAGCTGTAAACACATTTCTTAGCAATTAAGTGTCCTGGCTAGAAAACAACCCAATGGCAATATTACATCAATTGAAGTTGCCCAGGAGGTAATCCCATTTTCTTATTTGGCTGCCTGTCATTTTATAATTGAATGGCAAGAAGTTCTTGTCATTGCTGCACGTTACATTTGTGTAACAATGAAGCGGCAGCCAAATGGCTGCAAGTCAAGAAGCACATTGAGCCTAATCCTAGGAACTACAGAGCCAGTCAATCCGAGCAGTATTTTGTAATCCTAAAATAACTCTGAGAAGTTAAAAGTGAGAAATGTCTGCTAAAATAGAAGTATGTTCTACATTGCAAACAAAAGTGAAAAAATGCAAGTGTTTGCCTGCAGATATCTGGGTGCTGCTGGGACTTTGTGTTTCTAACAAAAAACATTCTGCAACCAGCCTGAACCACTGCAGCACTGCTCTTGTACACCATGGCATTTGGATTTCTTTTTGGATTGCAATTTCGTCTGTTTTTTGCTTAAACACCTAGCTATTGACACAAGTAATTTAGCTGCAAATCTCCACTTTCCTGGGAAAAAAGTCCTTCAAAGGCTGCTTAAGTGCTTAAAACCATGGCCTCAATACTCTCCCAAGGTTGAAAAACACAGAGGAAAATAACCCAAACCTCTTTATTTTAAATTGGAAGTTAAAATTTTTCCTCAGTCTCATGATTCTTGGTGAGCTTGACCCATTTAGAATGCTTCAGCTTTGCAGTACCCCATGCATCATGCTATAGACACAGCCTCTGCAAGTTGGGTCCAAACAGCCTCTTAAAGATCATTTAATACTTCTCTCTTTTGTTGGATGCTTTTCATTAATTATTTTACATGGTCTTTCTGCCTGTTATTTTATTTTTATTTTTTTTTTTAGAAATACCTGTGGATTTAGGGCAGCAATAAAATATTCTTCTATTTTAAAACTGAAAGATGAAAACCAGCATAATGAACTTGCCACTTCCTTAAAGTTCTGGTAACTTGGGTGTGATCTGATGGTACAGAATGATTCATGGGATAAAATTATAGACTTATGCAGGTGTGTACAAGAGCCTGGGTGGGGTGTAGTCAAACAGGGAATTTTATATGGCAATAAACATGGGCATGCGGTATAAACTGTACTGCCTTCAAAAAACCCTTATTTTATTTTATTTTTATTTGATAAGGACAAATTGAATGACCAGAATGGTCAAATATGGACATTGCTTTCCTCTTCTTCTGGCAGAGTCCAACAGAGATAGCACTGTGTGCCTCTGAGCAGGTGGAACCTGGGTCTGATTCTTAGCAAATGTGCAGCTCATACTTAGATTCTCATTCCTGAAGTCTGGCTTTACTGGAACTGGACAACATGGAAGAACCTAAGCTGAGGTAAACCTTCATCTGAAGAGAGTGTTTTTGGGACTTTCTCCTTGCACTGCCATTGCCACAGTGAGTGTCTGCCTTGTTCTGGGGAGCCCCATCTTGTCTGGCTGCTGGACCAAGAGAAAAAGCTCTGCCCCTGTGAGCAGGGAGCTGCAATCTCACACCTGATCAGTGCCAGATACAGTGAAGGTCAGAAGGCCAAAGGTTGAGAAATCTGGCTTGCAAAGCAAATAGAAATGTTTCTGTTTGCAGACAGAAATGCTGACTGTACACAGAGCCACAGGAACTTCCAAACCACAAGAATTGCCTCTCACTGCTTCCCTCTTCATCTTCTTTTCCTCCACCACCAATCTTTTCTCTTTCTTGCTGCTGTTGGCCTGAAATTCTTCTTGCCTGAAGCCCCTGCTGTCTGAGACAGCCTACACACGTCTGCCTGAACTCCTCTGCTGCTTTCAGACCGCGTTAGAAGAGAGATTTAAAAAAAAAGAAACACGAATTTGGAAGCTGGTATAAAGTTATACAGCTCTGCTGAAATCAGGGGAGTTAGGCAAATAAGAATTTTTCAAATGTCAGGGACGAATGTTTTGCATTTTTTTTCTTCATGCTGTTTCTCTCTCCCTCTGTGGTTTGTTATCATTCAGCTCTAAAAAGCTTTGTTTAACTCTAGGAAAGGCCATAGGAGCTGGAATTAGATCCAATTTTGTTTGTACAGGAGTGTGTGGCTAAGGCTGGGCCTTTGAAAAGGGTGCATTATACACTGGAGGTTTTGGGAGATCATTGTAACTATTTCTTGAGGATCAGACAGTACCAGATTCATTCTTCTCTTGTAACATCTTACTCCACAGACGAGTTCCGTTTGCCAGAGTAAAGGACGCCGTAGGAGCATCTTTCCTGAGGAAGGGCATCTGTCACCTGTGCTAAGAGAACTCCAAGAGAGGTGTGTTTTATGGCATGTATGGGGCTCTGGCCCACAGATGCTTCTTCTGTATTAACCATTATCCCTCTATACTCCCAATACTGATCATGACTAGAGGCTGCATGTTGGGTCTTGGGAGTTCATGGGCTTCTTAGCAAGGAGATGACAGATGAAAAGTACTCTGTTTTGTACCAGCCAGGTGTAGTTTTGGGGCTCTTGACAAAGTTGGGCTGGGTGAAGGGGTTCATGCTGTTCGTCTACAGCCTCAGATCAGCATTTCCTGATACCTGGACACCTTCTACCAAGGAGAAGAAATGAGGTGCTGGAGGACACAAGTTTTAGAAGTACAGATCTCTTCACATGTCACTGCTACCAGCCTAGTACAAATCCAATCTATTCAAGTGAGCATAAAGCCCACTCCAGACTGTCCAGAAAACAAAATCAGAATGCAGTACTTTCTCTGCGTAAATAGCTAGCAATTCCTGAGGAAATGGGTCCCAGATTTCCCTATGAATTGGGGCCTTAAGTTCTGACATAGGGAGCTATTCATGGAGGAAATTCTATTTGAGTCAGGTTGTGCTTTTTCCACAAATTGTTTACCCTCTGTCTGGGTCTTTACTGGATTCCTGAAGGGACCTGTGTTGCACCCAGGTTCTGTGGGGGGTAGGCAGATTTAGGTGAGCCCTCTTTGCAAACAGAAGTCAAATTCTAAGGGTAGGAAACATGTCTATGGTCCATAAGAGGGAAGAATCATATGGTCACCATCTGGGCCTCAGGGATGGCTCTCTGCACTGAAATAGCAGTTGCTGTGCCTTGCTGTGTTTCCACAACAGCAACCAAATTGGTGACATTGGAGAAAATTAATGCCACCTGTCCACTAATTTCCTGATTATTTGCTATACATGCTCCAGTGTTTTTAAAAAGAGAGACTGCAACATAAGGGATCTGGGGTCTCGTCTCTGACAGGTTTGTGTTGAAGTGAATTAGGTTAAAAGGAAAAAACAGGCCCTGTACTCTGTGTTGAAATTCTCTCATGAAACGTTTCCCAGAAATATCAAAGAATATTAAAGTTCTTTGGGTGCAGGGACTCTCTCATACTGTGTGTGAACGGTGGCCAACACAATGGGGCTTGCTTTTGGCAGAGACCTCTAGGAGCTGCAGCAGTGCATGTAATAACACCTAACTACACCTCCAAGACATGGTGCAGGGAAGTACATCATGTTAACTCAGTTGAGTGCCTGCCTAACCTGTGATTTAGAGGGGCCCCTCCCTCGGTGTTCAAAGGAGGAAATGAAATCTTCCCCAGGGAAGAAGGATTCCGACCTTTCAGGGTCTGTGTGTATTGGCTATGGGGGAGGAGCAGCAATGAGGACGCTTGGGTTCAGTTCCCCAGTTTGGCTACCTGGCCTTTGGCAAATCACTTAATTACTCTGGTTTACAATTGCCCAATTGCCATAATAATTCTTTTCTTTCCCATAGCAGGGTGGGGATGGACAGAAGGAAAGCAAATTCTTCCTACATTTATGATTACAGGGTCCTTTAAAGTGCTCTGGAGAAAGGGCAAAGGGGCACGAATACACCACATCCATCTCTGCTAGCTGGTCCCTAGCCATAAAAAAAATAATTTACTTACAGGGCAGGCTTGCTCACTGCCTTCAGTGGTAACTCTGTAAGGACACAGTTACTTAAGGTAATCTTTTCCAAAGCATCCCAATGAGTGTCCCAAATTCCTTTTAAAGTGAAGGAATCTCAGACTTTACATTGCAGAAATATACCTGAGCCCACACTGCATCTGAAAACATCTGCATCAATTTTTTTTTCCCTATTTGAAGGGTGTGAAATTATAGGCCATCAATTGACACAAGGAATTTAACACTCATAATAGTAAAAGCTGGAAAATGAACATCCCATAACTGAGATGTCACTGAGCAGTTTTCTCTTCATTGTAAAGATCATCTTGAAAGCCTCTGCAGAGTTGCCCGGTGCACTAGCCATGAAATCGTGGTCTCATCCTTTGATCTTTCTTCAGATACTACTTCATGTAAGAATAAGGCAGACTCCCTTGGCATGCCTCCAGCAGGCAGAGACCAAGGGAATTTCAGTGCTTCTCTGGGCTAATTAGCCACTTGGAGGACCCCAGAAAAGTGTAATCCACAGTTTCCCTTCACTACATCCATTCCTCTAAAAGCCTGGATCTTGGGCTTTACTTCAGCACTGTGAATTGTGAGGCTGACAGAGATTTCTAATTTCAAATTACAATAAACTTCTAGCAAGGCCCAGTTCTCATGGAAGAGCCGTTGTGTGGAGATCAGTGAACTGTGTCTGAGGAGGTTTGTACATACCTAAAGCACTGGATGCTATGGAGGTATTAACTTCTTTCTTCTCTTAATTCACTCCATGGGATGCACATGAGTGTCTCAGGAATGGAAGAGGGAAAAGTAGAAATTGTCTGTGGCAAAAGCTGCATTCCATACACACAATTTTTTCCCTGCCTGCCTCTAAGTTATTTTGCTTTCTTGCTGTATATCTAACTCCCAAGAAAGATCTTGCTGATTCAGCCTGAACCCTTTTCTGTTGAGTCACCTCCTTTAGCTTCCAAATTAAAAGGCCAATAATTGCCTGCATATGAAGATTTAGACAATTGCTGCCTTTTAACCTCAGCATGAGCTGTATGTGAATTTCCTGTTGTTCTGTGTGAAAAGCCTAATTTAGGAGAGATTGTAGTTAGAGACCAAACTATTGGATGAGCTGTTCTTCCCTCCACACATGGAGCCAGGACTGCAGACATCCAGGTCCCCCATTGCAAGACAAACCCTGCTGGAATTCTGCATTGCACACCGAAGACTTCTGAAGAAAGTTAGGATCTGATGCCAGATGCCAGCTGCACTTAGGAATGTGTCTAACATCAGTCAAAGGACAACCTGGCCCTTTTGCTGTGAGCTCTTTGCATGTCACAGTGCTCACTGAGCTCCTCTGCCTTTCTGAGCCCCAAATACCAGAGCTGCCCTAGAGCTTTGCTGAGCCCACACAAACTTGTCCTCAGGAGCATCATCGGCCTCCTCTGGCTGTCCTGCTGGCTAATCTGACAGTGCTTCCCCTTCCCAGGTCTCTGCCTTTCCTTCCCGTGCTCTCAAGCCCTCTGCTGTGATCACTCCCTCCTGCTAAAGCCTGATTCCCTTCATTTCTACTCTTGTCAGCCAAGATTTGTTGTTCTCCAAGGGACACTGATGCAGAACATGAACCTCCTTCTGTAACCCCTTTAATGTCTCTCACTGCTGCCTTGCATTGGGGCAGGCAATGCTGCCATCTCCAATGTGAAGTGGGAGGAAGGACATGCTTAAACCACGGAGCAAAGAAGAGTTCCAGTTTGAGTTTGTACCTTATTTCTCTCTGCCTGTTCCCTGATCAAATCAACACGTGGCATTTCTCTTCCTGCCCTGGGTACTAAGCAGACAAGGGAGGCAGGGTGATGTATTAGGGTCAAGTCAGGGTGCAGCAGGCACTATCTGCTCCCAAAGACACAGGGAACTGACAAGGATAATGTGGACAGGGTCCTCAACAGCCAGGGCCCACTCCACAGCCCTCAAGGGAGGCAGGCAGGACTGGCTGGGAGTGGCAGCCAACTTCAACCTGGAGTCCAGAGCATCCGACAATTTTGTGGTGATGAGGCAGGTCCGACCTCAAGCCAGGAAGTGAATCCACAGGTCAGGCCTAGTAAGGCTAATAATGGTCAGACACAGCCTGGTTATCACCGGGCAGGGCCACAGCGATGAGCTTGGCCTGAGGTCAAGCTGGGAAATTAGTGGGTCAAGATCTACAAGGTCCCTGGACAGGCACAGGCACCTCTGTGTGTAAACTGGGGGCAGGCACTCAGCTTTGCTCATTTGGTGACTAAAGACCCAGGGCTGAGCTTCAGTGAGACTCCTGACCATGAGACTCTGCCACTGACTTCCAGGGGATCTTGAACAAATCTTGTCCTCTGTGCTTCTCTGCCTTACCTGAGTTTAAGCTGGAAGGATGTCCAGGACTGTCTTCTTCTCCAAAGCTTCAGATTAGTAAATAGGAGCAGTGAATGCAGCATTATTTTTCAGTATGCTTGTAATTGCAAGATGTGCACCTATTAGCAGCATGGGAGTCACAGTAGCTCCACCACACAAGAATCTTTTATTGTTCACATGAGTAGCTTCTCATATTTTCCTCTAACAAGCTTCTGAGTATTTCCGGCAGAATTCCTGTGAGATTAAACATCATATAAAATGTATTTGTCTCACGCAAGATATGACTTGCTTTTGAACCATCAGCAATCATCCCAGCAATTGCTAGGATACAACTGCATTTTTTTATTGTTATTACTATTTTTCCATTTTCTGTCCTGGATCTTGTAAGCCACCAGTCCTATCACTAATTATGCTAACAAGGTCCTGAGGTTGATTTAGAGGCTCTGTTATAATGCTAGCCTCTCAGTTTACATCTCAAGTATCGGCATGTTTATTGTAGATGTCTGTTAAGAGAAGCTACTTTTTCCATGCTTGTATGAGGAGTGAGAGCAGGAGCCAGAGTTGGAGGGGAGTAGTGCAAAATGACAGGCAGAAATGAGAAAAAGCAAATATCTGCTGCATCTGCATCCATCTGGCGAAAGGAATGACACTTCCACGGCGCACAGAGCTTTTCCTGGAGCTTTTTATGGACACCTAATGTTCGATTTCATACAATCTTCCCCCAAATACAGAGCAAACAGCCTCCTGAAAGCAGAGTTCACTCCTGAGGGCCGGCCCCCTGTTTGGTGTGTTGATAACTTCTCAGGGCTGATGTGTGTATTAGTCACCCTTGCTGGTTCATTGCTGATCTGAACGACAGAGGTTAAATAATTGCGAAAGCAGAGCTGATGTCATCATGGCGCCTGACTGGAGCTGCTACTTGGAACTGTTGAGAGAGATGGATTTGCTTTGCTTTTGCCCAGGGAAGGGGTCACAGCAGGCAGGGGTTCTCACCCTTCCTCAGTCCTACAGTGCAGTGCACGATGTCTCTGTGCCTGAGTCACTCCCACCTTCCCCAGCCTCACCAACAGCACTGCCAGGAGCTGAGCTGGACACGACAGCTTCCCTCTGCAGTCCTCCTCCTCCTCCCTGCTTCTCCCCGTTCCTCCCAGTCTACAGGGATCTTGGGCACTTTTAAAAATCAGATGCATGAACAAGGCCCTCCTGTGTGCACTGTACCAGGTGTGCAGGCCCTAACACACAAGTCAGGATCTGTTTTGTTGTGTGTGCATGGAGAGTTTGTTTGTACAGACCTGTTCTACTGACCATGCCATGTGTGTATCACAGATAAGCTGGGCATGTGTCATGTAACCTCGTGAATGTAGATGGGCCTTTTTTACTTACTGTTTAACACTGAGAATATGTCTTGGCTCTGTATGAGACATAAAAACTAAAGACAGAGCCTGCCCTAAAGAGTTTGTACTCTAAATGTCAGACAGAGAAAAGACAGGATGCGCTGTGGTGAGAGAGACTTCTGATGTGTTTGTAATTTAAATAGGAAAAAAACCCTAAACTTGCTTCACAGGAAAAGAGTGTATGCCTGTTTGTTTTTAAGAGGACTTGAGAAAAGAAAAAGTAACAGTTTTATGACAGTTTGCTGTGGGAGAGTCTTCTTTTAACACCTGCACTGAAGCTCAGGAGAAGGAACTGGGTATACATGCCTGTGTGGTCTGGAGTGTCTGTGCCTATTGTTCCTCTGCTCTCTGAATGAAATTCAGTTCTGGCTTCTGAGGGTGCAACTTGTAGCTGACACCAGGGCTGCCTTTAGTGGCACATGTGCCAATCCCTTTACTCCTTGAGCTCTTCCCTGTGGCTCTGTTGCGTTTGCCTGCTCTGTGTCTAATCCCTGTCTTGTGTTGTGTTTTATGCTTTTAATGAGAAGGGATAGACAGCAAAGCAAAACTTTCATGCTGTGATCATAGAAGAGAAGCTATTCATTTCTGTGTTTCATGTGATGCCATGAAAACAGTCAGCAGTCTTACAGGAGAGCTCTGCAGCATCCACGGCACCTTTGCTGATGCCAGCTGACATTCTGTAGCACGTGCCCCTTGGACTGCTGTTCTGCATCCTCAGGCTGTGGAATCAGAAATTAGTAGTGGAAGGGAAACATTTGATCCTTTTTTAGGTGCACAGGTTTCCAGGTCTAAAATTTCTTGAATTCTGACTAGGACTTGTCAACGTTTTTTTATTATACATGTACACTTTTGTATTTTAGGAAAATGAAGTGCTGGGTGTGGGTATGTGCTAATGCTAAAAAGGAAACACAACCATATGAAGCTTCCTAAAGCCTTATATTAAAATACCAGAAGGGTTTGACTGGGTTGTAGAGGTATGTGGAAAAGCCTTGGTCCACCTTGCTGCTGAAGACAGACACTCCCCTGGATTTATTTCAAAGTGGTCAAGAGCACAGATGAAAGCAGGAAAGTTCTGTGGGCCACACCAGCTTAGTGAGAGTCTGTCACAGCTGGACAGCCCCTTGTGACATTGGGATATAATTTCACCCAGGAAGCTGTTTCAGGGTACTGGAGCCTGTCAGAAGTTTGAATTGCCTTAGTGGTGTCTATCTTGTCAGCTTGAACCCTCAGGAGACAGTGAAGGCCCAAATCCCAGCTTGTTCAAACTGTCTTCACACTGGCTTGGTTTTACTGTGAGAGAGACTCAGTTTCCCTGGCTTGAATTTTCCTCCAGAGCTCCAGAGGAAGTGTGAGCACAGCTAGGGCTGTTTCTGTGGCTCTGTGAACTCAGGATTCAGCACGGTGTCCTGAAATGATGTGTGCATATAGGACTCCAGACCAATCATGCTGAAAATTTAATACTAATTACAGCAAAAACATCCTGATTACCTGAGGGGAAATAAAAAATAATGCAGTGATACCTCCAGAACACAGGGCAGGTCCCTGACCCCTTGGAGCTGGCCATTTCCAGTTGCTGTTCCAAAGCACAGCTGGTTTGGTGTGGTTATGGCAGAGAGCACACAACAGTCCAAAGTCCCCATGGGAAGCTCTGGTTACATCCCCTCATCCAACTGAGCGGGATCTGCCCAGGAAAAGGTGGAACCAAACCCTCCTTGCCTGTCTCCAGCTGCAGCCTGGCAGTCAGAGCCACTGTTCCACTTTGCTGATGACTGAGTACAACCAAAGGAGGCTTTGTGGCCGGGCTTAGCAGGAATCCAGGGCTGCTCTGACCACTGCATGTCTTCTGCATCCTGAGCAGGATGATCACCCACCTTGGAAAGAACTACGTGATTAAGGGAAGAATGCCCTTTTGAAGGAGCAATTTAAAGAAATGTCATTTCCCTTAGCAAATCATCTGTTTTTTCAAGTCCTTATGCTCACATCTACTACCCTTGAATATGCAATTCAGTCCTGTAGACTTCAATTTGTTACTGAAAATAGTGCTTATGACCAGTTTTGATACTTTTTCAATATATTTTTAAAGCAAGTCATAAGACTCTTTACATGAATAACTGGAATTAACCTTCATTTGTGCCTTAATTTGAAGTTCAAACTTTACATAATCAATATTTTGTGGTCTACTGCAATCTGTTCAAGTCCGTTTATCCAAGGAAATTATTTGTTCCCCTTCTGCATTTGAGGTAGAAATGGACATAATTAATTCCACAAACTATAAGAAATTGAAAGAACCAGGGCTCCGAATATAAAGCAATATACCATGTCCAAATTCAATACTTGTGAAGTGCATGCACACCTCACTTAATTTTTAGCATATAATATAGAAAGTGTTTCTCAGCAAAATTCCGGTTGAGCTTTTGTACAATCTTAGCTCCTTTGTGAAACCTGGTTCCCCCCTGAATGAAGGTGAAAATGGTCATATTTGCTGACATCAGACAGAGTTCATGTTGTTGTCATGAGGTGTTTTTGGATGAGCTACATTTATAACCACATAATTTGCTACCAATGTTTCATTGTAATTTACCCTCCAGAGAATTCATCATGTCATAAACTTCAGTGGGTACGAGATCAGTTTATTCTAATTTTAAGATTGTATCATAAGAAACATTTAGCGTGTTGTGAAATAAATCCAAGAGGCATTTAATCACAGCGAGTCTGTCATGCTCATCTTTGTCATCCTTAACAAACTTAAAAACTGCAACTGGGCAATTCTCAGCTAATGTAAAAAGTAACATCTCATGGCTTTAACTGCAAGCCAGACAGATGAGCATCTTGTGGGGACATGCCTCAACATTTCTGTGCACTGGAGGTTGACAAAATGCTAGAGCTTCTGTGAGGCTGAAACTCTTGGCAGCTAAGGAAAAGTGATTGAAAACTTTGATTACACAGCTCTCAAGATCAAATGATTGTTTGATCAAATGCTTATTTATAAAATAATTTGCTGTGTTTTACAGAATAGGAGGATGCTTATTTTGATTCCAGCTAATTGCCCAGGTAATTTTCCTGTAATTTATAGATGGTGATGTGTCCAAAAACTAACATTAGTCTTATCAGACAACTGTGAATTACAAAGCTCAGACTATTTGACTTTTTCAAGACTTCTTACATTTTCAGATATTCTCATGCAGTTTCACTATTGCCTTCAATAACAATAGAACAGATTTGTTTGTTACTATACAGCTGAGAGGAAAATTATTATCAAAACACCTCATTATTTCCACAGTTTAAGAATTTGTGTGTGCAGAGTAATGCTAGTGCAAATCACCTAGAGTTATTCAAACTTATTTTGCATGTTGTGTTACTATTCTATGTTTAAAATTTGCAGTTAATGTTTTGAGACAGCAGAAGTTCTTGCTCATAAGTGAGTGGATAGAATTTGATCTCATACAAAGTGGGCAGAAGATCTGAAACATTCTGCTCAAATACAGTTCCAGTTAAGTCAGTCAGCAGCATCCCTGTGGGAGTGAATACCCACATTGAGTCTCCAGGTTGCTCTCGGCTCTCAGCCTCACTATGGCAGAATCTCCAAGCAGTAAGAGCAGTGTAGGAGTTTACTCCATTCTCCCTCCATTCTCCTGTGAAATTTTAACTGGGTTTTTGTGCTAAACTCAAATGCAGCCATTTCCCTTTTGGTTTCCACCATACACTTCTGATTTTACCATGTGTAATGCTTTTAGAAGCCCGGTGGACATGAGCAATGCAATATAGAAAATCTTTTTATTGAATAACACAGCAGCTGCTGTGCTCTAGAGCAAACTGTTTATGTACTGCTAGGCTTTGATAAAAATTTCTGAAAAGCTCTGGGAAGACCTTTACCTGGAAACATCCCCACATCTGCTCTCTTCTGCTTCAAGATCTTGTGTTACAGCACTGTGACTTAGTCCTGCTTTGAGCAGGAGTTTGCACAAGGGATTTTGGAGGTCTCCCCTAACCCAAGTGCAATGACTCTTTTCACTGAATTTCTGCAATAAAAGTCATTAGTACTCGGCTTAACAAAACTTTCAAAATCCGTGGTGGCTTAGAAAAGTACTAGTTCAACGGGAAGCTGAGTCTTCACTTTAGATTGCTCATTTAGCTTTTTACTTCCCAAGGGCTGGAGATAAAATTGAAGCTGGGTATGCGAAATTCCTTACCACAGTGGTGAGCTGGCCCCACAGCATCCCCTCGGGTTATCTGTGGAGAAACTGGAAATAGGACCCAGGGGAGCCTTCTTTACGAGATTTGTGTTCCTGGATTGGCTTGATTTTGTTCAGACTTCTGATCTTTTGGGAAAACTGGGTCTGGGTGAACTCAGCTGTACATTCAGGTGTAGCTTTATGTGTCATGCACATCTAATCAGATACATGGGTTTCTGTATTTTTTTTTCTCTTGCAGCTGGTAAAAATCAAAGGATAGTAAAAAGAGAATGACAGCAGATGTAAGAACCCAAATCATTTGAAATGGGACAAACTGGGTGTGGGGAGAGATGTAAAATGGGGGCAAATGTGATAATTTTCAGGGCTGTGCAAGAGAGGCAGAGAAACCCCTTGGGGGCAGGGGTAAAATCATCATCGCATTAAGTGAATAGTCTGTTGTGATTGCTCTCTGATGTGAAATAGGGTGAAAAATGACAGCATTTTTTTCCCTTTAATTTATTGGAAATGTGAATGACTCAGTCTTGCTTTAACTTATTTTGTATCTGGTTTATTTGGTGTGTGCTCTGGACAAACAGAGTTTTCTCTTTTCCTGCTCCTGGAGATTTTGCTTCTTGCCTCACTTCTTTTCTTTTTCTTTTTTTTTTTTTCTTTTTTTCCTTCTGAAAGTAGAGCTTCGGGTGAAAAGTAGCCATAAACATTTCTAGTATCAGAAACATATTAAGTTCATTCCCTTTAGCCAGGTACAATTCAACTGCAGAACTCTTCAGAGTCACTCAAAAGGTTCTGCTGATGAGAACTGTATCCAAGCTTTTCTTCCCAGCTCCCTCCTGGGTGTTCCCTGAAAAGCAAGCCTTGAGCCCAAGAACTCTTCCAAATCTTGCTAACCTCCCATCCATCCTCTTGCCCACCAAAGGATGCAGCTGCTGGCAAGGCTGGGTTTGTGAATCAGCAGCAGGTTGTGGTGAGCTGTGAGGCAGACTGCAGCACTCCTGGGAGCTGGGCAAGGTGGGACCCACGTGGCTCTCACAGATGGAAGCGACCTCTGGACCAGCCCTTGCTGTCCACTCCAATGGAACCTCAGAGCTGAACAAGCTCAACAGCCCTACAGAGTCTGTGTCCAGCCCTGATTTTTGGGGTAGAAATCAGATGACATGCAGCTTAAAGCTTGAGTTTGTGTTTAATTAGGGGATTATCTCAAATCTGAAACGGAGCCGCTTTGAAGCATGTGAACCAGAGCTAGATAAAGACTCCCACAAACCCCTGCACGCTGGAAATTTATAGGGTTCGCCCCGTATGTATTTGCTGTGGCTCAGTTTGAGATGAAAGTTAGAGTTCAGCTGCCACAGCTGGACTTTTTTTCTGGTGCAAGTTTCTTTCTGTAGGCTGCTCTAATTTGTTTGTTGAGCAGATCATCTGGAATCAGATTGGCCAGAGCTGGAACTGCTCCACTCCCTTAGCAAACACACGAGGTCTTGAGAGGTGTCTGCCTGCATGTAATGAAATGAGCTGACTGGCACTTTAGCGTTCCCCTGTGTAGGAGCGTCTTAGGAGTAAGACACTTAATTATTATTAACATTCTAATTGGCATGTGAGTGTGCGGCTGCGCTGGTAGAGAGGGCGCATTCCACGCTTTCCAAACTGAAATCGAACATTCCCTAAAATCCCTATCTCAACCTTCAGCAGCAAAACCCTAAACGGGCTAAGCGGGAGGGGAGAGGGAGGGGAGAGAGAATAAAAAATTAAAAAAAAATAATAAAAATAAAAAAAGAAGTATCTATTTTAAGGAAACGTTGACGGGAAAAGAACACCCTGCGAAGGTCTGCAGATAAGAATGGTAAGAAGTGTTCTCTCCGAGCGGTACAGCTCGTCCTGGCCGCCTCTGTGCCAGCGTTCGGGAGGACATTAGCCCGTAATGCGAGACATTAGGGGTTTCAATCCAGCCCATTTTTCCCGGAGCGCGGTGCTGGCGATGCCGCAGCGCCTCGCTGGCGGCTCCGCTCGCCTCGCCAGCGGCTCGGCCACCACCTAGTGCCGTCCCTGGGAACTGCCTGCCCTGCCACAGCCCCCGGGAAAGCCCTGCTCCTGCCCCGGCCCTGCCGGCAGCAGCGGCGATGCCATCACCGCCGCGATGATGCCCTCGCACATCTCCGGCACAGAGCTGCTCCCTGGAAAGCGGCGGCTGGAGTTCCCAGCAAGGGGCTTGCCTCGGCGTGTGACTGCCGGTGACATGCGGTTCTGCATGTACAGGGGCTTTTTTAATGCATCCTTGGCTGTCTGGTGGAGAACAAACACTGTTCTTACAAACACAAAAGAAACTGGCAACTTAAACTTAAAAATTCTCTGTGTGCAGGCCATCTCTCCGAAAGACCTAATCTGGCCTTTCAGCTGTATTTACAGCTCTCTCCTTCTGCTGATTTATAATAAAAACAGAAGCAAGATCCTTCTGCATTTAATTTAACACTAATCCTAAAATCACCCCATCCTTTCATACTACAGGAATTATTTTTGCTACTTTTACCCTTGTTAAGAACAGTGTTGCACACTGAGCTGTTTCTACAGAAATCAGTGAGACTTAACTACTCACACAGTCGAGTTTAGGGTGCCAGGACTGACCTAAGGTCATCTTGCTAATGGAATTAGTGCTGCTTTGCCAGCACCAGTTTTCTCTCTACGTACTGTAAGAAGTACTTGAACTCAGCCTCTAAAAGGTGCTGAGCAGCTGGAGCTCCCACCAAAGCCAGTGGTTGTTGGGTTTGTCCCACATCAGTCCAGGCTCTGCTCATCATGTTTATTTGACAGGCAATAACCTTTTTATTGAACCCAGCACATTACACTGATGATCCACTCATCAGCAAATATGATTGAAATAATCACCTGGTATTTATTTAACAGCCAATTGCTGTCTTTTGGGAAAGAGTCAATTTACATAGTTCCAAATTAAAATTAATACATTTTGTAATGGTTATTTAATAAAGGCCAAGATAGGGGACTTCTCTGCTGGTGAGAGGTGAGGATGGGAGATCAGGCATCTGTGTGTAGTACTTGGTTCTGCCACTGACTTGCTGGATGACCTTGGGCAAATCACTTTGCTGCCACATTCTTTTTATTCCCTTGTAAAACTGGTATAATAGTACCCTGGTGCCACGAAGCTTAATTACTGTTTGTAAAGGACTTCAACCTCCCCAGCAAGGAGCTGCATGAGTTCCCCCACAGCAGCCTGCTGACCCTGGCTGCAGGAAATGCACGCAGCTGTTTATCTGCAGGGATGTCTAGCTAGAAACGCATTTGAGGCCAGTGAAGTATCTTTCTTTTAAGATAAAAGAAAACCTTCTTCCTCCTACACTCTCCACCAATGTCAAAACTTCCCATCGCTTTTAAGTGCAAAGTCTCATTTTCTCTGAATATATGTATTCAGGAGCCTGGCCAACCCCCCTTGGTATTGATTTCGATTGATGAGGCATGTAGGAATTCTTTTTCCATCCCCAGCCTGGGCTTTCCTCATGTGATAGCATCAGACTCTCACTCCTTGTCCTGTTTCTTTCCTCTCCCTCTCCCACTCCTCCTTAGGAATATAAAGCATTTCAGAAATGGGACTAGGTTTGCAATAAGTTACTTTAATTGGATTTTTTTTTTTTAAGGTATTGGTATGCACAGGTTATCTTTAAATGATTTACTGATGTACTGCCAAGCACTGCTCATTTAACCTCCTTCCTGCTCTCTTTGTGTATGGATTCCTCTAACGATACTGGCAAACAATCTTTTAGAGAGCGTGCCACACATTTCTGCAGTGAAAATCCCAAATGGAAAGCTACAGACACTGCCATTGCAGGGATGGCACGTCCCAGTCTCACAGCTTTTGGCACTCAGTCTCCAGAGGCCTGCATGGGCACCCAGCACCTTGCAGGGTGGGCTCTTACCCACCCCCAGCCCCAGGAAGGTAAAGGGGAGCCTTTTTTTTTCCTTTCTGCTTCTTTTTTATTCTTTTCCTTTTTTCTTTTTTTTTTTTTTCCCCTCCCTGTGATCGTTGAGCCACTCCGACGTGAATTTATGTGTGTAATCATCTGTGTTGTAATTGGCAGCCTGGCATATGAGTCACTAACCAAATTAACTGAAGTTTCCTTTGGGGAAAAATGTAATCAGTTACTACACTCAGATACATTGCACCAAATTAACTCTTGCTGTTTGTCGGGGTTGGGGCTGAGCTGCCTGATGGTTTCCTTCCCCAAAACACAAGGGAGGAGGTCAAGAACAGAGAAGGGTCAAAAGCCCCAAGGATGGAGATTTCTTTCTCAAATAGCTCCTGGAAAGTCATTTGCAGTAGTTTCTACCCGAAGAGTTCAAAAATCACAAATAATATCTGCCCCATATGAGGAGACTGACTTTAAAATCAGTAAGATGGAAAAATACATGTTTTGCTTGTTTGGGGCATTTAGTGCTTCACAATGTGAGCTTATGTTTGCAACTCAAATTATCAGACCTCTACTTTCAGTGGGAAAGCAAGCTGAGATATTCATGGAATCACATGGTTCAAGAAGCTGGAGCTTTAAAAAAAATCCACTATTGCAGAACTAAGAGTAAGCTGGTCAGAGTTAGCAGCACAGCACTTGTTTGGTTTTTGTCTGCACTGAAATCTATTCAGTGCCCAAATCTAAGCAGCACTGTGCAAATAACTGGTAATAACTTTTTGTTTTGTTGGCTGAATTAAAGAAAAAATCAGTGAAAACTTTAAGTGAAATATTTGATATGATTTGAAACGAAATGTCAACCTAGAAATATTTTTCTCTAAGAAAAAAATTAGATGCTTAAATTTAAAGTATCTTCACCTTTCAAGAGTTTCTTCCCCAAGTCTGGTAAATAGATCCAGTTGAGCTTGATCTGCAACTGTCAGAATAAAAAATATTCTACTAAACAGGTCAGAGGGGCTGACCCAAGAGATCTGGTCTAGTGGGTGACTGAGGTGATGGAAGACTCAAAGAAGTGATAATTGCTGCTTTACAGTTTCAGGGTAGCTTTACAGCTATACAAACATGTAGGTACCAATCTCTTCAGTTTTAGCCTCTGGAGCTTTGGTATCTGGAATTTTTGGTTTTCACTTCTTGAGGAGTGTAGAACTTCTCGCTGAAGTGTTGGTGGAAGGTAAATCCATTAACCAGCATGAAGGGATGTGAAAGGAGGGAATGGTGACTGAGGGACCAGGACAGCTTCCAGGAGCACCCTCCAGCCTCGTCCTGGGACATCCAGCCACAGCCTCCTGGACAATTAAGATTTTCTAGTGTTTTCTGTGTAGGACTGAACTTGGCCAGCTAGAGAAGAATGATGTGTGGAGCCCTGTGGAAGAGGGAGGAGGAAGGCTGCTGGAAGAGCATAACTAATCTGGGAAAAATCTGTAATTCAGGCACAAACCCCCCATACTGCCCAGGAGATGCCCTACAGATGCTGGAGGTATAAGGAGAAGATTAAAAAAATTGGCCCTTGCTCCCACTGAAGTCAGTCAGCTGGTGCAGTGCAACTGAAGTCATGACACCTGTTTTTATTTTAACCTTAAACTCTCTTCAAAAAGACTCTCTCTGAAAAGGTGTGGGATTTTTATTTTTTTCCCTTTATTTTCTTTCTTCATTTTTGCCCCAGAAGAAATATAGCACAGGTGTTTCAGTACCACTGTGATTCTTTACCATGACTCTGACTTCTGAGTACACTAATATTTCCTTTCTTTTCCATGTTTTCAATTTTTTTCTTCATATATTTATTTTAATAGCTAGAACAACCTATTTTTGCAGTTGGAAGAATGCAAAATTCAATTTATCTCACAGAACACCTAAAATGAATTCAGGCAGAAAGGGGGTGGTGGAAGATTTAGGTCCTGACTGTAAGCTTTTGACTGGAGCCATTTGTCATTTTGCTTCACGGATTGGAGCAATGAAGGTTTTATAGCATGAGCCCTCAGAGTGACAGAGCTGGATGTGATTTCCCACTGTTGTGTAGGGTTTCCTTTCCCAGGCCTTCACAAGCAGCCTGTGCAAACCCATAGCTGCCTGAGGCTGGTGTGGAGAGAGGTTGGGATGGACACAGTCCTACTCTCATCCTCTGTCCTCGGGGTGGAATCACTGGGATCACCTGGGCTGTCCATGGGTACCAACATCCCGCACACAGCACATTCCTGGGAGCTGCTCCGTGCTCTCACTCAGGTTTGCAGGATGGTCCCTGCTGTTAGTGCTGCAGAAATCAGGGGAAATCACTTCCTGGAGGTGTGTTCAGTGCTGGAATCAGGTGAAGCCGAATTGGGTGTTCATTCCAATCTCGTAGGGCACTGTCTGGGATCACAGGGCTGAATAATCCTTTCCAGGGATTCTGTCACTCTCTGCCTCCTGCTAGCTGCTGGCAGCATTGCCAGCCAGGAGGATCAGCCTGCTGGGGCAAAGAACCAGCCCTAACAGAGGCTGTGGAGTCTGGCTTTAGTGGGGATGTGGAGCACAGGGCTGGCCCTATCTTCATGGTGCCACCAGAAATCCTCTTTGGCAGAAGCCTTGGAAGGAGCAGGTGTTGAGGGTGAGTTGGCTCTTTCAGCCAAAGCAGAACTTCCCTGAAATGCCTTTTCAATGGAAAATGGGGCACAGAGAGCAGCGATGCTACGATGATGGGGATGCTTTTTGGCTGCTGTAGGAGTGGGGGGAGCTGGGTGTGCAGACTCCTGATCCTTCCAGTCACTTTCCACAAGTCTCTGCTTGTCAACACCCCCTTTCCCAAAGTTATTTATCTTCCTGTCTCTTGCTGAGGGCTCTTGGATCCAAGTGCGCTGCATTAGTTCGCGCCTGCCACATAAACCACAGCGCTGTAATGAGTGGGTGGGCTTCACTGCTCAGGGCTCTGCTCAGCTGGGGTGGGGATCCAGGCTCTTCTCTGCCAGGCAAGGGGACAGCAGGAGGGCAGGGCTGGGTCAGTGGGAGCTCTGGAGTGGCTGCAGGGACACCTTTCTGCCTTGGCCCTTCACAGGAGGAGGGGAGGCACAAGCACAGCCAGCTTCACCCCACTGACACAGCTCCTTCCTTCCTCTGTCACTGTCCCCACACATCACTGCAAAATCAAGCACCCCAAACCTTCCCCCTTCCACTCAGTGCAGGGGATGGAGGCAGAGCCAGGAAACAACAAGGACATGCCTGGGAAATGCTCCGTTGCTAGCACAGCCTCAGTCGTGCTGCAGCTTCCAGCCTGCTCTGTCTGGGTGTTTGTCAGGACGTGTGTGATGCCCTGGGCTGTGAGGGGACAGGGACGTGCCAGATGATCCTGCCCAAAGTGGCTGCAGTTTCCCTTCTCCTCAGCCCCTGAGTTATTAGAATTATGCCAGAGCTGCAGAAAGATCTTTGAGATGTGAATTGTAATCGATGCACGGCAAAATTTGCACTTGGAGTGGTATAAATAGTGCATAAATATCCTTGCTGTCTGCGCTGAGGTGAGTCTTGTCTTCAGAGCTTCCACTGTTTTTATTGCCTTTCCCCCCTCCCTTCACAACACTGAATTGACTGACTTTATCTTGGCACTTTCTGTGTCTTGCCAAAAGAACAAACTCAAAATAGCTTTCCAGGGTGCATTTTGGATGCTTTTTTTTCTGTGCCACTGAAAGAAGAGATGGTTGTTCCAAAGAATGCAATTTATTTTACCCACTTTCATCCTGAATTTATACATGGGCCATTAGCTGCCAGCTGAGTGGTAAACACATAAATGGTGGAGGTAATGCCTACATCTTGGATCCACTTGCTCCAAAAGCTTTTCCCTTCTCCCTAGCTGTGGTTATGAGCTAGCAAAACTCACTTAAACCTTTTCCACCGGCAGAATTAACTTCCATTAATGTTATGAGTGCTTCAGGCAAAAGAGCATTAGTCTCTTACACCTCCTCTGAGAGGCCTCCTCTGCGGGGTTGAACAGGTTGAATGACAAAGCAACCATTGAAAAACCTCTCTGAAGATCTTTCACCAAGAAGGGGGAGTTTTGTAGCGAAGTTATTTGGGAAGTGGGAAGTCTCAGTGCACTTCCCAGATCTTCAGGAGTCTTTTGGCATCAATCTGGAATCTGCAATCTCTGGCTTTTCTGACCCTCATCTTTTTTTGTAGCACCTTGTTCCTCTGGAAAAGGCTACTGGTGAGCTGTGCTGGGTGCTTGGTGGAAAATGGAATACTTAATCTCCCTGAACTCTGATGGTTTGGGTATGAAAAAGGAGGTAACACCTCTCCCTTCTTGTGCCTTCCCTGCCCTAATTTAGAGTGGGAGACCTGACCTCAAACACCAACATAAAGTGCAGCACAAATATGAAATGTAAATGATTTTCAGCTCCTTGTAATCTCTTGTCTTAACTGGTATTGGTGCAGTGGCTGCAATCTCATCCTGCACCTTTGTAGGTTGTGTTTCTCCACAGGTCTCAGTGAATTTCTGCATAGTTCCAGGATCCTCAGGAACAGGCAGAGCCCATTTTATTTAGTAATGGAGTAGGTTGTGAACAGGTCTGTTGTTGAAGCATTTATTGTTTTTCAACTTAAGTTATGGTTTCATATAAATAATATATGTAGCTAGTCAATGCTTGGGAAATGCATTCTTTTCCTTGTGAAATATTTATGGACTTCAGTGCCTACTAAGTACCCAGTCAATTTTGAGAATACAGCTCTAGTGAGAAGGCTAGGTTGCCTTTAAAGACTTGGCCAGTGTGGGACAGACCTGTTAGCTGAGAGACACTGGAAATCTGATTTTTTACCTATTGATTTGCCCCCCTCCTTCCCCCTCTCTGTGTGGGGTCTGTCCATCCCCCCTCAGATTTGAAAATGGAATTGATATTGGTGGAGTTTTTGTACTGACAGAAAAGGCAATGGAATCCTCAATGTCAGCAGGGAACATGTATGGTATGACCTGGTAAAAATTATAATTCATACTGAAATAGAAATCTGCTGGGATTTTCACCTGTCAATCAAATAACAAAAATTATTGGAATATTTTCTATAACAAATTATAACCTCCAAAATGCTGTCACTATTCACATGTGGTGCTATTTCTCCCAGTGTAGAACTCCCATATGTGGCTTCTGCATTTCTCACATCTCCTGAGGGAAAATGAGAATTAGCCCAGATATGGATTTACTGGTGGGATAGTCCAGTATGATTTGGGATCATTTGGGACTCCCTGGGAGCTCTCCAGCCTGGGGAGGGGTGTTCCCATGGAAGAACCGCTGTGATTTAGGACACAGAAACCCCATGCTCAGCCTTTACCTCAGGTAATAATTCAACCTCCCAATTCACTGCTGGGAACAGGGCTCTTAGGCTGGATGACAAGACTTTGTAGTACATGAGACTTCAAACAAGTGGACACCTGAATTTTATTTTGGTTTCTTTTCCCCCAAGAAATCAGCACTTGAAGCAGTTCTGTAGTGGTGGTGAGCACTTTGAAGTACAGGAGCAGAGATGGCTGAAAATCTGCCATGATGGAATTCAGCCCTGAAAAAAACCACCCTGAACCCAGCAACTTGCAAATCTGTTTGAACCGATTCGAGTCAGTTAATAAATAATAATTTATAATAATAATAATAATAAAATAAATATTTTTTTCTTGGTATTTTTTTTTATTGTCCAGCTCTGACTCCTGCAGGCAGCACTGGCACAGACCAATGACAAGCTGCTTTTGCAACACTTGCTGCAGCTTCCTGCTCTGGTGACCTGTGAATGGGTGATTTTCTCTTTTTTTTTCATTTTTCCTTCTTTTTTTTTGCTTAATAATCAGCCCTCACATATCTGTCTGAAACCCACACCATTAAAGCCTTAACTCAGCAATCTAAAATGACATATTTTTCCCCCCTTACCTACATGTCAAACATCAGCCTCAGTAATAAATATTCCTATTTTAGATGTATATTTTTATGCCTTTATCCCAGTTGGATTTTCAAGGCTAAGGGCTTCAGTGTGAGATCCTTGCTGCATGTTTAACAAACAAATAGTGAAAAATACGGTATGCTGATGTGGAGATTATTATACATAAATCATTGAAAAATGCTGTTTTTGAGAGGAGAGAATCACAAAAAGAGTCATTGACCTGAATAAAAGAAGCTCAGCTGTACTCCAGAGAATTTGCCATTTTCAATACATGTTAGTGCTTGCTAACAATTGTAATTTATTAATCCTGTTCTTTCTTCTTTTCCTCCATACTTGCACATTTGATTTTTACTGTAAGCAAGAATTGTATTTATTTTCTAAGAGTGCAAATTGATCTTGTGGTCACTGATAAACACTAAAAGCTACTTGATAGTCAAGATAATCTCTCAAAAGACCTATAACCAAAGTAGGTAGAAAAGACCTCCTTGCTAGATCATTCAATTTTAATATTTCTAAGAGAAAAAGCAGTATTTGCATCCTGAAACAGAGCCAAGGATATTCTGGCCTGATTTGCAGGTCATAACTCTCCTCATGGTCTGTTTGGAAACAGAAGCTCCCTGCCTTGCGCAAATTGATGGAGCTCTGCTGCCCCAAATGAAATACAGCCAGCTCTGCTGATACACTCCAGGATGTAGAGCAGGGAGAGGATTTTTTTCATAATCTCTGGAAAACCAGGATGTCTGTTTTGCTATTTAAATGGGAGCTGAACCCTTGGAAATTATGTTTCTCATGCAGAGAAACCAGAAACAGTTTAGAGAGCCCAGGTATCTTATTTTTACCTCCATATCAAGTGTATCTGTAATGCAGAGCTGTTTTTCAGGAGTTATCAGGCCCCTGCTTCCACCCTTGGCATCCCAAAGCTCCCAGCTCCATTCAGTGTTTGCCAAACATGAATTCATGACTACAGATACCTGCACGTGCCTACCTGCACCAGCAGATGTGATTGGCTTTCTCCTCATGTCTCTGTTTTCCACATTTTTTGAGTATTTTATACAGCCAGAATTCTGCAAAGGAAAGGACAGCAATTAAACAGAGTCCATGGTGAGGTAATCTTACCTCAGTAAATACCCAGCTCTGATTTGTAAGCACCAGATGTCTGTGTAAAATGGAAGTTTTCTCTCTCCCAACACTTCTTCCAGGTACCTGTAGAATTGTCTTTGAATTCAGCTGCAGTCCCAGCACCACATTTTGTTCTATTTAACAAATGTTGACTTTTTTTGTTTTTAATAAGAGCTGTTTTCTTCCTTTGACAGGTACTCAGAATTTGTCTGAGGAGGTTTTTTGAGGTGTTCCTTGAGTGTGTTGTAAATGTACTGACAGAAGGAACTGAGTATTTAGCTGATCATTAACTCTTGGGTTTTCCCTCATTTTCAGAGAGCCACTCTCTCTGAAGATGGGCTGTGATGTGTCTGCCAACTCCACTCAAATTCTAAATCTTACTCAGTTTTAAATCTTACTCAGGTTCAGTAAGTCCTGTGCAAAACTTAGGTCTTCTTTAGTCTGGAGATTGTTTTTTCCCTGTTATGTGGCCAAGATGAGGTCCTTGCTTGCTGGAACACCAATCTCCCCCCACTGCTCCTCTTCAGTGCCTGTAAAAAGTATTGGGGGGAAAAAAAGAGATGAAATAAACCAGCATGCAAAGAGAAATAATCAGGAAATATGTGTTATATTTCTGCCATATATTTTAGTAAAGTCTTAATGTGGACACAAGAGTACCTGTCTTTGTAGATAAATTTCTGTATTCTTAGCATTTATTGAATCAGCAATGTCCCCATCCATTATGTAACAGGAGCAGCTGGTCAGCCTTTCATGTGATGTACAGTTTCCTTTCCTCCTCATAGTAATGATAGAAAAATGCCATTATTCTTCAGCACCTTTCAGCTAATGTTCAGATTGCCATCCTTACTTCTATGTAAATGCAGACTCTGATTTAGAAGAATTAGCTTTGAGTAAAGCATTATTTTATACTGGTAGGGTTGGGAAAGAGCTTCTTTCCAAAAGGGAACTTGAACAAGTAAAAGAAACTTTTGTCAGCATCATCTCTCCCATGTGCCTGAACAGTTTTGGAAAGAGGGATCTAATTATTGGCCTCAAAGAAAGTGAGCTAAAAGTCTGTATTTTACAATCCTGCTCTCCAGCATAGGTACCTCTCTGACCCTCTGAGAGAAGCTGCCACAGCCTCTCTCAATTTTGGGACACCAGAGGATTCTTTAGCACATTTGCAGATTATGCCTTCCTTCACATCTCTCTGGATTTATTTATTTATTATGAATGTTGGGGAAAATTTGACTCCAGCAAAAATTTGATGTTGGCGATTTGAAACCTTTCTGGATGAGAACTCACTTCTTTCCACTCGCCCACACCCACAGAGGTTTGCAGTCATTCAGTGAGGAGCAGTCAGTGGCTGAAGGGAGTGCAAGTAGCTACAGAGCTGCAGCAAAGGGATCATCTGCTCCCAGCAGTGCAAGGACCTTGCACAATTCCTGCCAGTTTCTCTCCAAGACTAGGAACAAATAAAAATCAACAACCAGCAGAAGGCAGAGCAGCAGCCCAGGGACCTTTCCAGTGTGGGCTTCTGCCATGCTTCTCTAAATGATGGTTTCATGTAAAGAACTAAACATCTTTTATTTTCTATTAAACAAGCAAACAAACCCAATGACACTTACTGGGAAATTGTTGGAGTTTGGGACCTGATTCACAGCCTGGTAAGAAAAATCCTTCTTATTCTGTGTGTATTGGGTTTTTTTGGATTTGGTATCAGTGGCAAGCCCAAAGTGGGGCAGATGTTAAATGTCTGCTATCAGACCAAGGGCTTCCTTCTAAACTGCTGAGTAAAGCTAGCTAAGAGAGGAAAATATGTTTTACCTAAAATGGGGAAGTTTTAGAATATTTGTCTCATCAAAATTAAAATAAAGCTGCTTGTTGAAGGAAGAGCAAGCAAGCAACCAGGTTCAGCTTACAGCATGCCAAAGCCTGGCGCTGAGGATATTTCTATAGGATTTAGGACACCAGGGTCCATGTTTATGGTCTAAAACACCTCCTTGAGTGGGATCAATGTGTTGAGCACAATTGCTCCTCTTAGATGGGTTCTGACTTCATAAAAATCCCATTTCTTGGGGCAGAGGAGAGAGGATGACCCCGAGGTTGGGGTATTTGCAGTGGCTGCAGGAAGACTGTGTCAAATCCTTGCTCTGCTTTATTTGGAGCCAGCTCAACCTTTCCTGTATCACATGGTGTAAATCCACATCACCAGGGAATGTGCTGACCACTGGGCTGCTGGCTATGCTGGGATCCTTTCCCAATCAGTTTTGTCCATCAGTCTCAAGCTGAGCAGGAAGATTCTTCCCAGAAAGCGTTTTGTGCAAATGATGTGTTTCCCACAAAACATTTCAGTTCTGAGAAATCAGGATTTTCTTTCCCCCTGCCCCACAAAAGAATGGAAAAACCCAAACCCCTCTTGTTGGAAAATGCCTGACTAACACCAGCACTGAGCTCTGATGAGGTCAATTGCCCGCTTGCCTCCTTCCAGCATTTGTGTCTTTCTATTTCAAAACAGTTTGAGAACTGCTCTTCTGGCAGGAAATTGCAAAAAAGCCAAGGCTGCATTTAAATTCAGCTGCAGCTTGCACCGAGGGCAGTTTTGAAATAATCTTTATATAGAAGATGTTGTCTCAACTACCTATTGAGCACAGTGAACCTCCCCCATGCCTAATCTCCCTGCTTTGCACAAAACATAAAATTTATCTCATAAACACCAGAACCAGTACCTAAGAAAGAGGCCTGGAAAAAGAAGCTTTAGTAATAGAAGCAGTAAGTCCATCCCAGAGGGACTTTCACTGTCACATGATGAATAACTGGGAATGTGTATGCTGAGAAGGGAGGGAAGAATTGATAAGGGGGTCAGAGAGGTCGAAAACACAGATTTTATTGGCATTAGAAATGTGACCACTATAAGCAGCATGTCCAGGGAGCAGCTTTCCTAGCCAGCTGATTACTGGTTGTATTCCTACCTCTGCTGCTGGTCTCTTGAAGGGTTCTCAGATAAATAATCTTCCCCTTTGTGCTCCTGTTTCCCTCACTGTAAAGTGCTGTCAGTGGTATTTGTTGCCTTTGTGAAGCACTTTGAGATCAGTGGGCAAAAGGGAGGTGTTAGAGTTGTTGCTAGTTCCAAAAGGGGAAAAGCTGTAAAACTGAGGTCTGAAGTCATCTTCATATTTCTGTCTTTTTCCTCTTAGTAATATTTTATCTTTTGGGAAGAAACTACTGATTGCAAACTAATGAGCTTGGAAGTGAATTCTGAGTCAAGAGCGAAACCTTCTTGTGACTGAGTTGTGTGCAGGTGGATGGAAAGTCATTTCCAAGGGAGAGAGGGTGACAATTCTCTGGGTGTCCCACAGGAAAGCTGGGTCAGGGACAAGCCAGGGATGCTGAGCTGAGAGTCAGAAGTTCAGATCCCTCACCAGGCCTGTGCCAAAACTGTCCTGTGGCTGATTTCTCCTGGCACAGGGGCTGTCCTGGGATACATCTCCTCTCTGTGTACTGCAGATCCCCAGCCCTGGGTATGTACTCTGCTCCCTCCTTCAGGTCATTGCAGCTTGTGCTTGTGCCATGGTCAGGCACTCGTGGGAGGCAGTGCCCATCCTCAGAAGCTTCTCTGTGCACAGCCAGGGCAGGCATAAACAAGAAATGTGTTTTGTTCATGTGTAAAACCAGACTGAAACACAGATAAGGTGCATTAAATAGAAATCATATCATATAATAAAAATCCTCCACATTTTTTCCATTTCTATACATGAATTACTGCATTTAGGTCACAACAAAAAGTACAATTCATGTTTTGGAGGCCTTGTTACTATTGCCATGGGCCTCACAGCAATCAATAATACAGCCAAAGCAGCTGTATTTGGAGACTTTGTTCTGCCATTTGATTCCTAAACAGATTTTTCATGACCAAATTAGAGAATGAAACAAATGACTATTCAAGAAGGCTTGTTATTGAATGAGGTTCTATAGTCCAGTGCCACAGCTTAAGGTCCATATGGAAGCCCAGCTGAGAAATCCAGCACTGCTTCATCAGCAAAGCTTCAAATATTTACTGAGAACAGAAGTCAAATGGGAAGGACTGTCTGATCTAAGCTATGCAAGCATGTAACTACCCAAAGCATGAAAACAACAGTTTTTTCTCAATTTTTCTTGCTGTATGGGTGGTCCCCAGTGTTATCCATAAATAATCTTTTTTTTTTTTTTAAACTTTGTAAAGGATAAAGAGGATAATAACCGTACCAGCTTCACCAGCCCATGGAGAGAACAGCTGAAGAGAGCATGTGAAATTGCTGTGATGAATAGCAGGAGAGGGGAAGGCTTCTTGCAGCGAAAGAGATCTAAGCAGCACGTCAGGCCAGGAGGCAAACTGAGAGAAAACTTTTTTGGATGTAACCAAAAGTACAGGTAGGTGGCTAGGATTGAATTAGGAGTGGTGTGTGGTGTTAAAGAACAGAAAGCCAACAGGTTCTCTGTGTGAAAGAAAACCCAAGAAAAATGAATGCATCAAAATACTTGGTTTAAACCTTGTCTAAATTAAGGAAGAAACACTAAAGTGCTGTTCCAAAGAAAGAGCTTGAACTCAATCATAGAAAAGAGATTCTAAAACAGTAACAGAGAACCCTCCTCCTCTTTAGAGACGCTGAAAGAGAAAATAGCATGTGCCTTTCTATTAAAAACGTGTCTTTCCAAGGAGAAAAGGCTTGAAACCTGAATACTTCAAAGATATTAACCCCAGTGTGCTCTAGTTAACTCTTGCAGCGATGGGCAGCAATGGTGGTGTGAGAACACTTGAAAACAGTGACCTGGAAACCTCTGTTTCAGAGGCAAGACCAAGCTGTTCTGTCTGCTACTGAGCACATTCCTGATGTGAAGCTGGGATATGTGCAAACCACACCTGCAGCATGCCAGCCTCCCCACTGCCCTCAGGATCTGTGAAATCCAGGCAGCTCAGCCCAAGGAGGTACAAGCTGATGAGCCCCTTCAGCTGCAGATGCCTCTGGAGTGTTGGCAGGACTTGCCAAGCTTTAAGCTGCCTCTGGCCACACAACACATTCACCTTGTGAAGGCCTCAGGCGGGTTTGATTCTGCTACCAGCACCAATCCAAATGTTAAAGATCAGCACATTGGATAAATATTAACAGAATTTCAGGCCAACAGCTCAGCAGGGAAATGCTGCCATGTGCTGAGATTTCTTCCTGATCTGTAGCTGTCAGTGGTGTGAGCTTGTGTCAGCAGCTTCTTCTCCATTTCACTAATGACAGCTGTAAACCTCCTCTATCAACAAGCTGGCTTAAGCCATGACATGATTGCCTTTGCTGCCTCTGTATACTTAGCAATCTCTTCCTCCTGCTCAGTGCTTTGGAAGCTCCCATACATCATGGTGGGACACTGACTCTGCTGCTGGCTTAGTGATGAACAAATATCAGGAAAGAAATGGTAACAGGAGAAAGCCCGGAAAAAACATTTTCCATCAAAAGCACTAGAAAAGTGCAGGAGAATCTTTCCTCAGGTTGTTCAACAGCAGTCAGTACAATGTTGTTTGGGTCATTCTTGAACTCAGGTTTCCTCAGGCAATAAACATGGAAAGTTACTTTCCCATTGGAATATTGTTTGAGTTTGTGTAGGTGACAGTGGGGCCAGTCCTGGGCTGGAATTTCAATACATTTCATCCTCTCTTTAAGAAGCCTGAAACTTCTGGGTAAGTGCATTACCAGAAGAGGTATCCATATACCATTCACAGAAAGTATTATGCATTTCAGAATACACTTGATTTTTAAGTAGTTCTTGAACTCCCAAGTACTTAAATCACTTCTGAAAGTAAAATAGTGACTCTTGAGTCAGAAGCTTTTGAAAGTATTATCCTCTGTGTTTTCCAGTTATGTTCCTCTTCAAGCACTGAAGTGATTTTTAAAGGCACTGATCACCCACTGGTTGTGTTGCTGTTCCTGGCAGTTGTGAGCAGTCAGCACCTCTGGAGAAGTTGAGAAGTTTGGTGCCTTAGTTCATTTGCCTGGATTTTAAAACTGTGGCCTCTGCTTTTATTGACTTTTGAGACAGGTGAAGTTGATAAAGTGAACAATATAAAAAGTGCAGCAGAGCATTAAAAAGCAGGAAAGATGATGAGAAGAGATTGCGGCCAAGATTAAAAGACAGGATTTCATTGGGATGTTTTCCTTATGCCAAGACTTCCTTTTTATTGCCCTTTTTTCCTTCATGTGAAGTTGCACTGAAAAAGCTGCATCCTGACTCTCCCCCACCCCTGTATTTTATCATGGTCAGTGATGCACATCCCTGTAAAAAGCACGTCAAATATTTTTGTGGTTAAATGTCACCTGGCTTGGTGAAAGCAGAAGCCTCACCTACAGGGCTTGTAGTCATTTTATAATGTGCAGTCTCTGCAGCTCCCCCTTGTCTGGACCTGTCCTCCTGCTGAACCCAGCCAGGGCCTGTCCCTGAAGTCCCTTGTGAGCTGGGCTGGAGGCTTTGTGCCTCAGCACCCTGCACTGGTGTCCTGGAAGAACTTCTGCCCTGGGGCTGCTCTCTCTCTGCCTGCAGCTCCTCCTGCTCCCACTCCTCTCAGGCTCTGCAGGGTTTCATGGTTGGTTTTGGAGGTCTGGACAATCCTGCTGCTTGGAGCTCCTAAGTTAAACAAGGTCAGACCTGTTTAGTTCTCGGATGGAGTGACCTCCAAGGAAAACACAGGTGTTAACCTGCGGGAAGTGTGATGGTGATTTGGGAGGTGGCTCAGTTCCCTCACTCAGGATTGAACTGGTCTCTCCAGGGCCAGAAAGTGCAGAACTGGCAGAGATGACAACTTCCAAAGGTCAGGGAAGGATGGAAAACCAATGTCTGCTGTTTTCTTTGCAAGGGCATGAGGAAAAGTTCCTGCCCTAGAAACAAGGCACCTCTGGTGGGATTAAAGAAGTCAACAAAACTCTGCTTCTTTAAAACTGGGAAATCACCCTTTGAAAAGATCACACATACGGGATTCCAGGTCAGAAAACATCTTTAGGCTACAGATTCTTTTTGCAACAGGTCTCCTAAAATCTCTCTTCTACTCATGGTGAATTCCCTGCCCACAGGATCAGTCTGTGCAGTGCTAAAACAGTGAAAATGGATGGGACAGCTTCTACCTGCCTTCCTCACACTGCTAATCTAAGAACAGTTCTCATTATGTGAAAGGAGAAGAATAACTACTGAAAGGCTTTTCATCCCCACCAGGATTAAAGCAATTACTTCCTGTTCAAGGCCAGTTGTTTCAAGTGCCACTTAGAAGAGGTGTAGGAGCAATCAGGTCTGTTGGAGACCCAATACAATCTGTGGCTTGTCTTAGATTTTCATGTAGCAGGTTAACTTGGAATGAAATCCTCATTTTTGTCTCATCAAAATCAGTTTGCTCTTTCATCATTTTAGGTCAAACTTTCTTTTTGCTTAGCACTTTTTCTAATTGTCCAAGTAGTTGTGGATGAGAGTTCCTGAACATCAATCTTTCCACCTCTTTGGACTCTTTCCTATGTATTACACCTGGCTCAAAGCTTCCGCTCTTTATATGAGAAAAGATGCTGTGGTTCCTTCCACTAAAGCTGGACACTGATCTCACTAACATCAGATTTACTCCTGTGAAATACCTTTCTCAAATCAGCATGTTGTTGCAATAACATGCCCTAAGGTGAAATCTACCTTTAGGGTAGATTTTCTTCTTCATGAAGGAGAACTTTTTCAGGACTATTGCTGATATTCCTCACCTGCACAGTCTATTGAGCATTAATTTATTGCATCTTTTTGTGGGACAGTGCTGAATGCATGCTGGTTTATAAAGTATTGAGTCACTGCTCATTACTGATTTATTGAAGCCTGTAGTGGGAACAGAACAAAACAGGGCTAAGCCTGTTTGAAACTAAAGTCAAATGATTGGAAAGCATATGCTCTATGTGAGTGCCTCTTTAAATGTTGTCCCAACAGAAGGATGGATTTTACATCCTTAAAGATTTTGCCTTAAATCATTGGGGTCATTATTCAGGGTTTGTGTCACTGAATCAGTAGCAATGAGCTATTTCTGATCTCCCACTGATGGCACTTCCCCTGCAGACAGGCACTTGGGTGCTCCATCTCATCTGCTGCTTCTCTTGGTTAGTGCTGCAGTTCTTCATGTACATTTTTGCCAGTTGCAGCTGGAATTGCCACTTCCTACTTGAGAGGAGAAGGGGGGAGCAAGTACAATTTTTAGATTTTTTGTGGGTTTAGGCATCTTCATGACAGCTTTACTGAGTTTGCTCGTATTATGCTCTTCCTGGCATTTCCTCCTTTTGAAGTCATTAAAACCAATTTCATATTTATAAATAAAGTGTCCTAATGCATCTAATATATGATGAGGTCTGGCTGCTGCCTGTTTTTCTTTTTAATGTTTACGCCAGGTGCCTCTTGCTTTCAAGGAACTAAGCAATGAATAAATTTAACAGATATTTATTTTAATTAGCCCCCAAAGAGCTAGCAATGAAAAACACTATCAGAAACATTCTAGTGCTTTAGAAAATATAAGACTTCTTCACAAAGCCTCTACACAGAATTACAGAACAGCAATAAAATCAGCACTTGCATGCAGAAATAGATTGTTTACACAGGGATCTCTTATGAACTGGCATTTATTATGATTAACTTCTAATCACACAAACATTTCCACACATGCATCTGAGCAGAGCCACTGAAATCAGTGGGACAACTTTGCTGCCTGACATTAGGTACAGGCATTAAAGTTTGTGGCATTAGAGCTCCATTTGTGTGTATCTCTAAGAGCTTTGCCTTCTCTCAGAAGGGGGAAGGAAAATTTATATTCCAGATTGGTGTAATTACTGTAGGACATACAATATTGGCAAACTAGATTCTCTGAATGTCTGCAACATTTCAAAGTAGTTTAAGATAGAGGCTAAAGGCTGACAGTTTCTTATTCTGACTTACATTCTGCCCCCTCTGCTTTTGATTCTACATTCAGAGCTGCCACAAGAATGTCAGCACTGCAATAAATATGCATTTATGTAGCACCTTTTTTTTTGAAGTTTTCTAAACACTTTACAGACAGCCCTTTATATTCAGAGATCTCAAAGTATTTTAGCAATCTCTGTTAGTATTGTTTTCTTTCTTTTACTGAGGGAGCAATGGGTGTGTTTCCAGGGGAGTGACTGATCCAGGAGCCAGTGCTTTCAAATTAGCTAAATTAGAATTCTCCTACAAAAATTTTCTCCAAAAGGTCTCAAGTGTCTCTGAGGGAAAAAAATAAAGTTTTTACTTCCATCTTGCAGTGTGCTGGTATAGGCAGGATTACACAGGGCTAATAAACCTCATGTGTGAGGAAAATTCCTATCAACAAGACACACAGTAATTGTGTCTGCCCTATGGCTGGGATATTGGGAAGAAAATCCAAGAATCCTGGCTCCAAAGCTGTTGTAGGTAGATCATGGGGTTGAGGGATGAGGTAATTCTGCACTGACTCTCTCCCACAGGTCAGTTTTACACGTGGCTTTGGGGGAGACTGAATGTACACTCTGGAGTCTATTTTTTGTGTCTGGTTAATCTGGGTTGCAGCTGAATTATCCCCAGGATGTCCAGATGATAGAGCAGGGTGCGTGCCTCCCGAAATATCCTCAAAACCTGGAGCACTGGGGAGGGGAGAGCAAGGACCTGCACACGGATCTACAGGAACCAGCCTGCAGTGCTGCAGCCTGTCCCTTTGGTGGCTGATGCTCTGCTCTCAGGTGGCACATCCCAGGATCCACAGTCCTTCATTCAGGACTCACAGTCCCCAGGTAATGGAGCATTCAGGATCATCCCATTGTAGTGATTCAACCCCTGAAACAGCCAGCTGAGGAAAAATCCTCCCTTGTCTCCCCACATGGATATTCCTTCGTTAGAGACCACTATAAAGCTACAGAAATACTCTCTTCCAGCAACATATTCCCCATAATGTTGTTATGGGAAGTGCCTTAAAAGTGGCAATCAATTCTTCTTTGAAGTCATTAACAACCAAAATCGAGTGCAGGAGTCAGCGTGAGAGGGCTGGAAACACGAGAAGATTTAAAGTGTATCTCTTACATGTGCTCCAGCAGAGAGGAGGGAAGAGATCCAATTGCTTTCCTACCCTTGGAATTTCTCTGTTGGTTTTAATAGTCTGATACCCTAATGACAAACTCCACACACACTCTGGGGTATGTTCTCAGCTTAATCCATGGGGATCCATGTCTGTAATACTCATTAACGTCAAGGAGCGTTAGGAGGAACATAAATCTTCGCTCACTAAGATGTGAATCTAGACTCTGATGTTCACCATACAGCATCAGCTGCTGACTGAAGAATAAGAGGAATTCCAGCACCTAGAAAGTCTCCTTGAGAGTTCCTAGACTAAACAATCAATCCAGCCAAAAAAAATCAGGGATGAAATTTCTACTCCACACTTTTGGTTCAAAACACCAGCTGTGATAGAGAGTGATGCATATCCTACAGGCAGGCTCCGGCTCACACAGGATGTCCATAAAATCCCTGTGAATCCCCAGCCGGCTAGACAAGCTCTCTAGTTCCACCAGAAACCCTGAAAAATAGATAAGCAGTGCATTTGTCAGTTAATTGTTAGTGCCATACGGCCCAGGAAAACATCACACTATGCACATACATAAAGAGGAATTTGGATGCCAAGAAATTAGAACTACTCTATAACAGACTTCTGATTTGTGATTTCTTTGGCACCGAGCCTAACACAAAATCACTGTGATTTCCAACTACAAATATTTTTGGAACCACCAGACTTGGCCTCATGTGTATGTTAAATGAAATGAATGTTCAAAATCCACAATAAAACTCCAGAGGGGAGACTCCGATTAGAATATTAACATTAATCTTAGGAAGTCACTAGGAACCATTCAAGCTATAATAATAAATTGCAATAAAGAAGGAATATAAGGGCTTTTTTGCTGTCTGTTCAGTAAGCAGGTGTTACTGTGAACACTCTAATCTACACAGCACAGAAGTGAAGTGGTTGCCCTTAAATTTTCCAGTTGCATAAAATAAATAAATGACATTACCATAATATGTACAACAATCCCTCTTAGAGGAGCTTAAGTGTAGCTCAGGGACTGGTGCAGATACTGAGATAACGTAATGCAGCTCCCCAGGATAAGTCTGGAATGTTTTCCAAAGCAATCCTTCTCTCAACAGCTCCAGAGGCAGGAGCAGGAGCCTGAGTTCACTCCCTGTTTGTGGTGAGAGCCATCCCTGGGCCACTTTGCTGGTGACAGAGTCCCTGGAATTCACCCTGGGAAGTCACAGCTGTAAGGACATGATGCTGCTCCAGCAAGGGGCTGAGCTGACTTGCTGCTTGTACTGATCTTTGATGTTATTTGGATCCAGGTTGAAGTGCTTAAATTTAAATCTCTGAAATGAAATAACAGTCGTGGTTCCATTGTGAAATAAAGAGTCATTTCCAAAAGCAGCTTCCTCCCACTGCAGCAGTTAATCAGGACTTCCCAGCTCTGTCACCCAGATGATACAGACAGATGTGTTCAGTGTTAAATCTTTGTATTTAGAAACTTTCAGCACCACCTTTAACATGGCAATAAAACTGTGGTTCTCAGCGTACAATCTTGGCTTGCAAAATTCAGGAATAAGAATGATCAGGAGCTGAACCAAACCAAACCTTTGACTTTGATTGGAATTTTTTTAGGTTTGGTGTTCTGAAATTTAACTGGTGACAGAAAAAGCTTCTTGTTATCACTAGAAAATTGGACTCAGGTGGGACTAGCACATGATTAATTGTATTTTCACGAATAGGTGAGAAATGAGATGTACAGGAATTTCCTAATTCAGTAAAGTGCTGCTTTCCAGTTCAGGCACTGGCTCCCAGCTTTGAACATATTTCTTTTGTTCTGCAGAAGTCATTTTTCCCACCTGGCTGTTTTGTGGTGTTCACTGTATTTCTGATGGAACTCAGATTCCAGGAAGTCTGGGAGCTCCCAAAGCAAAGTCTGCTCCACAGGATCTGTAGCTCAGCAGCAACAGCAAGGAGTTGGAAGCTAATCCATGATGAGCTGGATCACTGAATCTTTTGGGATTCCCTCAGAGCTTGTCAGGAAACAAACCCCAATCCTGAAATGCAAAGCATCAAGACTCCTCAAAGAACTTTTTTTGATCACACAAGTCAAGCACTTCACAAAGAACTGACCAAACTCTGGCTTTAGTGTGTTTGTGGGTCCCTGTGAGGAGTTTTCAGTGTGCAGCCTCACAGAGCAGCAAAATTGTCCTTCCAGGTATGGCACTGCTCTATTAATAGCCTATGAAGTACTAGGAGCAAATGAAAGACACTTCAGATGACTCTTGAAAAATGAATCAGTATCTGCTCTGAAATTGGACCCCAAGTATGGAATAGGATGTGTCTGTGAGAGATTATTTTGGGGCCATATGGTTTCTTACTCTGCTCCACCCTCCTTTTCAGGAGACTAACAAGTCCCAGCAGCCTGTACTCACTGGAGAGGGATGTGGGCATCTTTTGGGAGCAGACTTTGTTGGGCTGTTAGGAATTTTGCTCTTTCCTAACAGACAACTGCTCTGCTAATGCCTCCTGACCTGTCTTTGTGGAAAACCCTCGTGCAGGGAGAAGCCCTTATGCGCCAATTCTTGTCCTCATCCTACAAACAAGTTGCTGGCTTTTCTCTTCACCACTCTGCTTTTATCTCCTGTCTGTCCTGTCTGACACATCTCTCCTGCTGGCTGCTGGTGGGACGAGCCTGTGATTTGTTCCAAGCAAACACATGTGCACCGTTTCCACCATTGTGTGGTCTCCTGCTCTGAACTTACCTGTGGGTGTTTACTTTGGTGCCATGACCTGGTATTTTGTAGCTCTGTATCTTTTTTTTTTTCTCCTTCCTTGATATTTTGTTCCCCTCAGCCACGATAACTCCTCGTCAGAAGCCGCTGCATTTCTGCTTTGATCGTGCAGAGCGCACTGTATAGCCTCGGGTAATGCAGCGCTGCTTAATACAGATGAAATAGCTACAAACCCTCTCAGAAGTGGGGTTTAAAAAGGGATACCAGTGAAATCAGATCCCTCTAGCTGGACAGCAGTCTGATAGCAGAACAAGGGCTGTTGTGGTATTTGGCAGCCAGACAGTCTTTATTGTTATTAGATGAAACAAAGCTTGTGATCTTTAGTCCTTGACCTTCACTGCAGCAGCACACTCTTAATCAGACCTTAATTTAACACCTAACATGGGCACAGAAAGGCCCAGCCATGTGCTGCTGGTTTAATTACATATGGCTGATATCATCCAAACAAATTTAACCTCATTGCTGTGTGCTGGGCACGGGATGGGAATCGCCCTTCAGACACAGCACAGCCCAGTTCCCAACAGAAACAAACAGCAATGGGCATAAAGTTGTGTGTTCACTTAAAAAAGAAATAATTACTCCTCTGGATACTTTGCAGGTGATGTTACAACCTTTTCAGGGAGAGCTAGAATCAGCATGATTTACTAAATCTGTTTGCCCTTTATACTTTCACTCTGGCATTTTAGGTATTTCTAATATTTAAAGATCAAGGCTCCTGCTGATGGGATTCTCCCATGCACATTCATGGAATCTGTTGTTGTGTAGTAGCATCTGTGTAGTTGGGTAAGAAGTAATATTTATGTGTTTCATGATAAGATTTTCACATTTTGCTGCTGCTTTGTGCTCAGTTCTTCACAAACTGACACAATATTTATTTTTGACATTTAAATCTGAACAGTCATATTTTTACATGTTTTGACACAAAATTTGGGTTCTTTCTGAGTTAGTCTGGAAATCTGAAAACATCCAGTCTTCTTTCAGAAACAGGATTGTTTTGATTAATCAGGTTTCACTCAATTTTTTTTTCACCAAAACCACCATCAGCAAACCAAATGCACAACAAACACTGCAAATAATCTGCAGCTTTTTAGTGAAATCCCAAATTTTCCTTGAAACCCCAGTTAAATACACAAGATTGTTGTGAGTATCACAGGTTTGCTTGAAAGAGATTGCCTTGAGTGTGCAAGAAGTGGAAGGCTCTGGCAGAGCACCTCAACAAAAACACTAATGAGTAAAAATGATATAAAATATTAATGAGCAGCAAGAGCTTGGTCTCTGGGATGTAGAAGACAGAGGTTCCACTGTCAGTGCTTGTCACTGGCTTGCTGAGACCCTGCTTGAATCATGTTGCTTCTTCTAAATAAAATTTTTTCTGTTGCAGAAGAAAGCAGGACCTTGCCCATGGAAATGCTTTTAGCTTTAAAGGCCAGATCACTGAACATCTTCTCTGGTGCTTTCAGGGGCTGTTTGAATGTGAGTGCCAGCTGGACTGGTGAGTATGGGTTGATCCCCACAGTCCCAGCTTTGGAAGGGGACAAGGCCTTTGTGTGTTTAGTTCTCAGCTTGGTTTCTACATGGTGGCTGCTGTGTAGTCATGTTCTGGTTCACTCTGCACAAACTTTCCATTGTAGCCCCCTTACACTGACTGAGCTTTGACTGAGACAAAAGAAGGACTCGTAGTGTCAGAGCCACGGTGGGGCAAGGTTTAATCTCCAGCTGATGCTGTACTTAACCCAAAATCAATATGAACAGCAGGTTGTCACTGGGACTGGAAAGAGAATCTCTGTGACAGGCTTATGCTTTTTAAAAAACTATTTCAGTTTATCTTGTGCAGCTCTTTTGTATAGGTAATTCTTTCTGTTGCAGGGTCTGCTGAAATGTTCCCAGGCCTGGCTGGAGGATCAGTGTTGCTTTAAAACCTGAATAAACAGTTATACGCCCTGGTAGCTTCAGATCCAGTAGCCAGAACAAATGACATTTTGCATGAATTCTTCCAAGTGAATTGCTCTGTGACCACTGTAGGCTTTTGAGTTTTTGACTCATGATATAGAACACTGTTAAAGCTTTTCTTGAGGAGCTCTGAAATGCCCTTCTTTCACCACCCTGATTGTTTCCCCAGGCAGTGCAGTTAGCTGGGAGCCCAGTACCGTTTCACTACTCCTGTGAGTTATGTTTTGACTTGGGGTTTGGACTTTTTTGTGATTGAATGTTTTTACAGGGCTCCCTGTGACCTCACACGAGGGCAATCGCTGTGTTGATTTGCAGGAATGTAGATGGGCCTGCAGAAATGTCAGGGTCTCCCATTAAGATGTTTCTTTCACCTCAGCAGGGGGACTGGGTTACTGGAGTGCTGCTCCTCCGATGCCCTGCAGTCAGTAGCACAGCACCAGAGCACAATTGCCCTGATGTATTCCAGCAGCATGGTGTTAATGTGCCATTGCTGCTCGGGATTTCAGCACCAAGGCATCACTTCTGTGCCTACAACACGGGCAAGTGGGCTTCTGCTTTAGGAAAACTGCCTCAGTCCCTGCAGCTGGGTTGTGCCCTGGGGTAGGAGGATACAATCAGCACTTTTCCCACTGTGCCTGGATGCAGGAGCTTCTCTCCAAGTCCTACAGAGCGTTTTTCACCCTTTCTCACTCTGAGGACTGGCTCCCAGCTCAGTGGAAGTCAGCAGCACACTTCCATTGCTCCGGGATACCTCTGGAAGAAGCTGGGTCAGTGCTGCATTTCCCTCTTTCACAGTGCCTAAACCTTTGGAATTGCATTCCCAGAGTGCAGTAAATGTTCTGTAAGTGCACTCATATGTGCAGTGCAATGTGGGTGCACTCACAGAACATGTTTTGACTGCAGTTCTCTTTCTGTTGGCATTTGTCTGTACCATCCGATGAGTATTTGCTCTACAAAGGCACCCAAAAGAGCAATTATATTTTCCAGAAAGTCTTAGAAGTTCTCTTTAGGGGCAGGTATTTGTTATGCTGGGGATTGAACTCTTGCAAAGAAAGCAAAGCTTTCGTGATAAAGAAAAGCAACACACATTGTTCACATTTTTCCTGATATTTTTTGTGATTTTTATCGTGCTTAATGTTCTTCTTAGGTGTGGAGTTCCCAAAGCTGGATGATTAGAGAATCTTAGCTTGTGTGAAACTCAAAACAGGAATTTTTGAGCTTTCATTATTGTAGAGAAATTCTTGGGGGGAAAAAAGCATATGGAAAACAAATACCAGAATGCTAAAAAATTGAACCCAAAGTCATGAGCCAAACTGATGCAGTGTTGTGGCATAGAGACTAATTTAGTCCCAGGTTCTCACTGAAAACTGATGCTTATTCATCAAAATAAAAATATTTTTCATTTTATTGCCTTAAGTATATTTAATCCAACATAAAAATGTTTTTGCTTAAAAGATTTTTTCAATGTCACCAATATTACATCCTATATGAAAACATAAATTTTCATTAGGAGTGAATTTGATACAAAATTAAATATTAGCCTTATTCAGAGGTACTTGTATATCTGTGTGGGTGTGTGGGTGTCAGTTTATGTCCATGCCTTCTTATTTTGAGTTAATACTGGTATTTTTATGCCTGATTCATGATTTTTGAATGCTTGAGCTTGGCAGCACTGAACATCTGCCTTAAATTGTAGGTACTAAGCTTCTTTGAAATTCTCACCTAAATTTAAAATTTCAGCCATAAAAAAATAATCCTGTACCAGACATCCACTTGCCAAATGCTGGGCTATAAATTACAGCCATTTCTTTTTATTACAGAGTTATACAGTTAAAAAAAACAACAAACCCAAACACCTAAACCCACAAATCTAATTACACCAAATGTGCTCCTTGTCCAAAGCTGAGCTCTGAGCTCAGCCTAGCCCCAGCTGGGCCGAATGGTTTAGCTGCAATCTAAACTTCTGTAAAAACAGAAGCTGAAATAGCAACACAACAGTAATGCTGTATTAGCCCTCTAGGGAAATATCTAAATAAGCAGTAAAAGTAATGAAACAGCATTTATGGCCTTTATGTCATAAATGTATTATTTGTAAATAAAAGTAAAGTGGGTTCTCTGTGGTAAACTGGCACACCTCTGCTCCCAGTTCTGCTCCCAGCTCTGTTCCCAGCTCTGTTCCCATCTCTGTTCTCATCTCTGTTCCCAGTTCTGTTCCCATCTCTGTTTCCATCTCTGTTCCCAGCTCTTCAGGGCACGCCCTGGGATCAATCCAAGCTGGGGATGAAGGGATGAGGAGCAGCCCTGAGTGCTGGGCTCATCCTGCAGAGTGGGCAGCAGGTGAAGGTGGGATCCTGCCATTCCCACCTGGAGCACTGCATCCAGCTCCTGGCTCCCAGCTCAGGGAAGAACCTGCTGGAGGAGACCAGCCACAAACATGCTCTGAGGGTTGAAAAGCTTCACCTGTGAGGAAAGACTGAGGGAACTGGGGTTTTTCGACCTGGAGAAGGCTTCGAGGAGACCTAATTGTGGCCTTTTGGTATTTCTGAGAACGTTGGGGTAAAACCCTTGAGCAGGTCCTGTTGTGACCATGTAACACAAGGAGTGCTTTGTCTTCAGCAGTGCTTGAGGGCAGGGAGAAGGGATTTAACTTTCCTAGCACAGGAGGATGGATCTGTGCACCTCTGCATGCGTTTTGCATTTCCCTGGTAAACGTCCCTACACTTTGAAAAGTTTAGCCCAGGAAGTTATGTAAGAAAAATCGATTTCTATTGAATTTGTACTCAGTGTGTGAATCCTGTTCCAGGAGGCCTTTTAGAGATGGTCATCTCCATGCATTTGCCTGTTTTGGTTCGTAACATGAGGCAGGAGTTGTGTTTTATTTACTGACTATACCTGGCATAGCCGCAGGCGAGAGAGAGAAAAAATACAGTGGAGGCATTAATTGTTCATTACAAAGAGCAAAAAATTGTGACTAATCATGGCACAGCGCTGCTGCTAATGCATTCGAAACCTCCCTCCACCCCCCCAAACCATATGGGGGTTTAAAATGTAAATACAATTTGTAATTGAGAGCAGCATTTTATTACTTGCTTTTAAGAGGCACAGGACGCCTGTAACCCTCAATATGAAATTTCCGCTGGCTAGAGATAAATTCAGCTCCGTGTTTTGTTTTTGTTCCCGCTGTGGCGCCTGGGAAAGGTAAGGGCCGGTCTGCAAGTGCTCAGGCTCTCACTCAACACCCAGGGAGAAGTGGCTGGGAGCTGTGGTTCCCAGTCACACACTGCCTTCCTCACAAGCAAACACGCTGCAGAATAAATCCTCCGAGAAGCTGAGATCTGCAGAGCTTCACCGCCTGGGCTGGAGTCAGAGCGAGCTGCAGGCACGCAGCCCTTGCCTGGATTTGCTCCTTTCCAGGACTGTGCTGCCTAAAAGCAGCTTTCACTGCTGGCTGCAGTTATTTCTCTATCAGCCTGGCAGTAGCACCCCAGAAATGAGGTTGTGGCTTGGGGTCTGTTGTGTTGAGTGCTGCACAACTGTGGAACAAGGAGCAAGCTCCTGGCACAGGGAGAGGCGGATGTGAGAGGCAAGTGACAAGAAAAATACACAGAAAGAGGATGTGGGGCATTTTTCTCCTTCTGTGATATGGGAGATGTCACAAGGATATATGATTTATAGTTAGGTCCTTTAGGGAACCAAACACTCAGGCTGTATTTGACTTAAATTAACCGTAGCAGGATTCCACTTCAGACTTTCAGGATTTTAGCAGGTTTGGGAATGCAAAGTTCTTAAAAGGAGATGAAGGGTTTAGAATGGCACCAGCAAAGATGTTACTCGTGGGTACCTCTGTCAGCCTGGAAATAATCCCCTCAAACTTCCTGTCCTTCTCTTTTCTGTCAGCTCCAGCTCTGGGAAGCAGCGTGAAAAGAGATCCTCGTAAAGAGCATAATAATCCTGCCCTGCAGCTCCTGCAGGACATGGGCAGGGAAAGGAGAAAAGGAACTTGTTCACATTTTGGCTGGAAGGACTGGTTACCTCCACCTGTGCAGAAGTCAGGAATGTCTAGAAAATTAAAGCACAATGAGGGTACAGGGATTTAAACAAATATGGAGAAAAACCTCTGGATTTTGAGGTAAGCCATTACACCAGCTCATGTGCTGGTTGCTCATTTGTAAAAAGGACAGTAAAAAGTGGACACTTCCAAGAGAACTGTAGGGGAAGGTTTAGGAAACTGTCCAACCATGGGTGTTCCTGGGCAGAAGAATTCACATCTCTGATAGAATTATTAGGTCTTATTTTTCAAGAAGGTGAATCATATTCCACAGTTCTAGGAAAAATACAGAAAATAATCAAAATAGAACTGGAAGTGAAATATGTACTGCTGTGAATGGACTAGGCTGCAATATTGCAAGTTTTGAGACCTTGTGAGGTGTCTCATGCCTAACAAGGTTTAACTAACAAGGTTTAAATCAGGAAAGTATTAATTGTAAGAGCAGAAAGGAAGGCAGCCATGCCAGTGCCTGCCACTTCAGTGAATACAAACTCATTCTGCTACTTCAAGACTTCTCGGCTGAATTAATGTGTAGGACATAATAACAGCCATGCTGAGAGTGAAATATTCCCTCTCTCATTAGAAACCACTTCTGTTCTTGTTGAGCTGTATCCTCCCACCTTCATCTGCTCTGGGTTCTATCCAACATTATTTACAATAATTGTATCCACCTTCGCTGTTGGATTTCTCAAAGGAATTGTGGCTAAGAGGGATAAAAGACGTCTACACACTCAGTGGCTTTTTCCTCAAACAAATCAGGAAGTCAAGCATGGTTTACAACGAGAAAGAGCTACTTGAAGAGCTCTGGGGTGTATTTTTTTTAACCACTTAACGTTGCAGGACACCTCAACATCCTATCTTATACACGAGAAACTAAAATTGTACATTCTCTCAAGTAGATAAGTGAGTTGATTAAAAAATCCCTGAGTATCCAAGAGCTCCTACTGAAATCTCAGGATACATAACACATTCCTTGACCTAAAGACTGGAGTAAGGTAATTGTAGAAGTAATGTTCCCAGAGTTTGTCCTTTCTTCCATGACCTGTCAGCTTGCTGGTAAGAAGCAGGCAAACTGTCCAGTCCTGTCCAGGACAAGTGTGGAGTGATGACTGGATTTGCTAAAGGTTCTTTGCACCTCTATTAGCCTTGAATATTTGCCTGTTTCCTTTTATAAAAAAATAGAATTATAAACACCCAAAGCAGGATGACATGCAACTTTCTTGCACAGAAACTCTTTGCATGTCACACTGAAAATGCAAATGACCTCTCTCTCATCACTAACTCACATTTATCCATGTGGGTTTCTGCACAAGTGCACAGCTACAGTGGCTGAATGAGTGAAGAGGGGTTGGTCATATACAAACACATGAAACAAGAGATAAAAATAGGGTTTAAACAAGCTGTACATTTACCTGCCTCACTGAAGTGGGCACTCAGCAGGCAAAAGAGTGTCTGAGGTTCATTAACCTCATTCATTAATGAGGTTAATGAAAATTGGATTTCCTTCTGCCTGGCGTGTTTAAGAACCTTAGGTGAGGAGTTCACAGCAGACTTGCCTGGGGGACTTCGTTTGCTTCACATACATGTGATCAGAGAGTTCTGAATGGCTTCCTGAAGTCTGAAAGTGAACATAGAGAATTTCCTGGGTTATTTTGCATTTTTCCTTTCAATACAGAATGAGTTCAGTGACTGTCACTGATGAGGGAGAATTACTGACTCACCGTAAGAAAAGTAAAAACTTGAAAAAGGTGGCTATTTGTTAATTCTGTCCTCTGAGGAGCTGGTTAAGTTTTTGGCTCCCTGTGGGAAGTTGTGGTGGCCCTGTCTCTGCAGTCATTGCTATTACCTGTATTCCAGCTGTTGGTGGAAGTTAGGCTGGGAGCCACAGTTATTCATGGTAAGCATCTTCCACTTTAGATTCCAAATATTTGTCCTTTCCCAAAGGAGATTTTCCTCAGTGCATTGCTCTGTACTTTTTCAGTGAGGAGGAGGTGCATGATGTCCACCCACAGCTGTGATGAGCAGAGCCCTGGAAATGCCTTTCCCAAATGATTTTGAGGACAGAGTGTTCAGCATCCCCCTTTGCAGGGACCTGTCTCCAGCTGGCCCTGCCTGGGCCCTGCTGGAAGAGAGGAGCCAACAGCTCTTCTCCCCTCCACTTGTTTTCCTCATCAAGGAGCAGCTTCCATCCCTGCTGAGGGGACAACAGGTGCTTTGTGGGGCTGTGTCACCACAACCTGCAACCCACTAGTGAAGGATGTACCTTGACCTGTTTGCTGCTCCTCCTTTCAGGAGGGATTTTGGCTTCTAGGAGCCTTCGTCTTCACTTCTACTGAAAGGCACGATGTGGGTCAGGTTTGTCTCTTACAGAAGCTCAACCCTTTGTGTACCCAGATCATTTCAGTTTTGTCTGTTCTCATGTTCTGGGTTTTAGATTTTGGGATTTAGAGAGTCTCTGTGTGGCCAGGATGTTGGAATCACAGCTCGGATTGCTTTGAAACTAAAAAGCTCAAGTTAAAAGTATTTCCTTCACAGACAAGGGAGGAAGACTAGTTCCTCAAGGAGTAATTCAGCCCACCTGAGAGGCAATTATTACAATTTACTGCTATTTTTCAAACCTTATGTCCTCTAAAACATGACTTTTGGGGTGTGCAGTCCTGCTTTTGGGATACTTGTATGGACTAAATGGGAATATGCCAATGTGTCTGAGTGTGGCATTTGCATTTCCTCCTGTTTGAGTGACTCTAGTGTGTATTTTCAAACTACCAGGGGATTTTGTGTTGCATTTCTGAGTACATTGGGGTTGGCTTGCATGCATACATAACTAATGTCTGTGTTTTGAAGTGCCAGGAATATAAAATGGGTTAGCAAGAGAACTGAGTCGAGCAGCAGGTCGAGACCTGTCACAACAGGGTAATCCATCCAACAGAACGAGGATAGCTTGGGGGGTCCTAAGTTAAAAGAACCTGATTAGTCTCAGCTCAGAGTAGGGATTACCTCAGACTGGAAAGGCAGGAGCAAAGGCACTCAGGCACAGCTCTGGGTGCTGGATCTGTGGTTTCTACCCACAGCCACCAAAGTACTCAGGCAATAAGTCCCCAGTGAGTCAGTGGGAGGGTTGAAGGTGCTGAAGCATCTTTGTGAACGTGTCTGTCTGTTTTCTGAAGAAGAGAAAGTCAGGGTCCCACCCAGAGGTCCTTTACTGGCAGGATGTGCTGTCACCCAGTGTCACAACTGAGCCTCCATAGCCAGGACAATCCTCCCTGCTGCACATTTCACCTGCAGCTCCTGCAGTGCAGTGGAACCACAGCTTCCAGCACGATGGACAAGCTGATCTTCAAAGCTTCCTTCCAACCCAAACCGTTCCATGACTCAGCAAATGCTGTGAAGGATCCAGATTCTGTCTTCAGTCTCATGATTTGGTCAGTCCCAAATAATCCCCCTTTTTCTAAGAGGTGACAATGGGTTTATGCTGTTGTTTGTGAGGTCAGAATATGTCACCTTTCTTAGTGCTGTGCTCCTTTTTAGTTTTAAGGCAGGTTTAGGCCTGTGGGTTGTTTCATTAAACAAACAAAGGAGTTTGTTTCTATGCCATGTGATGATTCCCCCTTAACAATTTTTTAGAAAAATGCCAAAGGATTGAATTAGGAACCTGTGACATTTACAAAAAGTTGTTAAATGCCTTTGTGGCTTCTGGATTTACAGCTACTGTGCTGGAGGGATATTACCATTTTCTACATTCAACATCTGCAAAGCAACGCCAAGCTACAATATCCATAATTTCCAAAGTGACTATTTCAGGCAGCATTTCCCACTACATTTAAATTCTTGAATCATCCCTCATTTGGAAGTCCTTTTTTTAGTGCTTTTATGGATGGAGTAGCCTAAAATCTGCTCTGTACTCTGAGGTGGTACTGCTGCCTGTGTCCTATTGCACTCTGTGTGTGTCTGCAATGGAGCATCACTGGCTCCAAATCTCAGTGTGATGTGACCCAACCAACTCTGAGACTCATCTGCAATTAAACCACAAACACCTGCCATGAATTTAGTCACTGGGTCAATATTTAGATACTGTTTTCTGTAAACAAAATAATTGGATTTTGCTGTGCTGAATTTTTTTTTTTTTTTTTTTAGATCCTTACATTGTAAGATTTTAGGTGAACAGTTCTAATTGCTTACCCCAAAATTTTAGGAAACTCCAAACCATATTGTAAACGTTCGCAGAAATTATGCATGTGTGTTGGTACAGACAGAGATTACAAATGCAGCAGATTAATTTAGAAAATAAGATCTCATCCTAACAGAAAATGGCATAGTAGACCCCATCAAAAGCTAAATAAAAGAAAGAAATATTCAGGTAAAACTTTTGATAGGGAGAACCATTTGTCCAGTCTTGTTCCTTTACTCTTTGAAAGTTTACGTGAATGTAATTCCTTTCTGTGGGGATACCTGGCCAGAATGTTGGCAGATGTCTAAACCTCACCCAGTTTCCCAGAGCTCTTTAGCTTTTCTTTAACCTCTCTCCACTCCTGACTTCTGCTTTGCTAAACCCAAACTTCCCAGCAGGGTTTCTGGCCAGGAAGAACAGGCTTTGTCAGGAGAAACTAATTACTTTCCCATCAAACCCTATCTTGCAGGAATAATGTTGTGATCTGTCCCACTGCTTCCAAGGCTTCCCAAACAGTCCATGCAGGGGTGCTGCCCCTGGAATAAGCAGCAGCATGAGGAGGGAGTGCAGGACCTGCTGGAGTGGGGAACACGAGGGTGAGTCCACAGACTCCCTGGCTCAGAGTCACTGGGGGCTCAGTTCTGTCACTGAGGAATCCCTGGCTTCAGTGCCTTGGCCAACATGGGCTTGAAACTGATATAGAAAACTCTATGGCCTGAGTTAGAGGGGAGAAGAGGCTGGAGATGGTTTTTCTGATGCATTTGTCTGTAAAACTCTAGTGGAATGTACGGTGGGTTTCATTATAATCCATCAGCTCAATTATTTTGGTTACTGTTGTGTCTCCTGTGTTGGTTCTGCTGGATGGATTCATTGCCAGAATAATCCATTTTCACCTATTGTTGCCCAAGGCTTTCACAAATGAGGCTTATGCTTGCTTTTTCCACTGAGGATCTGGGCAGGATGAAGTAGACAGGGAATAAAAATAAAGAATTAATGCAAAAGGCTGGGATTTTGCTGCCTTGTGCTGTAGCCTTGTCTAGGACAGACTTCCCATTGGGCCTATAGATGCAATTTTGTGCTTCTGCTCCCTGTTTGTGGAACAAGGAAGGAATAACAACATGTTTCAACCTTGTGGGTGCATTGGGAAAATAGATTCAGCCTTGGTTTTGAAATACACATCTACTGTGGTAATTAGAACAATACAATTGCAAATAAAAACAGGAAGAAGAAAAGTACCTAAGCCACAAAAGGATTTGTTTGATGTGCAGCAAATGAGATATGGGACCACAGACTACGTGAAGAAGTTAAGAGAAATATTGAACAGCTGCTTTGCTACACAGTCCTACAAAATGAAATGACATCCTGCAGGACACCAGTGCAGGTCCTTCACTGCCCAGGAGGGCAGAGCTAGGGTTGCAGGGATTGTAACAGTGCTGTTGTTTCCTTACCCCCAGGAGCTGCATTTTCCACCTTGATGGCTTTCCTAATGTGATCACTCTTTATGTGATGATTTTTTAGAGTCTGATTCTTGCTAGTGTAAATCAGGAGGAACCCCCAGCAACTCCAACCAAATGGTCTCAGTGCAAATATTTTGGGAGCCACAGCAGAACCAGGCCTGCTCAGTATGTAACCTTCTTCTTCAAATTCTGCAACAAATGCCCATGCTGGAATGGCATGTAGGTATCAGATGAAAACACAAAACAATGACAACAGTGCATTTCTCAGTAGCCACATCATATTATGTCATTGATGTCAGACTGAGTTATATTAGTCTGCTTTTCATTATGTTGTGTTATGCCTTTTGACATAATGCAACGCGCTGTAAGTAACATAAAGTGACCTCCAAGTATAAAAGAGTACACAGTTTTTGTCAGATTAGATAGTGGCTATGAATTCTCAGAGAGGGAGGGGTAGCTCAGAGAAGGTGGGTTTGCATTCAGTGTCCTGAACAACAAATGCACAGAACTTAATTAACAGTTACAGCAGCCCTGGCTGTTTCCAAAATGGTGTTTGTGTCTCTGCTCAACAGAGAGAGGAGATTCACAGTGGGATTTGCACTGTTTAATTTATATAAAATTCTGCAGAGGTGTCTGTAATAGCTTCTTTTCTGTACCTGTACTGCAGGAGCTCTTTACATGGTGAACATAAGATTCACTTGCCTGAGATTTGCTTTGTTGCCAGGCTCCAAAATGCAGTATTGAGACCAGACTTGCTGAGCAGCACGGGGTAACCTGTCCTCTGTATGAAGAATTTAATCAGCTGCCGAGAGAGCAACTGTACAGAGAAAAGAAAAGGGCATCATCATGGCTCTTAGAAGAATGGGAGCTCCTGATAAATTTGAGGTGATAAAGGAAAAGTGGGTGGTTCAAGGCAAGTTGCTAATTTTCTTTGGATGGCTTGAAATCCACCTTAGCTTGGTGGTTCTGCCTGGTGGCTTTGTTGGAATTAGCTGATGTTCTCCCCTTAGTGCCTTGGCTTATACTCCTGACCCAGAGTTTGCTCAGCTCCAGGACTGGCACAGAAACTGGAGTCCTCTGGTGGGAAGGATGGAATGCAGCTCTCCTAAAGGTCAAGGCATTGTTCCCACCTATTATCAGGATCTTCCCAAACCAGATTAACTTCCACGGGTCTCCTTCTGAAGGCATCCACTCAAAGGCAGGCCAGGAGACTCTGTAGGCAGGAGCAGAGCCATGCTGTGGTATGAGGTTAGTCTCAAAACTTGCAATAACCTGCAGTAGCCCCAATACTTACAGAAGTATTTACCATACATTTCCTACAGAGCATATTCAGCATTAGTGGATTTTTTTCTTGCTGCAAAAAAAGACCACATTCCATTTATCACTGCATCTGGCATCACATCTCCCCACAAGGATTGTCCCCAGGACCTCTTTAGGGGACAAATTATTTATTTTTGGTCCCTGTCTGCCTTTTTAGGTCATGAATGTTGTACAGATCAGAAACATTCTCATGATCAGTCTCAAAATTGCAAAGGAACCTGAATACATTTGATGTGGGCTTCCTGAGCAGTAATAGATGTGGAATCTCACTTAAAAAGGTCTTTTAAGATTAAAATTTAACATTACTGACAGGAATAAAGTGTAACATTTTGTGTGAAAACGTGGCACAGGTGAGCACTTAGAACAGCACAGGAAACCAGAACCCAATGTGTCATGTGCATTTTATCATTTCTCCACCTATAAATGTAGCATAAATTATTATCTACCTGATTTCCAGGTACACAACATTCCTTTAAGGGATGTATGGGATGCTGCCCTTGTTCATTAGGCCATTAAATATCAGAGAATGAGCAGTTACCTCTCCTGAGCAGTGAGCAATAAACCAGCTCCTCTTTCCATCCTGCCAAGAGACCTGTGCAATCAGACCCCTGTGACACTGACACCCACAGTGCTCTGCAGGACTGCACAGCTCTGCCTTGAAGTATCATTTCATGGCATCAGAGAGTCCAGAATTAAACATGAAACATTCTGCTAATCCTTGTTAAGTTGACAAAGAAAGCTGTTACCCTGTACTTGATCAGCTCCTAAAGAAAAGTGTTCCCTTTGGTAGACATCAGACTGTGCTCGTGGCCAGGCACAGAGACTCAGCACTGGGAAATCTCACTGAGATTTGCAGCCAGGCTGCATCTCAGGAGACTTCCTATTATTATTTTCTTTACTAATAAATCATTATGTTGTCTCCTTCACAGCACAGAGAGTTCAAATAAACCTGTCCCTGTGACAATCTGACTCTCTGAAGGAGTGTCCTGTTCTGTTGAGTCATGTGAGAGGAAAATACAAAGTAGAAAGACAGATCAAAAAGGGGTTGCAGAAAGGGCCCTGGAGGCAGACTTAAGTTTGGTATTTAATATTTCAGGTAAAATATTCACTTAGCATCAATTATCTTGTTGGGCTCTTTTTTTATTATTTTTTTTTTTCCTCCAAATGAAATTGCTTTCTGAATCAGCCAGCTCTCTAATTACCAGATTGAATGATTGAAATTTTTAGGGCAATTAAATTCAAGCCTTTCTTTTTCAGTCCTTATGTTATTCCCCCCTTCTCTCCCTCCCCTCTCCAGTCTGGAGCCTTTCTATAATTTGGAGGCAGTTGCAGAAGCAAGCAGACCTTTAAAGCCAAGATGTATGTCTCCCTTCATTCCTCTGTGGATTTGTTTCACCACTAAGCAGAGAGGGTTCTGGTCTCTCAGGACATGTGCATTACAAACACATAGCATTGTGTGGGTTTCATCCCAGTGTGTCATGTCATTTAAAAAAAACAGCTTGGAAGGATTCATTTAATGTAGAAATTCCGTGAAAAGATAAAGATCAATGCAGAAAATACAGGCACTATTGGAAAATGCCTGCAGATCAAGCTACAAGACTAAGGAGCAAATTGATAATAACAACGATGATTGATGGTATACTAGATAAAAGAAAACAAAACTCCCAATAAAACAATACAAAAGTCTGTTACCAGAGCTGCTAGGACAAAACCATGAAATGGTTGGGTGAAAGGATAAGAATTCTTCCAAGAAAGGACACAAAATTCACAGGATGGAATCCCAGGCCCAGTGGACTCGGTGACAAAGTTGCTGCTCATTTGTCTCTGTTTTTGGGATTAGGCACTGATCCTGCAGAACGAGTAACCACATTCTCACATGAAGGTTTGTGAGCTGTTCTGTGGATTTCAGTGGGACTATTCCTCCCTAAAAATTAAGTGGATGCTTAACAGCTTTGATGAATCAGGATCTAACCCAGTGAACACAATACATCTTTATCACAATGACCATTGGAAATCGTGTAGGATTTCCCTCAGAAACCTCATCCTCAGCTTTTCAGGTTTCCAGACCTAGCCTAGGACACAACCCTGGGGCTGCTCTCCAGCAGGCACTTGCAGGCAGAGGGGCTGAGGGATTTATTTTCATGCTCTGGTACACTGGGGATTGGTATAATGTCACTAAGTCAGAACGATGAGCACCAGGCTAACTTCCAACGTGCATCCACGGCAATTTCACTAAAGTCAGATGAGCTTTATTATGCCTATTTATTACTTAATTATCCCTGTAGGTGTTTGAGGTGCCCCACAACAGCTAAAGCAGTCCTTGCCCTGAAGAGCACGCAGTCAGATCTAAGATTAGAGATGACAGCACTGCAAGGGGCTGGACCTGGAGAAAGAACAAGGTCCTCGTTCAACCAGAAACTTAAATGCACATCTGTCCCAAAGTTCAGTTCACTGGTTAAGCACTGCTGTGACTCAAGGATGGGGTGACTGACAGAGAGAATTTCAGATGCAGCTTCCTGAAAAACCTGCTGAATTTAATGTTTTAGTGTTCCTGTATAGAAAGTCTGAGAGCCATGGATCAGACCTTTAGGAACCATGATTTCATGTCAGTGGAATTATGCAATTTCACACTGGTTAATGTTTTGGCCCATTGCAGTAATTCCAATGGATGGAATGTGTATTAATGTCCATGAGCATTCCCTGGGAGGCACAGCCCTCGTGGCTCCTACGCTGCCTCCTGTTTCCTCCTGCTCCCACTGCCATATTCATTACCACACATCTCTTTTTTCATGCTTTGAAGTCCATGACTCTCCACCACTTTGCAGTATCTTGGGATATGGCCCCAGACTTCAGGCATGTCTATAGATTCAGGGAAAAGAGACCTGATCTGAGTCACTTTATTGCCATTTGCAGAGCGGTGCTTTTCCACCCTCCAGGTATAGAAGCAGTTCTGCAGAGCCTCAGAGGTTTTCTGAATGCCTGCACCAGGCTCTGAGGCTACTGAAGTGGCCAGGATTTATTGCTGGTTTCCCCAGCGTTTTCCCAAGGAGTGTGTTTCCCTTCCTGCTTTTTCAGGATGCCACGTCCACTTAAAATCTTCCAGTGCATGCCCTGTGTTCATTATTTAGCAGTACATGGGAAAATCCCTTCAGCTCCAGCTTGCTGTGAGGGCTGTACAATTGTATCCCAACTGCCTCCTCTACTTATCTGC